>NC_138774.1:82394103-83108249 GCF_965119305.1 Pelophylax lessonae
CTTTTCAGTCCTCTGGCAAGATCAGGACGCCCCCTTTTTTTAGAATAGGAGGCCTGACTCTTGTCCTGCTGTGTCTCCTGTCTACTGCTGGGCCACCCGAAAACTGGCAGGGCATGAAAGCATTTTCAACCCTGAAAAAACCACAGCTCATATCTAGGCCTGGCGTTGAACATACCAGGAAGTCAGGAAGGGAAGGGTTAAGGCAATCTGTATGTATTGCAAAGTGCTGAACGCAGGGGATTCTGCAGCCTCGGTAATGAAGTGCGCTGAGTACTCTGCGCACACTGCTCAGTAATTAAATTCTCGGGGACAAGCTCAGGTTATATAAGCATGTTAACTGCAGCTGAGAGTGAAGAAGAAACTAAAAGAAAGGAGGGTGGTGGTGGTGGTGGGGGGGTTCAGCTTCTGGCCTTACCGGGACTAAGTAAACACTGGTTCTACATGCTACAGAACAGAAACTATTATTTAATGATTAATCAGAAATGAACACTGTTTTAAGGATGAGTGCTCTGTGTCCTAGATATTACAAAACGGAGCCTTGCTTTTATTATCTTGACTGACAGGGCTGGGAGATGATAAATTATTTAGAATTTCAGATGAGCAATGCCAAGAAGAAAAAAAATATATCCCTAATATCTTTTTTCTGAGCCAAGTTGTGTATTGTTCTGACGAAGTATTGTAGGCTGCCAGGGTCTCATCTTCGTGTAAAGTAAGCTTAAACCCCATAGGAAAATAATTCAGTTTTAGCTACCAGCCTTTTCCTCGAAATCTTTCCAGTTTATAAAATACAAATCGGACTCCTTCTCTGCACTTTTGTAGCTGGAGAGGAAAAAACAATATCTATTGATGAATAGTCTGTTTTGGCCCATTCTGAAACTAGGGACGGGGAATTTCATGGGCAAGCATTTGTATCATTCTTTCAGGTTGATTTAATAAGGCAACACACAAAGCACACTAAGCACCGATGATTACTCCGATGGCTGGAAACTGATGAATGCTGACATCTGATTGGTTGCTTAGGGTTACTAAATCTGATTGGTGGCTTAGGGTTACTGATCTTTACATGGTAATGAAGTGGTGTAAAGAAGACTTATAACGTGCAAAGAAAATCAAGCTGAACTCGTGACAAATAAAAAAGATACTACTTAATACAGCCACACAGGTATAAAAGATACTTCACAAAAGAGAGAAGCTTTTTTTGGCCATACTTCTCTTGTGGGTCACAGCAGTTCCCCTACTTTTGCACTTCTGTGACCCAGAGTCAGCTAACAGCAGGTATAGCTAACTATCAGCTGACATGGCAGAACCAATAATATTGTCGGGATCCACCCAGCTGCCTGATTGGGCCTCCCCTCTCTGCATGAGTCTGAGAGCCAGAGTCAACTGCTGCACTCCAGTGAGTGATTAAGGAGCAGAGCGGAGTGAGGTGACTGACAGTCACCGCTCTCTGCTTTGAGCAGACTGAGAACTGAACAATCAGCGGTTGTGTGATCGCCTAATTCTTGGTCTTAGAGCTGCCATGGGACAGCTGCAGTATTACACCAATGCTGCAGCACAGAGATGAGTACAACAATCTTCTCCTTTAATACAGAAGACCCCGCCCCTTTATTTACATTGCTCGGCAGGATCAGGACCAGTCATTCACAACAAATAACAAGCAGTTTTCAACTTTTACATGACATGCCTGATGAAGGGGTCCTGCATGGTTCTGAAACGTTGCTATTTGCTGTAACAATGTGATCACTAAATAAAGTTTGGACTCGTTCTGGAGATCATTGGTGTACTGGTGACATTCTCTTGCTCTGACTAGACAGGGTTCCAGCCGGTGGTCGCTCCAGCACCCACTTATCCACAGTCATTTCTAAAGGAACATGTGCATTGGGAATAGTAGATTCTGAAAATGTAAGCCGCAATGAAATCAGCAGGGCAAATCATACTGATGTATGGCTTTAAAATTGCGTTGAACCTGGGAATGCGTAATACCTACAGCAGACAGTCTAAAGTCACAGGCTTCTGGAAATGTACAGTATCTCACAAAAGTAAAAACACCCCTCACATTTTTGTAAATTTTTTTTATATCTTTTCATTTGACAACACTGAAGAAATTCCACTTTGCTACAATGGAAAGTAGTGAGTGTACAGCTTGTATAACAGTGTAAATTTGTTGTCCCCTCGAAATAACTCAACACACACCCATTAATCTCTAAACTGCTGGAAACATAAGTGAGTACACCCCTAAGTCAAAATGTCCAAATTGGGCACAAAGTGTCAATATTTTGTGTGGCCATTATTTTCCAGCACTGCCTTAACCCTCTTGGGCATGGAGTTCACCAGAGCTTCACAGGTTGCCACTGGAGTCCTCTTCCACTGCTCCATGACAACATCACAGAGGTGGTGGATGTTAGAGCCCTTGCAATCCTCCATCTTCCATTTGAAGATGCCGCACAGGCAGTGGTCATCTTTGAGGTAGGTTTGGGGTAGTTATCATGTTGGAATACTGCCCTGCTGCCCAGTCTCCGAAGGGAGGAGATCATTCACTGCTTGTCACAGTAAATGTTGGCATTCATAGTCCCTCAATAAACTGTAGCTCCCAAGTGCCAGCAGCACTCATGCATCCCAAAGACCATGACGCTCCTACCACCATGCTTGACTGTAGGCAAGACACACTTGTCTTTGTATTCCTCACCTTATTGCTGCCACACACGCTTGACACCATCTGAACCAAGAAGGTTTATCTTGGTCTCATCACACCACAGGACATGGTTCCAGTAACCCATGTCCTTAGTCTGCTTGTCTTCAGCAAACTGTTTGCGGGCTTTCTTGTGCATCATCTTTAGAAGAGGCTTCCTTCTGGGACGACAGCCATGCTGACCATTTTGATGCAGTGTGCCGCGTATGGTCCAAGCACTGACAGGCTGACCTCCACCCCTTTAACCTCTGCAGCAATGCTGGCAGCACTCATTTGTCTCTTTCCCAAAGACAACCTCTGGATATGATGCTGAGCACGTGCACTCAACTTCTTTGGTCAACCATAACAGGGCCTGTTCTGAGTGGAACCTATCCTGTTAAACCTCTGTATGGTCTTGGCCACTGTGCAGCAGCTCAGTTTCAGGGTCTTGGCAGTCTTCTTACAGCCTATGCCATCTTTATGTAGAGCAACAACCCTTTTTTTTTTAGATCCTCAGAGAGTTCTTTGCCATGAGGTACCATGTTGAACGTCCAGTGACCAGTATGAGAGAGTGAGAGTGATAACACCAAATTTAACACACCTGCTCCCCATTCACACTTGAGATCTTATAACACTAATGATTCGCATGACACTGGGGAGGGAAAATGGCTTAGTGGGTCCAATTTGGTAATTTTGACTTAGGGTTGTACTCACTTTTGTTGCCAGCGGTTTAGACAAAATGGCTGTGTGTTGAGTTATTTTGAGGGTACAGCAAATTTACACTGTTATATAAGCTGTACACTCACTACTTTACAATGTAGCAAAGTTTCCTTTCTTAAGTGTTGTCACATGGATAGATATAATAAAATATTTACAAAAATGTGAGGGGTGTACTCACTTTTGTGAGATACTAAGTATAAATCCATGGCCAAAAGTTTTGAGCTTTTAATGATGGCAATTTGCATATACTCCAGAATGTCGTGAAGGGATCAGATAAATTGCAATTAATTGCAAAGTCCCTCTTTGCCATGAAAATTAACTTAATCCCATAATAAAACATTTGCATTGCATTTGTGAAAAAGGTATCAGGGTGCCCAAGAAAGTCCAGTTCATTCAGCTGTGGGATTGGGGCACCACTAGTGCAGAGCTTGATCAGGAATGGCAGCAGACAGGTGTGAGTACATCTGCATGCACAGTGAGGTGAAGATTTTGGAGGATTGCCTAGTGTCAAGAAGGGCATCAAAGAAGCCACTTCTCTCCAGGGAAAATGTCAGGGACAGATTGATATTCTGAAAAAAGGCTGAGGACTGGGGTAAAGTCATTTTCTCTGATGAATCCTCTTTCTGATTGCTTGAGGTATCTGGAAAAAGCCTTGTCTGGAGAAGAAAAGGTGAGCGCTACCATCAGTCCTGTGTCCTGCCAACAGTAAAGCATCCTAAAACCATTCATGTGTGGAGTTGATTCTCAGCCAAGGGAGTGGGCCCATGAATAAAGAATGGTACAAAAACATCCTCCGAGAGCAACTTCTCCCAACCATCCAAGAACAGTTTGGTGTGGAACAATGCCTTTTCTAGCATGATGAAGCACCTTGCCATAAGTCAAAAGTGATAACTAAGTGGCTTCAGGAATAAAACATTGAAATTTTGGGTCCATGGCCAGAAAACTCCCCAAATCTCAATCCTATTAAGAACTTGTGGTCAATTCTCAAGAGGTGGGTGAACAAAAAACCCCACAAATTCTAACAAACTCCAAGCCTTGCTTATGCAAGAATGAGCTGCCATCAGTCAGGATGTGGCCCAGAAGTTGATTGACAGCATGCCAGGGAGAATTGCAGAGCTCTTGAAAAAGAAGGGTCAACACTGCAAATATTGACTCTTTGCATAAACTTAATGTAATTGTCAGTAAAAGCCTTTGACACTTATGAAATGCTTGTAATTATAGGAGAAAAAAGGAGCTATCAAAACCGTGCCACAATCCTATATATTCGAGAAATTGGAACAAAAGACATGCAAAGACATCTGTAACTTGTGTGGACTTTTGGGCACATCATGAGACGGATAAATGTACACAAAAATAAAAAAAACACATTTATTGATACCATATTAAAACAAATACAGATAAAATATGAATTACTACTACCTATTAGTTTACCATAAGAGTATATTTGTCTGTACATCTACACTGTCTTGATGAAGCCTAGTGCGAAAAGCGTCTATCTATGAACAGACATACTTTTTCATCTACATGATTTTGATATGTATTTCACTTTCTGTCTTTATGTGCTTGACCTATACTGAGTAAAACATCCTTTTATATGTGTTCCTTCACGATTTAGCTGAATCCCATTTCTATTTGGGTCAGCTCCATCATTTTATCTGTATTGGTTTTAATATGGTATCAATAAACGTGTTTTTTTTAATTTTTGTGTACATTTATCTGTCTCATGATGGGCCCTAAAAGTCCACACAAGTTACAGATGTCTTTGCATGTCTGTTGTTCCAATTTCTGCTTGTAATTATACTTCAGTATACCATAGTAATATCTGACAAAAAGATCTAAAAACACTAAAGCAGCAGACTTTGCAAAAAGTAATATTTGTGTCATTCCCAAAACTTTTGGCCATGGCTGTATATTCTCTACCCATACTGTACAGTGTGGGCTTTGTTTACAAATCAACCTGTGGTAACTTGGTCAATTTATAACTGGCAATACAGTAGTCAATGAGGACTGTTGGCATACACAGAGCTTTAGAAGGTCCCTCTACCAGGAATAATGTGATGGAACTGCAGTGATCAGAAGATAGCAAGTGTTAGACCCTTACAGTACATGAAAATACAGTATCTCACAAAAGTGAGTACACCCCTCACATTTTTGTAAATATTTTATTATATCTTTCCATGTGACAACACTGAAGAAATGAAACTTTGCTACAATGTAAAGTAGTGAGTGTACAGCTTGTATAACAATGTAAATTTGCTGTCCCCTCAAAATAACTTAACACAAAGCCATTATGTCTAAACCGCTGGCAACAAAAGTGAGTACACCCCTAAGTCAAAATTACCAAATTGGACCCAATTAGCCATTTTCCCTCCCCAGTGTCATGTGACTCATTAGTGTTACAAGGTCTCAAGTGTGAATGGGGAGAAGGTGTGTTACATTTGGTGTTATCGCTCTCAATCTCTCATACTGGTCACTGGAAGTTCAACATGGCACCTCATGGCAATGGCATTGCATATGCTCTACATAAAGATGGCCTAGGCTATAAGAAGATTGCTAAGACCCTTAAACTGAGCTGGAGCACGGTGGCAAAGACCATACAGAGGTTTAACAGGACAGGTTCCAGTCAGAACAGGCCTCGCCATGGTCGACCAAAGAGGTTAAGTGCACGTGCTCAGCGTCATAGCCAGAGGTTGTCTTTGGGAAATAGATGTATGAGTGCTGCCAGAATTGCTGCAGAGGTTGAAGGGGTGGAGGGTCAGCCTGTCATTGCTCAGACCATATGCCACACACTGCATCAAATTGGTCTCCAGAAGGAAGATTCTAAAGATGATGCACAAGAAAGCCCGCAAACAGTTTGCTGAAGACAAGCAGACTAAGGACATGGAATACTGGAACCATGTCCTGTGGTCTGATGAGACCAAGATAAACCTATTTAGTTCAGATGGTGTCAAGTGTGTGTGGCGGCAACTGGGTGAGGAGTACAAAGACAAGTGTGTCTTGCCTACAGTCAAGCATGGTGGTGGGAGTGTCATGGTCTGGGGTTGCATGAGTGCTGGGGAGCTACGGTTCAATGAGGGAACCATGAATGCCAACATGTACTGTGACATACTGAAGAAGAACATGATCCCCTTGGAGACTGGGCCACAGGGCAATATTCCAACATGATAACTACCCCAAATACACCTCCAAGGCAAACACTGACTTACTAAAGAAGCTGAGGGTAAAGGTGATGACTGGCCAAGCATGTCTCCAGACCTAAACCCTATTGAGCCTCTGTAGGGCATCCTCAAACGGAAAGTGGAGGAGCGCAAGGTCTCTAACATCCACCAGCCCTGTGATGTCATCATGGAGTAGTAGAAGAGGGCTCCAGTGGCAACCTGTGAAGCTCTAGTAAACTCCATGCCTAAGAGGGTTAAGGCAGTGCTGGGAAATAATGGTGACCACACAAAATATTGCCACTTTGGGCCCAATTCGGACATTTCGATTTAGAGGTGTACTCACTTTTGTTGCCAGCGGTTTAGACAGTAATGGCTGTGTGTTAAGTTAATTTGAGGGGACAGCAAATTTACACTGTTGTACAAGCTGTACACTCACTACTTTACATTGTAGCAAAGTGTAATTTCTTCAGTGTTGTCACATGAAAAGATATAATAAAACATTTACAAAAATGTGAGGGGTGTACTTAGTTAACATTGGCACTGGGTAGCAGTGATTAAGGGCATGTTCAAAGCTCACCAGATGCAACTCAATGCATGCTGTTTTGGAATCATTATTATATGCATTGTCATGAGTTTTTTTTTTTTTTTTATGTCTTCATTACAGCTAACTAGGATAAGGAACCTAATGAACTAATTTGTTGCTCACAAAATTAAAATATAAAGGAAATTTTGAAAATGGACTGCAATGCTCTAGTAAGCACAGTCCCCACTGACATGAACGGATTATTAAAGTACCATAAGGGATGATTAGAGTTTAAAACACTGCATGGAATCACATTTGTTGAGCCCAAAGCACTTCTATGTATTTCCACACTGCTTGTTATTCTTCACTAGAGGTTATTTTTTATAAAGTGGTAAATCTGACATTCACCAAACATTCACTGCATGTGAATCTTCCTGTTGAATGTATTTAAAGCGGAGCTCCAGTCATTTTTAAGAATTACCTACATTGTAATGTACACCGCTAGTGCAGTAAAGTTTGGATATTGTTATGTTGAAATTTCTGTAGAAAGTCAATTTTTTTAGTAGTGTGCCCTGCGATTTCTGGTCGCGGCCGCATAGGCCATAACGTCATCAGCCTGGCCTGTTGACTCTTGGGATATCAACGTCATCGACCCCAGAAGTCTTTAGGCATCTAATGCGTATACACAAAGTACGCCGCAGTGTCATTACGGCCAGCCGCAAGATCCGGAGGTGCATGCTAGGTAGCTAGCTGCACGAAATCCAGGAAAATAAGCCAGGCTGCCTTCAACTACCCAAATCTTACATGGCCACAGTCAGAATCGGGAGGGGGGGGGGGGTCAAAAGAAAAATAAGTAGTTTGTTAGTAGTTGCAATGTATATATGGGAATTGGGCAACATTATCCATTATGCTTATGAAGATATATAATGATCTCTGCAATGCTATTAATGCAATGTTAGCTAGAAGAGTGGAACTCTGCTTTAAATGGTAGTGATTGATTCATCACCAGTGAATGTATGATGAAAGTATTTCTGTTGAGGACGTTATCTTGTTGTGACTTCAAGACAGGAGGGTAAAGGAAGATGGAAGTGCCCACAACCAACTGGAGCGCTGGAGGTGCTTGCTTGCTTGGCAATTGTGTCATAATGTGCATTTGAGGTGCATGCTGGTATGATATTGGTAAAACTCCTAGGACCCATTATTCTAATCTGTGTGAATCATTTTAACCTCTTCCTGCCAGTCCCTGCATCCCTTCATTGGGGTATTTATGCTAGGGGGGGCAAGAAGGACTGGCAAAAACATGTCACCAGTGTGATTGGCTGTCACAGTGGTCACATGATTGGAGCCAGTGGGGTGATCACTTGTATAGGCTGAGAGCTGTCTATGACAGCTCATTCACTTTGCTGGGAGTGCACACTGAGCACGCTTTCAGCACAGAAAGCTCTGCCACTTATGGATAAATGTGCGGCATGTGGGTATTAAAACATGCATTGCTTGGACAGAAAGAGGTTCATTCTGCTTTAAAGTGCATATAAATCCTAACAATAAACTTTTCTTATTTACTCTCTTTTTAGTCCATTAACCTCCTTAGCAGTATTCCTGAGTGTGGCTCGGGGTTAACTTTCAGTACTAAAAGCGGTAACCCCGAGTCACACTCGGAATTACCCCGCAATGTTACTCACCTTCCCTGCACTCCCCCGCCGTCCTCCCCATCCTCCTCACAGTCTCTCCCCGCTCTGTGCACAGCCGATTGCCGGCACTTGCCTTCCGGGTTCCCTTCCCTGTGAGCGTTGCGACACAGGGGGGTGGAACCGGCGGCAAATTCAAAAGTGTAAACACACTAAATGACATGATACAAAGCTGTGATCCTAACGGATCACACCCATTTCAGCACAGGATTGCACCTGGTGACTCTTCCAGTGCCCTGCCTGTGCTTTTCCAGTGCTCTGTGCCTGGAAAATTTTGAACGACCATGGTGTCCAAAAAGTGTTCTTTTTGCACAAGAGAGCTTTTAGACGAACTGGAAAACAGCGAAAAGCTAAAAGCTCTTTTGGGCAAAAAGAACGTTTTTTGGACGCCATGGTCGTTCTCAATTTTCCAGGCACAAAGAACTGGAAAAGCACAGGCAGGGCACTGGAAAAGTCACCAGGTGCAATCCTGTGCGGAAATGGCATGATACAGTGTAATCCGTTAGGATCACAGCTTTGTATCATGTCATTTGTGTATTTATAATTTTTGAAATTGCGGCCGGTTTAACCCCCCCTGCGTCGCAACGCTCGCGGGGAAGGGAACCGGAAGACAGGTGCTGGCATCGGCTGGGAGGACAGCGGGAGGACAGCGGGGGAGGACGGCGGGGAGGACGGCGGGGGATCGCAGAGGAAGGTGAGTTTTTAAATATAAAAAAACAGATTTCTATGCAAAAGAATGTACTGCTTTTAGCTCAGAAATCTGGACATAATCAGACCACCAGGGAGGTTAAATATACTACTGAAAGTTTTATGTTATACCTGTTTGAAAAATGCAAAATGCCAGAAATCTTGAGAACTAGGAAAAGTCTGTACTCTACTACCTCTATTACACGGATATCAGTTACATTATTCACAGTTATCTTTGAGAACTACAGAACCATGTCCCTCTATTTTACGCTAAATAGAAGGGGGTGGGGTTTTGTAGTTCCATTTTGTTTCTGATGTCCTCCTGATACAGAAGGTTGTGGAAATGGAAGTTTGTTACTGACCAGATTACCACTGAAAATATATAAATATAGGAAGAAGAAGAAGGCCTGTAGAAAGAAAATGAATGCAACCACCACATCTAAGGAACGGTAAGCTGTAATATATTAAATGTTTGTTTTTGGGTTTAGTCAAATGGGGGGTGACCTGTGTTGGGTGCTAGGGGTGGTGCCACATCCCAGTATAATCTCAAAAAAGAAAGGTTTTCCCCTATTGGTGGGATTTTTTAGGCACTCATGTCTACACAAGTTTAATTCAAAAATGTTTAATATTTTATTGAAATAACAAAATTAACAAAGTAATAAAAGGCAAGTAAATAAGTAGAGATACATCACATATGCACTTGAATATAGCACCAGTTTCAGGGTGAAGACTCCAGACCCGACTAGTTTCGGAGTTATACAACTACTCCTTCTTCAGGGGGACAAAATAGGAGACCCTGAGTGGTGGTCTGTAGGTAATTGATCAAACAGAAGTCAATCAAATGCGAATAATAATACAGGTATTCATACAATACATAAGTTTGTATAGAAAGATTTAAAGTGTAATCATGACTTACATTCTGTGCAGTGATGGATAAAACTATATACCTGCCGGTATATGTTAAAAACAGGTGCTCTATGCGCTCTGCCGAAAGCACGGGTTGGCTGTGTAGTTGGTAAAGTTCATCAAATGAGGCCCTCACAGACTTGTATTGTGGGGGAAGATTATGCCCATATATGTGGATAGTCCCAGGAAGACATCAAGTTAGAACAACTGGATCCCAATAATTGGCCGATCAGCTACAAGGAAGAGATATAAGGTCATAGAAGCTTATTGGTCCAATGATATAAGCTGGCCGTGTTGTTTTGAGAAGGGGAGGATAGGAAAGGCTCAAAGATAGAATAATAAATTTCATCTCAGTGCCAGTGTAATGACCTGTATTTCAAATGGAAAGCTAACAATCCCATTCCTATGTATATGGAGAGGGGAGAAAGCCCATAAAGGATTGGTGGATACCCGTAATCATCCCTTAAAAAGAATTATATCTTAGTTACCCCTAGTCAGCAAATCATGGCCAAATAGAACACAGTCACCTCCATCACCTATAGGGAGATTTGGTGAGGTGTCGACAAAGAAAGAGGATATATAAATTATTACCTTTTACACGATGTTTCAAGAGACTAGATTAGGTCAGGTCCTCATGGTGTTCTCAGCAAGCGAACAATGAATTCACTGTTGAGAAGAGGGTTTATGTGTGGAGTTAATTGGACTTCACAGCTGTGTATACTTAGCTGACTACATTCACATCTTCCTGTGCTGATTGCCTGATGGGGTCCCTGGTGCGGAGGGGCCGGGCGTTCCCCCGCTCCATTGGCCCGAAAAGCGACAAAGCGGAAGTTCGGGCGGCTCCTGCGTTCCACCGGCACGTAACCTGACCCGTCAGCGTGGAACGCAGGCGGGGCATGGTGTGCGTCAACGTCTGTAGGTCTCGCGATGCGAGACCTTAACATGACAGAGGACGCAAAATGCGGCTCGCCACTAGGTGGCGGCCGCCTTACGTGCCGGGTTGTCTGCTTGATAGAGGTTCACTGGTGACAAATACCACATTCTTCTGTCCTATGCGGGCAGGAAATGACAGGCACTGTATATGCTTTTAAAGAATTGTCTCGTTATGAAGAAGGAGTATAGTTTGAGGAAAAATTTATATATTGTAGCCCCATTGAGGCTGTTATTACCGATCTTTTGCTGTCCTTGTAAATATGCAAGGAAAGAACGAAAGGTATGAATAAAAGGAGACAAAAATACAAAGATTTTTCTTGTCATTTTGATTGCAACCCACCGAGGCTTTGGATGAGCGCAGGAGCATCTGTTGAGAGAACAGAAACCAGAAATGGAATTATATGCAAGCATCAAACACAAGGTACATTTGAAAAAAATGATGATATTGCCAACACTGACCCCTATTGATGACAGATTAGAGTGACAGGATGGTACATATTCAGAAATAATATATGGGAGTTTATCAGCAAAGGGGGAAGGAGGGCTTATTTCTCCATTCCTCCTGAGCTGAAACCTTCCAGGAAAGGTTTAAAGGATACCATCTCGTTTAATCCTGGGGGTTCAGTGGCTTTGAGGAGATAGATCCACCGTAGTTCCATTTGCAGGAGGACCTTGTTCCAGTCTCCTCCTCTGGAACTAGGGTGGATCCTATCCAAAATCAAAAATTTGATTTTGGGACATTTCCCTGGGTGAACAAGTGCTGCATGTCGCCCGAGGGGGAGATCAGGGTCACAGGTCTTGATACTTTTTATGTGCCTGTTGGCACGTTTAAAGAAGTCTAACTTAGTCTTGCCGACGTAAAAACAGCCGCACTCACAGAGCAGCAAATATACCACTCCGTGAGTGCGGCAGTTGGCGAAGTGTTTGGGCCTAAATACCTGGCCATTCGGCAGGATAGGGTTTTTAGATGTCAGCATAAAACCACAATATCTACAGCTGCCGCAAATATAAGTGCCCTTATATTTGCACGGATCGTGTTTTTCTTGATCTTTAAATTCACTCTGAACGAGTTTGTCTTTAAGCGCCGGTACCTTGCGATAGGTAAAATGGGGTTGTTCTGGAACGTATTTGCCCACAGTAGGGTCCAGAGCAAGCACATGCCAGTATTTGGATACTATATTTTTAATTGTTAAATGTTGTTCCGAGTATGTTGTTATTATCCTTAAAACTGGGTCATCCTCTTTATTCTCTTTGGGGGACAATAGTTTACTCCTTTCGCTGGAAATTGCTTTTTTATAAGCTTTTTTCAGGATTGTTTTTGTGTACCCCCTGGCCAGGAGTCTAGTTCTCAGATCATCCGCTGCTTTGCGGAAGCCTTCTAGATCCTTGCAATTGCGTCTGGCTCTCAAATACTCCCCATATGGTATGGAGTGTACCAGAGATCGAGGATGAAAACTAGATGCATGGAGGATGGTGTTCCCCGCAGTGGGCTTCCGAAAAAGGTCACTGCGGAGAGCACCATCCTCCCCCCTCACCAATTGCACATCCAAAAATGTGACCACATCCCTGCTTGCATTCATGGTAAAAGTAAGGTTGAAGTCATTTCGATTCATCCTGTCTATGCAATTGGCAAGAAGTTCAGATGAACCCTGCCAAATCATAAAAATGTCATCTATGTATCGTAACCACATACGGATGTGGTCCGTATACATAGAAGTAGTTTCACTCATAAGAAAGTATTTCTCCCACTCCCCCAGATACAGGTTGGCGTAGGATGGGGCACAACAGGTGCCCATCGCTACGCCTTGTATCTGGAGGTAGTGGGAGCCATTGAACGTAAATACATTATGATGTAAGATATATTGTAAGACAGACAGGATGAATTCACCATAGGCGTCGAGGTTATAGCTAGATGTTATAGCATGTTGTACCGCTGCTATCCCCCGTTCATGGGGGATAGAGCTGTACAAGGCCTCGACGTCGATGGTGACGAGTAGACTATCTTGTGGGATTTGTATGTCCTCGATTTGTTGCAGAAAATGTATAGTGTCACGGATGTGTGAGGGTAGGGCCATTACAAAGGGTTTGAGGAAAGCATCTACCAGTTTGCTGGCGCTATCGGAGATGGAACCCCGACCTGATATAATTGGCCGTCCGGGTGGATCAGTAGCATTTTTATGAATTTTAGGGAGTGAATAAAACGTTGGAGTGACAGGGAATGGTATGCGTATGAACTCCCATGTATGCTTTGGAATCACGTTATTCAAATATGCTGTATCAATTAATTGATAAAATTCTTGTTGATACTTGATTACTATATTTGGTGTAATTTTGCGATACCAATTCTGATTTCTAAGAATTTTATAACACATGGCTGTATATTGTGAATTGTTCATAATGACAACGTTTCCGCCTTTGTCAGCCTGTTTAATTGTGATTAAATGATTTTGTGATAATTTATTAATGGCCAAACTTTGGCTAGTCGTGATGTTTGGTGCTTTCGGCAGAGCGCATAGAGCACCTGTTTTTAACATATACCGGCAGGTATATAGTTTTATCCATCACTGCACAGAATGTAAGTCATGATTACACTTTAAATCTTTCTATACAAACTTATGTATTGTATGAATACCTGTATTATTATTCGCATTTGATTGACTTCTGTTTGATCAATTACCTACAGACCACCACTCAGGGTCTCCTATTTTGTCCCCCTGAAGAAGGAGTAGTTGTATAACTCCGAAACTAGTCGGGTCTGGAGTCTTCACCCTGAAACTGGTGCTATATTCAAGTGCATATGTGATGTATCTCTACTTATTTACTTGCCTTTTATTACTTTGTTAATTTTGTTATTTCAATAAAATATTAAACATTTTTGAATTAAACTTGTGTAGACATGAGTGCCTAAAAAATCCCACCAATAGGGGAAAACCTTTCTTTTTTGAGATTATACTGGGATGTGGCACCACCCCTAGCACCCAACACAGGTCACCCCCCATTTGACTCATTCAGGTAGCAAATACCATTCCCCGCCTAACCTGTGTTGTGTTCTATCTGTTCCCCCGCGAAGGTGATTATATCCCCTTCCCCTCCGCGGATAAACAGAAAAAAACTTTTTTATACATTATTATTTTCAAAAATATTTGTTTGAATTATAAATCATAACTTGTTAATGTGAACAGATAACCAGTGTTACCACATTTGGTCTTGCATATATTGGGAGTCATCTTCCAATTTTGATTGTATCAAATTCATCGTCTCTCCAATACTCATTATCAGGAACCCCCATTCTCTTCCTGTCTGGTTCCAGTCATCATGGCTGGCTACACGGGAGATGAATGGGAGAGCCTTATGTCTCAATATCTCAGGGACTTTGGACAAAGGGAGTATGCAGATGCGGACCTGTCCGCACTCTTCTTCCAATTGTCCAAAGCCCTTGAGAAAAAATCAGCCAATTTTTGGCATGTAAAATCTTTTCAGGACTATCTTAAAAATAAAACAAACCCTGTAGGCCTTAGAATTCAACTGTTTCCACTTTTAGAGGATTTAAGCCCGGAATTTAAGACCAACTGGGGACAAGCCCTGACTGACTGTTCAGCCACCCTTATGACATTACTAATTAACGAATATACTCGTCGATCTGTGATCCTAGATAAAGAAATTGACAGTCTATGTGATAAAATGAAAAAATACAAAACACATAAACATTTTGATGAAAAGGAAAAACAACTTAAACAACATCTAGAAATTCACAATCGCAACATTTTGATAAAAAAACAAAATAAATTAAATAGAGACACTATGGCCTTTGAACAGAAAAAGGCATACAAGTGGAATACCAACAAAATATTGTACAATGGGCCACCTAAAAAACAATATCAGACGAACACGTCTCATCCTCCACCTAAAAATACATCACATGCTTCACAAAATCTAACTAAACAAAAAGCTAAGGAAGGAGTAAAACGAGCATTCCAAGATGAAACAGTAATTGGACAGACAATGAAAAAATCCAATATCCAACAAGAACGAACCCCTAACCTTTCACTATTCAAGCCACACACTTCCCACTCGGATAATACCACTCAACCACCACTAGATGTCACCTCTCCTCTCACCAACACACCTACACTCAATATATCCCAAATACCTCTTTCACTCGTATCCACCACTAACCTTCAAGATGCCACTTTTTTAGAACTGGTCCACCAGAGAGCCCCGACCTTCACACCAATAACACAATAAAAATCCTCACACCTCACCCCTCTATGGTCCCCACCACTAATCCGGTACAAACGGACTTATCAGTTATCAATCTGTCTGACTATGAGCTATCCTCAGATGAAATTGAGGTTTTATCCAAAGGTCTTAGCTTTTGTCCAAATACTTCTCTTAAAAAATTTGACTTTATCAAAGATCTTCACCTTTTTGCTCGAAAGTTGAATTTCAAGGCCGCATATGATAAAACTAACACATCCAATATACCCAAGACTAAAAAGGACTCCATTTTAGATACATTGATATCTTTATTGGAAGAGAACGATGATTTGATTGACAAAATTGACTTGCCATCACTATTGGAGGGTGTAGACCCCAAACAACCAAACAACCGATTCACAGGACCGAATCTCTGAGGAAAAAATCTGACAAGTTTCCCAATTCTACTAATGCCAACGTTTCCGCCTTTGTAAAGCTTGTAACAAATATAGTGAATAACAAATATAGTGAGTAATGAATATAGCACCAGTTTCAGGGTGAAGACTCCAGACCCGACTAGTTTCGGAGTTATACAACTACTCCTTCTTCAGGGGACAAAATAGGAGACCCTGAGTGGTGGTCTGTAGGTAATTGATCAAACAGAAGTCAATCAAATGCGAATAATAATACAGGTATTCATACAATACATAAGTTTGTATAGAAAGATTTAAAGTGTAATCATGACTTACATTCTGTGCAGTGATGGATAAAACTATATACCTGCCGGTATATGTTAAAAACAGGTGCTCTATGCGCTCTGCCGAAAGCACCAAACATCACGACTAGCCAAAGTTTGGCCATTAATAAATTATCACAAAATCATTTAATCACAATTAAACAGGCTGACAAAGGCGGAAACGTTGTCATTATGAACAATTCACAATATACAGCCATGTGTTATAAAATTCTTAGAAATCAGAATTGGTATCGCAAAATTACACCAAATATAGTGATCAAGTATCAACAAGAATTTTATCAATTAATTGATACAGCATATTTGAATAACGTGATTCCAAAGCATACATGGGAGTTCATACGCATACCATTCCCTGTCACTCCAACGTTTTATTCACTCCCTAAAATTCATAAAAATGCTACTGATCCACCCGGACGGCCAATTATATCAGGTCGGGGTTCCATCTCCGATAGCGCCAGCAAACTGGTAGATGCTTTCCTCAAACCCTTTGTAATGGCCCTACCCTCACACATCCGTGACACTATACATTTTCTGCAACAAATCGAGGACATACAAATCCCACAAGATAGTCTACTCGTCACCATCGACGTCGAGGCCTTGTACAGCTCTATCCCCCATGAACGGGGGATAGCAGCGGTACAACATGCTATAACATCTAGCTATAACCTCGACGCCTATGGTGAATTCATCCTGTCTGTCTTACAATATATCTTACATCATAATGTATTTACGTTCAATGGCTCCCACTACCTCCAGATACAAGGCGTAGCGATGGGCACCTGTTGTGCCCCATCCTACGCCAACCTGTATCTGGGGGAGTGGGAGAAATACTTTCTTATGAGTGAAACTACTTCTATGTATACGGACCACATCCGTATGTGGTTACGATACATAGATGACATTTTTATGATTTGGCAGGGTTCATCTGAACTTCTTGCCAATTGCATAGACAGGATGAATCGAAATGACTTCAACCTTACTTTTACCATGAATGCAAGCAGGGATGTGGTCACATTTTTGGATGTGCAATTGGTGAGGGGGGAGGATGGTGCTCTCCGCAGTGACCTTTTTCGGAAGCCCACTGCGGGGAACACCATCCTCCATGCATCTAGTTTTCATCCTCGATCTCTGGTACACTCCATACCATATGGGGAGTATTTGAGAGCCAGACGCAATTGCAAGGATCTAGAAGGCTTCCGCAAAGCAGCGGATGATCTGAGAACTAGACTCCTGGCCAGGGGGTACACAAAAACAATCCTGAAAAAAGCTTATAAAAAAGCAATTTCCAGCGAAAGGAGTAAACTATTGTCCCCCAAAGAGAATAAAGAGGATGACCCAGTTTTAAGGATAATAACAACATACTCGGAACAACATTTAACAATTAAAAATATAGTATCCAAATACTGGCATGTGCTTGCTCTGGACCCTACTGTGGGCAAATACGTTCCAGAACAACCCCATTTTACCTATCGCAAGGTACCGGCGCTTAAAGACAAACTCGTTCAGAGTGAATTTAAAGATCAAGAAAAACACGATCCGTGCAAATATAAGGGCACTTATATTTGCGGCAGCTGTAGATATTGTGGTTTTATGCTGACATCTAAAAACCCTATCCTGCCGAATGGCCAGGTATTTAGGCCCAAACACTTCGCCAACTGCCGCACTCACGGAGTGGTATATTTGCTGCTCTGTGAGTGCGGCTGTTTTTACGTCGGCAAGACTAAGTTAGACTTCTTTAAACGTGCCAACAGGCACATAAAAAGTATCAAGACCTGTGACCCTGATCTCCCCCTCGGGCGACATGCGGCACTTGTTCACCCAGGGAAATGTCCCAAAATCAAATTTTTGATTTTGGATAGGATCCACCCTAGTTCCAGAGGAGGAGACTGGAACAAGGTCCTCCTGCAAATGGAACTACGGTGGATCTATCTCCTCAAAGCCACTGAACCCCCAGGATTAAACGAGATGGTATCCTTTAAACCTTTCCTGGAAGGTTTCAGCTCAGGAGGAATGGAGAAATAAGCCCTCCTTCCCCCTTTGCTGATAAACTCCCATATATTATTTCTGAATATGTACCATCCTGTCACTCTAATCTGTCATCAATAGGGGTCAGTGTTGGCAATATCATCATTTTTTTCAAATGTACCTTGTGTTTGATGCTTGCATATAATTCCATTTCTGGTTTCTGTTCTCTCAACAGATGCTCCTGCGCTCATCCAAAGCCTCGGTGGGTTGCAATCAAAATGACAAGAAAAATCTTTGTATTTTTGTCTCCTTTTATTCATACCTTTCGTTCTTTCCTTGCATATTTACAAGGACAGCAAAAGATCGGTAATAACAGCCTCAATGGGGCTACAATATATAAATTTTTCCTCAAACTATACTCCTTCTTCATAACGAGACAATTCTTTAAAAGCATATACAGTGCCTGTCATTTCCTGCCCGCATAGGACAGAAGAATTTGGTATTTGTCACCAGTGAACCTCTATCAAGCAGACAACCCGGCACGTAAGGCGGCCGCCACCTAGTGGCGAGCCGCATTTTGCGTCCTCTGTCATGTTAAGGTCTCGCATCGCGAGACCTACAGACGTTGACGCACACCATGCCCCGCCTGCGTTCCACGCTGACGGGTCAGGTTACGTGCCGGTGGAACGCAGGAGCCGCCCGAACTTCCGCTTTGTCGCTCTTCGGGCCAATGGAGCGGGGGAACGCCCGGCCCCTCCGCACCAGGGACCCCATCAGGCAATCAGCACAGGAAGATGTGAATGTAGTCAGCTAAGTATACACAGCTGTGAAGTCCAATTAACTCCACACATAAACCCTCTTCTCAACAGTGAATTCATTGTTCGCTTGCTGAGAACACCATGAGGACCTGACCTAATCTAGTCTCTTGAAACATCGTGTAAAAGGTAATAATTTATATATCCTCTTTCTTTGTCGACACCTCACCAAATCTCCCTATAGGTGATGGAGGTGACTGTGTTCTATTTGGCCATGATTTGCTGACTAGGGGTAACTAAGATATAATTCTTTTTAAGGGATGATTACGGGTATCCACCAATCCTTTATGGGCTTTCTCCCCTCTCCATATACATAGGAATGGGATTGTTAGCTTTCCATTTGAAATACAGGTCATTACACTGGCACTGAGATGAAATTTATTATTCTATCTTTGAGCCTTTCCTATCCTCCCCTTCTCAAAACAACACGGCCAGCTTATATCATTGGACCAATAAGCTTCTATGACCTTATATCTCTTCCTTGTAGCTGATCGGCCAATTATTGGGATCCAGTTGTTCTAACTTGATGTCTTCCTGGGACTATCCACATATATGGGCATAATCTTCCCCCACAATACAAGTCTGTGAGGGCCTCATTTGATGAACTTTACCAACTACACAGCCAACCCGTGCTTTCGGCAGAGCGCATAGAGCACCTGTTTTTAACATATACCGGCAGGTATATAGTTTTATCCATCACTGCACAGAATGTAAGTCATGATTACACTTTAAATATTTCTATACAAACTTATGTATTGTATGAATACCTGTATTATTATTCGCATTTGATTGACTTCTGTTTGATCAATTACCTACAGACCACCACTCAGGGTCTCCTATTTTGTCCCCCTGAAGAAGGAGTAGTTGTATAACTCCGAAACTAGTCGGGTCTGGAGTCTTCACCCTGAAACTGGTGCTATATTCAAGTGCATATGTGATGTATCTCTACTTATTTACTTGCCTTTTATTACTTTGTTAATTTTGTTATTTCAATAAAATATTAAACATTTTTGAATTAAACTTGTGTAGACATGAGTGCCTAAAAAATCCCACCAATAGGGGAAAACCTTTCTTTTTTGAGTTTTTGGGTTTAGATACACTTTAATGCTGGTAAATTTGAGTACCTAGCCTTTAGATCCGCCTGATGGTTCTGTGATAAAGTCCCAGTTCCCCCCTCCCCCCTTTCCAGCCATTATAAATTATCTTAGTTCTGTTTTGCATGTTTTTCACAAATCTTCTATACTTTTCTCTGTCCTGTAGGTGCTACCCACTTCTTTGCATATTCCTGTATAGGAAAATACAAAATGCACGGCGTCTCTCTGACCTGATTTTACCTGCCAGCCATGCACAGTGCAATGCACAGTAGTATTAGGAGAGAAGCGGGGCATGCAGGGAAATCTGAAGACTGTTTTATTAGATTTTTCCCTGCTCTGATAACTGCAGAATCGGAAAAGATTACAGATACAGAGTCATGTAAGGAAGAACAACTAAAACATTTTGCTGTAAGAGAAGTGGGTTGCCATCTCTAACCTATTGTTTTGAAAATGATGATGGCTAACTGGCTGTCATGCCCATGCCCTGGCTTCAATAATCTCTGAGTCACTGACATAGACTGTATATATACTGTATGTATATATATATATATATATATATACACACACATACATACATACATACATACACACACACACACACACACACATATATATATATATATATATATATATATACATACATACACACACACACACACACACATATATATATATATATATATATATATATATATATATATATACTGCTCAGAAAAATAAAAGGAACACTTTTTAATCAGAGAATAGCATCAAGTCAACTAAACTCCTGGAATATTGATCTGGTCAGTTAAGTAGCAGAGGGGGTTGTTAATCTGTTTCAGCTACTTTGTTGTTAGTGAAATAAACAACAGGTGCACTAGATGGGCAACAATTAGATGACACCCCCCCCCCAAAAAAAAAAAAAAAAAAAAAAAAAAGATTGGTTTTACAGGTGGAGGTCACTGTTATTTTTTTCCTACTTCTGTTTTCTGACAGTTTTTCACTAGTTTTGCATTTGGCTAGGGTCAGTGTCACTATTAGTGGTAGCACGAGGCAATAACTGAACCCGATAGAGGTTGCGCAGGCAGTCCAACTCCTCCATAATGGACCATCAATATGTGCCATTGCCAGAAGGTTTGCTGAGTCTCCCAGCAGTCTCAAGAGTATGGAGGAGATTCCAGAAGGCAGGCAGTTACTCGTCAGCAGGACCGGTATCTGCTCCTTTGTGCAAAGAGGAATAGGCTGAGTAACGCCAGAGCCCTACAAAATGATCAACAGCAGGCCTCTGGTGTGAATTTCTCTGACCAAACAATCAGAAACAGACTTCATGAGGGTGGCCTGAGGGCCCGATGTCCTCTAGTGTGCCCAGCGCTCACTGCCCGGCACCGTGGAGTTCGATTGGCATTTGCCATTGAACACCAGAATTGTCAGGTCTGCCACTGACACCCTGTGCTTTTCACAGATGAGAGCAGGTTCACCCTGAGCACATACAGACGTGAAAGGACTGGGAGAAGCCATGGAGAATGTTATGCTGCCTGTAACATCGTTCAGCATGACCGGTTTTGTGTTGGGTCAGTGATGGTCTGGGGATGCATATCCATGGAGAAACGCACAGACCTCTACAGGCTAGACAATGGCACCCTGATTGCCATTAGGTATCCGGATGAAATCCTTGGACCCATTGTTAGACCCTACACTGGTGCAGGGGGTCCTGGGTTCCTCCTGGGGCATGACAATGCCCGGCTCATGAGGCGAGAGTATGCAGCCAGTTCCTGGAGGATGAAGGAATTGATACCACTGAAGGGCCCCCACGCTCGCCTGACCTAAATCCAATAGAACACCTCTAGGACATTATGTTTTGTTCCATCCGACGCCGCCAGGTTGCACCTCAGTCTGTTCAGGAGCTCAGTGATGCCCTGGTCCAGATCTAGGAGGAAATACCACAGGGCACCATCCGTCATCTCATTAGGAGCATGTCCCAACATTGTCAGGCATGCATACAAGCACGTGGGGGTCCATACAAACTACTGAGTGCCATTTTGAGTTGCTGCAATGACATTTCAGCAGAATGGGCTAGCCTGCGGCATCATTTTTTCACTTTGCTTTTTGGGGTGTATTTGAATTCAGGGTTGATAATTTTAATTTCCATCAAAAAATGTGGCATCCTTTCGTACCTAACACATTGAGACTTAATGTGTTTTCAAAGTGCTCCTTTCATTTTTTTGAGCAGTGTATATATACTGTGTATATATATATATATACTCACAGGCCACTTTATTAGGTACACCTGTTCAATTGCTTGGTAAAACAAATAGCTAATTAGCCAATCACATGGCAGCAACTCCATGCGTTTTGGCATCTAGACATGGTGAAGACAACTTACTGAAGTTCAAATGAAGCATCAGAATGGGGAAGAAAGGGAATTTAAGTGACTTTGAACGTGGCATGATTGTTGGTGCCAGACGGGCTGGTCTGAGTATTTCAAAAACTGCTGATCTATTGGGATTTTCATGCACAACCATCTCTAGGGTTTAAAGAGAATGGACAGAAAAAAAGAAAATATCCAGTGAGTGGCAGTTGTGTGGACGAAAATGCCTTGTTAATTAATGTCAGAAGTCAGAGGATACTGGGCAGAATGGTTTGAGATGATAGCAAGGCAACAGTAACTCAAATAACCACTCGTTACAGCCAAAGTATGCAGAATACCATCTCTGAATGCACAGCACATTGAACCTTGAAGCAGATGGGCTACAGCAGAAGAAGATCACAACAGGTGCCACTCTTGTCAGCTAAAAACAGAAAACGGTGGCTACAATTCACACAAGCTCACTAAAATTGGACAATAGAAGATTGGAAAAACATTGCCTGGTCAGATGACCAGAACTGAACCTAGTGGCTCTCCCCACCTTGGTTCTTTATGGCCCATGTTGGCATGGTGTCCACCGTAGCATTTTCAGTGGCAAGGCAGTGTGCATCTGGCCAGAAGAGGGATTCATTTGATGCAGTTGGTCAGCTTAAACATGTTTTGCAACTAAATATCCCTGGTTTTTCATTGCATAGTGTACTGGAAAGGGTGTAGCGGTGTGCAGAGGGTCCATCCAGAATTTGTAGTGTTAATATGTGTTCACACCCTTTTAGCACCTGATAGTTTAAATACATGTACCAGCTATTGGGATTTCAGCACAGGTATATCTTCAGCTGCTACATTCAGATGGGTCAGAATTTGGTGGAAACAACATGAAAGCATGGATGCATCCTGCCTTGTATCAATGGTTCTTGGCACCCTTTGGGCCTCTTAGTACCAATTTAGCAATGTTTAAACACCACGGCCTACCTTATGTTATTGTTTCTGACAACGTCCATCCCTTTATGTCCATTCTTTATGACTACAATGTAACTATCTTCTGATGGCCACTTCCAGCAGGATAAGGCACCATGTCACAAAGCTTAACTCATCTCACCACTGGTTTCTTGAACATGACAAGTCGTCACCGGCGCATGCACTCTTAATGGATGGCATACCCATGACGAGCTCCATGAGAGCTCCACATGCGCGCAGGAGTGAAGTAATCGCAGGTCGACCAATTAAAGGGCCGGAGCCCGCGAGGTCACTGTACTCCAATGGCCTCCACACTCACCAGATCTTATTTCGATAGAGTACCTTTGGGTGTGGTGGAATGGGAGATTCGCATCATGGACAGCAGCTGACAAATCTGCAGTAACTGCGTGATGCAATCATGTCAATATGGACCAATGGTGAATGTTTCCATTATATATATATATATATATATCTAACAACAAGTGGGACACAATCATGAAGTTGAACAAAATTTATTGGAAATTTCAAACGTTGTTAACAAATAAAAAACTGAAAAATTGGGCGTGCAAAATTATTCAGCCCCTTTACTTTCAGTGGAGCAAACTCTCTCCAGAAGTTCAGTGAGGATCTCTGAATGATCCAATGTTGACCTAAATGACTAATGATGATAAATAGAATCCACCTGTGTGTAATCAAGTCTCTGTATAAATGCACCTGCACTGTGATAGTCTCAGAGGTCCGTTTAAAGCGCAGAGAGCATCATGAAGAACAAGGAACACACCAGGCAGGTCCGAGATACTGTTGTGGAGAAGTTTAAAGCCGGATTTGGATACAAAAAGATTTCCCAAGCTTTAAACATCCCAAGGAGCACTGTGCAATCGATAATATTGAAATGGAAGGAGTATCAGACCACTGCAAATCTACGAAGACCTGGCCGTCCCTCTAAACTTTCAGCTCATACAAGGAGAAGACTGATCAGAGATGCAGCCAAGAGGCCCATGATCACTCTGGGTGAGCTGCAGAGATCTACAGCTGAGGTGGGAGACTCTGTCCATAGGACAACAATCAGTCGTATACTGCACAAATCTGGCCTTTATGGAAGAGTGGCAAAAAGAAAGCCAATTCTTAAAGATATCCATAAAAAGTGTTGTTTAAAGTTTGCCGCAAGCCACCCGGGACACACACAAAACATGTGGAAGAAGGTGTTCTGGTCAGATGAAACCAAAGTCAAACTTTTTGGCAACAATGCAAAACTTTATGTTTGGTGTAAAAGCAACACAGCTCATCACCCTGAACACATCATCCCCACTGTCAAACATGGTGGTGGCAGCATCATGATTTGGGCCTGCTTTTCTTCAGCAGGGACAGGGAAGATGGTTTAAATTGATGGGAAGATGGATGGAGCCAAATACAGGACCATTCTGGAAGAAAACCTGATGGAGTCTGCAAAAGACCTGAGACTGGGACGGAGATTTGTCTTCCAACAAGACAATGATCCAAAACATAAAGCAAAATCTACAATGGAATGGTTCACAAATAAACATATCCAGGTGTTAGAATAGCCAAGTCAAAGTCCAGACCTGAATCCAATCGAGACTCTGTGGAAAGAACTGAAAACTGCTGTTCACAAACGCTCTCCATCCAACCTCACTGAGCTCGAGCTGTTTTGTAAGGAGGAATGGGCAAAAAATTTCAGTCTCTCGATGTGCAAAACTGATAGAGACATACCCCAAGCAACTTACAGCTGTAATCGCAGCAAAAGGTGGCGCTACAAAGTATTAACTTAAGGGGGCTGAATAATTTTGCACGCCCAATTTTTCAGTTTTCTATTTGTTAAAAAAGTTTGAAATATCCAACGGTTCTTCAAGTAAATCAGGAGTGTTTTATTCACATTTCAGGAACACAAAAGTAACAGTCTTTTTTGGTGTTAATTCACACCCAACAAAAAAGGAAAACGACAGTCTTTGAGGCAAGTTTAAACACTGCAACAAGTCCATTCACCTGTGTCTCTTTGGTGCTGCTCACGCATAGTAACAGATCGATTCACCTGCTTGTAGCCTTTACGGCCTCAGCACTGACTTCTCCAGCCTTCTGGTCTATGGAGATCATTCTCTCCCACCTGTTAGGCTGTCTGCCTTACAAACCCCAGGTAAGACCCGGCCTGGAGCGTGGGGAGCAGCCACCCACCCACACCTTGACTGCTCCCAATAAGAGCCGGCCCGGATTCGGCTTTGCAGCCACACTTAAATAGAAAAGTGTCAAGCAGCACTAGCTGCTGCTGACACAGAATTACCGGCTCTTATCTCACCGAGGCCAGGAACCACGGTGACACGTATCTTCCGTCGATCACGGATCCATGTGCCCTGTCACAATATATATATATATATATATATATATATATATATATATTTATGCACTGACTCAAAACATGCTTGTTTTTGGTTAGTGGCTCAGATATATTAAAAATGCTATTTTCTGAAGATAGCCAGCAATGGCAGCTGTAAAAATTCATCTCAATGCAAATCTTTCATAAAATAAACATGAGGACTGCCATGGCTGGCTACCTTTAAAAATACTAGCCACCTGGTTGATCAAAAAATAAACTGCTCTATAAATTAAATCCATACAATAACCAAGTTGAATTAGAGCAGCAACTCCACTGTGAGATGCAATACAAAGTCAAACTTAAATTAAACCAAAAAAAGAGTCATGCTTGTATTGTGATTAAGGGATATAAACCGAACTTAAACATAAAAATAGTTTTCAATGAAAAAAAAAAGTACAATGTGCAAAACATCGTCCTCCTTTCTTGTGTTCAAATGTGTGATAAGCCTCCATCACCAATATTAGGAACATTCAATCGTGAAGCCACCCGGCTGTTTAAGCCGCTACCCTTTCAGAATATTATTCCTTGAACTGCTTTATGTGGTCAGTTCTTTCTGGAAGAACCTCGCCAGGAGATTAGAGCAACACCACAGGAAGACTTACTGTTTGCTTTCAATCTTATGGAACTATGACACCATGGTGATGCATTAACCATACATTAAGCGATCCTCTGGTGACTTTCTTTTCACACACAGTAATCAGCCATTCAGTTCTTAAGTTGATACATACGGGCATGCCCAGTTAGTCCACTTTTGGGCCCCCAGTTTGTCCACTGTTGGCCATATGCACAGTTGTCCAGGCTTTTGTGAGTGATTCGAGGTCTGATACAGACATATCACACCAAGCCTGCACCAACTGTGCCCGAGAACGGGATAGGGTGGGTGGGGACTATAGCGTGTGTTGTTGCTGTCTGTGTTCATCCTGACACCCGCAGGGGTGTCTTCAGGGTCATTCAGTCTACATTGACGAGTCTTCACACATTTTCATTTTGTGAATTTCACTCATTTGTGTGCATTATCACCAATAAAGTTCATGTCTGCACCAGCATCTCTGTGAGCCCCTTTATTGCAACCACTCCGGGAGGGAACTTCCTTTCCTCCCCCCCTCTATTTGTCTGTCATTTGCACCCTTGGTTGCGTAGGGTTCCCGGTCACCATAGACCGTGAGGTACGACTCAATTGATTCTCGCCCACTGGTTCAGTCTGGCTTGAGAACATCAACCTGCGATCCAGTTTTTTTATTGTTTTGTACCAGGTGGATGACTCTGGCAGCAGCATTTACAATGGGCAGAAGGGGGAAAAGCCTATCTAAATTAGGATGACCAGATGTCCCCGGTTTCCAGGCACAGTCCCTGGATTGAGGACACTGTCCCCAGTCTAAGTCTGTCCCCGGTTTTGTCCCTGGATTCAGGGCCAGATTCATGTAGACAGGGCATCCCATGCTGGCTGAGAAACAGCCTGGTGGCTCAGATGCAGACGCCCCCTGATGGAGGATCTCACTGCTGCTCCTGCTGCTGTTCAGTGGAGGAGAGACAGAACCAAAAATTGACTGTGTGGAGGGCTTTGAAGGAGAGATGAGCAGATGAGGTGGCATGGGGGGGGGGGTCTCTTTCTATACTGGTGAGGGCAGTGGGGGAGCAGGGGTCAGAGCTGATGTAGCTGCATGGTGAGATGGAGAGTTTAGCTGTTGTGGGGGAGACATGCTAAGAGTTGGCTGCAGAGATAATCTGTGAGAGAAGGGTGCAGAGTTGAGCTATGATGTGTGTCCTCTGTGCATAGCAAACCTCTGAACCCCACACTCTATGCCTAACACCCCCCTGTATATTATGTAGTCCTGTACCCAGCGCTCTGTGTATTATGTAGTCCTGTGCCCAGCACTCAACGTATTTTGCAGTCCTGTGCCCAGCGCTCTGTGTATTATGCAGTTCTGTGCCCAGCGCTCTGTGTATTATGCAGTCCTGTGCCCAGCGCTCTGTGTATTATGCAGTCTTGTGTCCAGAGC
Organism: Pelophylax lessonae; assembly: GCF_965119305.1. Taxonomy (NCBI): domain Eukaryota; kingdom Metazoa; phylum Chordata; class Amphibia; order Anura; family Ranidae; genus Pelophylax; species Pelophylax lessonae. The sequence goes on from NC_138774.1 coordinate 82,421,899, forward strand.
TCTGTGTATTATGCAGTCCTGTGCCCAGCACTCTGTGTATTATGCAGTCCTGTGCCCAGCACTTTGTGTATTATGCAGTCCTGTGCCCGGCGCTCTGTGTATTATGCAGTCCTGTGCCCAGCGCTCTGTGTATTATGCAGTCTTGTGTCCAGCGCTCTGTGTATTATGTAGTCCTGTGCCCGGCGCTCTGTGTATTATGCAGTCCTGTGCCCAGCGCTTTGTGTATTATGCAGTGCTGTGCCCGGCGTTCTGTGTATTATGCAGTCCTGTGCCCAGCGCTTTGTGTATTATGCAGTCCTGTGCCCAGTGCTCTGTGTATTATGCAGTCTTGTGCCCAGCGCTCTGTGTATTATGCAGTCCTGTGCCCGGCGCTCTGTGTATTATGCAGTCCTGTGCCCAGCGCTTTGTGTATTATGCAGTCCTGTGCCCAGTGCTCTGTGTATTATGCAGTCTTGTGCCCAGCGCTCTGTGTATTATGCAGTCCTGTGCCCGGCGCTCTGTGTATTATGCAGTCCTGTGCCCAGCGCTTTGTGTATTATGCAGTCCTGTGCCCAGTGCTCTGTGTATTATGCAGTCTTGTGCCCAGCGCTCTGTGTATTATGCAGTCCTGTGCCCGGCGCTCTGTGTGTTATGCAGTCCTGTGCCCAGCGCTTTGTGTATTATGCAGTCCTGTGCCATTTGCCAATAAAATAAAATATGTCCCCGGATTTCATTCTAAAAAATCTGGTCACCTCAATCTAAATGTAAGTCAATGAGGAGGCAGTTTCAAGTTCTCTTTAGACTAAACCTCTGTGAGAAATATGAAGGCCATCATGCTGCAAATCCTAATTGCCTTGTTGTCATACTGATCCTCCTGTTACTCAGTAACCCAGAACAAGTATGCAGATACAGTATAAGGTAGCTGACTTTTATCCAACATTTTTTAGATGCATTCTTGTTCCAGGTCAATAATGCAGAGTATTAATGCCAGCGTTAATATAATTGCCAGATGACTAGAATTTCCTAAAGAATGTCAGAAATGACAGCTCCCTTATGTATGTTAGGAATTTTAAAACAAGATGCATATTGTGACATAAGGAAAGGGGAAGTCGTCGAGAGGCGATATATTTCTCCCTCCATCTTTTCTTTCCCTTCTACCTTTCCATCCCTCATTTTTTCCTTTTGTCCCTCATTCCTTTTCTGGCACTCCTTCCTTCACTTTCAAACTTCTCCTGTTACTTCATTCCATTTCATCCTTCTCTCCTATCTTCCTTTCCTTCAGCCCCTGGTCACACCAGTGTGACTTGTCATGCAATATGACAATTTATTTCCCTCCATCTATTCTGTACCCTATTTTTTTTCATCCCTGGTTTTCCATTATTACCGTTTGACAGAGAAGGCTGGAAGTGTATCAAAATTTCACTGGTTCCTGTTGAATTGGACAAGTTTTAGTACGTGTATGTCAGGGCCTGGATTTGAACCCCAAAATCTCTGCAGCGTCAGGCAATGTCTCTTCTTGCTGAGCTACCTGGAACACTTGACATCTCCCTGGACAATTCCTTGAATGATCCTGTCTTGAACCTTGAATTATTTGCTCCTCCAAAGAACTTCCTGATCTAAGCCATGTCTCTGCACTTCCTGTTTGCCAGATTATTGTGCTCTCTCAGGTATCTTGCTACTGTCTTCCTTGCTGCTGTCCTTGTTTTGCTACCACTCGTTATGGACCGGCTTGTTCCTCGAATATGCTTCTGCCTAATCCAAACCTTCAACTACCCATTATCGACATTTAGCTTGTTTACTGACTATGTTTCCATTTGATCCCTACCTACTTATCTGCTAGTGGACCCCGGCTTGCTCACCTCCTGCTGGGGCAATCCAAAAGACCGTGATCTGGTACTAACATGCAACAAAATCTATCTCTACCATCAGGAGCTCTAGGGAACACTGGTTAGTACTTAGACTCTGCACCTCAGGTGAGCCCGCGTCATTGTGACTGCCTGTTTACCTATCCTGCTGGTTGGTAGTAGTTCCGCTAATTCTATAGCAACTGGTCTTCGAGCCTGACCCCTGATCATGACAGTGTATATCCAGCATACAAGGTGTTCCTTTGGCTGAAAAATCCCATAGTGTCTTTAAGGCTAAAAAATAAAACATTTGGGGTTTGTATTTCTGAAAACTGCCACAGTTTAAAGAAGTTTGTATAAAGTTTAAGGTGTTTCAAACATCTTGGAGAACTAACCACAGATCTTCTATGGATGTAGGCTGCCTCAAGCCTTTTGTCTCTTCATGAAGTCCCAGGCAGACTTGATGATGTTACGATCAGGGCTCTGTGGGGGCCAAACCATCACTTCCAGGACTCCTTGTTCTTCTTTATGCTGAAGAAAGTTCCTAATGAGATTGGCTGTGTGTTTGGGGTCATTGTCCTGCTGCAGAAAAATTTTGGCCTCCCTGATTGTATTGCATGATGGAAAAGTGTCTGCCTGTATTTCTCAGCATTGAGAACACCATTTGATTCTGACCAAATTTTTAGTAATGAAAACAGTATCATTAGTAGAAATCAGCATGGATTCACGAAAAATCGCTCTTGCCAGACCAATCTGTTAATCTTCTATGAAGAAGTCAGCTGCCATCTAGATAAAGGAAGGCTGGTGGATGTGATGTATCTGGATTTAGCAAAGGCATTTTATACAGTTCCCTACAAATGCTTACTGTACACACTAAGGTCTCTAGGTATGTACCATAAAGTGAGTACCTGGCTTAAAAGCTGGCTGCAGGGGTGAGTCCAAAGGGTGGTGATAAATGGAGAGTACTCAGAATGGTCTGGTGTGGAAAGTGGGGTCCCCCCAAGGATCTGTCCTGGGACCAATCCTATTTAATTTATTCAACCAGATGAGGAGTACAGACAAGTGTGTCTTGCCTACAGTCAAGCATGGTGGTGGGAGTGTCTTGATCTGGGGCTGCATGAGTACTGCCAGCACTGGGAAGCTACAGTTCATTGAGGGAACCATGAATGCCAAATGTACTATGACATTTTGAAGCAGAGCATGATCCCCTCCCTTTTAAGACTGGGCCACAGGGCAGTATTGCAACATGATAACGACCCCAAACACACCTCCAAGACGACCAGTGCCTTGCTAAAGAAGCTGAGGGTAAAGGTGATGGACTGTCTGTCCAAGCATGTCTCCAGACCTATTGATCATCTGTGGGGCATCCTCAAACGGAAGGTGGAGGAGCACAAGGTCTCCAACATCCACCAACTTCGTGATGTCACCATGGAGGAGTGGAAGTGGATTCCAGTGGCAACCTGTGAAGCTCTGTTGAACTCCATGCCCAAGAGGATTAAGGCAGTGCTGGAAAATAATGGTGGCCACACAAAATATTGACACTTTCGGCCCAATTTGGACATTTTCACTTAGGAGTGTACTCACTTTTGTTGCCAGCGGTTTAGACATTAATGGCTGTGTGTTGAGTTAGGGGGAGAGGACAGCAAATTTACATTGTTATACAAGCTGTACGCTCACTACTTTATTGTAGAACAATACTCCTGCGCTCGAGCAACAACAAAAGGAAAAGGGGCGCACCGACCTAGTGCATTACCACTAAAACATTTATTAAAATATTAAAAAGTATACATTATACTCACAAAGCAGGTGTGAATATACACACATCAACATGATATACATAAAATCTCCAAGGTAGCCAAGAAACCGTATTTTCTTTCTGTTTATTTCCTTTTTCTTTACTTTACTCATTGTGTTAATTGATAACATTAAACTATTAAAGTTTTCTAACTGTACATCATATTTTCACACCTGCCTTGCACAGTACTGTATGTTTGTGTGTGAATACTAGTGCCTCAAATTTCCTTTATACTCATATCCATTGTAAATCTTTATCATATTGTTTGGGATGTTGGCACTATCAGAGTCACATCTCTAATCATTGACTACTCTCTCTTTCCTTCCATTCCTCTTCGCATCCTTTTCCTGCTTCCATTCCATCCCACCTTTCTGCCTTTCAGATACATATTTCCTTACCTTTCATGCTTCTCCTGCTTCCCTTTCTATCCCTCATTTTTTTTCCTTCCATCCCTCTTTCTTTTTCTTCCATCGATCTCTTGCTTCTCTTCCATTCTTCACTTTATTCTCTTTAGTCTCTTCTTCCTTACCTTCAATTCCTCCTTCTATCCTTCTTCTGTTTTCCTTTCCCTCCCACCTTCCTTCCCTTTAGTCATTCCTTCTTGCCTTCCATCCTTCTCCTGCTTATATCCCTTCCCTTCTCCTCATCAATCCCTCCTTCCTGCACCGCACTTCAGATACCTCTTTCCTTACCTTTCATGCTTCTTCTACTTTCCTTTCCACCCCTCATTTTTTCCTTCCACCCCTCTTTCTTTACCTATTGTCCTTCTCCTGTTTCCTCTTCAGTTCCTCCTTCCTTACCTTCAATCCCTCCCATGGCCTGTGCTACCTGTAAGGCGACCTAGGCATCCTGCACCCAGAATCAGTAATGGACCACCGGCCGCCGGCCGGTGCGGCACTCCTCATGTTGTGCGCCACCTGAGCGCTACAGCAAGCCATGCTATGTGAGGGCTCCAGCGTCGCTGAAATGCGTCAACCGGTGGGGGAGACCTAATGCACATGCGCGGCAAAGGTGAGTAGGAGAGCCTGACCCAGCGCCGAGGTAAGTCACTGAGGTGGTTTTAACCCCTTCAGCAACTTGGGATGGCGGAGGGGGGTGAGAGGGACAGGGGCACTACAGGGTCCTGCAGTGCCAGGAAAACTAATATGTTTTCCAGGGGGCGGCAAATTTTATTTTGCCTAGGGCGGCAAAAATCCTTGCACCTGCCCTGATCCCTCCTGCTATCCTTCTTCTGTTTTTCTTGCCCTCCCATTTTCCTACCCTTCAGTCCCTCCCTCTTTCCTTCCATCCTTCTCCTGCATCAATTCCATCCATCATTCCCTCCTTCCTGCTCCTTCAGTTTTTTTTTTGTTACCTTCCATCCTTCCTTTACTTCCCTTCCATCCCTCCTTCCTTCTCTTCAGTCCTTTCTGTCTCACCTTCCATCCTTCTTCTACTTCCCTCCCATCCCTCCTTCCTTCTCATTAGTCCTTCCCTTCCGACCCTCCCAACCCTTCCAACCCTCATTCTATCCTTCTCCTGTCCCCTTTTCATCCTTCTTCTTCTTCCCTTCTATCCCTCCTTCCTTACCTTTCATTCCTCATTCCATCCTTCTCTTTGTTCCCCTTCTATCTCTCATTCCTGCTCATCACTCACTACTTCTTGCACTTCCATCACGCCTTCCATCTCTTCCCCTCTCTTCCTCTTCCATGCCTTCCATCCCTTCCATCTCAATCCTTCCCTTTAGTCCTTCCTTTCTTACCTTCCATCCTTTTTCTACTTCCCTTCTATCCCTCCTTCCTTCCTTCCTTCCTTCCTTCCTTCCTTCCTTCCTTCCTTCCTTCCTTCCTTTTCAACTGTACTTCCATCCTTCTCCTGATCCCCTTCCATCCCTCCTTCATTCCCTTCAGACCCTTCTTCCTTTCTCTACCGCTTCTTTTTCTTCCTTCTATCTCTATGTATTGGCTTCTCTATACTGTATAGAAAAGCATTCGAAATATTACTGCACTTGTGGCCCCTTGTTCTGCTCCTCATAATTCCATTCAGGTTCTCCAGATTCTCACACAGCTATTGTTATAATCAGTGCACTTAACCAGTGACCCGCTTTTCCTGGAAATTAAATTGTAATGACAAGTTCTTTATAACATCACGTTTGTTAAGTCCCAACTCCCAGGCACTGACTATCTAAGCTCCTTTGTGCTACTGTTACTGTCCACTCTGTCACACTGAGTGACAGGCTCTAACAATTAGTGTCATGGTGAAAGTTTCATTTAGGGGAATTATGTGCTTGGTGGACGGACCTGAAGATGCATAAGCTGATGGATATGAGAACTGAAACTCAACAACTTATCACAGGCAACATGCATTGAAAGTGAAGGGTTATATCGCAGAGGACAATGGTGAGACTGGAGATTAGTGAATATTACAGGATGCACAGGACATCATTTTCATTGTACTATGCAAAATTAAATTAATCTACTTAGCAAAGTGTCAGTAGCCCTCTCTGTAGTCGAAATCATTCTCCTGATGATGTGTCTCTTCCCTTATTTAGTTATTGCAGTAAACAAACCGGTTAGCAATATAAAAGAATACCTGTACTGAGAGCAAGTCTGCGTGTTAACATCGAAATTATGCCAGATTTCCTAAACTGCAAACTTGTTTCAGAACATTGACTCAAAGTATAAAGCTATTGGATCAGCAAGACAGCCGAGCAACTAGCATTTTTTTAGGTACAAGCCAGCAATGGCAGCCTATGTATGTTTGAGCACAGGTTTCTTTTTTGGGGGGGGTTAATCTATTTTAAAAGGGTTACTATTTGGAGATAGGCAAAACTAGGGAAAGCACGGAAGTAAGAAAAGCAGAGGGAGGAAGAAAAAAAGGGAGGGAGGGAAAGAAAAAAGGAAATAAGGAAGAAAGAAAGGGAATAATTTCAAAATTAAAGGAAGAAAGAAATTAATTAAATTAACATTTAAGGAAGGAAGGAGAGAAGGAAGGCAGGGAGGGAGAGAGAAAGAGAGGGGAGAAAGAAGGAAGGAAGGAAGGAAGGAAGGAAGGAGGGAAGGACGGACGTATGTAAAGAGGTACATCAGAGGAAGGAAGGAAGGAATAGGAAGGATTTAGAATAGAGAAAGGATAAAAAGAAAGAAGCACAGATGAAGGAAAAATGAAAGAAAAGACAGAAGGGAGGAAGGAAGTAAGCATCGATGGAAGGGAGAAAGATAGAAGTAGAAAGGCCATAACAAAGGAGCCAAAACAGAGGATGGAAGGCAAGAGGGAGGAAAGGAGAATGGAAGAAAGGATGTAAAGAAGGAATAATAAGGAAGGAAGAAAAGAAAGAAAGAATGAAGAAGGAAGAATAGATAGAAGAAAGCACAAAAGAAGAGAAAAGAGAAGGAAGGAAGGAAGGAAGGAAGGAAGGAAGAAAAGCGTACAACAGAGGAAGAAAGGAAGGAAGGAGTAAGAAAGGCCAAGTGTAAAGAGTTACAAAAGAGGGAGGAAGGAAGGAATAGGAGGGTGGAAGGAAAAAAGGCCATATGGAAGGAACAGAAAGGAAAGAAGGAGGAAAGAGGAAGACTGGAAGGAACAACAAGGAAGGAAGGAGGGAAAGCCATATGTAAAGAGGTACAAAAGAGGAAGGAAGGAAGGAAGGAAGGAAGGAAGGGAGGGAGGGAGGGAGGGAGGGAGGAAGGAAGGAAGGAAGGAAGGAAGGAAGGAAGGAAGGAAGGAAGGAAGGAAGGGAGGGAGGGAGGAAGGAAGGAAGGAAGGAAGGAAGGAAGGCTATATGTAAGGAGTTCCAAGGAAGGGAGGAAGGAAGGAAAGATGGAAAGAAGCAAGGCCATATGGAAGGAACAAGAAGGAAGGAAGGCCAAATGTAAGGAGTTACAAGAAAGGAAGGAAGGAAGGAATAGGAATAGTGGAATGGAGAAAAACCATATGAAAGGAAGCAAGGAAGGAATGAAGGAATAGAAAGAATGGAAGGAAGAAAGACCATATGGAAGGAACAAGAAGGAAGGAAGAACAGAAGGAAGGAAGAAAGGAAGGAAGAAAGGAGTAAGAAAGGCCAAATGTAAGGAGTTACAACAGAGGAAGGAAGGAAGGAAGGAAGGAAGGAAGGAAGGAAGGAAGGAAGGAAGGAAGGAAGGAAGGAAGGAAGGAAGGAAGGAAGGAAGGAAGGAAAAGAGGAAGGAAGAGCGGAAGGAAGAAAGACCATATGGAAGGGACATTAGGAAATGAAGGAAGAAGGGAAATATGTAAGGAGAGGAAGAGGAAAGAAGGAATAGAAAGAGAGGAAGGAAGGAAGGAAGGAAGGAAGGAATGTGGAAGAGTGGAAGGAAGAAAGGCAATATGGAGGAAGAAGGAAGGAAGGCAGGCTATATGTAAGGAGTTACATCAGAGGAAGGAAGGAAGGAAGGAAGGAAGGAAGGAAGGAAGGAAGGAAGGAAGGAAGGAAGGAAGGAAGGAAGGAAGAATGGAAGGAAGGAATGCCATATTTGAGGAACAGGAAGGAAAGAAAGAAGAGTTGAATGGGGAAGGTTATAAGGAAGGAAGGAAGAAAGGAATAGGAAGAATGGAAGGAAGAAAGGTCATATGGAAGTAACAATAAGGAAGGGAATAAAGAAGGAAGTAATGCAGGAAGGAAGGAGTAAGAAAGGAAAAAAGAAAGGAAGGGGGAAAGTAAGGAAGTAGCAAGAAATGCCAAATGCAAGGAGTTACAACATAGGAAGGAAGGAAGGAAGGAAGGAAGGAAGGAAGGAACGAAAGAAGGAAGGAATAGGAAGAGTGGAAGAAAGGAAGGAAGGAATAGTAGATGGAAGAAAGGCCATATGGAAGGAACAAGAAGGAAAGAAGGAAGGAATAAGGAAGGACATATGTAAGAAGCTACAACAGAGGAAGTGAAAGAAAGAAAGGCCCTATGGAAGGAAAAAGAAGGAAGGAAGAAAGGAAAGAAGGGAGGAAGGGGGAGAATGGAAGGAACAAGAGTAACAAGAAGGAAGGAAGGAAGGCCATATGGAAAGAACAGGAAGAAAGGAAGGCCATATGGAAAGAACAGGAAGAAAAGAAGGCCAAATGTAAGAAGTTACAACAGAGGAAGGAAGGAAGGACGGCCATATGGAAGAAAGAAGAAAGGAAGGCAGGCTACATGTAAGGAGTTACAAGGAAAGAAGACAGGAAGGAGGGAGGAAGGGAGGAAGGGAGGAAGGAAGGAAGGAAGGAAGGAAGGAAGGAAGGAAGGAAGGAAGGAAGGAAGGAAGGAAGGAAGGAAGGAAGGAAGGAAGGAAGGAAGGAAGGAAGGAAGAAAAGAATAGGAAGAATGGAAGGAAGGTCATATAGAAGGAACAAGAAGGAAGGAAGGAAGGGAAGAAGGAAATAAGGAATGCAGAAGGGAAGGAGTAACTAAGGTCAAATGTAAGGAGTTACAACAGAGGAAGGAAGGAAGTAAGGAAGGAATAGGAAGAGTGGAAGGAAGAAAGGCCATATGGAAGGAGCAAGAAGGAAGGAAGGAAAAAATGAAGCAAAGATATATGGAAAGGACAAGAAGGAAGGAAGGAAGGAAGGAAGGAAGGAAGGAAGGAAGGAAGGAAGGAAGGAAGGAAGGAAGGAAGGAAGGAAGGAATGACATTTTAATGCACAATGTTGAGTACACATGAAGAAATATATAGGGCTAAAGATGTTTCTTGATTCCTAGTACTGTATAAGAGTAGGTTCATTCTAAATATGCTGAAATGTTGATTACCTAACATGATATTCCCTGAAGACCTCTATAAAAAAGATATATAATGAAAAGACGGAACAAGAGGCAGCCAGTTATCGCCCATAAAATCTTGCAGTCACAGCATATGCTGTATTTTCACCTTTCCAGGGAAGGAAGAAAAGATTCTGTGACTGTGCTTTACAATCTGCACTGAAAAGGAACATTGAAAACAGCAAATAAAATGAAGTTTTTCTTGAAGCGGCAGTGTGATATTAGGCAGCAGCAATGATCTAGGCCCAGCACTGGGGTCCTTTGTGTATTTGCAGTTTATCAGGTTATTTCTGACTGTCCGCTCCTAGCTCTGGCTGTCAGCCACTCATCTGGTTTCCCTTCATCTGGCTGGATCACTCCTTACAGCACAGTTGCTGCAGCTTCATAGACTGCACAATCCTATTTCAAAAGCCAACTTTGTACAAAGGAGAAGAAGCTGCTGGAGACGCAGGGAGAGGGGAGGGTGTTTGGAAAGCTACTCAGGTAATAAATTATGGATCCAAGAACTGGTGACGGGCGCTGGGGAAGACTCTCAGCTGGCATTTCGCCTCTGGCCTTCTTCTTCATCTCTGGTTAACATCCCTCTTCCTATCACACATTCTACATGTTGCAACACTTACCCGATGTTATTATCCCTTGCACCTTGTGTATTTCAATTACTTTTCCTCATTCTTTCCTTTCTGAAATTCAAATAGTGACTAAAGGCCCGTACACACGTACCGATCGTCGGCATACAAACGTCGGTGGACGAAGGATCTGCCGATTGTACGCGTGTTAGTATGGTGCCTCCGACAGATGTCTGCGCACAATCCGCGGACAAAAGTCTTTCTTGCAAACATGAAAATATTTGTATGCCGACACCAGAACGGACGATTGTTCGCCTGTCAGTACGCAATTCTGCCGACACACAGCTACAAATCCCAACACGCATGATCAAACCAAATGAGTTCCCGGAAGAATTTTCTCTAGTAAACTCAACATTTTATTCAGAAAGAACTTTCGGCTCGCGGAAGTCCAAGAAATAGGTGAAATGCGGAGCACATGCTCATCTTGATAAATGTGAGAAGAAGGAAGATGCTGCTCATAATGCCATACTTTTCTAATAAAAAGGCATGTGTTCTGTTATGATGAAGATAATGTTTGTCTATTCTATCTGTTCTATCAAATTTTAGAATTAAATAATTTGAACTCTTCACCATTATTTTTGTATTTTCACACCAAAGATCTAACTATTGATATGACCCTTTATTCTTTTATGAATTAATGTCTAAAACATATTTTTCAGGTTATGCACAATATTAAACATGTTAACAAATTCAGATAGGCCATTTTTTATTTTAAATTTTCTTTATTTTTTGGATCTCAGCAAAAAAAAAACAAAGTAAACATCAATACTTTCCGTATAATAAACTAAACATAAAAAAGGTCCATTTGGACAAAATTAAACTAGAAACTGGCAAACAGGGGTAAAATAAATAATAGGGGGTTACACAAATTAAAGTTGCTGGTAACTGTAATCAGGTTGCCATGAGGGCAGGTTTGGATCCTGCTGGCCATATTGCCACTGGCCATGTGGCATTTGGCGAGGTGGTGGGTGTTGTGGAGGTGGAGGTGGAGGTGGAGGTGGAGGGCACGGGTGCTCCTGGCATGCATGGCTGTGCTCAGTAAGTATGCCGTTTTCAGCGTTTTGCAGCACATCCAGAATAATTTTTCTGGCATACTGACACTGCCTGGGGTCCACCTTATCCAGGATTTTGGCAGTCATATTCCCGAAGGACTCATTGGCCTCCGGTTTCCGACGTAGGGCTATGGTGGCCTCCTGGATAAACTCGTCGGTGATGTCATCCACGTGCTTCCTCTTTTGCCTCCGTTTGGCAGGAGGAGGTGGTGGTGGAAAGAGTTCCGCAGGCTCCTCAGGCTCCACAGGCTCCCCAGGCTCCTGGCTGCAACCTGGCTCCTCCTCAGTGACACTTCCCTGTTGATGAAATGAACAATTGATTAGAATGTTATAGTGTATATAAAAATGCATGTTTGTTATATTATTGTGATCAAATAGCAGACTTTACATACAGTGGCGTATCTAGGGTCTCCAGTGCCCTTGTTGAGGAGCTGTATTTGGCAACAACCCCCCCCCCCCCCCAAGATCAATGGAAAACTGTAACCCACCCCCCCAAAAAAAAATTAAAGGGCATTAAAAGTTTCTAATTTGCCCCTTGTTTGCCCAGTGTAGAGCTCTCTAGTGGGCAATCATTGTCTCAGGTGTGAAAAAGAAAGAGAGGGTTGAGAGATAGAGAGAGGGAGAGAAAGAGGGGGTGTGAGAGAGAGAGGAGGGGGTTGCAGAGAGAGAGGGGCCTGAACTTGCAGAGGACTTGATGTAGGGCATTGAGGGTGAAGCAGTGCAGGGAAACATGAATAAGGAAGCCACCTGCCTTGCTGACCCAGAGTGAGAGACCAGAGACATGGAAGCAAGGATGGATGGATCATTTGCAGGAGCTGTTAGTTTTGTATTAAAAAAGGTTGAGCCAGAGGAATGCTGAGGCTACAGCAGTGTTTCTTTGGACCAGAGGTGTGCTGGGGATGCAGCAGTGTTTGTAAGACCGGAGGGGTGCTGGGGATGCAGCAGTGTTTGTAAGACCAGAGGTGTGCTGGGGATGCAGTGAGAGGCAGTCTCAGTCTCCTGGTCTTTTGGCTCAGCTGCTCTCAATGTTTTACACCTGCATGAATCTGCTCTCAATGTTTTACACCTGCATGAATCCGCCTGCAAACTGGGGGTTCTGGGGTGTGCAGGCTGAGTGGATTGTTCAAATAAACAATAAAACAATGCCAATGTTTTTGTGACCCACCCCCCTTGGCCTGCGCCCCTGGCGGTTGCCTGTCATGCCAACCCCTTGCTATGCCCGTTTACATAAAGGGTCAATTATGGTTTAGCTTATAATTTTGTTACATGATTACATTTTAGCAGACAATATATTGTGAAATGCCATACCTGAGTAAAACTCTCCTCCAGGAAATCCTCATCCTGGCTTGGATCAACCGACACTGAGCCCTCTGCCGATGTAGAAGGCAGTGTTGAAATTGACGGCCTGGATTCCATGGTGTCTGCCAGGAACCGCATGTTATCAAAGTACCACAGCCGTGGTACATATACATTCCGTGCCCCTGCTCCAGACTGGGTGGACTCCTCTATTTTTTTTAACTCCCGCCTGTAGGCAGTGCGAATGCTGTTTATTTTTTTGCGGATATAATTAAAATTTGCCCCAGGACAGACGGGCTTGTAGAAGGCCACCAAATGTTCCATGGCCTGTTTTCTGAGTTTTCGATTTTTATAATCCGCCGACTTCACTTGCCACAAACAAGGCAGTTGCCTGAATTCATCAATGAAACTTATTAAAAAGTTGTGGGTGGTGAAATTGTCCACCATATTGCAGGACAGTATATGCCTGCAAGACACAAAACAACACAAAACATATTAAAAGAGCATGTATTTTGGCACATAATAAAGATATTCCTAATAAAAGCTGTATAGGGCCCAAAACACACACTTTCTATTAAAAGAGTCGTACCTTTGTTTGTGGGGAAAAGTCGTGATTCGCCGCTCGATCGTGCTCCAACTCTCGATATGTCCGCTAGCGAATCGTCGGCCGAACGATCTGGCGTCCTTTAAATACAGCGCAGGCGTCAACTCCTCCTCCAGTGGCGGGCTTGTGCAGGGGTGTGTACGTGCCGAAGATCAGGCCTACATGCGACACTCACACCTGAGGCAGTGGAATAATCATTGTTAAATTAGGAACCATGTCTCAACAATCTGGGAGCTCAATTAGTGGGGGCCGAAGTGATTGGGCCACCAGAAAATCAAGGGCTACACCCATGTCAAAGGCAGAAATGGTGGAGATGGTCTCCATTTTAGAAAAAACGGATTACGATGGAAAGTTGGCAAATTACGAGCGGCCCAATGCCAGGAAAGATGGCATCATGGACAAGGTGGTGGCCTGTTTGGTCAGAAAATTCGGTGTCGAGCGATCGAAAGATCAGATTAGGAAACGATGGTCTGACCTCAAACACCGTGAGCAGGATCAGCTTTCCCAAATCCATCGGATTTTGAAAAAAAGTAAGTTTTATTTTTTCTTTATTTTTTTAATCATGCAATATGTTTTTTATAATTTTGTGTATGTTGTATTAACATGTCTAGATTATAATGTCTATGTAAAAAGTTAGATTACTCATTTTAGTTGTCATGTCGTGATTTGATCGATCTATTGTTGATGTTTTAGTATATGACATTAAAAGTCAGGAAGCCATAGTGAAAAATATATGTATTGTGTTGCAACGAACGTTCTTTCCTGCACGAATCTTCTCAGCAAACATTCCTATTAATCACAGATTATTATTCAAACCTTTAAATAGGAGAAAAACGTAAACTCCGTGCCAAACAGTGGGAAAGGAGGAGGAGAGGTTTGGCAGCTCCATCTGCAGTGGAGGAAGAAGAGGAGGACATGGGCACAGAAGGTGGCACAGATTCCACTAAAGGTAATTGGTTCCTATGCACTGTCAAACATTAATGTACCATATTTTTCGTAGATAACCATGTACATGTCTTCATATTTGTTACTAAAAGAGCTATCAAGCAGGGCACCATGTCCTAACAAATGTACCTCTTGTGACTTTTATGATATGGCCAATGTTTTGTATTATGTAGATGAAGACATTATTCCAGAAATAATACTGGTGGAGCCAACAAGTGACCAGACATCAGAGCAACATGAAGGTTGGTAGGCACAGATTTTTGTGTAGTGGTATCATAGAAATATGTGTATTTGCAATGATTGTTTAACCTTATATTCTTGTATTCCCTTACAAATTTACATTGCAGATGTTGCATCATGCCAGGATGTGGCATCCCCAGCCAGGTCAGAAGCCCGATCTCCTGGCAACGTGCCAAGCAGCATGGAAGCCAGTTCAGAAACTGTGGAGGAACCAGGACCAAGTGTCCAAGAGCCAATTGTGTGCCCACGTAGGTTTTTTCAGAATGATTTTTATCAGTGTTATTTTTAGCCTCCAATTTACAACACTAGTTCCCTATGGGAGCCTCTTTATTTGAATGGAAGTGGCACCGTAAGTCGGATCAGGATGCTCTGACTTGCGGGGCCACTTGCGTTGTGAAGATTTTTGAGGGGGAACTACACCCAAAAATTTAACAACCCACCGTGGGTGTCCCCCCAAGTTCACAACCAGGCCTTTTGTGTGTGGTATTGAGTTTGAGGGTATGCCCACAACAAAAAGACAGCGTGGGTTACCCCCAAAACCCCTACCAGACCCTTATACAAGCATGCAGCTTGTCAGGCCAGGAAAGAGAACGAGCAAGCGGACCAAACACCCCCTGGACCACAGCAGGACACATGCCCTCAACATGGGGGGGTTTTGTTGCTTTGGGCCAGGGGGCCTCTGCACCGCACACCCAAAAGCACCTTACTCCCATGTAGAGGAGGACAAGAGCCTCATCCCCACAACCCTGTCTGGTGGTTTTGGGGGGTCATGCGGCCAGGGGGTTCCTAGGACTTTGGAAGCAACCTTTAACAAAGGGTGGCCCCCAGATCCCAGACCCCAATCACTATGTGAATGGGTATGGGGTACATAGTACCCCTACACATTAACCACATAAATGGAAGTGTATGTGAATAACGACAGGAGACGTTTATGAAATGTTCTTAAATATCTTCATCCGGTCTTCTCCACTCTGCTCTTTGGATCTTCTCCTCTCCACTCTTCTGCTGTCCAATCTTCTGCTCTTATGTTGTCTGCTCTTTTGCCCTAGGCTCTTCTTCTTCCTCCTGTCCTCCTCCAATGCTGTTGCCGTGCATTCTGCCCGTCTCTGGTCTCTGCATCTTAATATATATACATTACAACCATGCCCTCACAATGACGTCATCATGCGTTCACACCCCTAATGAATATATAGTAAGCTCAGGAGACCGGCAGAATCATCAGCAACAGCATCGGAGGAGGACAGGAGGAAGAAGAAGAGCCTAGGGCAAAAGAGCATAAGAACAGGGTAGGTATTAACTCGAGAGGAATTTAAGATTACCTGGACACCAAATGTTTCTCTATTATTATGACCTCATGTAGGTGATTCACATTGACTCCTTTTTTTTTAATTTTTACAGACCATGTTTTACATAGTTGCACATTAGCCAAATTGACCCGTGAGGCTCTCCAATGCTGCGCAGACCTGGAACATATAAAGGAGACTGCAACGGCATTACAAATCAAAATGCGCAATTTTGTGGACATGATTGGCAAATTTTAAGCCACAATTTTACTAGGTTTTTTATGTTTGTATTGGGATGTTCCTGATGTTACAATTTTTTTAGAATGTTTTAGGGCATTTTAATTACACTCAGATGTTAAAGAGTGTACCCAAGTTTGGGAAAAGCACTTTACAACACCCTAACCCTAACCCTAACCCTAACCCTAACCCTAACCCTAACCCTAACCCTAACCCTAACCCTGTGAATGTTTGATACTAAAACGTTTTTACATTCAACAATGTGTGTTCAATTCTTTATTAGACTTTAGTTGGGGGGTCGAGGTCTAAAGCTGTGTAAAGAAGCACTAAATGTATGATGGCTGTCCTATTCACATATTTACATGTTAATGAAAGCATTTTGGACACTGCCATATGCGAGTTGCTGGAGGTGTCAATGAAATGTTAAAGATACCCCCAGTTTTAACGCATATCACAGTGCGATCTGACATTTCACACAGGATCGGATCACACAAGTTTGAACGATTGTGCGATCCTATCCTGATGCGGCTGAATAAATGCATCATGTGCGACTTTTGTGCGAGTGCAGTGCGAATTGAGCCATACAAACTGTATAGCTGATTTTCGCATGAACATCTGATCGCATGTAATAAAGGAGCAGTGCGCTACGATATTACATGCCATCAGATGTGCAGTGTGAATTGAGACATACACTTTGTATGGCTACATTCGCACTGAACACGCATACAAGTCGCACATGACCCTTTATTTCTGATGTATCTGGATTGGATCGCACAGTGCTTAACACTTGTGGAATACAATCCTGTGGAAAAAGTAAGTGGCGGGTCACCCTTATGCAATGCTGGAAGGCTGCAAAGTCGCAGACTTCCCGCATCGCATAAGTGTGACTCAACACTCAAGGTACTAGCAGTCCTAGGATTCAATATGGCATTGATATTGGCAGTAGAAATCAGTGTAGGGAGATCAGTGTAATCTATAGTGTATTGCTTGTTCGTTGCTCTAGTTCACTTTCCATTACCTATATATATAACACTTTGAGATGAACAATGATCAAGTTTCACATAACACTGACATATCCTAACATTGGTGGGCAGTGAGAAGGATGTCATAAATGAACACAACATAACAGGTGTAGGTACTTTGTTAATACCCTAATGTATTATATGAAATATATAGTATGGGCAACTTCTGGACAATGAACACCAATGTAAGGTGACATTAGATGAACCTTGGGTGTGACCTAGTTCTCAATGTGACAGGGTTTGTGTACATTTTGTGGGGTGCAGAAGGCCCTTGTATTTACACCACTGGCTAAAAAATAACACATGGCCATCATCACTTTGGATCAGCTGGTGAGAGACTACAGTCAAGAAACACACTGATGAATGTATTAACCCTTCCAAAGTCACACATATATAACACATGATTAACCCAAATAATTGTGTTTGGCATATGTGCCCAAATGATTATAATCCACAATACAGAATCATTGCAATTTTTGTTTAATGTGTTGAAAAATAATATATCTCTGACATTTATCTTGTGTGTCCAATCTTTAACAAGATTAATGGGTGTGTGACAGTGATTGCTGCCAGGACACAGCTCCTCTCCCCACGAAATAGTCCAGATATTCCTGGCGGATCTGACGGGCCCTGTGTGATGCCAATGCTGACCGTCCAACTTCCATTGACGTCATGGACTCCACTTGGTTAGAAGGTTGGGCCTCTCCACTTGTACCTGGCATAGCAGGGTCAGTATCCAGTTGCTGCAAGACATAATTTTGTGCATTCCTGCGTAGGAAGTTGTGCAAAATGCAGCAACACAAGACCACATTATCCACTTTGTACAGTGCCAGGTTTATGGACGTCAGGAATATCCGGAACCGGTTGGCCATTATCCCGAAGGCATTCTCCACAACTCTGCGAGCTCTGGACAACCGGTAGTTGTAAATCCTTTGGTCTGGGGTGAGGTTCCTCTGAGGGTAGGGCTTCATGAGATGCTCCCCAAGCGCAAAAGCCTCATCTGCGATAAACACAAAGCTCATACCCTCAACAGTTTGCTCCCTGGATGGCAGGTTCAGAGTGCCGTTCTTTAGACGACGAGCGAACTCCGTCTGATCAATAACTCCCCCATCCGAATTGCGGCCATTTTTGCCAATATCCAAAAAAATAAACTCATAGTTTGCATTAACTATGGCTAGCATGACTATACTAAAAAAACCTTTATAATTATAATAAAATGTGCCGGAATTCGGAGGGGGGACAATGCGGACGTGCTTCCCATCAATAGCACCCCCACAATTGGGAAAATTCCACTTCTCCAGAAATTGATCAGAAATCTCCAGCCATTGCTCTGCGTTTGAAGGAAACTGTGGGGAAAAAATACAAAAAATAAAATTAGTGCTTGAGCACATCACATTATTAATTACACACACAGTTGTCTGTTAAATGCTTATGCAACTTGGTAAAAAAATATACAACAGGAAGGCAAAGGTTTGGATATGGGGATGTAACATCTACATACATTTCTTTTCAAACTCCTATTGTTCTTATATTGTAAAGGGCCATACACACTAGAAGATTCTCTGAAGACTTTTTCGTGCAGATTTAACTTTTCTATGTAGTGCAAGGGCCTACCAGATTGCATAGGATTTGAAAGTGTTTGTTGGACCTCATATTATTTGGTTTTGGTAAATCGGAAGGATAAATTGTTCTGACAATCTTCTAGTGTGTATGGCCCATTATACTCACCAGCTAGAGCTGAGATTTACAAACTACGGCCCTCCAGCTGTTGCAGAACTACACATCCCATGAGGCCTTGTAATTCTCTCACATTCACAGACATGACTAGGCATGATGGAAATTGAAGTTCGTGAACAACTGGTGGGCCATAGTTTGAAGACCTCTGAACTTGAGCTTTGGTATATGCTGACTTTGAGATTTAGCATGTGGGTGGGGGGATGGGTAAGTAAAACTGGGCATTTATACATCAATTAGGGCTTGTGGTCAGTGAAGGTTTTAACATCATTACATAAACATACAGAATCATAGGTGGGAATGGATGGACTGATGTATTTTAGATAAATCATTAACTAGGTACTAAAACATTGGCCAAGGAATAATTGTTTGAGGGAAAGCAATAAAATGACCCAAATTCAAAAATACTGTTAACAGGCAATGCGTTTAGGGACACATAGGAGAGAATGGTGGGGTGGTTAGTGGGTAATTTTACAAATGGTTAAAGATAATCTACATCTTTACTACTATGTGCATGCGGACAGAGGGTAGTTTACAAATAATGGCCTGTGTCAATTGCTGTACATCCAAAAACATCATAATTCGGGTGAAACTAGTAATACATGTAATGTAATGTAAAAAATCAAACATACCTTGATATAGTCCTTCTGCAAGACCTTGATGATGGCAGAGCAGGTCTCAGGGATGATGATACCAAGAGCTTGGGGGGAGATGCCTGTGGTGAACTTCAGATCCTGCAGGCTTCTCCCTGTTGCAAGATACCTCAACGTCGCAATTAACCTTTGCTCAGGAGTAATTGCAAGCTGCATACAAGTATCCTGCTTCAGAATATAGGGGGACACCAGGGCAAGAAGACGGTAAAAGATGGGATCCGTCATCCTCAAATAATTCCTGAAGTCATCAGGATTATTTTCCTGGAGCTCCCTCAGCAAGGACATATGAGAAAATTGATCACGGTTAAGCAACCAATTTTTCGTCCAGGAGGTCCGCTTCTTCTTCCTATTGCTCGTACGTCGTCTCAGAGCCAAAACTCCAACACTAACGACAGCAACGGACGAATTCACGGTCGCCATAATAAATTCTCGAACGATGTCTCGGAAAATAGCGAAATGTCGTCAACCAAACAAATGCTACCGAAATCAGCGCGAGATGCCCAGAAGGGTCACGGCCAAACACTCACTTCCTCTTTTGTAGCGGCGAACGTGCGTGGAACGTAGTGACGTCATTTTCTGTCGGAAGACAAATGTCCTGGGCAAGTTTGGAGCACTTTTCAACAGACAAACAACAAACACACCAGCCGCGAACATTTGTAGGACGTTCCGTCGGCCGACGATCGGTACGTGTGTACGGGGCTTTAGCAGAGACTACGTGCCTTTTCCAAAGTACATATGCGATCATAACTAGTGGTTAGGGGAGACAATTCTCAGATTTATAAAGCGTAGAAGAAAGGAAATTGTCTGTGTTGCCTGTGAGAGTGCTACACACTTATTCTCCAAAGTCAGCTCGGCTGGCAGGCTAGGGGGGCTCATTAAAACCTATGTCTAACCTTGTAATAAAAGCAGAGGTCTCTGTTACATACCAATGTATGTGGATGCCCTGCACTATATTAACCATTGACGGACCAGCCAGTGCCATCTTAAGAGCCTTATAGGCCCCTGGGCAATGCAGTCCACTGGGGCCCCCTGCCTACACAATCACCCACGAGAATACACATTACAGGGAACACTATATACTACAAGAGAGTGCAACTACTACCTGGAGTATATACCTTACTATATACATATTACAGGGACCAATATATACTACAAGAGAGTACAACTACCTGGAGTATATACCTTACTAT
The DNA here is from genome assembly GCF_965119305.1 of Pelophylax lessonae. Taxonomy (NCBI): domain Eukaryota; kingdom Metazoa; phylum Chordata; class Amphibia; order Anura; family Ranidae; genus Pelophylax; species Pelophylax lessonae. Next base: position 82,442,121 of record NC_138774.1, read on the forward strand.
ATACATATTACAGGGAACACTATATACTACAAGAGAGTACCAATCCTGTTTAATTTATTCATAAATGATCTAGAGGAGGGGATATCTAGTACAATCTCAGTATTTGCAGATGATACTAAACTAGGCATGTCAATATCTTCTATGCAGGATGTGGAAACCTTGCAAGCAGACCTGAACAAAATAACGGGGTGGGCAACTACATGGCAGATGAGGTTTAATGTTGAAAAATGTAAAGTAATGCACTTGGGGGCCAGAAACCAGAAAGCAAGCTACTCATTAGGGGGGGAACCTCTGGGTGAGTCTAGGATGGAAAAGGACTTGGGGGTACTGGTAGACAACAAGCTTGGCAGTGGCATGCAATGCCAAGCAGCTGCAAGCAAAGCAAACAGAATACTGGGATGTATAAAAAAGGGGATTCACTCCAGAAATAAACAGATTATTCTCCCACTCTACAAGACTCTGGTCCGGCCACATCTGGAGTATTCCGTCCAGTTCTGGGCACCGGTCCTCAGGAAGGATGTGCTGGAACTGGAGAAAGTCCAGAGAAGGGCAACAAAAATAATTAGGGGAATGGAGGACATCAGCTATGAGGAAAGACTACAAGCACTGAACCTTTTCTCTCTGGAGAAAAGACGATTGAGGGGGGATATGATATCAATGTACAAATACTGTACTGGTGACCCGAGCATAAGGAACAAACTATTCAGAGAAAGGAGATACAATAAGACACGTGGCCACTCACTAAAACTAGAGGAAAGGCGGTTTAACCTTAAAGTGCGTAAGGGGTTCTTCACTGTAAGAGCGGTAAGGATGTGGAATTCTCTTCCACAAGCAGTCGTATCAGCAGGGAGCATTGATAGTTTCAAAAAACTATTAGATGGACACCTTAAAGACCACAACATACAGGGGTATACAATGTACGGTTAAAAGCAAACACACACACGCATCATAGGTTGAACTGGATGAACTGATGTCTTTTTTCAACCTCACTAACTATGTAACTATGTAACTATGTAAGTACAACTACTACCTGGAGTATATACCTTACTATATACATATTACAGGGAACACTATATACTACAAGAGTCTCTTGTAGTATATAGTGTTCCCTGTAATATTTATATAGTAAGGTATATACTCCAGGTAGTTGTCTCTTGTAGTATATATTTGTCCCTGTAATATGTATATAGTAAGCTATATACTCCAGCCTGAGCCTAGTTGTACTCTCTTGTAGTATATATTGGTCCCTGTAATATGTATATAGTAAGGTATATACTCCAGGTAGTTAGTTGTACTCTCTTGTAGTATATATTGGTCCCTGTAATATGTATATAGTAAGGTATATACTCCAGGTAGTAGTTGTACTCTCTTGTAGTATATAGTGTTCCCTGTAATATGTATATAGACTATATACACATTACAGGGAACACTATATAGTACAAGAGAGTACAACTACTACCTGGAGGATATACCTTACTATATACATATTACAGGGACCAATATATACTACAAGAGAGTACAACTACCTGGAGGATATACCTTACTATATACATATTACAGGGAACACTATATACTACAAGAGTCTCTTGTAGTATATAGTGTTCCCTGTAATATGTATATAGACTATATACACACTACAGGGAACACTATACTACAAGAGAGTACATCTACTACCTGGAGGATATACCTTACTATATACATATTACAGGGACCAATAAATAGTAAGGTATATCCTCCAGGACAGGTAGTTGTCTCTTGTGTCGATCATGCCATGGAGATTGGAGAGGGAGTGGGTGGGTGGAGGCGGAGCCAGTCTTCTAGGCGTGGAGACGGAGAGGAGAGGAGGACGAGCCGAAGAGGAGGAGGATCCTCCTCCGCTGTGCATCATGGGTCTGTTCTGCTACGTCACTGGTTGCTAGATGCCAATCGGGCTGGCCTTAGCAACCAGTGTCTGTGCAGTGCAGGCTCGAGCCATGGCCACCGCCAGCGGACAACAAGCCTAGAGGCTGCCTTGTTTAATAGTAAGCACAGTCATTCGGCGTGGCGCCATACACAGAACGGAGAGATGGGGCTCTGGAATTACAATTTCTACTTCATCCAGTCAGAGAACACCTTGCATTAATTGAGTAAAATGTGAGGTGTTCAGCAAATTGCACTAGTGCCAAGCAAGTGACCCCCTATGAACAATTTGCAGCATGGCAGCCACTTGGCATGGAACCCAGAAGACAGTAGCGATCACTGCAATAGCGGCAACTACTCCAGTTATTCTCCACTTCCATAGCGATCCCACAGGTATGGCATATACTGTACATAAGAGGGGCATTAACCATTTGCCGACTGCGCTATAGTTGAATGACGGCTACAGCATGGCTGGCTAGTTCTGGGAGGCTGTCATATGGCACGCAGCTGGAAGTGTCTGTGATGGCTGGGTCCTCGTGGACCCAGCACATCACAGATCGGGGTAAAGGGCAAATCACAGTGGCCCTTTACCACATGATTTCTCCGTCCTATGACGGAGCAATCACTTGTCAACAAACCGGCGTCATGGTCGGTTCAGCTCACGCTGCTGTGTTGTTTCTCTCTCCTTTCCTCACATTGATACAGCATTTTCCAGATCGATCTATGCTGCCAGCTATATCCAGCAGCACTGATCATTGCATTATGACGGTGGGGAAGTTTCCCTGGTAGCAGAACGCAAGAGCTCAGTGGGAGTGATTCCCCTATCCACCTCAATTGTGTGGATGGGGGAAGCGGGTCATTTTTGTTTTCATTCAACCCCCTGGTTAAAAAAAAAAAAAAAGATGTATGGGCTGCCTAGCAATAATGGGAACTGTGGAAATGAATAAAAAGATAGTAGCAGCATTAGATCGCCACCATAAATAGAAATCCTATCCATATCCATTACCAAGCAGGCACTGCATATACAGTACCAGGAACAGCCCTTAATAAATGATGTAACAGAGGCCCTGGGGGGAAAATAGCCCCCGTCTGCATTTTCAGGGAATTCAGCATGTTTAAAAGGTTCACAGCAATGATCATCAGGTCAATGAGAAATCTACATGCTGTGATTTCCAATTAAAATACAGCTAAAGGAAAGAAACGCTCCGAATTGTCATACTTATAAAACATTATTTATGTAAATGTCAAAAATTATAGATAAAACACACAAAAGTTACATAGATAGACAGACATGATAATGTACCTCCTGCTGTAAATTATAAGGATATTGGGATTCACAGAGAAGTTCAGTGTCAATAGAAATGCATAAGGCTACACCTTGAGCATTTGTAAAGGTCACAGAATCCAATTTATTGGAGGCAGTAAGTTATTCCTATAATATGTAATAAGGAGTTCACTAGTGGATGGTTTGCAGCCTAATTAAGTAATATTTACTGGATCTTGCAGTTCAGGACAAAGGTACAAACGCCTGGTGTTTCCAGAGGAGGACATTTACTGAAGCAAAGGATTATTATTTTCCAGCATGAAGAATTAAAAGAACAAAATGGCTAATACAAGGCAGAAAATGGGATTGAGGCACTTAGGACTTTCATGGTATGGTATAAACTACACAGTACAAATGTTTAAGAAAATATAAATACGAAAGTTTATTATAACAATTACAAGTTAAAATTCACCATGCACATGGGGAACACACAATAAGAAAGTGAGTCAAGAACATGGATAGCCTAAAAGGGGCATAACAGTTCAGGCAGAACCACACTTCCTCAGACAGAGATTGGAGAGTGAGTGGGGTATCCTCCAACCTGGGGGGCCCCAATCAATATAATTCCAATCTTGCATCTTACACTGTACACGTTTCGCAGGAAGCCCGCTTCTTCAGGAGTAGCATTCGTCAGGGGTGTGAGCTATAAAGAAGATGTAAAACACAACAATAATATACTGGAATTCACAGAGCATACTGTATAATAAACTCATACAAAAATCCCAGGAATATACAAATTAAGTTTTATATTGGTGCATCACTAAAAAGCAATCAAGAAATATGGAGGGAAAATATGGAGGGACCCTGGGGAATTCCCAAATTGTGTCAAAATCTTCCATGAACAATGTATAACCCCACCCACCAAGGGCCCACAACATCGGATGATGGAACCTGCGATGCAAAATAGCTGATAGTATGACATAGGTCTAAGTTGTAGCAAGCAGGAGCAACTGTGCTATGACCTGCATGCGTTCTGAAAACATATACCGAAAGAATGGAAGCTGCTAATATAAAGAATTGGCTATGTCATTCATTAGCATCACTAGTGCCAGGTACCCGGGGTATGTTGCCTACTTTTCTTGAAGGGTCCCATGGCTATCAAGGCTCCCAGATCACCTACCATGACACAACGAAGGTGAGAAATTCCCCCTATTTGTACTGCCTCTGTACCTGAAGGTTGGTGAGTCGATTTTACAAGGGGGGGGGGGGAGAGATTTAGGCTGTTGGAGAGATTTTTACAGGGGGGTAATTGTACTAGAAAAGGGGAATTTATGGTTGGGAGGGATGAGAGCGCAGATCTGTGCATGATGGGGAGATTTGTACTGGGAAGAGGGGGCATTTTTTTTTGGGTAAAGGAGGCAGACATTTGTGCTAAGGAGAATTTTTCTGGGGGTGAGATTTGTACTGGCTGAAAATTTTGCTTGGGGAGGGGGTTTACTTTCATTATAAACCTTGACCTCTACACCCTATAGGCTGTTTTGTATGCCACATACTGTATTCCCAACCCTTGTACTCTGTGTGATAAGCACTTATGACTTCTGCACCTTTTACAACATGTGTTCCTAACCCCTGCACTCTGCAATACAGACTCCTGACCCTTGTATGCTGTGCATTACCCACTCCTGATGCATAATGCCTCATTTCTCTGCTCTGGGTGCCCAAATATTCCCCAGTTCTTTCACAATACTAGCAATACCCGTGGTACCGATCCTCACCACAGCCCCTTTTTTTTGCCATCGTCTCGCATCCAAGAACACTACCCAATAGCTATACGGCATGCCAAACTATTTTACCAAAAGTAACCCTTGCGTGGGCATAAACAGTTGGGGATACAGACACAGAAAATTGTGCAATTGACAATGACAGTAAGGTACAGACATACCTGGATGGATTTTCTGTCAAAGTTTGATTGCCAAACCTACCCAGTTACAGACAAACTGTCTTTTGAAAGTTGGCAAAGATTTTGAGTGTGGTGGGTAGAGCTTAATTTGATAGTACATTAAAACAACATTAATTAAACTGTGAAGGTTGTATAGATAGCAGGTTGTTATGTCACAACGTGCTGTCTATACAAGTATCATATACAAAAAATTACATGGGTAGTTTCTAAAAGTGGTGTATTATTAACAGACACAAATGTCACATCTACGTACCATTGTGTCAGATGTGTCTTGTTGACATGTCAGTCATATCAGTTAATCAGGTATGATTTTATTAGAACCCCGTTATCTCATTAGATCAGTTCTGGACTATAGCTCATATTAACAACTATCTAATTACATCCAAAACACCTAATTATCATAATAAGGAATCATAATTCATTAATGTCATCCTCAGCATCTCAATATATTAACATACAACACAAGAATATCGCTCAGTCCTTTGTGTAAATGATGATTAGTTCGCAATGTAATAACCTTCAGCTATGTCAGCTTAGGTGGTGCCAGATCTCATTCCAGAACTGCCAACGTCTGTTGGGATTTTGATCATGTTGACATGCCATTATAACGCCTCAACCGTAACCTGTCAGAAAACAGACTGGATGATTACACCTCTATCACAAGAGAGCAACATGGTTACAACATGGGGCCGGGTGCTCATGAGGCTGTTTGGGCAGGAACGTAACACATGGAATCACATGGTGATTTACCCAGCTTACCAATAAATGGACTATGGTGGACACAACCTTGTCCCATTGAATATAATTTATCATGAAAATGTTGCCCACTCTTGAACCTCAAGTGCATGTAAACCCTAGCTAAAAACTTCTCTTACTTGCTTTATTTTGTTATTTTAAATATACCACTGAACATATTTTGCTAAATTTGTTCAATAATTACAAAACAATTCTTCTTCATCCTGCCAGAAATCCAGCAAGCTAATTTCTGCCTCTGTGGTGCTGAAATGTCAAGCATTATCTGTTTTGCCAGTTTGCTTCTTGGGTGACCCACTGCTCCTCCATAGATACAGGGCAGCGAGTAAAAGTTGTCACCCTAGGGCAGGAATTTTGTTACTGTAAAGATTAAAAGGTGAAAAAAGCCTAATAAAATAAAACTAATGTTCCACACCAAAGGACTGGTAAGCTGTAATATATTGTTCCTGGGTTTTTTTACACTTTACTGTAACACGGACACAAAGGATTGCCCTCTTTATAAGGAGAAGCGTAGAGGGTGGCAGTGAGGGGGAGGAAGACCTGAATGGTATCACGATAACTGGTGTTCCTTGACATGCGAACAAAAGAACATAACAAGAAGAATACATGAGGGAAAGAAAGAAGCATAGAAAGTAAAAAAGGCACAAAAATACAGAAAAAATAAAAATATTTCACAAGAAACAAAATATGATTAGTAGTACCCTGCAAGTCGCCTCCATCCCTATTGTACATATACTGAAAAAAATTATAAACTCAACACTTGCTTTTGCCCCTATTTTTCATGAGCTGAACTCAAAGATCTAAGAAAACTGGGATTAATCAGCCAAGAGAACGCCTCTCCAAAGTGCCAGATGCCGTAGAATGTGAGCATTTGCCTACTCAAATTGGGCACAAAAATACTGAAAAAATTAAAATATTTCACAAGAAACAAAATATGATTAGTAGTACTCTGCAAGGCGCCTCCATCCCAATTGTACATATACTGAAAAAAATGATAAACTCAACACTTGCTTTTGCCCCCATTTTTCATGAGCTGAACTCAAAGATCTAAGAAAAAGGGGATTCAACCATGAAGAGAACACCTCTCCAAAGTGCCAGACACCATTGAATGGGAGCATTTGCCCACTCAAGTCAGTTACGACGACGAACTGCAGTCAGTTCGAGATCCCAATGAGGACGATGAGCATTCAGATGAACTTCCCTGGGACGGTTTCTGACAGTTTGTGCAGAAATTCTTTGGTTATGCAAATCGATTGTTGCAGCAGCTGTCCGGGTGACTGGTCTCAGACAATCTTGGAGGTGAAGATGCTGGATGGGGAGGTCCTGGGCTGGGGTGGTTACACGTGGTCTGCAGTTGTGAGGCCGGTCAGATGTACTGCCAAATTTTCTGAAACGCCTTTGGATATGGCTTATGGTAGAGAAATGAACATTCAATTCACGGGCAACAGCTCTGGTGGACATTCCTGCAGTCAGCATGCCAATTGCACACTCCCTCAAAACTTCCGACATCTGTGGCATTGTGCTGTGTGATAAAACTGCACATTTTAGAGTGGCTTTTATTGTGGCCAGCCTAAGGCACACCTGTGCAATAATTATGCTGTCTAATCAGCATCTTTATCTGCCACACCTGTGAGGTGGATGGATTATCTTGGCAAAGGAGAAGTGCTCACTAACACAGATTTACACAGATTTGTGAACAATATTTGAGAGAAATAGTCCTTTTGTGTACATAGAAAAAGTCTTAGATCTTTGAGTTCAGCTCAAATGGGGGCAAAAACAAAAGCGTTACATTTAAAATTTTGTTCAGTATACAATTTTAAGTCTAAACTTTGGGCTACTTTTGCTAGCCCCCAGCACTCTCCTATGGGGCAATATCACTGTATTTAGTTTTTTTAATATACTTACCCTATCCAGATGTCTTTGGGCTGGTCATGTGACTTATAAGGTCTTCTTTGAATCTTCGCTAAAGCTGGCCATTCTTCAATAAAGCCAAGACATCAGTGCTAGCTTTATTACACTGTGAGTGCAGGGCAACATGTTGTTGCCCCAGCATTGCCAGGTCAGTGATAATCTGTAGTGGCAAGATGTCTTCAGTCTTCTTGGTTGAATAGTGCTGGGAGTCATTCAACCCAGAAAATTGTAGGCATTTAGTGATGGAAAAAAATCCTCATAGAGAACACTACCAGAAAGGAGGTCCTGCCCCACCCAATGCTTTTTTTTTATTTATTTTGCCCGGAGTTGATCTTTAAAATGGTGGAATAAAATGAGGCACGCAAGGCACTGCTTGCAATTTGTTACCTCTGGGGCTGGCTTAAAGCTATGTGACTGTCTTTCAAAACAAAGAGAAAAAAGCCTCGCTAGTCACATGTGTGAGATAATTGAAAATTTAAGAGTAATGAATGATATGAAAAGATCCAAAAAAATTCAATAACTCATAAAGTAATAAAATAATGATGGCAGCCAGCACAAAAGGAAAAACCAAATCCACATTAAATATAAAGGAAAAACAGTGCAGCGCCTAATGGTAATTAAATGATTAATACATAATTAAATGTATAAAAAACAGAATAAAGAAAATGCAGATGGCAACAATCCCCCAAATGTGATGATCCTTTTGAATGATGAACACATGGGTGTTAAGAAAAATTAATAAAAAAAAAAAAGTATAAAATAAAAAAAGTCTCTGAAGGTAAATGATGAGAAGAGGTGATGACAGGAAGCCGCTCCCACAGTAGAAAGATGATCCACCACCGTGAGAAACAACAAGGGTACTCTGACCAGACGAGGTTGACCCTCAAATTAATGAAAGGTCAATCAAGCATGAACTGTGTATCCTGTGTCTGGTCAGCAATGTCCGGTCACTCAACCTCCTCATCACATTAAGTAGAAATTAAGTGTACCTTCCGTTATAAAAGGTATCCCCAATTTCTCCACAACACCTCACAAAGAAATAAAGGGGGATCCGATAGTGTAATACGTTCCAAAAGAAAATTTATTGATAAGCAGTAAAATGGGTACTCACATGAAGTTTGTATGAGAAATAGCATGGAAAAACAAATATGGCCGCGGCGGGAGCGTGCTTATGTGCGTCATATGTGCCTGAACCTTAGGCACATATGATGCACGTAAGCATGCTCCCACCGCGGCCATATTTGTTACTTAATTTCTACTTAACGTGATGAGGAGGTTGAGTGACCAGACACAGGATACACACTTCATGCTTGAGTGACCTTTCATTAATTTGAGGGTCAACCTCGTCTGGTCAGAGTACCCTTGTTGTTTCTCACGGTGGTGGATCATCTTTCTACTGTGGGAGCGGCTTCCTGTCATCACCTCTTCTCATCATTTACCTTCAGAGACTTTATTTATTTTATTCATTTATTTATTTATTCATTTTTTTTAACACCCATGTGTTCATCATTCACAAGGATCATCACATTTGGGGGATTGTTGCCATCTGCATTTTCTTTATTCTCTTTTTTATACATTTAATTATGTATTAATCATTTGATTACCATTAGGCGCTGCACTGTTTTTCTTTTATATGTGACTGTCTTTGTCTATGACCAGTAGAACTAAAGGCTATTTTTCTTTTTTTTTTACATTTTGTATAGAGTAAGGCAGGGTTAAAGCCCCTGTTGGTTCTTTTAGCATCTATGACCCAATGAGATTTCTTTTGACTTCCTGCCCCGCAGCCAAAACAGAAAGTGAGGGAAAATCCCTCCAAAGTGAGGACAGGCAGTACGTGGTTGTTATCAAGGGCACCAGAATTAGATGAAAAATCTAATCACCTAAAATATGATATAATTCATAACACGTCTGTGTCATTTCAAAGATAGCAATGTTCTGTCTACGTCTGTTAATTGCTAATATTAAAAAAAAGGATGAAAACAATTGAATACAATATTTTTTAAAATAAAAAAAAAAAAAACATGGCAATTGTTCATGAGGCACAATGTTTTTTAGATAAACTAATGTCATCAAGTTAGGGTTTTGATTGACTTTGTATCACACAGGCTGGGCTTACAGAACTCTAGGACCCAGTCCTGGAAGAATGTTTGTCCTCCCATCTCTCATATTTCTTGAGTATGGCTATACTCTCCTGGAGACATCTGTCATGGCGATAGTAGCAGTTATTAGCACCCAGTTATAACTCATTAGATCAGTTAAGGACTATATGTTGTTACAACAACTATCTAATCACATTAAAAACACATAATTGTCATAATAAGGAATCATAATTCATTAACATCATCACCAGCATCTCAATACATTAACATACAACACAAGAGTATCCCTCAGCTCTTTGCAAAAAATGATGAATATTTGGCAGGGAGATTATGGAGGACAATGTCAGTTTAGGTGGTTCCAGATCTCAACTGGAACTGCCAACATGTGTTGGGATTTTGATCACGTTGGCATGCCGCTCATCTGTAACCTGTCAGGAAACCGATTGGACGATTACACCCTTATCCCAAGACAGCAACATGGATACAGCATGGGACCCACTGCTCGTGAGGCTGTTTGAACAACACGGTAACACATGAAATCACATGCTGATTTACCCAATTTACTGATCAATGGTCTATGAAGAACATAAAACTTTGTTTGAACAAACATTCACATCCTATTAAATCAAATATTCTGAAAATTCTACCCACTCTTGAAACTCAAGTGTGCACAAGGTGTGCAAGTCCCAATTAACTTCTCTCATTTTCTTCCTTTTGACCTTTTAAATATACAGTTGAAAGTGTTTTGCTATATCTGTTTGATAAGTGCAAAAAAAAGTGGGCTCATTTCTCCCTGTGCTTTCTGCCTCTGTTGTGCTGAAATCTTAAGCCCCGTACACATGTACCGATTGTCGGCCGTAAATATTTGGCCAACGACCGATCGGCCGATTGTAGGCTTGTTAGTATGATGCTTCCGACAGCCGACAGCGCATTTTCGGCAGAACAGAATCTGTCGTGCAGGCATTAAAATTTTTGTTGGCCATCACCAGAACGGCCGATTGTTCGCCAGTCAGTACAGATTTTGGCCGACAGACAGCAGATTAGCAAGACTGGGCATGCTCAGAAAAGAAAAAAAACAAGGAAAGTTAACCATCACATGACATCACTTCTGCAGTCGGCTGTTGTTGGCCGACAAAATTCGTGTGCAGTCTTTTGCACTTTTCAGCAGACACGACAGCCCTGGACAAAAGACGGCCGATCGTTCAGCCGACGATCGGTACGTGTGTACGGGGCTTTAAGCATTATCAGTTCTTCCAAGTTCTCTTCTGTGGACTACAAAACTACCCCCTTTATGCTATAGAGATGAGGAGAGAGGAAGCTGTACTGTAGTATAGAGAGCAGAGTGATACAGTGTAGTGAGAAAAAGTTGTCACCCTACAGGAACTGTGGGGTTAATCTATTAAAACTGGAAAATCTGGTGCAGTTCTGCATAGAAACCAATCAGCTTCCAGGTTTTGTTGTCAAAGCTTAATTAAGCAACCTGAAGTTAGAGGCTGATTGGCTACCATGCACAGCTGCACCAGATTCAAAGTGCTGCAGTTTTAGTAAATCTCCCACAGGGTTACTGGCAACAGGGTTACAAGGGGGAAACAAAAGCCTAAGGGCTCTTTCACATATGGAGTCCGTCGGGCGGACTCCGTTTTTCTCAGAGGGGGATCGATCCGCCGTTCCCCCGCTGAGCAGGAGGATAACAGCTGTTCTCCGTGCTGTGTGCGGAGACACAGCTGTTAGGTCCCTATGCATCTCTTTGGGGGAATCGGATGGGAACGGACTGTCTGTCCATTCTCATCCGATCCCATCCGATCCCATCCACTGAAAAGATGGGAAATAGGGTTTCCATCCATCCAGATTTGACGGATCGGATGTCAGCGGACATGTCTCCGGTGACATCCGGTGACATCCGATGCCCCATAGAGAAGCATGGGGTGACCGTTCAGATCCGCCTGAAAAACTGACAGGCAGATCTTAACGGTCCGCCTGTGTGAAAGGGGCTTAAAAAATAAAACAAATGTATCCCCCACATCTAAGGACTGGTGAGCTGCAATACATTGTTCCTAGGTTTATATACACTTATTGTAACACAGGCACAAGGAATTTCCATATTTGTAAGGAGAAACTCAGAGGGTTGCAGTGAGGGTGAGAAAGAACTGAACGGTATCAATATAACCAAAGTGTCCCTTGACCTGCAAACAGAAGAAAAAAGCAAGAAGAATATGAAAGGGAAAGAAAGAAGTATAGAGAGTAAAGAAGACAAATAATATGTATATATAAAAAAAAGAAAATGGATTGTCATGACATATAAAAAAAAATAGATTAATTAAAGGAATGTTTTACTTGGGCTAGAAATCCATTTAGAATAATCAAAAAATGTCAAGTTTCTATATTTTATAGGAAGACTGAGCTCATAATGTAGATGATTTTTAGGCTCAACTCGAGGCTCCCTGCATCAGCCCCCAGTGCTTCTCCATGAAGACATTGTCACTGCAGTAGGGTTTTTTGTTTATTATACTTTGGAGGCTACCCCAAACACCATCCGATTGTATTCATACAGTCCCTTGTGAGTGTTGATGGTTAGAAACTTGCGGGACGAAGGGTGGACCTCAAACTGTAAATAAGCTTGCCTGAGACCAAGCTTGGTGAACTTTTGACCTCCTGCAAAAGAGGCAAAAATGTCATCTACTCTGGGTAGGGGATACTGGTCTATCTCCAGTTGAGAATTTAGTGCCATGCGGAAATCGCCACAAATGCGTAAGTCCCCATTCGCTTTCTTTACTGGTACAACTGGTGATGCCCACTCGCTGTGCTCTACCTTTGAGATGACACCTTGTTCCTCCAGCTGGCTTAGTTCAGCTGCCACACCTGCTCAGAGTGCGAAAGGTACCATCCGAGCTTTGAAGAACCTAGGCTGGGTTTCAGCCTGAGTCTGGGATTCCACCCATCCCTCTTTATCTCTTGATGGGATGGTCACGGTGTTGCAGGGGTTTATGGCGATGTCTGGCATGCCAAAGTGAGCAATCCAGTCTCTCCCAAAGAGAGGGGGTCCCCCATGTTCTAGGATATACAATGGCATTCTCTTTGTCTGACCCTTGTGGGATACCTGTACTTTCACATAACCCAGTGGGTGGAGTATCTGCTTTGAGTATTTCTGCAGTTTGATTGGTGTTGGACGGACAGTTGTGCGGATCAGAAGTTTTCTCCATTGTTTCTGGGTGATAAGTGAAACTGCTGCTCCTGTGTCTACATCCATTTTGAGTTTCTTTCCTTCCTCGGTTACCTCTATAGTCATTTCTGCGGGTGCTGAATGCATATGATGTATGTCCAATCTGTGAAGCACTTCCTCATCCTCTGATTCCGATGACGATGTACATCTTCCCACCATATATGCTTTTGTCCTGGTGTTCAGAGGTTGTTTATTTCGCACCTTCTTACTACGGCAGACTCGTTTCATATGGCCTGCCTTACCACAATTATAAAAGTGCAGCACTAAATAAAACATAATAAGTGCTCAAATGAATGAACATAGGCAATCAATGACATATAAAGTACAATGTGCACACAATATGTGCAAAAAAGTCCAAAATGAGTGCAAAAATCCACGAAAAAAAACAAAACACAAAATGCGCACCGGAAGTGACGAAATGCGTCAGTTGGAACGCACAGCGTGGTGACGTGTGCTAAAGGTGGAACGCAAGCCGGAAGTTCTCCCGCTAGCGTCCACACTGACCGGCTTGCGCCGTAACACATGCTCACAGGCGGCCTGAATAGGGCTGCAATTGGGAGGATTGAACCCTGGCCTTGTTTTTTGCTCTACATTTCTTTTATGCTTGGATTTGTTTGCATGTACAATTTTTACCCTATTGGGAATAAAACCCTAAAGGATAATACACTATTTGGAGCTCCATTTTTTTCATATCTTTGTCTGGCGAGGGGATAGGAGACAGAGGGGGACCTTATCACTTCACATGCCCTGAAGCAAGCCAAAGAGATCGTTTTAGCCTGGAAGGCTATACAAGTCTGATAGGTTATGGTGCTATAGGCACACATGACCCACAACGTCTGGTGAGTGATTGAATCTTACCTTTGTCATAGGATTCACCATCGCGCTGAGCACCTGCACTTTTGTTTAGAAGTTTTGCACAGAGAAATCACTTTATTGCACATTTATTGGAATTTCCATTGGGAATTTTTTGCACTAAGGACTCATCTTTATTTATATTGGACATTTTGAGTTTGGACTTTTTATGCAACATTGTTTTATGGAATATTAATTTAACACTTTATATACTATTTATTTATGAAGTTTTATACAGTATATTTACTATTTTAGAGCAAGCGCTATAGGTAGCCTTTTTAGACTACTTACCTACACATACAGCAACTAGCATACACATATGCGGTATCGCTGCGATCGTCTGGAGAGGGAGAATTTATTTTGGGTCTTTTTTTGGTGGTAGTAACAAGGAATTTACAGCTGAATGTAAAAACATATATATTTTTTTTACTATTTTGGGACCGTTTTCCTTTGATAATATAAAACAAAATCAGTGGATATCCATGATCATTTTTAACCAAATGCAAGCACAATGTGTCCTGAAAAAAAAAACAAGGTATAATCCACCTGGATGCACAAAGTAGATGTGATGATATGTACGGTTTTATTAACACATGTCGAAAGTGCAAAATTTTGCGCAGGCATTAACATTTGTTTTACCCTTAGGAGCAAAGGGGTTAAAATGACAGTTTACTACCATTTTAACAGACTAAGCTGTCCAGATAAAATAGTGGTTAGAGGGTTGAGACAAATTATTTACCATTGATAGGGGTGCTTGCAATTGTCTGCTTTTATTCATCTATGTAAAACCTTTACCGCATTGGGGGGAAAAAAACTGCAGTAAATGCTTTAAAGTGTTATTGTAGTTCAACTTTAATTTGTTAGTCAAGTCCATATAATCTGCTTGTCCCTCCCCCCCCAGCCTAATGATGCTTCTGTCCAAAGGTGTCTGCTGTACTCTACCAGGATGTAGACACCCTATGACAGGAAGTGTGTTACTGGCCTCTGTCCTGAATAGCGCTACCTATCAGAAAATGTAATGGAAGTGACATTTTGAGCAAAAACTCCTTAGTGCGCATGCACTCCAACATGGCCGCTATATGTTCCAATAGGTTTCCTAATCTGACACAACATGAAGCAGCGGCAGACATCTTCTTACACCCAGGCAAGTCTTCAATTTAACACTTATTAAACTCCCCTTATATACTGAATCACAGTATGATATTTGCATTATTATTCTATTGTAGTAAAAATAGGCAGAAGGTGGCGACGGCCATCTCGGTACACCCCACTCTGCTCAGCGACATAGTGATTATATCCTAAAATAGACTATTTCCCTTGGTCGGTGTGAAATATTCTATTTCAGTATATAAGGTGAGTTACCTGATAAAAAAAATGTGAAATTGAAGACTTAGCTGGGTGTAGGAAGATGTCCGCTGCTGCCTTCATGTTCTGTCAGATTAGAAAACCTATTGAAATACGTATCAGCCATGTTGGAATGCATAGAGTATGCCCAATAAGCAATTGTGTTCTCGAAATCACTTCCGTTGCATTTTCTGATGGCTAGCGGTGTTCTGATAGAACAGTGGATCAGAAGGAAATAAAGGCATACGGGTCTCTGCTTGCTTTTTTTTCCTCTGGGGCTGGCTTAAAACTCTATAACTATTTAATTTACAGATCATGAGAGGTGTGGCTAAAGGTTTCATTATGTAAGTTTAAAGAATATTTTCATATTTTCATATTACTGATATGGGCCTGCTGTAGCATGTACTTGTATGGAAAAGTATTCTGTTCTCTTTGTATTACTTCCTTTGTGTGAAATTCCCTGGTGTTCCTGTCAGTCCCTCTGCTTTCCTAATAAAAATTGACCACACTAACACACTGTGGTCAGTTTTATAGCTATGCTCTCCTCCAATTCCTCCAATGATCAGACTTGTCCTGATACGCCCCCACTAGGGATTATCGAACTTTTGAAAAGTTTGGTTCGACCAGAACACCCGAACTTCCCGAAAGTTCGGCTCGGATTTCAGAACCCCATTGAAATCAATGGGACCTGAACTTCGGTAATCAAAAAACACAATTTTTAAGCCCTAAAACCCAATAAATGACCCTAAAAAGTGCCTAGGGTTCTGGTTCATGCTCCAGGGACTATTAATCACACAAAAAAAGTTCTTAAAAATTGTCATTTTTGATAGAGAGCCAATTATTGAAAAAATTATTGAAAAAAAAAATGAGATTTCTTTGGATTTAGTGTCTGGGGGGTCTAAAATGTGTACCTGTGAAGATTCAGCTCTGTAGCATGTCCAGAACCAGAAAAAAAAAAGTTTGTTTGTATTAGAATTGCAGTAGAGCAGGATAGTGGCTTCGCTATTTTCACACCCGGCTTTTTGTTGCAGGTGTTTATAGGGCTTTTTTGTGGACGTGTTTGGAGGCAGGCATGACATCTGAACTGTGTACGGGTATATATACACACACACACACATGTATGTATATATACACATACACACATATAGGTGTGAAAGTAGCGGAACCCTATGCCTGCACTAATGAAATAATTAGCAGGCATAGGGCTATGCTCCTATCACACCTATATGCGTGTATGTGTATAAATACATATAAAGCCCCGTACACACACGCAGATCGTCGTCATACAAATGTTCGTCTTTTCTCCCCGGGATGTCGGTGTCTGTTGAAAAGTGCAAAGACAGCACAAGGACAGCACAAGAATTTTGTCCGCAGACTTCAGCTGACTGCAGAAGTGATGTCATGTAATGGTTAACTTTCCCTGTGTTTTTTATTTTCTGAGCATGCCCAGTCTTGCAAATCTGCGGTCTGTCGGCTGATTTCTGTACTGACAGGCAAACAATTGTCCGTTCTGGTGTCTGCAGACAAATATTTTCATGTTTGCAAGAAAGACTGTTGTCCGCAGATTGTGTGCAGACATCTGTCGGAGGCACCATACTAACACGCATACAATCGGCAGATCTTTCGTCCGCCGACGTTTGTATGACGACGATCTGCGTGTGTGTACAGGCCTTAAGTGTGTGTGTATATATACCCCTATACAGAAGTTCAGATGTTATGCCTGCCTCCAAAGATGCCCAAAAAATGCAAAAAAAAAACGCCTGCAACAACACACCTGGGCATTTTTGTAGCAGGCGTTTTTTTGGGCATTTTTTGGGCGTCTTTGGAGGCAGGCATAACATCAGAACTTCTGTGTAGGGGTATATATACACACACACATATATGTATTTATACACATACACATATATAGGTGTGAAAGTAGCAGAACCCTATGCCTGCGCTAATGAAATAATTTGCAGGCATAGGGCTACGCTCCTATCACACCTATATGTGTGTATGTGTATAAATACATATATGTGTGTGTTTGTATATATACCCCTATACAGAAGTTCAGATGTCATGCCTGCCTCCAAAGACTTCCAAAAAATGCCCAAAAAAACGCCTGCAACAAAAACGCCCAGGTGTGTTGTTGCAGGCATTTTTTGGGCGTCTTTGGAGGCAGGCATAACATCTGAACTTCTGTATAGGGGTATATATATATATACACACACACTTATATGTATGTATACACATACACACATATAGGTGTCATAGGAGCGTAGCCCTATGCCTGCTAATTATTTCATTAGCGCAGGCATAGGGTTCTGCTACTTTCACACCTATATATGTGTATGTGTATAAATACATATATGTGTGTGTGTGTATATACCCCTACACAGAAGTTCTGATGTTATGCCTGCCTCCACAGACGCCCAAAAATGCCCAAAAAAACGCCTGCTACAAAAACGCCCAGGTGTGTTGTTGCATGCGTTTTTTTTTGGGCATTTTTTGGGCGTCTTTGGAGGCAGGCATAACATCTGAACTTCTGTAAAGGGGTATATATACACACACACTTATATGTATTTATACACATACACACATATAAGTGTGATAGGAGCGAAGTCCTATGCCTGCTAATTATTTTATTAGCGCAGGCATAGCGTTCTGCTACTTTCACACCTATATATGTGTATGTGTATATATACATATATGTGTGTGTGTATATATACTCCTACACAGAAGTTCAGATGTCATGCCTGCCTCCAAAGACGTCCACAAAAAAGCCCAATAAACGCCTGCTACAAAAACGGCCAGGTGTGAAAGTAGTGAAACTACTATCCTGCTCTATTGCAATTCTAATAGAAACAATCTTTTTTCTATGGCGGTCACCCTGACATGGAAGGGTTTGGTCACCCTGCCATAGCAGTCAGAGTCAGTTAACCCTACACTACACTACAGTCACCCTGACACTTAACACTTTCCCTACAGAAACTAGATTATTAAATCTAACTATAGTGGAAAATAGTACCCTAACTAAACTAGATATCCCTTTCCTCACACTAATAATTGCTAAATGACACTTTGAAGCAGGAGTAACAGAACTGCTTCCACTCTCTTCCACGTCCCTGTATTACAATGCTAGAGATTTGGCGGGGCTATGTTATATACTGGGGGGCGTATTCACTACTGATTGGCCTCTGGACCCCCTAGTCACTCCAATCACATTCCTAGCATCCTCCTGCCCCCTCAATTGGCTTTTACTAATGGTTCTGGTCCAATCATGGGCTTTTAAAGCCCAGTTCCTGTCCCACCGCATTTAGGTCGGTTCTGGTTGCCGAATTCCGAACTTTTTCAGCAAAAAGTTCGAAATTCGGCCAAATTTCGAACAGTCAATGTTCGGGTCGAACCGATGGTCGACCCGATCTGTTCGATCATCCCTAGCCCCCACCCCCCGCACAGCCTTTACTGGGAAGCTCAGTGTTCTTCTGTTTCTCCTCTCCTAGGTTTCTGAGCTCCTTATGTAGCTGAGAACAGGGAGAACAGGGAATATGATCACTTTATAACAAAGGAAAAAAAAATTAATTGATCATTTTTTTTTTAATCTATACACAAATATTTTACTTTTCATTTCTATTTTAAACTGAATGGGCTGTTTTACAAGATGAGGGTTTATATTATAAGAATTTGCCCCCTTAATGACCAGGCCATTGTGTTACTTTAATGGACAATTGCGGGGTCGTGCAATGCTATACCTAAATAAAATTGATGTCCTTTTTTTCCCACAAATAGAACTTTCATTTGGTGTTATTTGATCACCTGTGTGATTTTTATTTATTGTGCTATAAAAAAAAAAAACATAATTTTTTTACTTTCTGCTATATAACATTCCCAATAATTAAAAAAATTTAAGAATCAAATGTTTTCATCCTTTTAGGCCAATTTATATTCTGCTACATATTTTTGGTAACAATAATAAGTGTATTATGATTGGTTTGCTCAAAAGTTATCGAGTCTACAAACTAGGGGAATTTATATAATTTTTTTTTTTTTACTAGTAGTAATGGCGGTGATCTGCAATTTTTTTGCAGGACTGCAACATTGCCGTGGCCAGATTGGACCCCTAACTGACATTTTTTACACTTTTGGGGGGGGGGCAGTGACATTACTACAGTAATCAGTGTTAAAAATGTGAACTGTTACTGTACTAATGACACTTGCAGGGAAGAGTTAACCCAGGGGTGAGCAAAGGGTTAAGTGTGAGCCTAGGATAGTGTTTTCAAACTGTATGGGGGAGGGACTTGTGAAATGAACACAGAGACTTGTGACCCTAAATAGGAGGATCACAGGCGCACTGTGATCATTTTAGAGAGAACAATGGTCTGCTGTGTTTACAACAGCAGACCGTCATTCTCTCTCAACGGGGAGCGTTCGTGGGTGCCCGGCAGCAATCGCGGTCACCAGCCCCATGGATTGGCATCCCCACTGCCTAGTGGGGGCAGGCGCGTGCCGCGGGCAGCAAGCGCTCGCCCCCCAGGAGCTCCCCCGTGAACCGACGTATGTCGGTTCGCTCAGCCAAGCCAGCCTGCCGCATTAGATCTGCGGTAGGCAGTCGGCAAGTGGTTAAATTGTTTGATAGACTCTTGGTTTGTTTTAAAAGAGGTGTAAGCCCAGTCATTATTAATAATATAATCTTTAACAGATCAGTGTAAATTCTTAACAGATCAGGTGGCAATGTTCTGTCAATGTCTCCTAATTGCTGTCATTCTTTGACACCCTGCTACATGCATTTTCTGTAGAGACTTTATGTAGCCATAACATTGGTCAGTGCTCAGGCATCTTCCACTGTCCATTAGGAACTCAACACTCAGCAATGCCATAGCTGGAGCAAATGTATGTAGATAGAAAGGGACCCCAAAGATGCTGCAGGTGATTAGCAGCACAAAGTTGCAAAAAAAAAAGTATGGAAACATTTTAAAAACAGCAAAAATTGTTTATGATATACAGTGGTTTAACTAATAGTAACTAATAACATCAAGTTACAGCCCATTCAGACTGGCGCGACAAGACTTTGTGGGGCGACCTGTGAAGTTGCGGTGCACATTATAATTATAATTGAAGTCAATGCAAGTCGCCTCCAGGTCGCCCCAAAGTAGTACAGGACCCTTTTTCTAAGTCGGAGCGACTTGTGTCGCTCCTATTAGAACAAGTCCTGTACTACTCAATGGCGAGCGACCGACCGCGACTTGTCAGGCGACCAAGTCGCCTGACAAGTCGCGCTAGTCTGAATGGACTCTTAGTGTTTTGATTGACTTTACGCTACACAGGCTGGGATCACAGTACTCCAGGACTGGAAGAATGCCAAGGTGAAGTGACATTGCCAGACCATCCAAAAGACTACAGGAAAATGGTATGTAGGTTTTTTTGTAAAAAAAAAAAAAATGGTGGGGCTTTGACATTTGTGGGAGGCTGAAATGCTGGAGTTTTGCTTTAGTGTCTCCTTCAGGAGAGTTTTTTCTTAACTTCTTGTTCTGGTTATGATTTTAAAAATTTGACTTTCTAATCACTCGGTGACAATAGTCATCAGGACAAAATAGAAAGGGCACATTAACCCTTCGGTAAATGCTCAAGTTTTTGGCTATACATACACTTGAGAAGAAGGAGCACAAGTCTAGTGCATTACTGTGGGAGGATTCCAACTATCTTTCTACCATTTTTTATTTTAACGATTTCTTCTGTGTGATAAAGTCCACAGGGTTTTGAAATCTTTGACTTTCTCCTCTGTAGCTTAATTTTTAAATTTTGTCTTCCTGTGGAAACAACTGAAGCAGATATTGGTGTGTTGGATATTGTTCTTTTGAAGGCCCAGTTATTGAAGTTTGCGGGAGATGTAATTACTTTTTTTTAAGGCTGTTCCCTTTATATGCTATCATGGACTACTCTCAAAACACTGTGGTTTGTGTCTAGTGTTCTTGATTTGAGACTGTTCCTGGAAAATTTTGTAATGCCATGCATTTGCTGCCAAATCGTATGTCTAAATGTTTATTTAAAAGTTTTTTTTTTTCAAGGCTTCCATTTTTGTCTTGCGGTGCAATGTTTAGTTGTAGTCTTTTTACTTAAAGTGACATGGAATCTTTAATACTTTCCGGTTTTGTTGAAGGTTGGCCCATCCATACAATGGACCGCCTTACTGGTCAACAGGAAAATGCTAATGGCAGGTCAGCTTACAGGTATCAAAATTACAGCCTAATGGATGCCTAATTTTTGGGGATCCTGTGGTGCTAGGGCAGTAGTATAAAGCCATATACAAGTAGGGTGGGGCAAACACAGACAAAGTAGAGGCTCTTTCTTTGGGAGCTGTTGTGGGGGAACATATTTGGGGACAGCTGGTTCCACTTTGTATATCTACTCTTGATACATGAAATGGGACCAGCTGAGGGCGCATGCGCGGTAGCTCCCTGGATGGCCGCTTAGTCCGGGAGCTCCGTCCCGCTGTGACCGCACGGACATCCCCGCAGCACTAACCGCCATACCACCGCCGCCTCTGGACGCCGATCCACCGCGGAACACCCGGTCCACATCACGGGATCCCCGATGTCCGGCTCCCAGGTCCGCAGGGACCTCTCTAGGCAACTGGATTCGGCGGCCTCCCGCCCTGGCAGCCCCAAGATGACGGCCGCTCCACCTCACAGCACGGGACCCGAGGGAGAGGTGGACATAACAGATGTCCCAACGCCTGCTATGACTATCAGGTCAGTTACTGACAGCCCGACCACCCCCCTGGGCTTGCCTCAACTCCTGTCCCCAGCCTCCACAGTCTCCCTTCTAGACAGGACCCTGGAGGAATTAACCCAGTCCCCGGCTGCGGCCTACCCAGCTGTCCAGAGCCTCTCACAGGGCCCCCTGCCTTTTCCTCAACCTCACCAGCAAGATCTTTCCTACCTCATGCATACCTTCTCCCAGATGCTTTCACAGGGTCTGGCACAGACTGCTTCCCAAATAACCTCTGCCATCCACAATGATCTCCAGAACCTGGGATCCAGACTGGAGGCAATTGAACTTAAATCAGACCAGACTGTCCTTAAAGTTAACCAAAATTCAGCCAGGATGCAAGAATTACATGACCAGCTGGACACTGCTTTATCCAAAATTGATGAGCTTGAGAATCGCTCCAGGCGATACAATTTAAGGATCAGGGGATTACCTGAAAAATATTAAAGATGTTGAAGATGCCGTTACCGCTTTCATCTGGGACCTGATCCCTGACATACTGCCTGGAACTGGATAGAGCTCATAGGGCTCTCAGAGCCCCCCTCCCTGACGGATCCCCAAGGGATATTATCGTTAAGCCACACTTTTACAAGGTAAAAGAGGCGGTCATGAGGATCGCACGACGCTCCGACCATCTGGCTATCCAAGGACACCCCATTCAAATTTTCGCAGATTTATCGCCTACTACTATTCAGAAAAGGCGATCCCTCAAACCACTCCTTCAAGTTTTGCAGCAGAAGGCGATCAAGTATTGGTGGTCCTTTCCCTTCCGCCTTACTTTTCTTTACCAACAACGTACCTATAGCTTCTCGGCTCTTCCTGATGGCGAACAGCTCCTCCTGAAACTTGGACCCCACCTCCTCCGCTCATAACAGAAGCTCTGGCTCTTACAAACGCCCTTCTCCTCAGAGCCCCCTGGTTCCAGCTTGGCAGAAGCAGCAGTTCAAGAGGGCCAAAGATACTAAACCACCCTAGACATTCTCCACATCCGGGTTGTCTCTCCACATTTTTCTTGCAGGGCTCGTTCCTGTTTTTTCTTGCCCTGTGAGGGGCTCAGCCCCACGGTTACTTTTCTACATTGACCCCATTACATAATATTTTTCCCCCCTTTTTTTTTCCTTTTTTGTTGCTCAAAGGTGTTGGACATCTTCTAATACTGTTTTTTCTTATATAATATACTGATTTGGTTATATTGTTGGGGGTTATGCCCCGTTGACGGTTAATACTATTGGACTTTACAGGTGGTAAACATTGGCTTCTTGGAATTTTTTGAAACATGTCATTTTTATCGTTTGCTTTTTTCTTTTAATTGGGGTGTCTGGTCACAGCGGGATTCCTGCTGCGCCTCGCTCCGTCTCTTCCTGGGACTTTTTCCCCCAGTTGAGTGGAGCTGATGCCTTCGCTCCTCGAAGACATCTATGGGATTCAGGGGTTGGTGGGATCTGGCCTACCTCTCCTGAATTGGGTGGGGATTATTTCTTGCAATGAATGTTGGCTAACGTTGCCGTATGTGTTCTTTTTTTTTCTTTTTTTTTTGTTTCCTCTTTTCTCTCCCCTTTTCTTTCCTCCTCCCCCCCCTCTGGTCACCGGGGGTCTCTCTAATTCTTCCCTACAGGGATTACGTCTTCCAGGACCGTCGCCATGTTTGAGCTTCGCTGCCCACCTTGACAGTCTCCGGACTTGTTGCTTTGCTCTACCCTCAGCTCCTCCAGTTCTGCTGCACCGATGACGACACCGAATACCACCTCCCGACCTTGGAAGATTGCTTCTCACAATGTCCAAGGGATTAATTCCCCGTCGAAGAGACGTAAGCTTTTTAATCTGTACCACTCTCACCACATTGACATTGCATTCACTCAGGAGACTCACTTCCCGGCATCTTACAGACCTTTGTTTGTTCACCCAAAGTATCCTCAATTTTATTTGGCCAATGCTACCGATAAAACCAGGGGAGTTGCAATATTCTTTGGGCGCCACGTTCACTTTGAACTGACCCGGAAAATAGAGGACCAGGAGGGGAGGTATTTATTACTCATAGGCTTACTGGTGGGTTTAAAATACTCTCTCCTATCTTACTACGCCCCGAATAAACGTCAAGATCTGTTTTTTCGCCACTTGGCCACCCACATCATTCCCCAGGCAGAAGGCACATTAATCATGGGGGGGGGGGGGGACTCTAATGTAGCCTTAGACCAAAGTCTGGACAAATCCCGCCCGGGTAACCCCTCTCTTTGCTGTCCTCCCAGGCAGAGTACCAGGATAGCTAAGCTGCTCTTCTCGGAAGGGCTGGTGGACATTTGGAGGGAACATAATCCCCATGCCAAAGACTACACTCATTTCTCTGCCCCACACAACCTCTTATCAAGGATAGATCATATTTTTATTTCTGCGCGGGCGGTCCCATACACGCTTCAATCCTTCATTAGGGACTCGCCTATCTCTGACCATGCCATGGTTGTCTTACTGCTACATCGCACTCACGCCTCTGAGGGTACGTTTCGATGGCGTCTTAATGAGGCGCTTTTAAGCAATCCGACTCACTGCACCATTATATCTAAAGCACTTGAGGAGTACTTCTCTTCCAATGTCACTCCAGAGGTCTCCCCCGAGACTATCTGGGCTGCTCACAAGGCGGTTATCCGGGGGAAGTTGATTCAAATTTCCGCCAACCTCAAGCGTCAGAGGCGGGTGGATCTGCTTAAACTGGAATCAGACTTTCTTGCTCTTAGTAAGGACCACAAACGGAACCCTACCCGACTTCAAAAACTCGCCTGGAGGAATCCAGGCTTCAATTGAATCTCGCATTGACGACTGAGGCAGAGAAAATTTTATGCTTCCACCGACAAGATTGGCCCCAGACTCGCAGCTAAATTGACCCCCAGACAGCGTTCACTCACAATTCCTAAAATTAGAACATCTCAGGGCACACTCTCCCAAAATCCCCAACAGGCTTTGCAATCCTTTCACTCTTTTTATTCAAAATTATACGACTTTAAATCCCGATCCCCCTCCCGGGAAACGCTTTCCTTTCTAGACGGGCTTTCGCTCCC
Source organism: Pelophylax lessonae (assembly GCF_965119305.1). Classification (NCBI taxonomy): domain Eukaryota; kingdom Metazoa; phylum Chordata; class Amphibia; order Anura; family Ranidae; genus Pelophylax; species Pelophylax lessonae. Next base: position 82,467,220 of record NC_138774.1, read on the forward strand.
CTGTCTCAGTCGAGAACATAGGGATATTTTGGAGGACCCTATTTCCAAATTGGAAGTCTTGTTGGTAATCAAGCACTTGAAGACAGGGTCCACCCCTGGGCCCGATGGGTTCTTCTCGCTCTACTATAAAACTTTCGGGCTTAATTTAGCGCCTCACCTCTGCAGATTTTACAACAGGCTGCAAAAGGGGGAGCCTATTGAGAGGGCCTTAAATTCGGCATATATTTCGGTTATCCCCAAACCGGGCAAGAACCACAGCGACGTTAGCAACTATAGACCTATTTCTCTCATTAATGTGGACCTTAAAATATTGACGAAGGTCCTCGCTAACAGGCTGTCAAGCTTCATTAGTACATATGTACACAAAGACCAATCGGGTTTTATCCACGGGAGACAGGGATCCGACCAAATTAGGAGATCTGTAGATCTTATCTCTTTGACCAACTCCAGATGGGATGGCGGCCCTCACCAAGATACTTTACTCCTTTCCCTCGACTTACATAAGGCGTTTGATTCCCTTTCCTGGCCTTATCTCTTTGAGACCCTCCAAAGGTGGGGTTTTGGCACCAAATTCCTCAATATCTTACGAGCCCTTTATTCGCTACCCTCTGCCCAGGTCCGGTTACTGGGACACTGTTCTGCTTCTATCCCCATTAAGAGGGGCACGCGACAGGGTTGCCCCCTCTCACCCCTTATATTTGCAATTGCCATAGAATCCCTGGCGGCTGCGATCCGCCATCACCCCGACATCCACGGCGTTCGCTGTGGTCCGACGGAGCACAAATGCGCTCTTTTTGCAGATGATGTCTTACTCTTCCTGACGTCCCCTGTTGTTTCCCTCGCTACCGTTATGCGCTTACTCTAGACGTTCTCTCTCGCCTCCGGCCTCATGGTAAATTTCTCCAAATCAATGGCTCTCAACATCACGGTTCCCACACCTGCTCTCGAGGCTCTGAAACCTTCCTTTCCATTTATATGGTGTCGTGCCTCTCTCCCTTACTTGGGGGTACACCTTACTCCGTCCATCGCCACTTTATACTAGACTAATTACCCCCCCTTGTACAGAAAGTTGAAAGCTGACCTGTCAGGCTGGGATTTTCACAATCTCTTCTGGCTGGGTAGGATAAACTCGGTCAAAATGACCTTGTTACCGAGGTTGCTGTACTTCTTCCATTCCCTTCCCATCCCCCTTCGTAAAAGCCATCTGAACGCCATCTGAATGCCCTACAATCCAGCGTAGTGAAATTCATTTGGGGCAAGAAGGGTTACCGTTGCTCACGCTCAGTGCTATTCCGACAAAGGACACAAGGCGGATTGGCCTTGCCCAATCTGTGGAAATATTATCAGGCAGCTCAGCTTGCCCAATTTTCGGTGATCTATACTCGCGGTCCTAAACCTGACTGGATCCATATTGAGAGGCAGGCCATCCCTAATTACACACTGGACTATGTCGCCTGGTGCCCACCTAGGCATCAACCTGCGATCTTGGCACCCACCCTGTCGCACTCTATCAGCCTATGTAGACAGCTCTATCGACTCCCTAGTCTGGTCTCACCCATGAGGCCATTAACTCATTTATTCCATCATCCCCAATTCTTGCCCGGACATGACGTCACAGCTTTTCACTGGTGGACAAACAAAGGTCTGTACCGCATAGGACATTTCCTATCGCTCTCCGGCCCACTCTCCCTCTCCCATTGCATTAACAAACTTAAGATGCCGGCGTCGGAAAAGTTCAGTTTTTTTCAAATTTCTAATTTTCTGCATGCAATGTGGTCGGACAATCAGGTACCTCCAAGAGTGTTCTGAATCCTCGGAGTTGAGGGGGGGCATATCAACCATCTACGCAGCCCTGATGGATCCCTTGGATAAGCCCTCATATGCCCTCAAATGGGAGAGTGATTTACAGACAGTTTACTCGCTAGCCAAATGGCGCCGTATGTTTCATAGATCCTTCAAGGGCGTCATTAACACGACTCTCATTGAAGCAAACGTTAAAATTTTGACTCGGTGGTACCTGGTACCGACCCGTCTAGCACTTATGTTCCCCGCCACATCACCTTTGTGTTTCAGGGGTTGTGAACACCAGGGGTCCTTCATTCACATTTGGTGGTCATGCCCTAGAATCCGTTCCTTTTGGAATAAATTCTTCCATCTGCCCTGACAAGTCACGAATCTCCAGGTCTCCCAAACACCACATGTCACCTTGCTCCATGACTTTCCACGGACATACCCTAAGAGCTTGTCCGCCCTATTGTTTTTCATGCTCCTGGGAGCGAAGCTCACTTTGGCAAAGTCCTGGAAACAACCTTCGGTCTCCCTTAACGCTGCTAAACGTAAGATCTCTTGGATCATGGCCCAGGAAAAAATAGTGGCAATCCTCCAGGACCGATTAGCTAAATACGAAGCTGTTTGGGATCCATGGGCTCAATATCTGCATATAACCTTGTAGACTTCCCTGATTTACCACACCTACTGTACCCCCGGTGACTCACCCTCCCTTCTTTACTCCTCTTCCTGATTTCCTTCCCCATCTCCCTTCTGTTTTCCTTACCCCTACCTTTCTACTCTTTTCGTCTGTTTTTTTTGTATTACCTTTTATTTGTATGTACATTGTTTTAAGGCTTGGGGCTTCCCCCCACTCCTCCTTGTGGAGCCTCTCCCCATTGCATTTGCTTCCGTACCTGCTCAGGGATTCTTTTGCTGAGATCCCTGTTGCATACTGGTGAGAGACCTGGTCCCCAAATGTGTCGCAACCCTCCTGGGTGCTTGGGGCCGGGGTTTCCCTCACCAATTAATTGTATTTTGATTCCTCATCCCCACATGGTTCCGCTTGGCTCCCGGGAGGATGTGGGGAAGTCTTTCCACCACTGGTCCCTGGTTTGTAGTATACATAACAGGCCTTTTCTTTGGTCGTTGCTCCTAGTGGGCCAGTACAAGCTCTCCTGCATATTTCATTGCTGCTCTGCACTGTTAAGCTTGATCTCTTGTTTCATTGTTTATTGCTAGTGGCTGCATTTGACAGTTTGTATTGATTTTATTTTCTTCAATAAAAATATTTGAAAGTAAAAAAAAAAAAGAAATGGGACCAGCTGTCAAACAGAGAGTGAAAAAAATGCAGATTACATACAGATTACATAGTAAAAGCCCTGCCCCTATCAAGGTGACGTCTCTGCACAGAGGCACAGTGCGGAATGAGGCATCATAAGTCAGTACTCGGGCAAAAATCAGTTATAGAGCAATGTTGGTGTCTAGACCTTTACCCTCTGCTTGTTTTGATATTTTTGGGCAAAACTTCCAGAGTTCAGTTCTCCTTTAACTCTGCCGCCACAGACACTTCCTCTACAACATGAACATTTCCTGATACCAAAGTGTTTTTTTTTTTTTACTGTGCCACTTCTTTGTGAAAAGGAGACTATACCTAAGTTTAAAACTTTTTACTGCTTTGTCCACTTGTTTTAGGACAGAACATTTTCCATTCTCGCTGAAATAACCATTATACACTTAGAAAAACACAAAGGCTCCGAATACTTCAAATCAACCTATTACATGGTTTGACATTCTGTACAGTTGGCCTGAAAAGAATCCATTGTGACTTTAAATGTGTCGTTTAAAGTCTTCAGTCTCCCCACGTACGCCCACTTACAGGGCCATCCAGGTGTACACAGGCTCTATTAAACCAGACAAAGGACCTTGACTGAAAGGGTTGTCTGCAGCAAAACAGAGTTAGCATATCTCTTTATGTGCATGAATTCTGAATATGTCACAGCAGAATGCAGGACAAACAATTAACATTCATGGACAGTGGAGGTTTATCTAGGAACAGAGCTGCAATAAAAGACCGTTATTCTGTATTGTTTGAAGATGACTCCTTGCTAAGTAAGATAGTTGCGCTGCACTACAGTATGATCACATTAACAATCACCTGTAGCAGATTATGCTGTAAAACAAGGAGAATAGGTAAGAGAGCCTTTGTTTTTTTAGATTCTATTGGATTTGATAGGTGTGACAATAAACACCCTCCCTGTGTAATTAAAGTATACACTGTATATTTTTGAAGTCTTTGAACCCTTTCACTTGGTGATCATGCCAGTAAACGCACTTGCTGTTTTAGGGTGACAATGTTCACTCACAATACTGTATCTTTGGAGAAGCAGCATTGTCACCCTAGAAAAGGAAGTGTTAGGAGTATAGAACATCTTCCCTATTACTCCTCTTCATTACCGAGTGGGGAGGTGTTCTACAGGGGTGAATGCTGCTTGAGATAACACTGCACAGGACAACACCAGATTTCTTTTTTTTTTCCAATACATTTTATTAGGCTTAAAATATAGAAGATAAAGAAATGAAGAGTAACAAATTACAATATTATAGAAGTACTGTACATATGATAAGAAAGAACAAATTACATAACAAATAGGTAATCATCAGTAACATAAGCATTGAATATGGGCTAATAAGTTACAAGATAAAATACAGTAGAATATAGATATGGGGAAAAGTTGGAGAGAAATATCAAGTTGGGGTTTACAAAAGTGAAAATGTATGGGGTGTATGAGTTAGTCATAAGAGTAGTAGGGAATTATCAAAGTCAGAAGGAAGGAAAGATTTGATCCAAGGTGATCAACTTTTTTCATATTTATGGGTATTGTCTTATAAAATGGCAGCAAGTTTTTCATTAGACATAAACCACATAATTTTATTTTTAACCAAGTTTGAGTTTGGTGAAGAGGTCCACCAAGCCTTTGCCAGAGTTTGTTTGGCTGCAGTAAACAAGAATATAAACAGATAAAATAGATTTTTCATACAATCTTTTGGTTTGAAGTTCAATAAAGCTTCTTTAGGGTTTTTGTAAAGCCTTTTTCCTAACAAGTATCATTTGATATATATGTCGGTCCAAAACTGTATACATTTTGGGGAACTCCCACCAAATATGTAAGAGGGCACCAGGGTTTTTGGTTTCCTCAGAAATATTTATCAGAAACTATAGATTTAATTTTGGTTAAACATTGGGGAGTTATATGCCATCTCATTACTAATTTGTAATTGGATTCAATCGCATTAGTATTGATGGAACAATGGGTTGTGGTGTGCCAGATTTGATGTTGTTCTTTTTCTGCTTTAGATTCTCAGAGATCAGATTCCCATTTAGTCATATATGAATGTGGGAGGGGCACCCACGGTTTAAGGAGAGATGTATATATTATTGAGATAAGTCCTTTCTTGTAGGGTGCACCGGATTTCTAAAAGTAGTGTTGGGCGAGCAGTTCGGACCGTGCATAAGCTTGGCCCGAACATCGCACGTTCACCTGTTTGGCGAACACACAAGTTTGCGTGGCACTCGGCGGGATGCTCGCCTGCCGAGTGCCCCACAATGCACTGCATGCTGCACACTGTATTCTAAGCCCTGATTGGCTGAAGCCCAAACAAGGCACAGTGAATAGCTGGTTGGTAAGGAGCAGACTAGGAAGCCAGCTGCTGCGTCCTTAACAATGGTTGAGTCTTCAGCTGTCAACGGGCTTCCAGCTGCCTAATTTGGAGATATGACGAAAGAGATATCTTGTATGGACACACCAAGTCATTGATAGCTTCCTGTGAGAGTAATTCCCCCTTGTGCTGGGCCAGAACACCATGGTATGGCCAAACTAGTAGTGGGGAACCCAGATGGGAACAGTTTGCAAATTATAGAGGATGCGAGGGAGGAGTGACATTTTCATTAAAGAAGCCCTACCAAACCATGATATATTAAGGGGCTGCCACAATCACATGTCTTTGCATATCCCCTCTAGGACACTTAAGTGGTTTCTGTGGAAGAGGTAAGCCAGTTTATGAGGGATTTTAATACCCAGATATGTTAAAGTGTCCTGGCTCCACTGAAAAGGAAAATTGGTTTGACATTGCTCAACTTCATCACTAGTGAGGGAAACATTTAATTCTTGGGATTTAGAGCCATTGATCTTTAAGTTTGACAAGTTCTTGAAAGACTCTAGACCCTTAAGCAGGTTTGAAAGGGAGATATTAGGATGAGATAAGAACAACAGCAGGTCATCAGCGAAGTCCGCTACCTTGTAAGATGATCCATGAACCGATATCACATGAATATTGGGGTTGGATCACAGTTTATTAAGGAAAGGTTCAAGTGAGAGGACAAAGAGAAGTGGACACAAGGGGCATCGCTGCCTCATCCCGTTGGACAAACGGAAGGTGTCCGATAGGTGGCCATTAACCCGGATCCTGGCTTGAGGATTGGAGTCCAGAGCCTGTATACTACTGTGGTAACACATCTGTGGCAACAGCCCGATGGCCCTTAGAGTTGCTTCTAAATAGTCCCAGGCCACTCTATCAAATGCCTTCTCGGCATCCAACGATGGGAAGAAGCCTTTTTTGTTCTGTGAGGTAAGCCAATAATGAATATTAAAAGCCTTAACAGTATTGTCATGCGCCTCTTGTCCCGGAATGAAACTCACTTAATCGAAAGATACAAGGGAGGGCAGGAGAGGGAGCAATCGGTTGGCCAAGATTTTTGCATACAACTTCATATCTACATTAAGGAGAGATATGGGTCAATAATTAGTCACTTGAGAGCTGTCTTTCCCCTCCTTTGAGATTACAGTAATTTGGGCTTCTAAAAGAGAAGAAGATTGAAGGGGAGTTTTTGCGCGAGAGCGAAAAGCAGTCAAGAATCTCGGCTTAATAATATCCAAAAATGTACGGTAGTACTGGAGTGTAAGACCATCAAGGCTAGGGCTTTTTCCTGGTTTCATTTCCTTCACAGCTCTATTCAACTCCTCACCCGGAATAGGGTGCCTCGAGCTACAATGCCTCTGAGTCAGATATCAGAGAGGTACCGAAACGAGCCAGAAAGTCAGCGAGAAGTTGTTTACTAGTATTATGAGCAGAAGAAACTTGGTGGGAATCTCTAAGATTATAAAGAGTTCTATAGTATTCTTCAAACTGCTTAGCAATGGCCTAATTTTAACAATGTTTAAAGCCCTGGGAATCTCTAATTGAGTGAATTACCATCAAATTTTTTTGGACTTGAACTGCTCTAGCAAGGAGATGACCACTTTTATTCCCCCTTTTATAAAAAAAAACCTTTTGACAGAACGATAATTGTCAATGGGCCTTCTTACCAAGCACTTCAAGGAGCTGCGTTCTAGCGTCCGTCAGCTCTCATAAGGTAGATGCCACGAGACAGTGTTTATGGGCTTTCTCCAGTGCACTGATGTGAGAACCAGGGCTTGGTGAGATTCTATCAGAGCTGCCGATAAAGATAGGAATTCCCCCCCCCTGATGATGCCTTTGTGGGCCTCCCATTGTGTGATAGGGTCCACATCAGGAGTGTCATTTATAACAAAAAAAGGGTGGCAGGTCGGGAGACAGCACTTGTATCTTTAAGAAGTAACAAGTTAAGTCTCAAAGTCTTACACCTCGTAACCCATTTTGGAAAGGTCAATGCTAGCGTTACAGGGTGATGGTCAGACAGAACCATGGATTCAATCGTCGCCAAAGACAAATATGAGAGGTCAGTCTGGGAAAGGAAGACATAATTTATCCTGGAAAACTTCCTATGCGTGGAGGAATAGAAAGTATAGTCTTTTTCGTTTAGATTAAGCACCCTCCAAGAGTCATGAAGACTACTGCAAAATGCTTATTAGTAAATTTCAGGATGTGGCCCATCCTAAAGTGTGTTTCCTGAACCAAAACCAATTGTGCTCGCAATCTACGGCATTCTGCTAAGAATTGAGAATGCTTTTCTGGGGTGTTTAACCCCTTTAGCATTCACAGAGACAAATCTTATAGAGGTAGGCATGGAAATGGACACTGGGTTAGCCATAATGCGAGGTGAGGATAAGTCCAGGGGTACTTGTAACGGCGGCTGTAAGGGGAGTATCCCTGGGGGAAGGAAAAGCCAAAAAGAAAAAAAAAAGGGATGGGGAGAGGGGAGAAAGTGAGTAAAGCAGAGAAAGAAAATGCCAAGAAGCGCTAAGGGCAGCAGGAGATCAAAGTAAAGAAAAGAAAAGAGAGGCTAAAGGATGAGAGAGTATGTATCCGGAGAAGAGCTAATGCTAGCTGGCTTATCTGTGAAGAAAATAAGGCAAAAAAAAGTGTTTTCCTGAAGGGTCAGCAAGAGCTTTAAGCTTCCGCTGGGTGGGAGCGAGGCAAAGCACATTCGGGTAGAGAAGGAACAAGCAATACATGCATCAATTAAATATATGTAAAATTGGGTTGCGGAGCTGATCAACATAAATATATTAGTGCTGTGTGTGCCTCCTGAGCAGGGATAAACAATTAAATGAATAAATTAAGTATACCACATACAATAATTGTGCAAATTAACATCATTGCAATCACTGCAAAAAAAGTGCAATTGCTAAAACCATAAAAAAATGATCCTCAATATGCTCAGTTCTCAGTGTGAGTACATCACACTATGTAAATAGTGATATGTGTCCTTCAAAAACATGTGCACTGTCCTTTAAACATCTCTTATGAAGAATCTTCCTGTGAACTTGCTGATCCTTATGGTGCCTTCAGTGAAACTATGTATAGGTGCTACCACAGTCCAATTGGTATCCCAACATGAAGTGAGCCCCGGATCCTCTTGTGTCCCCCGCCAGGTGTTACATTCATCAGAAGATTGACCCTTTGCAACAGGGACGTCTCGCCTTTAGTTAGGATAACTGCCTTTGTGTCCTCCGAGGTCTTTCCTTATGCTCTCCCACGTCTCCTCTGTGTAATCATATCCTCTCATTCGGCTCAATTGAACACAAAATAACAGCCCCCATAGTGTAAAACCACGATACAACTTTATTAAGCAATGATAAGATGCACTTACATTAACAATAGTATTGGCACTCCTGTGATCCAAACATAGGAAGCCCAGGAAGCTCTGCACTCCACAGACCCAAACCGGAAGTTTTGCAATGACGCTAAGCCCTGCCCGTCGTTCAGCACTTGACCTCACCAAAGGGAAGAGATCACTTGACAAAGGAGAGCGCATGCTCTGTTTGAGCCTCGTGCATGCTCTGTAACGTGTTGTGATTCTCCTCTGCCCTTTGGTGACGTCGCACGCTGAACGAAGCTTTGTCTCGAGTTGGTCCACCACGAGTCGTACCCAGAAGACGTGGGCTAGCTGGCACTCTCTTGTCTTCCACAGCCATCCCGACTGCTACATCCCTTGACCGTAAAGGCGCACGCTGGACATCCACCATTGGGCTTGCACCCCCCCCCCCCCCCCCCAGATGAGCCCTTATTGAGCAGCCATTATGTGAGTCTTCACTTGTTTGCCTGTCTGCATAATAAAATACTGCACTTAGAGGCGCTTTTCTCTTTCCTTTCCTTGCGACTACCCCATAAAGGTCATAGATGATTGCTTTCAGTGAAGGTTATGAAGCGATGCGCAAGTGTAATCAGTTGGTTGGCTAGGTGTGCCCAGCAACCGGCCCCTCGCTGCACCCCTAAGACAGAGGATCGCAAAAAGTGTCTGCCTCTGTTGCCTGCCCACGTAGCTTTATAGGTACAGTCTGGTAAGCCATAGTACTGCGGGTCAGGAAAGAATGGCAGCTCGCTCCCGGGGTCCATACAATAAACCATCTGTGAAGCAATCGTTGTGATTGAAGCAATTCAATTTAGTATACAAAGCAAATAACATTAGAAAACATTGGGCAAAATACTGCTTTTTAAGGGACGCTCACATGGCAGTAGCATGTGGAAGGAGCAGGAGTATGTCAAGTCTTAAATTCTCAGGACCCATAGCAAAACAACAAAAAAAAAATATTTTTTTTTTAGCAAGGCTGAACCCCTGCCAGGAGTTCAGAAGGTAGCAAGTCTCTTCCGAGGGTCTGGTTCCAGGTGGTAATCAGCTAGGCAATGAAAAAGCTCAGAATCCATGAGAGTGTATGAACTATCAGGGTATAGCCAGAGGAGGGTTGTACACAGAGATTTGTGTGAGTCTCACTGAGATCATGTACGGGATAGATAGGGAAACCTCAGTGAGAAAGCAGTCTAGTAAAAAGGGTGAAATAGAAAAAGAAAGGGGCAATAAAAAAGGGAATAACTCCCCAAAAGAATCCAAAGAAGGAATTGTTGTAACAGCCACTGTGGAGGAGTTCTCAGACAGAGAATTAAAGATCTAGGCACTCCCAGCGATGTGAGGGAGAAGCAGGGAGCTACTTCACCCTTCTTCTCGGTGGCGTGAAGGTGTAGAGGCCGCCTGGGCATGGCATCTTCTGCCACGGTGTCGCTGGGCCTTCGGAGTGCTGATAACAGAACGCACTGTACCATTCAGGCAGGTCAACCACGGGGATCTCCAGAGTCTTGCAGAAATCTTGGAGGTCTTCTGGCACCCTTAGGGAGGCAGGTCTGCCTCGAGTGGAGGCATAGAGACAAAAAGAGAAGGACCCTCTATACGTTTTCCCCCTAATGCAGAGAAGTTCCAATAAAGGGCGCAAGACCCGGCGGTGCTGCAAAGTGACATTGGATAAGTCCTGGAATAGCTTGATTTCAGGAGCCATTGAAAAGGATCTGGTCTTTCTCCCTTGCCTTAGGCAGGATTGCCTCCTTGAGAGAATAACTGACTAGGCAGCATATAAAGTCCCGTGGTGGGTGGGTTTCCCCTCCTCCTGGCCAGAGGGCCCTGTGCGCTCGTTCGTATTCAATGGGGGTATCAGCTGGTCTGTCCAGAAGGTCATTGAATAGGGCCATAATTGCCAATTCCAATGACTGAGGCCATGGACCCTAATGCTGTGCCTCCTCCAACGGTTGTCAAGGTCTTCTATGTGCCTATGCATTTCTATGAGATGGGCAATGTGGGAGTTGGAGGTGCACTGCAATTGCTTAATGGCAATGCCTTGCAGCGTAGTAGCCTTCTCTGTCTTACTGAGCCCCGTCACGACTGAGTGCAGGTCTGAACAGAGTTTGGAAACAGCAGACCTGAGTGTAGACTTGATGGCAGCTGCTACAGTTTTCAGATCAAAGAGACTTAGAACAGGTGAGAATGTACCTCCTCGAGACTTACTGGACTCCGTCACAGCATCTGAATCATTGCCTGACGAGCAGGCCATGGCAGAGGTTTAGGCCACATGGCACTCTGAGTGCTGGGTTCAGAACAAAGCCGGGATGTTGCCACTAAGCTCAGTACCTGTGTCCCGTGGGGTATGGTTCGCGGATGCACTGCGGCCCAATCGTACCATTTTTGTGAGGTTAAAAGACCCAAAAAGATATGATTATTGTCTCGATACAAAGAGCTCCCTCTTCAAGCGGCCATCTTGGGCCAAGGCTAAACCACCCCCCAAGCCAAAATTTAAACCCCCCCTGAAATCCATTTCAGACCCTTATCCGAGCATGTAGCCTGGCAGACCAGGAAAGGGGGCCATGTGTTAAATGTTTATTTATAAACCTAAATAAAACAAATTTACATTGGCCCAAAACCATTATAGCTTTCCTGTAAAGTGTTTCTCTCCTCAAGTAAAGTAGTAGATTAGGGAAGGGTTTAACCAGGTTTTCTTATTGTTGGTGATCATATCTGGAAGACACAACTTTTGTATCAGAGACAATGTTGGAACCAGCACAGGATGCAAGATAAACGTTCCCAGGGACACAATACCAATAAAAACACTGTTTATCTCTCCCCATTGGATAGTTTCCCCTATGTCTTGCCATAGTGACAACATTGTTGCCAGGGAAACAGTAGTTTTAGATTACATTCACACCAGATGCGGTGGGACTGCACTGTGGGGGTTAATGCAGCGCAGTCCCACCTCACCACATGACAAGGCGAAATGCCTTGTCTCCTGTGCGCATAATTCCCACCACTGTGGTGCACTGAAAAAGAGTAGTGCATACACTACTTATTTTTTAGTGCACCACAATGCGTGGCACTGCACGGCACTGTCTGTGTGACATTTCAATAAGGTTTGCTTAAAAAAAATAAACTAAAAAAAGGAAATGGTTTGGGACATAACAGTGATTATGCCAGACTGCACCACACACCAGCCTCTGCATTATAAAGTGCTAGCTGGTGTGAATAGAGCCTTAACCATCCTCTATTCTATTTAAAATGAAACAAAAATCTTAAAGAGTATGACAATCTAAAATGAAAAACCTACAAAATAGTAGCTTGCTTTTCAGCCACTCCAGCAGTGTCATTCTTTCCTTCTTTTTTCAATTTGCCTTATTTTGCCTGGTGATCCTGCTGGATTGTTGACCTCCATCCCTGGGCAAAAACTCTTCTTGAGCAGCAACCTACACTATATTGTCATAAGTATTGGGACGCCTACCTTTGGATGCACATGAACTTTTTTTTTTTAAACAAGATTTTTATTGGAGTTCACCAAACATAACAAGGATGTAACTTGAACGTGAAAAGCAAAGCATGAACACAATGATAAACAGCTTACACGGTGATTCACAGAACATAGCAAGTAGATCAGGTGAGTACTCGGGGGGGGGGGGAGGTGAGGGACGAGGGCGGGGAGGGGGGGAAAATACCAGGTGCAGGGTATTATCCTGAGGTAGCGATATAAATTCAACAAACAGGAGATCTTGCTGCGTCAAAGTAAACAGGACTATTCATGTCCATAGGATACTCATCGTGGTAGCATATCAGGAGGAACGCTTGGGGATGGAGAGGCTAAAGGTCAAAACAAAAGCTCACTCTGGTAGCGCATGGGTATTGTCCAGTAAAACAGCATAGTCCCTCCATTTGAGATGGAAGGACTTGGGATTGGGCTGTGGAGACAGTGCCAGGCCCAGGGATTGTTGCGCAAAGCAAGAAGATCAGCTAGCAGTTCTGCTGTTGTGGGGGGAGAGGTGTCCACCCAATGTCTGAGTATCACTCTGCGGGCGACCATGAGGCAGGTGGCAAGCCATCGTTGGTTTTGGGAGAAAAGAAGACCCTGCTGTCGTGATAGCGAGGATTTGAAGGAGTCCAAATGTCCAAAGAGCAGGCCAAAGATGTTTTTGGGGAGCACTAGGCCCATTGTACGGGATATGTGGCGAAGGAGATGGTCCCAGAAGGTAGATATAGGAGGGCACAGCCAAAGCTTGTGGAGAAGAGAAGGATGAGAAGTCTTACAGAGGGTACAGTGGTGGTGCCGTGGATCCTGGGACCACCTGAGGTGAGGAATGTAGGCTCTATGGAGAATTTTAAATTGCTGTTCTCTCCAGAAGGCGTTGGTTATATGGCGACAAGTGGTACGGTAGCCTGACAGAATAAGGTCGTTTGCTAGGTCCGAGTTAAGAATTTTATTCCAGGGACCAGCTACCGACTTTGAGACACTGGCATGAAGGTCCTCTAGCAGTGGCTTGTATAAATGGGAAATTTTGTGTCTGCCTTGTAGTATCCAAGTGTCCAAAGTGGATCCCCTGAAGCTTAGAGTCGGAGTGTTGCAGAGAGAGTTCACAAAACCCACACATTGACTAAGGTACAAGTGATGAGCAAAGGGAATACCATATTTGCTAGAAATATCTTCAATAGGAAGGGGCTTCCCCGTACCATTATCAAATAGTTGGGAAAACCGTGTAACGCCCAATCCCGACCATGTCTGGAAGGCTGCAAATTGCTGTGCCTGTGGAAACAGAGGGTGATCTCGGATGGGCATATAGCGAGAGAGGTTCTGAGGAACCCCCATCCGTCTTCTCACCTCTCTCCAAGCAAGAACTGTGTCTCTGATAAGGATATTATTCCTCAGAGAGGGAGGGAGCACCCTGTGTCCACAGTGCAGCAAGGCAACTAAATTATGAGGGGAGGCCATTTGGGCCTCTAAAGCAAAATTGGTATATCTCGATTTGGCGTCAATCCAGTCCAAACACCCACGCAAAAGACAAGTGACGTTGTCTAATCTAGTATTCGGAAGATCAATACCCCCAGCGCGTTTAGGGAGGTGTAACTTACGGATAGCAATACGGGGACGTCGGCCTTTCCAAAGAAAAGTGTTCAGGGCTTTGTCAAGCCTGTTGATGTCCGTGTGTTTGAGAAGGAGAGGGATAGTCTGCAAAGGGTATAATAGTTTCGGGAAACTAGACATCTTGTACAAGTGACACCTACCAAACAGTGATAAGGGGAGATTAGCCCAATTGTGTAGTTCCGCTATCATTTTATCTATCACCGGGGCAAAGTTGAGGCGGTACAATGAAGATGGGTGGCGACCTATTTTAATCCCCAGGTAGGTAATATGTGTACTCGTGACTTTTAAGGGAGAAGAGTCGGCCCAGGAGGGCCTATGTGTAGAGTTAAGCGGCAAAATGTCACTTTTCGAAAAATTTATGCGGAGCCCCGCGCACAGTCGAAATTTGTCAAAAATAGATTGGATAATCGGGAGGTCATGTAGGGGGTCAGAGGTGAAGATCAGAATGTCGTCGGCGAATAGGGCTAGACGTAATTCCTGCGACCCCACTCGAATGCCCCTGAGGTCAGGATGGTGTAGCAAAAACCGAGAAAGCGGCTCGATCGCCAAATTAAACAAAAGGGGGGAGAGGGGGCAACCCTGCCTCGTCCCCTTGTACAACCGAAAAGGGTGAGAGATGTTGCCCGCCGCGACAACCTGCGCAGAAGGAGAAGTGTACATGGCGCGGATCAAATGTAGGAAGGGGCCCGTCAGCCCGAGTTTGTTGAGAACCAGATCCAAACACTGAAAGCTGACGTTATCAAATGCCTTTTCAGCGTCGAGCGTGACAATTGCAGCGTCAGTGGATGGATCTGATTTGGAAACTTCCATCGCGACGAGAACTTTTCTAATGTTGGAGGTGGCGGACCTGCCCTGGGTGAAGCCCGCTTGGGCTGGGTGTATGAGTGAAGGCAGGATAGACGCCAACCTATTCGCCATGATTTTAGACAATAGCTTGGAATCGACATTAAGTAGCGAGATAGGCCGATACGAACCTGAATCGGTGGGGTCTTTGCCCTTCTTCGGTATTAGTTTGATGTGGGCTTGGAAGCTCGTAGGCAAGTAAGGGTGTCCCGACAGAATATGGTTAAAAACCTCTAGCAGTGTAGGGGTCACCGACTCCAAGGCCAATTTATAAAATTCGGGGGTGAACCCATCCGGTCCTGGTGACTTCCCTGACGCTAACGTTTTGATGACACTGGACACTTCATCCAGGGAGATGGGGGCATTGAGAAGGGATAGATGGTCTGGAGAAATCTCTGGAAGGGGGACTGAAGATAAGAACGATGCGACCGCCGCAGTGTCAATCTGATCAGGACTATATAGGGACTGGTAGAATTGCTCAAATAGGGTGACAATAAGCTGAGGATCTTCAACTAGTTTCCCCTGGGGGTCTTTGAGGGCCGCGATATGTGTTGGAGGATGAGAGTTTTTACTTAGAGAAGCCAGTAATTTACCAGGTTTATTGCCATAGGTGTGAAATTGCCAGACTTGGTGGGATCTGTACAAGGATTCCCTGGTCTCCGCCCACTCGTCAAAGCTAGCTTTAGCCAGGCGCCATTGCTCCCGATTGGCGGGAGTATTGGTGCGATTCAAGGCAGCCTGTGCAGCCCGCAGGGATGCACTGGCCGCGGTGAAAGCGCTGGCAACCTTTTTCTTGTAGGCTGAAGCGTAAGATATAAGTCGCCCCCTCAGGACCGCCTTCCCCGCCTCCCAGAGTAGCGTAGGGGAGCAGTCCGGAGAGGCGTTATGGTGGAGGAAGTCAGCCCATGTGTCCTTGGCAAGCGTGCGAACCCCAGGGTCCTTAGCAAGAAAGGAAGGGAAGTGCCAGGTCCCCTTTGAGGAGGGGGCAGATAGGTGGGTGAGGTCTATGGAAACAGGAGCGTGATCGGAGATAGCGATGTCATGTATTGTGGAATGAGCTGTGAAGGGGAGCATCTTATCATTAGAAAAAATGTAATCTATCCTAGTGAGGGTATTGTGGGGGTGCGAGAAAAAGGAGTATTCCCGTGCATCAGGGTGCAGTTGACGCCACACATCTGTGAGGCAAGTACTTTCAGTAAAGGTGAGAAGCAGTTGGGAGGTGTGAACCGTGTGGACATCCGAGTGGACTCTGCCCGAGGATCTGTCTTCTTCCGGGTGCATGAGCTGATTAAAATCGCCCGCCACCAGAAGAGGGAGATGGATGTAGTCGGCCATTTGAGTTGTGAGTTGTTGAAAAAATATTTTCG
The DNA here is from genome assembly GCF_965119305.1 of Pelophylax lessonae. Taxonomy (NCBI): domain Eukaryota; kingdom Metazoa; phylum Chordata; class Amphibia; order Anura; family Ranidae; genus Pelophylax; species Pelophylax lessonae. Next base: position 82,483,340 of record NC_138774.1, read on the forward strand.
AGGGCAAGTTGGGTGCGTAGACACCTGCTATCACCCAGTCCCGATGTAGAGTTTTAAAATGAAAAACCGCTATGCGACCCTCCTCATCGAGACTCGAGGACAGCAGGTCACTGGGTAACCGTTTGTGGATTAAAACCATAACACCTGCCTTACCGTTAACAGCGGGAGTGCCAAAAACTTGTCCCACCCACAACTTCTGCATGCGGAAAAAATCCCGTTCAGCCAGGTGGGTCTCCTGGAGAATGGCAATGTCTGCCTTCAGCCGCTTCAAGTGTCTAAGGACAGCCATGCGCTTGTTAGGAGACCGGAGGCCTCTCACGTTCCATGTGACAATTTTCATGTGGGTAGTAGGATCTGGAGGGGACGTAAAAGCAGATATAGCAGCCATATTAGTATCCTATTAGTAGTTTGAAGACATAGCAAGAAACAAAAAGGCATCAGAAAATCTAGTAACAATGATGGGGCACCTAGGGAGAGACCGATGGGGCAGCAAGGGTAACTAGGCCCAACCGGGGACCAGGAAGGGAAAAAAAGGGTATACAGCAATTGAAGCCTCGACTTCACCTTTTTCCTCATGTAACCCAGTCATACATAGGGAACAGCGTTACCGTTAGTTGGAGTCTGTCGTCCACACAGCAGATCGTAAAGTATACTGATCCGCCCAGCGGAGCAGGGCACATCCGCTAGAGAAAGGGAGGGAGTAACAGAGGTCCAAACACAGGAAGGCCGTGACCAAGGAAAATCAAACATTTCACCTGTAAAAGTAAAATCATAAAAGTATAAACATGCAAGCATGTGGAGCAAATCAGCGAAGGCCCTCCAAAACAATCAATTAGAAAACCAAAAACAGAGTACATGGCAACAGTAAACTTATAAGGCATAAAAAGGAAAACATTCTCGTTCAATAGGTCAGGAGCTGGTTGAACACCAAGCTAGTATGACGTTAGAGGTAAGTAGGAGCACAGAGAATTGTTACTGGGTGGCGGCAGCCACCAACCAGATCAGAGAACAGTCAGGACATGTCAGCGATATCTGGAGCGCGAGGTAGGGCCTGAGACTCTTTGCTTTTTGGCAGGGTCTTTCCTGGGGCTCCTTTGTTCCCTCGCACCCTGGGGGCGGGTAGGTGACGGATTGGGCAGGGGATCCAGTGATATATTGTAGTGGGTGTGAAGAAAAAGGGAGGCATCATCCGGATGTGAAAAGGACTTCTGATCTCCCGAGGCGTCTGTAAGGCGAAGAGTGGCCGGGTAGGCTAAAGTAAATTTTATGGCCTTGTGATACAGGGCTTGACAAATGGGCTGAAACGCCTTTCTACGTCTCGACACTTCCTGCGAATATTTGGCAAAAACAAGCAGTTTGTGGCCGTCGACCTGTAGGGATTTGGAGTTACGGAAGGATTTGAGAATGTTCTGTCTGTCCATGTAGTTCAGGTACCGGACTATTACAGGACGAGGAGAGCGTCTGTCATTGGACGGTGCCCCCAGGCGGTGCGCACGTTCTACCGTGCATGGCGATGCGATCCCCAGGGCTGAGGGAAGGCGAGACATCGTAAAGTCAGTCAGAGTGTCAGCCCCATAGGTTTCTGGAAGCCCTATAATCCTGAGATTATTTCTCCTAGAGCGGTTTTCTAGGTCATCCAGCTTGTCTAGTAAATACCTCTGGGTTTGTCTGGCCTGTTGATCCATAGAGAATGAGCTCTGCACCTCATCCTCTAAGTCAGACATTCTATGCTCCAGCTCTGACAGTCTGTGTGAGTGTTCCCCCAGCTCCTTTCTCAGCTGCATTATGCCCTGTGTGATAGCTTTGTCCACCGCTTCGGTTATGGTGGGTGACAGCAGGGCGGCCACAGCCTGTGCAAGAGAGGCGACTTGTGTGTCAGGGAATGCAGGGGAGAGCTGGCTCTGCGTATTGGCGGCGGGAGGAGGAGCCGCATCCGCCATGTCTGCCTCATGTGAGGGCTGTGGAGCCGAAGCGCCCTTGGGGGTTGTAGCGGGCTGCAGAGGTCAGTGATGGACAAATTTGTCCATAATTACCGGTCCCCGAGGAGCGCTAGTGAGGATCGCCGGGTCGGATGGCTCGAGCGGACTGTCGGGAGGTTGTGGTAAGCAGATTAGCCGGAGCCGCCGTTCCGTGCTGCTGGTCACATAGGCGCCGGAACCGGAAGTGTGACACATGAACTTTAATGGCCTCCCAGTCTTAGCCTGTAGGGTTCAATATTGAGTTGGCCCACCCTTTGCAGCTATAAAAGCTTCAACCATTCTGGGAAGGCTGTCCACAAGGTTTAGGAGTGTGTCTATGGGAATGTTTGATCATTCTTCCAGAAGCGCATTTGTGAGGTCAGGCACTGATGTTGGACAAGAAGAACTGGCTCCCAGTCTGCGCTTTAATTTATCCCAAAGATGAGGTCAGGACTCTGCGCAGGCCAGTCAAGTTCCTCTACCTCAAACTCACTCATCCATGTCTTTATGGACCTTGCTTTGTGCACTGGTGCACAGTCATGTTGGAACAGGAAGGGGCCATCCCCAAATTGTTCCTGCAAAGTTGGGAGCATAAATTGTCCAAAATTTCTTGGTATGCTGACGCCTTAAGAGTTCCCTTCACTGAAACTAAGGGGCCAAGCCCAACCTCTGAATAGCAACCCCACACCATAATCTCCCCTCCAGCAAATGATTTGGACCAGTGCACAAGGCAAGCTCCATAAAGACATGGATTAGCGAGTTTGGGGTATAGGAACTTGACTGGCCTGCACAAAGTCCTGACCTCATCTTTGGGATGAATTTGAGTACAGACTGTGAGCCAGTTCTTCTTGTCCAACACCAGTGCCTGACCTCACAAATGCACTTCTGGAGGAACATTTCCATAGACACACTCCTAAATCTTGTGGACAGCCTTCCCAGAAGAGTTGCAGCTGTTAAAGGCTGCAAAGGGTGGGCAAACTCAATAGTGAACCCTACAGACTATGTCTGGTATGTCATTAAAGTTCATGTGCGTGTAAAGGCAGGTATCTCAATACTTTTGACAATATAGTGTAAGTAGAAGCAGGGTTGTCACCATATGACGCACATTCCCTACAAACTCCAATTTGACATTGATGAGGAAAAGGGAAGCAGCCATTTTGTTTATCAAATATTTACTTATGATTATCGGGCATGGATTTGTGATTAAGCAGATATATTGGATATATATTGTGTGAGAAGTCATATATATGTTGTGTTCAGCCCTTCATTTGCAAGATTGCTATCTCAAGTCTTTAAAGATTTGTTCAAGGAACGAAACTGGAAGTCAAGTAACGAAACTGGAAGTCACACATCTATGTGAATGGCCGTTCGCATACCAAAAGACTCCAAAATGTCACCAGATGGGACTTCAAAAGAAATTAGATAGCTAGGTGCCACCCACTTCAGAATGTATAAAAGTGTATTAGAAACCCTAGTCAGATAGAGCAATGTTCATTTTAAGCCAACAGAATGTAATGTGATTGACTTGCTCTCCAAACATGGCTTCCTATCTACATGTTTGTCTAAATAAATATAATTTTCAATCTGGCTTCAACAGTCAAAATGTTACTGAAACCCGTGAGTGTTGGGTTTACCCTTGCAACATGTAGAAGCTCAGCAAGCCAGCACTCATAGCTTGGTGTCTACAGGGAATACAAGGCATTATAGGACATCCATGATGTTGTACATCGGAGCTGGTATACAGAATAGAATTGGCAAAGAGGAATGAGGTGAATGGGTACGGCATGTAGGCTTCTAAAGCCAAAAATACAAGGACAATAAGATTTAAAAAAATAATATGATCTACTAGGCAGAATGAACTGGGAAATATTTATGATAGGATTGATAATTCTAATGTGCCACCACAATGAGAAAACCTAAAGCTGAAATGTATGGTTGCCATGGACAACACATGATTGTGGTTTGTTTAAATACCTATGGCCCACTATATAGTTGTCATCAAAACTTCCCCATGGCGCGCTCCACATGAAGTCCAAAGGAACAATGATGATGTGTGCGCATTCTATTTTCAGTCACCGGTTGCTGAGTGACTAGTGTGTGCATAATAATTAAAAAGGTGAATAGTCTTGGGATTAAACAGCAACTATGCTTATTACAGTGTGCTCCCGTGCAGATTAGTCCAAATAAGTGTGACACATTGCATAAATATTTATCCAGACACCAGCTGAACATCCTCTAATTATATAAACAGATCATACTTTAGTTCAGTTACTTCTAATTATTCGAGCCTTACATGATCCACAAATGAAAATATCCCAAGTATACTGACGAATTGGGCGCCGTCAGTACACACTAATTAAAGGTTTTTTTTTTCTATTGTTTATTAAGTAGAAGAGATTTTTTTTCAGTGTATTCACATATGTTATTTACTGCATTAGCCTCCAGTCCCAGGGAATAAAATTGTTCAGAGACGTGAGATGACTGTTGAGTGATCTCGATTTTTCAGGCAGATGAGGAGACAATCCCAGGTCTATGGGGTCACATTTACATCTGCTGGACAGTTGCCTTTGGAGAAAAGGTTAACTGTTCTGATATTATTGTTCCCCCTAGAAGCATTCTCAACATTTGCCCCTTAATCCCTTCTCCTGACCAAACCCCCAGCCTTTCTCATAAGTGTCACAGGGCTGTTATGTCAAGCAAGCAAATGTCAATGGTCACTCTTAAAGAGAAACTTGCATTCCCTGATATTTTTGCCCAGCCCCTCCTAGCCCACGCTGACATATTTAATTACCTTGTGTGGGTGCGGATGTACTGAAAGCCTCTTTCAGGTCTTCAGGACCCGGCATAGATGTTTCAAAGGCATCTGCCAAGCTTAAAGTGGAGTTCCAACCTAAAATTGAAGTTCCGTCCATCTTCTTGGTCCGGGTCACCTGATACACAAATGGATAATCGCAATTTTTTTTTTTTTTTTTTACTTACCTTATTTTAGAAGAAAGTATACTCACCTTACTTCCTCTTCCTCCCCTCGGCGGCCACGGCCCGTCGTCACTTCCTGGCTTGCAATGATTCCTGGGAGCTGAACGTCATCACTCCCAGGAATCAATGCGCCTGCACCGGCCCGATGTCAGTTCCGGTGCAGGCACCGTCATACCTTGCTAAACAGCTTCTGGGCATGCCCAGAAGCTGTGCAGGGATGACACTGCAGCCCCGGAAGTAACGGCGGGGCCAGCGCAGTGCATCGTGGGACCGAAGAGGACGGAAGAGGACGCAGAAGAGGATCGCGCTGGCTTCTAGCTGCCCACACCTGAGATGGCAGCGCTGGAGAAGACATTTTCAAGGTAAGTATTTCTTCTTGCAGGTAAGTGCAACCGGGGACAGTTCAGAGGCTACCCATTGTGGAATGCACTAGCCCTGACTGTCCCGGGGGTAATTTTATGTATTTTTTTTTTTAGGTGGAACTCCGCTTTAAAAGCCACAGATCTTTGGCACCTCTGCAAGCATGCAGGGTTTTCCCACACATATGCATACAATCCTTTTACCTGGGACTCTGATTTGCATGCATCCACAGGAAACCTCTGTATGTGTGCACATGTGCCGCAGGTGTCTGCTGGGTTCCGAGGATCTTCAGCACATCTGAGCATGTGTGGAATCCTGAAGCATGCATATGCCCATCAGTAAAACTTATAATCCATTTATATTTACATCATACATTACCTAGGAGAGAAAAAAATAAAGTAAAAGGCATTAAAAAAGGTCAGAAACCTTTAACAAAAAAAAAAAAAAGGAATGTTTTCATATTGTGGGAATTGAGGGAAGGGGGAGGAGCAAGGAGGAAAAATAATTGATTTATTGGGTGAAGGTTCCTAACACTACCACCCCTTCATTCGGTTATGTCATATGACACTGTTACTCTGGCCTATTTTAGATAGACTTAACTTTAGAGTTATGATCCGTTTTAAGCTAAAATAGGCTTGGAAGAAAATTAATTCCTTTTTTATCCACCTTTTGGCCAATTTATTGGATTTTCTCATTTCTGCTTCAGCTTACAAATTCTAATATTTATCTTTCTTATTTGCATTTGTTTATCTCAATCATCTCTACAAACGTTGACTGTTTGTCAATCTTCTGAATTCATCTTGTTCCATCTCAGAAAACTGTTTCATGTTATAATATAAGCATTTGCCAAAGAAGGTTAACTCAAACAGAGAAGAGTGTTTCTATTTCCCAGTAAATAAGATCTGCAGATAAGTATCTGTATTGGGAAAGCATAGAGCCCCATTCATTCTCTTCCACTTTAGGATCTGCTATGCAATATCTGTGTGTGCAGTGAAACAGCCCTGGAGAGAGAGAGAATCGAAAGGTATAATCACATAATTAATTAATAAGGCTCATGGGAAGAAAATGCAGTGCTGCTAATAATTAATGGACACAGAGCTGATTTTGTTTCCTTAACTGATGGGATGTTGGAAGATGTGAGGCAATGTGTTTGTACAAATCAGAGCTCATTAAGGAAATAAAAAGGCAGGGAGCAATGGGTGAAAAGATGCTTCATTGTGTCCCGCTTTTACATAGATTAGTATGTCTCTGTAGCTGCGGTTTCCACAGGCTGCGGGAAGTCCCTTGATACCACTCAGCTATGGACTGTAAATCTTAAAAAAAACACTCCAACGTCTCATTAATCTGTTCTAATCCTTTGAGAAACATATCCCTCTTCATTTTAATACCTATTGGTCAAAGTAGAATGGTGGAAACATTCCAGAAGCTGATGGGCCTTGTTCTAGATGGTGGCTTAATTGCAAACCTCTAGTCAAGGTTGATATGTCACTTGTTTAATGGCACCAATGAGTTGAATCAACTGCTGGCTGCTTATATCTCTTGTGAACAGCAGTCACTGTAGTCTCTGTATCCCAGATGTCCACTATGAAGATGTTACTCTATCGAAGTTGGTCTCCTCAAATCTTTACTGGAAATTAACAAATCTGCATGAGTTTGGTTTGGGAACAGTTTAGCAAATTTTTTTTGAGGTTCTAAGCTTGTGTTTTTTGAGATCCATGGGGGCAAAATCTTGTTTTTCAAGTAAGCTATCATCAAACAAAAGGCATGGGAAGCTGGGCATTGTCATGAGAGACAGGTACAATACCAATGTCCAAATTATCTCACCTTACACATAATTGTTAGCTATCCCCAACCATTCCAACACAAACTAACAATATGGGTACTGTGAGTCTACTCCTTTATAAAAACTGGCTGAGTTATCCTTTCCTTCAAATTATGGGTATTTATGACTTAGCTCACCAAGGACAGAGGCTATGCACTGCATTATGGGCTACTTCGGGTTTCTGGTGGCAAGTCTGAACATTTTTAGGCTAAAAAACTTTGTAAATCATAGAAATTCTAAGCAAACCCAAAGTAGTGGTTAGAGTCGGGCGAGCAGTTCTGGCCGACCAAAAGTGTGGCCCAAACATCACCTGTTCCCTGCTGACAGCTGAATGAAAAAATAATAATTACCGTCAAAAGAAAAATGTTTAAAAAATGGCATAGGGTCCCCCTTCAATAGTCCCCACAAAATCTATACCAGACCCTTATCCAAGCATGCAGCCTGGCAGGCCAGGAAAGGGGGGAGGGGATGAGTGAGTGAGTCATACAAGCTTCTGGTGATCAGCAATGGGAAGCAGAGAGTAAGAGGAAGCTCCAGTCTCCCTGCAGAAGAGGTGCAGGTGTTATGATGTGGGAGGTGCTGTGCTGCCCCCGAGTGTCCTCACTCCCAGTCTCAGACTCAGATCTCGGCTGGTATGGTCTTCCACTGGCAGGAAAATATCCAGACAGAGGTGCTCTCTTTTTCAAACTCCCTCGGTGCCAAGAGAAATAACTGTCCTGGGCAGTTTAATACAAATCATCTACCTACTGCTCCTGCTGCCCATTGGGAAATGTAGTGAAAGGAGTCTATTCCTCCCATTATATGCCTGCCGTCTCAAACTACAACTCCCAGGATTCTCAGCACTCTGCATAGAAGTCTATGGGCTTGCTTGGATTTAGCTCTGCTGGCTGAAGGAGAAAGGTGCAGTATAACATCAGTATTTCAGTAGAGAAAGAAAAGAATACAAAGCAATCTCTCCTTCTTCATATTGCTGTAGTCCAGCACCTGGCTACATATACGTATATGATTTACATCAGGGGACAGGACACTACAAGAGAAAATTCAGTACGTATGTCTAATGTGCAGTGGAGCTAACCAGAGAATGCCTTATTGCCATAATGCTATTGACTACATCACTAGTGTCTGCATAAGTATAGCAGCCATCCTGTCGGAAAGCAGAGGTGACTTGGCATAGGTGGTGGAAGTTTGTCTTCTTAGGCTTTTTCCTTAGTGATTGGTTCCCCAGTCTTGGGTCCGGATAGTGGTATTGGGCATCCTAGGGACCCAGTCTGTATGTCACAGAAGATGGAGTGAGGCCTCAAAGAGAAAAAGCATGGGTTATGTAAAGAGTTGATTTTCCTGAGATTTAAATTTACCATATGGATCAATGTCAGTTGGATGAGGTGACAGGTATCTGGACTGGTGGAGTCCAATGCACGGTCTGCGGTACCACCTAAGAAAATCTGCACAGGAAGAGAGAAAGTGAAGAAACTGAGAAACTGGGTCCATAGTGTACAATGTAAAGAGTTACAGAACTGTGGCACAGATTATAAGGAGTCAACCAATGTCTGAGTGGACATGTGCCACTTCTACAGAGAGCACTGCCTTAAAGTGATTGTAATGCTTTGTTTTTTAGTAATAAACACATCATACTAATTGCTCTGTATACTCTGTATACTCTGTATGCATCATACTAATTTACACAGAGCAGCCCTGATCTTCCTCTTCTGAGGTCCCCCGCCAGTGCTCCTGGCTCATCCCCCAACCTATTAAGTGCCCCCATAGGAAGCAGTTTGGTAGATGGGCAGATGTGTGGGCTAGCTCCTGAACGGGGCTGTTTGCATCTGTTCAGACACATTTCTCAGCATGGCCTCACACCCTGTTTTCTGCTCACAGGTTTAGAGTGAAAGCATCGGAAGCTAATGTTACATAGTTACATAGTTAGTCTGGTTGACAAAAGACACAAGTTCATCTAGTTCAACCAACAAAAGGGAAAAAAAAATCATACAATTCTATACCCACAGTTAATCCAGAGGAAGGCGAAAAAAACCCCCAGCGATGCATGATCCAATTTACTCCAGCAGGGGAAAAATTTCCTTCCTGATTTCCAAAGAGACGATTGGATATTCCTTGGATTAACTTTACCAAAAAATGTTAGCTTCCAGTTATATTATGTACATTTCGGAAAGAATCCAGGCCTTTTTTAAAGCGACCTATTGAGCTGTACAGAACCAGCTCTGGAGGGAGTCAATTCCATATTTTCACAGCTCTTACTGTGAAAAAAACTTTTAGTATTTGGAGATTTTATCTCTTTTTCCCCGGACGTAAAGAGTGCCCCCTTGTCCTCTGTGATGACGTTAAAGTGAATAACTCAAAACCAAGTTCACTATATGCACCACTTTTGTATTTATACATGTTGATCATATCCCCTTAAGCTCCTCATCTCAAGAGATAATAAATTCAGTTCCTCCAACTTTCCTCATAGCTGAGCTCCTCCATGCCTCTTATCAGGTTGGTTTCCCTTCTCTACTTTCTCCAGTTCCCCAATATCCTTTTTGTGAACTGGTGCCCAAAACTGAACTGCATTTTCCAGATGAGGTATTACTTATCATTTGTATAGGGGTAAAATTATATCTCTATCTCTGAAGTCTATACCTCTCATAATAAAAGAACAGATTTTGCTTGCTTTGGAAACTGCAGCTTGACATTGCATGCCATTATTATGCTTATGATCTGCCAGAACACCCAAATCTTTCTCCACCATTGATTGCCCCCAGTTGAACTCCCCCTAGTATGTATGATGCATGCATATTCTTAGCCTCCAAGTGCATCACAGACCCTACATCATTTATAAATATATTACAAAGTAAGGGTCCCAATACTGAACCTTGGGGTACACCACTGATAACCTTAACCTGAATGGTCAGAGTAGGAATCATTATCACTATTCTCTGAATACCATCTTTTAGCCAGTTTTCTATCCATTTACAAATTGATTTTTCAAGGCCTGTAGACTTTACCTTACACATTAGCCGTGTGGGGAATAGTGACGTTATGTAATTTATTCACTGCACCTGAGCAGTGCTTTGTGGGGTGGCTCGTGACGTCAGATCCCTATAAAAGATCCCTATATATATTAACATATATTTATATTTAACTTTGTGGTATACACTGCACTATCTGATCTCAACATACTGTAAAAAGCAAAAATTTCTCTCCCTGCCAGCAATTAATTATTAACTGTAGAATTCCACTTATAAATCATCCGCTGGCAAAGGGATCTAAACCCTCAACTTCACAATAATTGCAAGCCTGGCATTCTACCACCTACACCACCATCAAGCATACTTAACCACTTCAGCCCCGGAAGGTTTTACCCCCTTCCTGACCCTATTTTGCGATTCGGCACTGCGTTACTTTAACGGACAATTGCGCGGTCGTGCGACGCTGTACCCAAATGAAATTTTCGTCCTTTTTTTCCCACAAATAGAGCTTTCTTTTGGTGGTATTTGATCACGTGTGTTTTTATTTTTTGTGCTATAAACAAAAAAAAGAGCTACAATTGTGAAAACAAAAACAATATTTTTCACATTCTGCTATATAACATTCCCAAAAAAAAAAAAAAAAAAAAATCAAAATTTTTAACATTTTAGGCCAATTTGTTTTCTGCTACATATTTTTGATAACAAAAATTGCAATAAGCGTATTTTGATTGGTTTGCGCAAAAGTTATTGCGTCTACTAACTACGGGAAAGATTTATGTAATTTTTATTGTTTTTTTTTTTACTAGTAATGGCGGCGATCTGCGATTTTTAGCAAGATGCAACATTGCGGCAGACAGATCGGACACCTAACTGACATTTTTGACACTTTTTGGGGACCAGTGACACTAATCAGTGTAAGTAATATGCACGGTTACTGTATAAATGATACTGGCAGGGCAGGGGTTAATACTGGGGGTTATCAAAGAGGTTAATGTATGCCTAATATGCTTACTTATTGTGTGTGTGTGTGTGGGGGGGGGAGGGGGGGTTGTGTGACAGGCACAGATAGATCACAGTTTCAGCTTATCTGAAACTGCTGTTCTGTTGTAAGATCCTGGTACTTTCAGTACCTTTCTAGCCTCTTACTTCCGCATTGCGTTCCACCATTCAGGTAGGTGGAACGCATATAGCTGCATGTCTCTTTAACATCTGATGACGTCATCACTAGGCGCCGCTCTGAGCGGCTATTTCAACCGACGCTGTGCACTCACAAGGTGTTCGTGCAACCGCTCGTTATACATCCCTGTCTGACGCTGCCGAATCCTCCAGCTATCTTCCTATGCCTGGATTGACCGGAGCCTCGCTACCTGATCCTTTACCTCGCTACCTGATCCTTTACCTCGCTTACCAGCTAGTGATAAGTACCCCGCAGGGGATCCCTTCCTATCAAGTCACATGCTATCTATTCTTGCATATTAAGAACTGTTGCTAAACTCTAGGATATATGCACTACAATATCTATCACCTGCATCGTTACCTAGATTGCTAGCTCATGAGCCTACTACCACCTGTAACTTATAACCTTGCATTAACTTAGCATCTCCTGTACACTTCATCTGCTATCCCCTACCACCTGTTACTTGTACATGATTGCTAACCCTCCTGCATACTATCTATCACCATCTGCTATCGCTCCTGCAACATTACTACCTGAGTGCCTATCATAAATTGCTATCACTACTCAAGCCTATTCCTTCAGTATATCACCTCAATACTATTGCATAAGATATCTATCACTCCAGCAACATCTTATCTGAGTGTTTGTGTATGTGCATACTGAAGCGGGCTGAGCCACTATGATGAGTCAGGAGAGTTGGATAAGGTGATTCAACACATCTCTACAAGACTACTGAGTGGAAATTCTGCAGCTGCAAATCCAGTTCACTAAGTCAAACCCCAGAGCGTTACATCTGTCCCTGCCTATGTGAGAGAAGATCCACCTGCTTTGTTTACATAAGCAGGCTGGTCTTCTCTCTGTTTCCTAGACGATCGCGGGAGGACAGCGGCAATCGCCCACTGTGTCTCGTAGTACTACGTGACTGGATGCAGCCAAGCCACCCTGCCGCAGTAATATTATGGTGGGCAGTCGGCAAGTGGTTAAGCTGAACACACCTGCCTAACTAACTAAATTCTATCTTGCCCTACACACAGTGGATGAGATAGAAATAAGGGAGAGGAGAGTGTGTTCAGCTTAAGCAGGCTTGACAGTGGCGTAGGTGGTAGACTACCATGGCTTGCAATTGAGAAGGTTGCGACTTTCGAATCCCCTGGCCAGCAGGTGATTTATTGGAATAAGAGGTCAGAGTCCCTGATAATGCAGGAACTTGAATTTCCCATGAAGAAGCCCATTTGTTTGTCATTTGAAGAACGAGCGAACAGCCGAAGCTCATCCCTAGTGGGGAACTGTGTCAAACACTCAAATCCAAGTATACCACATCCCCAGCCACTCATTTGTCTAAGGTTTTACTTACCTCCTCATAAAAAAAAAAAAATCTGATTTATCTGACAACTTCTGTCTTTCATGAGTCCATGCTGTCTGTTGCTTACATTTTTTTTTCCAATAAGAACTCATTTATGTGGTCTGTTATAAAACACTCCAGTGTTTTCTTCAGTGTAGAAGTTAAACTAATAAGTCTATAGTTACTTGGTAAAGACTTTGATCCTTTTTTAAATATAGGCACCACATTGGCCTTATGTCAATCCAGTGGTACTATTCCAGTCAATAAAGAGTCCCTAAGAATTAGAAACAATGGCTTTGAAATTACAGTGCTCAATTCGTTTAGGATCTGTGGGTGTGTGGCATCATGTCCAGGAGCTTTATTCAACTTTATTCTGTCTGAATATGTCTGGGCCATATTAATTTTGAGCTATTGTGGATCATTTGGTGCTGTGTCAATACCATCACCATTAGGGAGATGAGCTCCCCCATGCTCCTTTGTATACACAGAGCTGAAAAAAGTATTTAATAAATTTGCCTTCTCTTTGTCCCCAGTCACCCACTCCAGATTATTTAGTACAGAGCCTAAACGCTCAGACCTGACCTTTTTACTAATAATATATTTGAAGGTTTTTGGGGGGTTTATTCTAATATCTTTTGCAATCTGATGTTCATTTTGAATTTTTGCAGCCTTGATTTCCATTTTACATATTCTGTTATATTATTTGTAACATTTAAATGATGATAGTGTTCCTATTATTTTTATATATTTTAAAATCTATTTTTCTTATTATTTATAGGTTTTTTAACTTTGGCCGTGAGCCACAAAGGTTTTACTTTATCCTTTGCAACGTATTGCCCATGGGAATATACTTTGCAGTGCATTTACATACAGTCTATTTAAAGAATTCCCATTTCTGTTCTGTGTTCATCAATGCCAATATTCCCTTCCAGTCTAAGTCTTGGAGAGCGGTCCTCATCCCTTGGAAAATTTGCTCTCTTAAAGTTAAGTGTTTTTACATCTCTAGTATGTGCTTGTTGCTTGTAGCTTACATTAAATGAAATGAAATCATGTTATGGTCACTGCTACCCAGATGTTCTTTTTTTTTTTTAACTTGGATGTTTATTTAAATGTTTTAATGCTAAATCAGAAACATTTTTTAGGCTCCTTTCACACGGCCGCTCCGTGTGAAAGGTCCGCTGCGGGACTTTTTTTTTTTTTCTTCCACGGAGCGGATGACATTTCTGTCATCCGCTCCGTGTGCCCGCATATCATCCCATCCGTTTGCGGATGATATGCGGACTTAACCACTTACCGCCCGCCCGCCGCCATATGACGGCGGGACGGTGCGGCTATTATCCTGGGCGGACGTCATATGACGTGACCCAGGAAATGCACGGCAGGCGCGCGATCGCGGGCGCGCCGCCGTGCACTGCCGGTGTCGGGGTGTCCCCGGGACACCCCCCGTCACCGGCAGGGGGGAAACAGCCACTGGGCGTGGCTGTTTCCCACGTGATCGGCTGTGTTCCAATGACACAGCCGATCACAATGGAGGCGGCCGGGAGATGACCGCGCATGCGCGATCGGGAGCGCGCAGCGCGGTCATGTCGGTGGCACTGTGTTCCGTAGGAACACAGCTGTCACCGGCAGTAGTAAACAGTCACTGATAGTGACTGTTTACTATGTGATCGGCTGTGAATCCATTCACAGCCGATCAGAAAATGTAAACAAAGAGCAGTAACTCAGTGTTACTAGCTCTTCTCCCCTCATACAGTTTCCAGTATGAGGGGAGAAGAGCTAGAAATAGTGAGTTACTGCTCTGTACACATGTAAAAGTAAAATCACACTAATAAAGGTCCCCCACCCAGTCCTCAGCCCCCCCCAATGTCACCTGTCACCCAACAGTCACCTCATCAGTGCCCAGAAATTGACACCCATAACGTTCACATGTGAGCGCAGCGATCGCAGGCAGAATCACCGCGATTCTGCCCGCAATCCGGAAATCATTGCAAATTGCGGGACGCCTGTGCGTTGCCCGTTTTTTGCAATAGCACCCCAAACGCTGTGCGATGTTGCCACCATTTCCGCCTGCCGAATCGCGGTAACATCGCGCAAACAACGCATGACGCCCAAAAAAGGTACAAGAGCTTCTTTGGGGCGTCATGCGTTGTTTGCGTGATGTTACCTCAATTCGGCAGGCGGAAATCGCAGCAACATCGCACAGCGTTTGGGGTGCTATTGCAAATCACGGGCAACGCACAGGTGTCCCGCAATTTGCAATGATTTCTGGATCACGGGCAGAATCGCAGTGATTCTGCCCGCGATCGCTACGCTCACATGTGAACGTAGCCTAAAATTCACCGGTCACCAGAGACTGCCATCAGTACCGCCGTGCACCATCGCCCGTCACCTGTCACCCATCAGTGACCATCGCCCGTCACCTGTCACCCCATCAATCACCGTCACCTGTCACCCCATCAGTCATCCGCACCTGTCACCCCATCAGTCACCGTCATCTGTCACCCTATCAATCATCGTCACTTGACACCCCATCAGTGATCCTCACTTGTCACCCCATCAATCATCGTCACATGTCACCCCGTCAGTGATTGTCATCTGTCACCCCATCAATCATCGTCACTTGTCACCTCATCAATCATTGTCACCTGTCACCTCATCAGTCATCGTCACCTGTCACCCCATCAGTCATCGTCACCTGTCACCCCATCAGTCATTGTCACCTGTCACCCCATCAGTCATTGTCACCTGTCACCCCATCAGTCATTGTCACCTGTCACCCCATCAGTCATCGTCACCTGTTTGCCATATGCATGCAATCACTTACTGACCGCCTAACGACTATATGCGTCGGCCATTAAAAGCTAAATACTGGGGTTATGGCAGCAGATAGCCCCCATAACCCCGGTATTTTTTGAAACGGCGGGCGGTCGGCTTTCAGATAAGGGTGGTCCCAGTGGCGGATTCGCCGCGGAATTACCCTTACGGTGCAGGGGAAGAGGTGCCCCCCCCCCCTCCTGCCGCGTCCCAGACGTTTTCCCAGCTTACCGGACCAGCCGGCAGCGGGGAAAACTATCCGGTCCCGGATCCTCAGAGACAGGAAGTCGAGTGAGGGCAAGATGGCCCTCACTCAACTCTATGGTCTTGGAGGACCGGAGCTACGTCAAAAGACGTTGCCTAGCAACCGGTTTAAAGGGCCGCTTTTTTTTTTTCTTTTTTTTTTTTTCCTCTTTCAACAATTTTTTTTTTCTTTTCTTTTTTAGTGTAGTTGTGAGGTGTGAGGTCTTTTTGACCCCAGATCTCACAATAAAGAGGACCTGTCATGCCTATTTCTATTACAAGGGATGTTTACATTCCTTGTAATAGGAATAAAAATGATCAAAACATTTTTTTTTTTAAACTGTATAAAAATAAAAAAATAATAAATAAAATAAATAGGAAAAAAAAAAAAAAAAAAAAATTAAAGCGCCCTGTCCCCGTTAGCTCGCGCGCAGAAGCAAACGCATACGCAATTCCCGCCCACATATGTAAACGATGTTCAAACCATACATGTGAGGTATCGCCGCGATCGTTAGAGCGAGAGCAATAATTTGAGCCCTAGACCTCCTCTGTAACTCTAAGCTAGTAACCTGCAGAAATTTTTAAAATGTTGCCTATGGGGATTTTTAAGTACCAATGTTTGGCGCCATTCTGTGAGCATGCGCAATTTTGAAGCATGACATGTTGGGTATCTAATTACTCGGCGTAATATTATCTTTCACATTATGGAAAAAAATTGTGCTAAATTTACTGTTTTCTTATTTTTTAGTTCAAAAAAGTGAATTTTTTTCAAAAAAATCGCATCTGGAAGACTGCTGCGCAAATATGGTGTGATAAAAAATATTGCAACGATCTCCATTTTATTCTCTAGGGTCTCTGCTAAAAAAAAATATATAATGTTTGGGGGTTCCAAGTAATTTTCTAGCAAAAAAAATGATTTTAGCTTGTAAACACCAAGTGTCAAAAATAGGCCCAGTCTTAAAGTGGATAAATGGACAACTTTGTGTAAAGCGCTACTTGGATGTTAGGCCTATGTGTGTGGCCAGGCTGTGAAAAAGTGTTACACATGTGGTATCGCCATACTCAGGAGGAATAGCAGAATGTATTTTGGGGTGCAATTTTTGCTATGTACATGCTATGTGTTAGAAATATTGCATAAATGGACAGCTTTGTGTAAAAAAAAATGTGTTTTCATTTTCTTTCCACATTTTCCAAAAACTTGTGGAAAAAAATGACATATTCAAAAGACTCATTATGCCTCAAAAATTATACGTTGGGCTGTTTGCTTTCCAAAATGGGGTCATTTTATGGGGGTTTCCATTGTCCTGGTGCTCCAGGGCCTTCAAAAGTGCGATAGGTTGTCAGGAAATTATATGTGTAATTTGTGCTCCTAGAATGCCGGACGGGGCTACTTGAATGTTAGGCCTCTGTATGTGGCCAGGCTGTGAAAAAGTCTCACACATGTGGTATCGCCATACTCAGGCGGAGTAGTAGAATGTGTTTTGGGGTGTAGTTGCAAGTATACATGTGCTGTGTGAGAGAAATAACCTGTTAATATGGCAATTTGTAAAAAAAAAAAAAAAAAAAAAAAAAAATCTTCATTTTGCAAAGAGTTGTGGGAAAAAATGACAACTTCAAAAAACTCTCCATGCCCCTTATTAAATACCTTGGAATGTCTACTTTCCAAAAAGGGGTCATTTGGGGGGTATTTGTACTTTCCTGACTTTTTAGTGTCTCAAGAAATGAGATAGGCCTTCAGTACATCAGGTGTGAGCAAGTGTGATCAATTTTCAATGATTCGCACCATAGCTTGTGGACTCTATAACTTTCACAAAGACCAAATAATATACACTTACTTGGGTTATTTTTACCAAAGATAAGTAGCAGTATAAATTTTGGCCAAAATTTGTGAAGAAAAATGACTAATTTGCAAAATTTTATGACAGAAACAAAGAAAAATGCGTTTTTTCACGATATTTTCAGTCTTTTTTTATTTATAGCACAAAAAATAAAAAACCCAGTATTGATCAAATACCATCAAAAGAAAGCTCTATTTGTGTGAAAAAAAGGACACAATTTTTGTATGGGTACAGTGTTGCATGACTGAGTAATTCTCAGTCAAAGTGTGAGAGCGCTGAAAGCTGAAAATCGGTCTGGGCAGGAAGGGGGTGAAAGTGCACTGTAGGCAAGTGGTTAATGTAAGTCTATGGCACTGCGGATGTCAGCGGATAACACCGCTGACATCCGATTTTCCTTCCTTTCCGTGTTTTACACGGAAGAAAAAATGGGTTCTGTTCCATTTGTAAAAACGGAACAGAACTGAATGGAGGAAAATCGGATGTCAGCGGATGGTATTCCGCTGACACCCGCAGTGCCATTCACTTACATTATGTCCGCAAATCATCCGCAAACGGATTGGATGATTTGCGGACACACGGAGCGGCCGTGTGAAAGGAGCCTTAAAGAATTACTGGCGTTTTGGTAATAGATATAAGAAACAAACAAATACAATAAGGAGTTGCAGTAAAAATTAAGCAACTGAAGAGTAAATAACATATAAACGGTAGTGTGATGCCTACAGAGTGTAGGGATACACAATGAATGAGAGTAGCAATAGGGCAGGTGGTCCCTTTGGGTGTTGTGATTCTGGAATTGGGTGTACTAGCCAGGGGTTCCATCTTTTAAGGAATTATATACCCATTGAAGGAGCCAACCGTGGAAACGTGAAATAAACCTGCAAAAATACCCGCTGTCCCTTTAAATGTTAAACACACATAGGGCATACAATAACTAGTAAAGTAAGGCACTGTTATATCAAAAACATAAGGGATTAATATATATAGAATAATTTAGACAAAGTGATTGTGAATCAACATCCCAAAAACTGCATGAAGTGCCAGTGAAAAAAGTAAATCAAACAAAATA
This sequence comes from Pelophylax lessonae, assembly GCF_965119305.1. NCBI lineage: Eukaryota > Metazoa > Chordata > Amphibia > Anura > Ranidae > Pelophylax > Pelophylax lessonae. The sequence continues at coordinate 82,501,899 of NC_138774.1, forward strand.
AAACAAAAATATTGCTTGACAAAATAAATATCACAGTCCACTGCAAATAGAGTGATGATGATAGCCTGTGTTGTTCTCCAGTCTCTTTGACCACAAACAGTGTACCCTAAATGTGCTTCTCTTCCTATAAATTAAGTGCTCCAAAAATACAGTGTTCCCCAGAGTCCCCAGGTCCCAGGGACCTAGACTAGGCTTTGTATGAATATAAGTAGGAAACATCCATAGATTCTTTCACAGCAATCGCTATTCACCTTAATGCATATCCTCCCCTCAGATAGTAGATGGCATAGAACATAAAGGCAAAAAAACTAGGTGATCGTGCAACACCATTTATTTAAAATGTGCCATATAAAACATCTCTGAAGTAGTCTGCTTACATAAAAAGTGACTAGACCAGCACCAGCTCAAATAGCCTCTACAAAACCCTCAGTATTCGACTCAGGTATGGTCTCACCACTCGCTTCGGTCCACCGGCTCACGTGCATTCCACAGAGGTGCAGGATGTGATGTTAATGGTTTTTTACGTGGTGGAGAACTTGATTTATGGGAAGAAAAGCACATTTAAGATACACTGGTTGTGGTCACAGAGACTGGTGAGCAACACAAACTTTCGGCACTCAATTTGCAGATTTATTTTGTCAAGCAATATTTTTGTTTTATTTTTATTTTTTTACTTTTTTAATTGGCATTTCATGCAGTTTTTGGGGTGTTGATTCACACTCACTTTGTGCGGCCACCCCAAGGAAATCCCTGTGTGTCTCTGACAAAGGCCATATCAATATCTTTAAAATTTACAATGAAAGAAGGCATAGGAATACACAATAACAAGCGTATGTACATCCAGACTACAGTAAACAGTCTTCCTACCTGATAATCCTGACTTACCCCTCCACATCAACCCAATTACCAAGTGGCTCAGTGAGCAGAGGACCCCTTTCAAGGTTGTCAGTTCTGCCCAGTGATGCAATTTGCTCCTCCAGATCTCTAATGTGAGCTTCCTGAAGGGCAACCCACTTGCATCTGTTGCAGCAGTATTCATCCTGGAGCTGTTGCTCCATTGTTGTATACATGCAGCACACTGTGTGCTGCACCAAACCTTCAATCTTGCTATTACTCATTAACCCATTTTCAATATTAATATTACTAACAGTAAATTTCAGATGTTACTTAGGCTCCTTTCACATGAGTGGTGTGCCCGACGGAGTCCATCATGCTCAGTGGGGATCGATTCACTGATCCCTGCGGAGCAGGTGGATGACAGCTCAGTCTCCGCTCTGTGTGCAGAGATGGAGGTTTCAGAGCCCTGCTCTCCTCTATGGGAGATCGGATGAGAACGGACCGCCTGTCCGTTCATATCCGATCCTATCTGATCCAACCCTCCAGACGGATGGGAAATAGGGTTTCCATCCATCCGGATTTCACAGACAGGATCGGATAGCAGCGGGGGTCAGTGGAGATGTCGCCGCTGACATTGGCCGCTTCATAGGGCTGCATGAAGCATCCGATCAGGTCCGCCTGAAAAACTGACAGGCGGATCGGATCGGAAAGCCCGTGTGAAAGGGGCCTTACAGGTTTAGACTCCTGGTAAAATCTTTTGTTTTCAACTCTGTTTATTAACTCACCACTTTATTCACATTTTCCACTTGCCAAGTTCCAGCAAGCAAAAGGTGGGCAGCAAACTGAAGGAAGGAAAAAAAATGCTAGTTAAAAAGTGACACAAAAGGTGTGCTCAAAGGCTGCTAGTAAAGACCCCAAAGAAAAAACTGCAACTACAGCAATCACCAAAAGTCAAAAGCAAAACTCTGCACTCAATTTTCCCACTCTTCAGCTTCCAACCAGCAAATGGTTGCCGCAGCTTTCAGCCAAGCCTATGAGAGCAGGGAGAGGGGGGAGAAGCTGCTGCAGATGTGCACAGAGCTGGATCCGAATCAGGTTTAGATAAGTATTTAGGGTGGACTGATGGGTGTGCTACCAATAAAAGTTTTTTTACCTTAATGCCAAGAATGCATTAGGGTAAAAAAAAAAAACATTTACTTTTACAACTGCCAAATCTGTGCGTAGGTACATGCCTCTGCCAGCCTCTAGGGGCACTAGCGAGCATTCCTCCCTGTCCCCACATGGGCGCAACTCACACTTGTCTGCGAGCGGAAACAAGACTGTTTGTTACATTTCCTTTTTAAATATCTAACACCTCTGAAATTCATTGAGGAGATAAGGACTTTAGTAAAGATTTGAGAATACGTCCAGTTTAAAGTGGGCAAGCTAATACCATAAAATAAGGCTTAGCTTTAAACATTTTTCTTGGAAAATATTGAGCAAAGCAACACTTTAAGTAATGGATCTTTTCTTATTCAAAGCATTTATAGATGTCCCATTGCTTTCACTTGGAACCATAAGAGATGTTTATTCCTACATCTTTGATGATAGCTTCCCTTAATATATACTTTTAGATGAGTAGTGAGCTTACATCTTGAGGCTGCCAGTCTGCAGTTTTATGGAGTCGAGAAAGCTTATCAATGAATGCAGATATGTCATTTACGAAAATGTAATCCTCAACGGGCAGCCAATATCCTGAGAATCGCCATGACTGGCAATGTACCTGTCACTAACTGGACCTAGATCTGTCTATTCCATCCAAGTTTAATTAATTTGTCAGCAGGAAAGGAAGGAAGGTGTGAGAATGCAAAAAACACTCTTTATTTTTACCTCTAACCCCTGTTGCTAAAGTTCTAGAGTCAGAACAAATCCATTTTTTGTAATTGTCCCTAGCTGGTGTCTTCTTTTGTCTCTCTTTCAAATTGGGACTGTGGTTATTGAATTTGAGCTGCTGGCAATCTGTCTGATCACTAATAACTTGTCAACAAACTGTTGATCTATTTCATTGACACCGCATCCCCTTCATGTCGATCGTCCCTAGAGCTCGGTGTTCATGCACAGCTCAGTTATTCATCATCTGTCCTAATTGGGAGAAAGCTGTCCTTTGTGGGTGCCGGGAGAAGGAATGCATTAATCTGTATGTTCTGTCACTGCAGGTCACTTACAGGACACTTTTACTCATCAGGGGTCTCAGCATTGAATGTGTCTGAAGGAAAAATACTTTTTGTTGCCTTAGGGTAGCACCTAATAGATAAGTCATATTCACAAATTCAGCAAAAATGGCTTTCCTAATGAAGCTTAGTCAATATTTTTGATGGCTTCTTTACCAGACCAGAGAAACACCATATTTGCATTCACAAAAGTATCAGCTTGCAGTTGGAGGTTTATCGCACTTGAACAAGGACACCCCCCCAGATAGCAAGGATAACTTGCCTTAGTGATGATTTGTAAGTCTGTTAACTTGTTGCACATTTTCACTGGCAAGTTATAAACTTGTAAACTTGCAGAGCACTTGAAGCACAAGTTCTAGTTGTCACTTTTCAAATTTGTAGCAAATTTGCATGGCAAGTCTCTAGCAGGAGCAAAGTTGCAGTGGTGAGTCTACAGCAAGAGCTCTGCAAGTCTACAGCATGAAAATTCAGCCACAGGGACCCCTGTGGTGGGATGACTATTGTGCAACATAACTGAACCTGAACTTGCAGCAGACTTGCAGAATGTTTGCAAAGAAAGTTGATCTTGAGTCATGCAATGCAGACATTGTGCAACACACTTGGGAAGCCTGGCAAGTCTATCAATAGCGTGGCAAGTCATTTTCAAACTTGCAGCACAACTGCATGCTATCTAGGCCTTAAAGGCATATAAAAAATGGTTTGTGACTGGATTGTAGACAACTCCATCCAGAGGACTTCTATGTGAAAAATGTTGCTGCAGACCTGGTGTACTCGTGCTATGCCCTGAATCTTAGTTCAGCACAAGAGCTCTATGTCTAAAGCATACTTCTCAACATTATGGTTCCCGATCCTGGATTCCTAGTAATTTAAGCAAGGCTGAAACTATGATCCTGGACATGGCCGAGGACACAACAGTGGCATGGAGAGAGGGCCAAGATGTTGGACTGTCCTAGCAAATGACACATGAGTACCGATTGTCGGCCGTAAACATTAGGCCGACGACCGATCGGCCGATTGTAGGCTTGTTAGTATGATGCTTCCGACAGCGCATTTTCGGCCGAACAGAATCTGTCGTGCAGGCATTAAATTTTTTGTTGGCCAACACCAGAACGGCCGATTGTTCGCCAGTCAGTACAGAATTCGGCCGACAATCAGCAGATTTGCAAGACTGGGCATGCTCAGAAAAGAAAAAACACAGGGAAAGTTAACCATCACATGACATCACTTCTGCAGTCGTCTGTTGTTGGCCGACAAAATTCGAGTGCAGTCTTTTGCAGTTTTCAACAGACAGGACAGCCCTGGACAAAAGACAGCCGATCGTTCGGCCGACGATCAGTACATGTGTACGAGGCATTAGTCTAAATGAAAAAGCCACTTTGTGCTCATGCTGAGATTATTGAAAGCATTTCTTATGTGTGTTGACTTGTAAGAAACTTGGATCATGGATGGCCAGCCAAACACTCATTCATTAGTGAACTGGTGATTTTGGTTTAGGAACCGACAGACCCAATTAATTACTTTGCTGGGCGTTTCTTATACTGGGTGGGTGTAGTTTAACCAAGGTTATATAAAGGGATGTATGAGATCATATCATTTGGCCTGTGGAAGGGCCACAGGTCTTTATGTCCGAATTTGCTGGTGGGGGGGTTTGCTGGCATGCCTAATGATCCATATTGCAGTAAGTGTATTCTGTTGGATGAATACTTTTCATGCTCTAACTGTTTGGTATAGTTTTTGCAAAGTGTCTTTATGTACTCTATACATGTTTTTTTTTATTTTCATGCCTCTGTGTAGCTGTATGTTCTACTGATTTGATGGTATTTAAATGGAAAGACAGGCTCATGCAAACAATTAACATAAAAGTATGTTGGGTATGTTTTATGCTTAATACTAAGGTGTCTACAACTTATTTTGCTTAACTTTTGGATATTGTAAGCTCTATCTATCCATCATATGTTGTATCTTTTTGCACTGTAATTTGAATAAAAATTACTTGATTTGGGGGTTTTGGGGGGGGGGGGGAACATTTCACATTTCACATGCTTGCTTGAGTGATTACTGATGTTTTATACATGTTCAATAAAGCTTATTCATTTGTACACAGCTCCTGGTTTTTTCTTTTCTTTTCTTCATATTTGTCTAGATGTAATTCAGATACCTTTTGTGTCTATTGAATGTAATCCATTTATAATCCAATTTCTTGTATTTTCTGTGTGTGTGTGCAATGGCAGTACAGTATGAACATGGGTAGGGTTTCTCCCTTTACTCCAGCGAAGTGTGTGTGTGTATGGGTGTGTGTGTGTGTGTGGGTGTGTGGGGTGTGTGTGTGTGTGTGGGGTGTGTGTGTGTGTGGGGTGTGTGGGGTGTGTGTGGGTGTGTGGGGTGTGTGTGTGTGTGTGGGGTGTGTGTGTGTGGGGTGTGTGTGTGTGTGTGGGGTGTGTGGGGTGTGTGGGGTGTGTGTGTGTGGGGTGTGTGTGGGGTGTGTGTGTGGGTGTGTGTGTGTGTGTGTGTGTGGGGTGTGTGTGTGTGGGGTGTGTGTGTGTGTGGGGTGTGTGTGTGTGTGTGTGGGGGGTGTGTGTGTGTGTGTGGGGGGGGTGTGTGTGTGGGGTGTGTGTGTGTGGGGGGGGTGTGTGTGTGTGGGGGGTGTGTGTGTGTGGGGGGTGTGTGTGTGTGTGGGGTGTGTGTGTGTGTGTGTGTGTGGGGGGGGTGTGTGTGTGTGTGTGTGGGGCTAAATTGTAAGAAAAAAGTGTTTATGTATATATTTAGCTAAAAATATATAAATTAAGGAATAATACAAAATTTCCATTCAGTCGCTGTGGATGAATGTAACCAAAACATTTAATAAAAAAATCACTAAAAATGATTACTAAATAAAAGATTGCTACAGCGCTCACTCGCCTTTTTAGTTGGCTTTGGTCAGTGATGATGAACCTTGGCAACACAGGTGTTTTGTAACATTTCCCATGATGCTCACCTACACTGCAGAGTACATGAGCATTTTGGGAAATGTAGGGCAAAAACATCTTGGGGGGGGGGGGGGTTAAGGGTTACCATCACTGGCCTAGGTAAAACATTTCCAATACATTTTAGTTGTCTGTGTGCGCCATTTTTAAAATAAAGCAAAATCTCTTTACAATAAATTGCAAATGGCACATTGGCGTTCGCCCTGGACCAGAAATGACACCAAATTGGCTTGCACACATTCCAGCAAGTGGTCACAATCAACTGGCTAATCATGGTGAGGGCCACTTTCAGCTGTGAAGAAGCTGCTCCTCATCAATGCTGCCCATCATTACCATCTTTCAGTGCTGCCCACCAGTGCCAATCATTGCCCATCAATGCTGCATATCAGTGCCACCTATCTGTCTATCAGTGCTGCATATTATTAGTGTCTCATCAGTGCCTGCCAGCGCAGCCTCTTCAATGCTCGTCAGTGCAACAAAAAACATATTGATTTACCAAATTTTATTACATAAACAAAAACACATTATTTTAGGGGTCAAACATTTAGGTGTTCTTTTTGCCAATAGAAAAAAAACCTTGCAGTGATCAAATACCACCAAAAGAAAGCACTATTTTTTTATGAAAATACTGTGATACATTTGTGTTAGGTACAGGGTTGCATGACCGTGCAATTGTCATTCAAAATGCAACAGTATAAAAAGCTGAAAATTGGCCTGGGCAGGAAGGGGTGTAACTGCCCTGTAAGGAAGTGGTTAACTATTGAAACATGGGAATAAATATTCCAGGAGTAATCATGCTCAGCTCAATGGTTTAGTGGTTAGTGTTCCTGACTATAAACACTGAGAGCATGAGTTCAAATCCCAAGTGTGCCATCACCTTCTTAAATTTTAGACAGCTATAAATAAATACTGAAACTTGGCAAATGCATAATTGCACCCTGCACATATGCATGTTTGTTTCTTGAATATACATGGCCATTGACATGCAATTTTAGGTGATGTAGCCAATGTATTACTATGTGGCCAAAAAAAATTATGGCACACAGGGTGTTATCATGGTCTGGCCTTGAACTCATGACCTAGCAATCTTTAGCTGTGAGCTTAGCCCACTACACCAAAGTGCTGAATACAATCAGATATGCCTGAAAGTTTCAGATGAATAAAGAATGAAGACTGCTAATTAGACAGCTGTGTAGTCTGCTATTAGAAAATCTAAAGGTTAAAACACATAAGATACATAACTATACCTTAAAATTAAAATAAACCACAATAGATGACATTGCTGTGTAATAGTGATTCAGAATAGACAAATTTCCTTTTATGAAAAACACAAAGGGAATTTGGTTAACTCCAAACTCAAATTCAGCCTAAGTTAACTCCAAACCCGAATTCAGTCTAAATTAACTCCAACTCCGAATTCATTAAAGCATCTAGTTGATGGTTTAACTCCAGCCACTTACCTAATTAGGATGCAATGAGTTTAGGCTGGAGTTATTTCTGGAGAAGTGAGCAGCTCTACTCCAAACTTATACTGAATTAGGCCCTCAGTCACCTCCCCCCACACACGTTAGTAAGCACCAGGCATACATTAACCCCTCCCTCTCCAATAAAATTAACCCCTTCCCTGCCAGTGTAATTTTTACAGTAACAGTGCATATATATAGCACTGATTACTGCAGTAATGTCACTGGTACCCCCAAAAGTGTCAAAAATGTCAGTCAAGGGTCCGATCTGTCCGCCGCAATGTTGCAGTCCCGCAAAAAAAATTGCAGATCGCCGCCATTACTCGTTAAAAAAAAAAACACCAAAAATGACAGAAATCTTTCCCTTAGTTAGTAAACGCAATAACTTTTGCGCAAACCAATCAAAATACACTTATTGTGATTTTTTTTACCAAACATAGGTAGCAGAAAACAAATTTTAAAAAATTTTGATTTTTACATTTTTTTGGGGGGGAATTTCATATAAAAAAAATGTGAAAAATATTGTTATTTTTTCAAAATTTACGCTCTTTTTTTGTTTATAGCGCAAAAAGTAAAAATTGCACAGGTGATCAAATACCACCAAAAGAAAGCTCTGTTTGTGAGAAAAAAAGGACGTAAATTTATTTTGGGTACGGCGTCGCACGACCGCGCAATTGTCAGTTAAAGTCGCACAGTGCCGAATCACAAAAAGTGGCAAAGACGTAAGACAGCAAAATCCTCCGGTGGTAAAGTGGTTAATAAAGTTCTGTGTATTATAAAAAAAAAGCCATTTTAAATAAAATACTGTTTCACCCTTTTTTGTATCCCTTGTTGAATCTCAGTGCTGCTGATCTACTGATGTACTTCAGTGATGGTGGCATGGCATTTCTCAGTGCAGTTTTTATAATTTTGACAACAGTGGATCATGACTGTGTAATGTGCGGTTTAAGAGCTATTTGAGGTCTCTATCAGAATCTCATGTGACAGGTTGACAACGCAGGAGCACAATTAGGAGACAGGAATACACCATTGTCTCTCTATAACAGTAAGTACTTGAACAAGTATCTTCTTGGTAATACTGTAACCAATTATAGTGGTTCTAAAGGCTGAAGGTTTTTTACCTTTATGCATTCACCGCCATTAAAAGAATAAAAAAAACACAAATACTGTAAATAAAAATTCCAGTATATATACCATAGTTTGTAGATGCAAAAACTTTTACACAAACCAATCAATATACACTTAAAAGGATTTTTTTTTTTTTTTTTTTTACCAGAGACATGTAGCAGAATACATTTTGATCAAAATGTATGATGAAATTTAATTTATTTAATTATTTGATGGATGTGTTTTATAGCAGAAAGTAAAAAATATTGATTTTGTTTTTTTTTTTACATTTTCTGTCTTTTTTCGTTTATATCACAAAATATGAAAAAATCCAGTGGGGATCAAATACCACCAAAAGAAAGCTCTATTTATGTGAAAAAAAAAAACTAATTAATTTTCATTTTGAGTACAGCATTGCATGACCTCACAATTGTCGGTTAAAAAAATATATTGATAAAATATATGATAAAAATTTAAATTGTGTACAGCGTTGCCATTACCGGTTAAAGTAGTGCAATGCTAAATAGCAAAAAATGGCCTGGTCATGAAGGGGGTAAAACCTTCCGGAGCTGAAATGACTAATCAACTTTTTGTCTACTGATTTTTATTTTTAAAGAGAACCTTTGGTCTGTAAAAAAAAAAAAAAAAGGTCAGCAGCTACAAATAATGTAGCTACTGGCTTTTATTAAGCACATACTTAGCAGTCCAGGGCTGATTTTTCTCCGGTCTTCAGATTTCAAGAGCTTGAAGTGTGGGAAGTGACTTACTGTGGCTTCACAGCCAGCTTCCCACTATGAATGTGCCAGTCTCGAAGCACTTTGTGTATAGACCTGTAGCCTAGTTGCAGGGAGGGATGGCGGATGCCATACTTCTGACCAGATTGCCTTGGCGATCTGACAGGACGTGGGAGCGGTATTTCTAACAAATAGGTAAAAAAAAAAATCCAAAAATGTTGGGGGGATATTAGAAAAAGGGGAATTTCACTTTTCAGGTGAAAGTCTTCTTTGGTTCACAATCTAGATGACAACTGTTTGAGTTGGCCTTCTCTCACCTTATTTATATATGATTCATTATTTCAACCGTGGCACTCAAATTATTAAAGCGGAGTTCCGGGCAGAGAAACGTTTTTTTTTTGAACATACCCCCGGGACAGTCAGGGCTAGCACATTCCACAATGGCTAGCCTCTGATCTGTCCCGGTTCGCACTTACCTTTTAGAAGAAATACTTACTTAGAAGTTTTCTTCCACAGCGTTTCCATCTCTCTTGTGGGCAGCTGAAGCCGGCCCGGTCCTCTTCTCTGTCTTCTTCCGCGTCTTCGTGTCCCAGAATGCGCTGCACCGGCCCCTCTCGTCACTTCCCGGTGCGGCGCCGCATTCCTAAACAGCTTCTGGGCATGCCCAGAAGCTGTTTAGCAGGGGAATGCGGCGTCGCCCGGAAATGACGAGCGGGGCCGGTGCGGCGCATTGATTCCTGGGAGCTATGACGTTCAGCTCCCAGGAATCATAGCGAGACAGGAAGTGACGGGGTGAGCCGCGGCTCCGAGGGAGGAAGCTGTCATAGGTGAGTATTTACGATCGTCAATTACAAGGTGAGTTTTAAAAAAAAAAAAATCTAACTATCCAATTCCTTTTCAGGTTAGGCTGAACTAGCGGACGGGCACAAAAAAAATATCGTTTTTGTGCCCGGAACTCCGCTTTAACCTTCATGTGTTTACCTAACCTGTATTTTCAGTGTTATATGTGTAGCACCCTCCTAGGTAGGTGCTAGGAAAATGTATATGTGGCCCTGTCTGCTTATCAGGGGGCCTGAATTGTTAGCTAGCTGTCACATGCTTCCAGGTGTGTCTGTTGATTCTGGGGAGTCTCCCCACTGTGTCCACTGTATGAGGGATCTTGTTGGTCAGTGGAGGAAACATAGCCAATAGCACACCAGGGTTTATGATTGTCTCAGTGGGCAGGGTTTACCGCAATGCACCCTGGGATTGGATATAAATCTGTGGGGAGCATGTGACAGAGCGTATTTTGGCGGGAGCATCAGTCCCAGGAGGAGGTGACGGCTGCCTCTCCTACTGTCAGAGAGTGAAGGTGGAGCTGCTAGGCAGAAGTCTTCAGGAAAAACATTATCGTGAGTACTCAATATCTGCCCAGGGGGTCTGCCTAGGAAAGGGGCCCACTCCAGAAGGTCAAGGGGATCCAGGAGCCAGCTAATCAGTAGTATTGGCAGTGAAAGGGGGTGCCAAGTGTTCAAAGCTCTGAATATAGGGAAGTGAAAGGGGGTGCCAGTGTGGGCCCTGAAGTGTTCAGCAGTGCAGCAAAGGTGTGCAAGTAGCTACCTCAGGCGAGAGTGCCTCAGGGAGCTAAAAGGGACTTCCGCAGTAAAAAGGGAAGTTACAGCATCAAGTCAGCGTTAACCGGCATTCGGCCAGCATTAACCAGCATCAAGCCAGAGCTAATCAGCATCAAGCAGCATTTATTCAGAGTCCCCACCAAGTTGTGTATAGTTCAATTGCAGGAGTATTCCACTCATCCCTTCTCCCATCCAAGTTCTTAAATAAACCTAAAAACCCAAAGATACTGGACTGGTTCTTGTCTCAGTGCTCACACGTGGAGAAACATGTTCAAAGGTACTTTTGTTGCACCCGGTGACCCAGGGGGACCCACAGCCAGCACCTATGCTGGGAGTTGTGCTACATATGTAATAGTTATTGCTTTTTTCTAATGACTGATATTTTGAAAAAACAAATAAAACACCATTTGAAAGAAAAAAAGAGTTTCCATTAAATAAGACCGCTCATGTTCTGTGTTTCTTTCACAAAAATTTTCTAGAAGAGATTTTTTAAATATTCTTCTGATCCTATTGTGTAATTATTCTAGTTTTATTGAAACAGTTTAGACACTTCTACAATGTAAATATCTTCTTATAATAAATTTATGATGTTATTTACAGTGGAGGCTGCTATGCCGCTTGCAGCTCAAGGTAACTTTAACAAATGCATTGCTCAGAGCTTTATATCACTCTTGTTCTGAGTGTCAGCTCCCAACTGGAAGAATCTCTATAGGGAGTCACGAGTTTTTTGTTATTATCTGCATACAGAGTGATTTTTCCATTGGAAACTGCATATTGAGTCACCTTAAATGTAGTAGGTCTGTTATTTGGCAGGTTATCATTAAAGGAATCAAATGCTGAATGATGGGATGTGTGTATAAGATTACAGGGGGTCTGCTAATAAATGGAGACTAAACTTAAGCTACTTTTCTAACTTGAAAAAATATGTATTTAGAAACCTGCGTTCCTCTATTAATGTCAAGCTGAAGATGTGTGTGGCTTGTGTGCTTACAAGAATCCTGTAGATAGCGTTCAATAATGGTGCCGTTTTTCTCTTACTTCTGGCCTGATTTTTAAAAAGTGAGAAGCCAAACGATTTTTTTGTAAAATTAGATAAAGTAAGGAAGTGTAAAAAATCTCAGGTTTTTTAGCTGTCTGTGTCCATGCTTGTGGGTGGGCCAGGAACGCGTGACTGAATCACCCACATACTCTCCTATAGGACCCTCCCGAATCAGTGCAGATTAGGGTTAATGCACAGGCCGCATACGCAGTGCAGGGACAAGGTTATCTAGTGTCTAGGGCAAAGATGCCAAATGGTGCCCCCCCCCACCAATATGTATGAGCATCATTATGTTTCAGACCCCCCCCCCCCAAAAAAAAAGAGCACTAATCTGCATGCTGACCCCCTTTTTGGCTTGCTTTTCCCCTTGCAAGCTCAAATTATCAGCAAACAACCCCCCCCCCACCAGTACAAATCCCCCCTCACTGAAATTCCCCCTCCAAGCACAAATCTTTTTTTCCAAAAAATGTATTTGGTTTAAAAAAAGAAAACATGCAGAAAAAGATATGGTAGTGGTCACAGCCACATTGGATATAAACACCAAGCACAAATCTTTGACCCCCTATCCCCTCTCCCAGTTGAATTCCTCTCTCCCTCCAAATCCTCTCCCCCTAGCACAAATCCCCCCCAAAATCATCCCTGCTAGAACAAACACCCCCCCCCCCCTTATCATCCCTACTAGCACAGAATTATACCTCCAGATCTCCCTTCCTAAGACAAATTACCCCCCTTCCCCGAAAAAAAACCCCCACAAAATTCTCTCCTAGCACAAATCCCTACTTTTAGCACAACCCCTCCAAATCCCTCCTCATAGTACACAAATCTCACCTCCCCCCAATCTCCCCTTCTCCTCTCCCAGCACAAATCACCTCAATCCCCCCTCCTAGCACTAATCCTTTCCCCATCCCCCTCCCAGCATTATTCCCCCCTAAGTTACCCCTCCTAGCACAACCCCCTCAAAATGTACCCTCTCATAACAAATCTTAGCATCCTGGCCTCCCAATTCCTTTTTATATTCATGTATACACAGCTCCTGTGTTTCTAGTAAAAAACAAAACACCAGCAGGCCCTCCTGCAATGGTGCACATGAATCCGGTCTATCAATAAAATGTGCATGCTGGGCTGATAACAGATGGTGATTCAGAGCTCAGTAACATCAATAATCAGGTGTCCGATTGAAGATAAAATGAGGTCTCATTCTGCTAACAAAAGAATCTCAGTGATATGTAAACATAAGACCTTTTGGATTCACAAGTTCAACACCTTATCTCACCTTATGGCCTCAAAGAGGACCCAGAGATTTTGAGTGTTATTTAATACTTTTTTAAATATTAATCAGATTTCCATAATCTATTCTGTTTTATTTATTTTTTTTCTCCCTTTTTTGACTTGTGTTCCCCCGCTGTTCAGTCGCGGTGGGTGGGTTTCTCAACCAGGATCTGCTTTTCAACTAAATCGCCTGGCACACGATAGATCCTTTCTGCCCTTACGGCCCCCTGGCACACCTCTCCTGCTGTGGGTCGGGATTGGATTAACCCCTGGTAATGCTGCTTCACATTCAGCCTTATTTTTATCCTGGTTTAACCTGTTGGAATAAACTTTATCTTCAATCAGATACCTGGCTAATGGTGCTACTGGGCTCTGAATCTTCTTCTGTTATCAGTGCTGCATACACGTTTTATTGATGGACAGGGTTTATGTGCACTATTTCAGGAGTGCCTGTTGGTGCTTTGTTTTTGCATATTTCTCCTCCGTTAGCCCTGGGGACACTTTGTGGCTGCCCTACTTTTGTGCCGTTTACTGACATAATTTCTGTGCTCCAGCTGCTGTCATGACACCACGATGGGGAGACAGCCGTCTAGTACCCAATTTGCTTGTGTTGTGTGTTATTCTAGTAACCCTTCTGGTATGGTATGCTGTAGCTAGTTTCAGCTTAGGAGTCAAAATCCAGCATAAGCTAGAGCCAAGTCAGGCATCTGATGGCCATTTTTGGTATTTAGAGGAAGGGACTAAAGTAGATATGCTCACTCTGAGTTCCAGTACTACATTAAGGTTCCTGCCAGTTAAAAGCTGTGTTCCAGGATGGTTAGACAATGGCCGGCGGGTCTTCCCAACAATGCAGATCTTGTCTTCAGGTCTCCGACACTAAGACCAACACCACATTGTAATCATCCTCAGGGGGCCCTGCAACTGAACTTTTCTGCCACATCAATCAAGAGGAATCTCTAGTAATAACTATATTTACCCAGGAATAAGTGCACAATTCCACCAGGACTCTTGTTGGGCCCTTTTCTGATAATACCTGTATGTACATTGGATTTATGTACTGCTATTATTTATTTCTTATACAACTTGTATGATTTCTATACTGGAGTGCATCTACTGTATATATTTATGGGTAAAGTGATACTAAAGTCTTGGTTTTTTATTCAATAAAAATGACAAACATGTTATACTTACCTGCTCTGTAAAGTGGTTTTGTACAGGGCAGCCCACATCCTCTCTTTCTCAGGTCCCTTGCCGGCTCTCTTGGCCCCTCCCTCCTGTTGAGTGCCCCCACAGCAAGCAGCTTGCTATGGGGGCACCCGAGCCACAGCTCTGTGTGTCCATTGAGACATGGTGCCACTGTTCAGACCCGCACCTTTCTCTCCTGATTGGCTAGCTGACTTTGATTGACATCAACGGGAGTCAATGGTCCAGGATGGCCAAGGAACTCGTGGGCATCGCTGGATTTAGATGGGGCTCAGGTAAATATTAGGGGGGTAGAGGGGGGGCTGCTGCACACTGAAGGTTTTTTTTATCTGAATGCATAAAATGCATTCAGATAAAAAAAAACCTGCTTTTAGAATCACTTTAATGTTAAGTGCTGGTTGCAGTAGTTCCTCTGCTCACAATTACTTTGATTAGATTACTGGGTAATTTTACAGGTAGGGAATCCCCTTTGTTCACAGAGGACCTGTCCTGGGTGGAGGCACTGCCAACTTTACTCTTAAATCCATTCTTCCACTAATGAAGGTTCTGGTTCTCATAGTTAGCTACGGGTTTAGTCCAATATCCTGTTTGGGGAGGGCCATTATTCATAACCTACCCCCCACCCCAAGAGAGGGCTACACATATTTCTCTTCTTTCTGTCTCATTTTTTCTTTTTTTCTTCTCATATGCTCCAAGTTCTTTTCTAACAAATGTGATGTTAACAAGCACACCTCAATCCATTCTTCTACCAAGTTACTTATTTGTTAAATTGCTCTTTATATATCATAAAAGGTTACACGAAAAGCTACATTTTTATTTTTAGGTATCCAAGGCCAAGCAGAAGATACACTTATTACCTCATTCTGTACAACATTGTTTGTTCATGATGATCGTTATATCTTTCTCTCATGAATGACCTCTTGAATCTTGGTCTGTATTGTCTATGCTGTAACACATAACATCTCTGTTTTTGTACTGAAAATTTTCAATAACATTTTAAATAAGAAAAATATATGAATGATATACAGTGCCTTGCAAAAGTATTCAGCCCCCTTGAACTTTGCAACCTTTTGCCACATTTCAAACATAAAGATATAAAACTGTAATGTTTTGTGAAGAATCAACAAGTGGGACACAATCATGAAGTGGAACGAAATGTATTGGATATTTCAAACTTTGTTAACAAATAAAAAACTGAAAAATTGGGCGTGCAAAATTATTCAGCCCCTTTACTTTCAGTGCAGCAAACTCTCTCCAGAAGTTCAGTGAGGATCTCTGAATGATCCAATGTTGACCTAAATGACTAATGATGATAAATAGAATCCACCTGTGTGTAATCAAGTCTCCGTATAAATGCACCTGCACTGTGATAGTCTCAGAGGTCCGTTTAAAGCACAGAGAGCATCATGAAGAACAAGGAACACACCAGGCAGGTCCGAGATACTGTTGTGGAGAAGTTTAAAGCCGGATTTGGATACAAAAAGATTTCCCAGGCTTTAAACATCCCAAGGAGCACTGTGCAAGCGATAATATTGAAATGGAAGGAGTATCAGACCACTGCAAATCTACGAAGACCTCGCCGTCCCTCTAAATTTTCAGCTCATACAAGGAGAAGACTGATCAGAGATGCAGCCAAGAGGCCCATGATCACTCTGGATGAACTGCAGAGATCTACAGCTGAGGTGGGAGACTCTGGTCATAGGACAACAATCAGTCGTATACTGCACAAATCTGGCCTTTATGGAAGAGTGGCAAGAAGAAAGCCATTTCTTAAAGATATCCATAAAAAGTGTTGTTTAAAGTTTGCCACAAGCCACCTGGGAGACACACCAAACATGTGGAAGAAGGTGCTCTGGTCAGATGAAACCAAAATCGAACTTTTTGGCAACAATGCAAAACATTATGTTTGGCGTAAAAGCAACACAGCTCATCACCCTGAACACACCATCCCCACTGTCAAAATGGTGGTGGCAGCATCATGGTTTGGGCCTGCTTTTCTTCAGCAGGGACAGGGAAGATGGTTAAAATTGATGGGAAGATGGATGGAGCCAAATATAGGACCATTCTGGAAGAAAACCTGATGGAGTCTGCAAAAGACCTGAGACTGGGACGGAGATTTGTCTTCCAACAAGACAATGATCCAAAACATAAAGCAAAATCTACAATGGAATGGTTCACAAATAAACATATCCAGGTGTTAGAATGGCCAAGTCAAAGTCCAGACCTGAATCCAATTGAGACTCTGTGGAAAGAACTGAAAACTGCTGTTCACAAACGCTCTCCATCCAACCTCACTGAGCTCGAGCTGTTTTGCAAGGAGGAATGGGCAAAAATTTCAGTCTCTCGATGTTCAAAACTGATAGAGACATACCCCAAGCGACTTACAGCTGTAATCGCAGCAAAAGGTGGCGCTACAAAGTATTAACTTAAGGGGGCTGAATAATTTTGCACACCCAATTTTTCAGTTTTTTATTTGTTAAAAAAGTTTGAAATATCCAATAAATTTTGTTCCACTTCATGATTGTGTCCCACTTGTTGTTGATTCTTCACAAAAAATTACAGTTTTATATCTTTATGTTTGAAGCCTGAAATGTGGCAAAAGGTCGAAAAGTTCAAGGGGGCCGAATACTTTTGCAAGGCACTGTAAAATAATTGTGTGCATGAGCACTATTAATTATGCCATACTATAAAGTAACATTATGATAACTACTGCTGCTGCTCCTGCACTCTTTAAAGAGGAGCTCCAGTCTCCCTCCCAAAGAATTAAAAGTCAGCAGCTACAAATACTGTAGCTGCTGACTTTTAATATAAAAGCACTTACCTGTCCAGGGTTTCAAAGATGTCCTCACACGAGCTGATTCAGGTGCAAGCGCTGGCATCTTCAGTAAGGGAAACCAGCAGTGAAGCCGTGTGATTTCACAGCCAGTTTCCTACTGTGCATGCGGGAGGTGCGCTGCTCTTTGTGAATGGTCCCACAGCCATTTGTGGCAGAAGAAGGCGGGCCGAACTTCTGCTCAGATCATCGCAGCGATCTGACCGGAAGTGGGTGTGGGTACCTGAAAAAACCAGATACCCGCTCCCTCCCCCCCAAAAAAGTGTCAAATGTGTTAGTATAGGAGGGGAGGATGCAAAAAATGTAGCTTCCACTTTTTGGTAAAGTTTTGCTTTAAAGAGGAACTAAACTTTTATCTTTAAGTTAAGCCTCTGAGGACGTCATTTTATGACGAAACGCAAAAGGCAGGGATGGAAAGTATGACGTAAGCACGCTGTTAACTGCGGTCTTCGTTTTGGGATGTGTACATGCTGTTTTTACTTCATCTTATTGTAAGTGCAATACCTTTAATAAACTACTATTGGTTCAGACATACAACACCATTATAGCTTGCTTTTTCTTGAGGTGCTTTGGTATCATGTGTTCCTGGATGTGAGCAAGCTTGAGCCATTGCTTTCCATCGAATGAACTGGATTCACCATAGCCAATTCCGGAACCTATTTACATACAGGATTTTTTCTGGTATTGACCTCTCTATCATTTGAGGGTCAACAACACCATCCAGTAAGAATCCATCTTAGTCTCACGTGGTGTTTTGACGTTAGTATTCTTCATCTTATCCACGGGTGTTTGGAGAAGTTTCATCTCTCTACTTCTTTTATTATGGACTTTTTAATTGGATTATGATCATCTTTTTTCTATATTTGCATTGGTGCTGCCCCTTTTAGTTTACATCTTTAAGTTTTCCGTATAGGTAAGCCTACATTAAGGCTTACCTATAGGTAGTGTAAATATCTCCTAAACATGCACGGTTTAGGAGATATTTACTGTCCTAGCAGCCAGTTACGTCACTGGCGCATGTGCTCTGAAGGAACGGCAGCCCGTGCTGTTTCTGCAGAGCAGTGTGGCGTTACTGGCGGCTATCGCACATGTCGGAGCCACAAACCCAGAAGGAAGACCGGTATAGATGGACACCATCTACAGTGATGACACCGCATTGCTGGAACTCTTCATTTTCAGGTAAGTTTAACATAAGGTGCGATGCATACTAGCACATTATGCCTTTGCCTTGTTAAGTGACAAAGATATCCATGGAAGCTGCAGCAGAGGGAACATGTTGCAATCTACCAGAGGGGTAAGTAAGAGGGCTTTCTGCTGAAAGAAGACTTCATATTGGCAGGGTCAGTTTAAAACTGAGCTCCAGGCAGATGCAGAACACACAAATGAATTCAGCTTTATATTCAGTATTATATATGTAGCAGGATTCCCAGCCATTCTGCTGGACATGGGTCCCCCTGGGCCACCAGCTGCAACAAAAGAACCCCTGTGCATATTCCTCCAAGTGTGAGCGCCGAGACAATGATCAGTCCAGTATCTTTGGGTTTTTAGGTTTATTTGAGAACTTGGATGGGAGAAGGGATGAGTGGGATACTCCTTTGGCTCAACTATGCACAATTTGCTAAGGACAACTGAAAATGCTTCTTGGTGCTGACTTGACGCTGGCCAGATGCTGGTCAACGCTGATTTGCTGCCTGTTAACTCCAAACTGACCTTGGACTGCTTTCTCACTTAAAGAAGTCCTTTCTTTAGCTCCCTAAGCACTCCTTGCTGAGGTAGCTATGTGTGCTGCTGCTACGCTGCCTAACACTTCAGGGCCCACACCAACACCTTCTTTCTCTCACTTATCTTCAGGGCTTCAACACTGGCACCCCCTTTCTCTAAACTTTCTCCTCAGGTTAGCTGGCTCTTGGATCCCCTTGACCTTTTGGAGTGGTCCCCTCTCCTAGGCAGACCCCTGGGCAGTCTCAAGTACTCACAATACTGTTTTTCCCCAAAACTTCTGCCCAGCAGCTCCACTCGGTCCACCACACTCTGGATCCCTCTCTGCAGCCCAGCTCAACCTTCATCCTCTAGGCCGGCCACCCAGGAGTCGGACACTCTCACTTGCGCTCACAGGAGGAGAGACAGCCGTCACCCTCCTCCTAGGACTCAGCTTACGGCCAAAGACACTGCGTCATGTGCTCCCCTCAGACTTATACCCTATCTCAGGATGCTTTGCGGCAGATTCTGTCCTCTGAAATGGATACAAGCCCTGGTGGGCTATTGGTCAGGTTTCCTCCACTGTCCAATAAGAACCCTCATTGGACACAGTGGGGAGACTCCCCAGACTCAACAGACACCCTGGGAAGCACATGACAGCCTAACAAAATGATTAGGCCCTCCTGATATGCAGACAGGACCACCCATATGCTTCTTCCTAGCACCTACCTAGGAGGGTGCTACACATCGGCAATCACTTCAGCCCTGGAAGATTTTACCCCCTTCATGACCAGGCCATTTTTTGCGATACGGCACTCTGTTATTTTAACTGACAATAAGCTGTACCAAAATAAAATTTATGTTCTTTTTTTCCCACAAATAGTGATTTTTTTTTTGGTGGTATTTGATCACCTCTGCGGTTTCTATTTTTTGAGCTATAATCAAATAAAGAGCGACAATCTTGAAAAAAAAAAAACAATATTTTTTACTTTTTGCTATAAAACATATTCAATAAAAAAGTGTAAAAAATCAAATTTCTTCATCAATTTAGGCCAATATGTATTCTACTACATATTTTTGGTAAAATAAATCCCAATAAGCGTATATTGATTGGTTTGTGCAAAAGTTATCGTGTCTACAAACTGTGGGATTTTTTTTGCCATTTTTATTTATTTCTTTTTTTAGTAGTAATGGCGGCGAGTTTTTTAGTGGGACTGTGACATTGCGGCGAACAAATCAAACTCCTAACTGACACTTTTGACACTTTTTTGGGGACCAGTGACGTTACTACAATTATCAATGCTACTGTTACTGTACTAATGACACTGGCAGGGAAGGGGTTAACAGCAGGGGCGATCAAAGGGTTATATGTGTCCCTAGGGGGTACTTGCTAACTATGTGGGGAAGGTGCTCTGACTTGGGGGAAGACAGGGATCCATGTTCCTGCTTAGCAGGAACACAAGATCTCTATCTTCTCCCCTGTCAGAACAGCGATCTGCCTTGTTTACATAGGAAGACTGGCGTTCTGCCTCTCTCGGGAACGATCGCGGGTGGCCGGTGGACATCGGGTCTGCCAGATCCGCTGATTAGCGCCACCTTTGTCACATCAGTGTGCGATCGCGCCTCCGGCGGCATGCATGTTTGCCCTAGTGGCTATTGTACAACATGACATACAGGTATGTGATTTTGCTCAATAGAGCCGACATGCTACAGTAAATGTACGTTAGATGGTTGGCAAATGGTTAAAGTACATTTGTGCCCAGACTTTGGACATTAAATTATTTACACATTCCTAGCAAGAGAGATTTAAAACAATCTATCACTGACCTCTCTAGCTGATTTTAACGTGAAGTTATTCATTCTCATAGATCGTTAAACTTCACAAGAAAGACTCTTAAATAGAAGCATAACCTTTCCGGCAGTGCCTGCACATTAAAGTGCTCTCTTAGGTCATAATCAGATGTAAGCCACAGCATAACTTTTCCTTTTAGGCAGGTAAAGAGCAAAGGATTAGCCAGATACAGCTGTGTTTACAGGATTCAATAGCTCTGAAAATGGCTGTTCTTAGAATATAATAACATTACAATAACAATATTACAATATTCCGTAGCTTGCATTAAACTGATGATTAAGACATTTCAAAGATGGCCTTACCTTTAAAGAATTCTCTCATGCCAAGCTTTAGAATGGTAGATACTGAACCTAATGGGAGAAAATATGCACTGGATTAGAATCAAGACACCAGCCAGAATGATTGTTTTTAATGTAAAAATTTGAAAAAGCAGACTGAATTTTGTTAGCAGCTACACGCAAAGCATTATAATGGAGATTATGATAATGTTGTAGCAAAAATAAGGTGAGTGATAAAAGAAATACACTTTAGGAACAAATAAAGCTTACCTTGACTTTTTTACACTTAGTCACCTTTTATTGAAATGTGAGCCCCTAAAGTGTTTGTTACCCCAACACTTCATATTCCTGATATGTGCCTGCTGTACCATGTACTTGTATGAGAAAGTATCCTGTTCTCTTTGTATTGCTTCCTTTATGTGAAATTCCTGGTGTTCCTGCTAGTCCCCTTGCTTTCCTTTTAGAAACTGACTACACTAATCATGAGAGCACACCATGGTCAGTTCTCTAGCTAAGCTGGGAACTCAGTGTACTCTCCTCCAATGATCAGATTTGTTCTGACACACCCCCACTTCACAGCCATTCATTGGGAAGCTCAGCGGGCTGCTGCTTCTCCTTCCCCCAGCTCTTATGCAGCTGAGAACAAAGTGAATGTGATCACTTATTAACCACTTTAAGACCGGAAGGATTTGCCCCCTACTGACCAGGCCCTATTTTGCAATTCGGCACTGTGTAACTTTAATGGACAATTGTACGGTCATGGGACGCTGTACCCAAATAAAATTGATGTCCTTTTTTCTCACAAATAGAGCTTTCTTTTGGTGGTATTTGATCACCTGTGTGATTTAAATTTTTTGCGCTATAAACAAAAAAAGAGCGACAATTTTGAAAACAAAAAAAAAAACCAATATTTTTTCACATTCTGCTATATGACATTCTCAAAAAAAAAATATATATATATATATTTTTTTTAACATTTTAGGCCAATTTGTTTTCTGCTACATATTTTTGGTAAAAAAAATTTGCAATAAGAGTATTTTGATTGGTTTGCACAAATGTTATCGCATCTACTAACTACGGGAAAGATTTATGTCATTTTTTTTTTTTTTTTTTACTAGTAATGGCGGCAATCTGAGATTTTTTTTGGGGACTGCGACATTGTGGCGGACAGATCGGACCCCTGACTGACATTTTTGACACTTTTGGGGGGGGGGGACTAGTGACATTACTACAGTAATTAGTGCTAAACAAAATGCACTGTTACTGTAATAATGACACTGGCAGGGAAGGGGTTAACATTATGGGTGATCAAGGGGTTAAATGTGAGCCTACGGGAGCAATTCTAACTCTGGGGGGGTGGGGCTTCTGAAATTACCATAGAGACATGTGATCCTATATAGAAGGATCACATGGGCTCTATGATCATTGCAGGGAGAAGAACAGTCAGCTGTGTTTACAACAGTTGACCATTCTTCTCTCTCAGCAGGGAACGATCGCGGGTGTCAGGCGGCAATCGGAGTCGCCTGACACATGCATCGGCTTCCCCCTAGCCTCCTCAGAGCGAGCGATGTATATCTACGTCGCTTTGCCCAGGAGGGGCTGCCTGCCTCAGTAAATCTGCAGTAGGCGGTTGGTAACTGGTTAAAAAGGGGAAGAAGGTATTTAGAATGTATTTTTTTATTTATACAAAAATGTTTTGCTTTCATTTCTATTTTAAACTGAATGGGTTTACAAGGCGATCGTTTACAATCACTTTAAGCCATTGAAGGTCAATCTCTTTTATTCAATATATGTGTAGCACCCTCCTAGATAGGTGCTAGGAATTGGATAGATATAATCAGTTTGTTTTTTTAATCGGTACATTAGGTGCCACACTGTAGTCAATGTGGCTCTAATTGTTTGTTAGGTAAAAGCATATTTTGCTCACTGTACTCAGCGAAGCTGCAATCTGCTAGTCAGGTCTGCTTGGTGTGCTCAGCTGCTGCCAATATGTCTGATAGCTTCCTCTGTATCCATGAAACATGATACATTTCTAGATGATAAGTGTGCAGCTATGCAGATGGCAGCATTAATATTGATACAGCCCTGGCCTATCCTAGAGAGGCAGACTCTGAGGGCATGCAGGGGGACTGTATATATTCTGTGAGCACACTGAGCTCATGGTCTTTTCCCAGAGAAGATAAGACTAGCCTGGAGAGCACGCTGCCCTCCCAGGAAAAGTTGATGTTATGTCTGCTGTGGTGAGTTCTCAGGTGGGCGACCTAAAGGCATGGATGCTGAGACCCTGGTGCTAGAGAAAACTGACTGAGGGGAAGCTATCCACAGATCTAGTCTGGTATTACCGTAGTAAGGTGGCGCTTGAAAGTAGGAAGGAGGCAACCAGCTGGCCCCTTGGCCTTGTGTGAATACAAACATTTTGAAAGACTTTGGGGACCTTGGTGCTTTTTCCACTCCTCTGGTTCTAGAGAAGTCAGGTGTTGGTCTAATTAAAGGGGGTGTGGACTGATGTTCTTCTTGTACTTGAAGAGAGTCTGCTCTTGTGGCTCTAAGTGAGGAACTAACAGTTAACTACCAGTACTACCTTAAAGCTGAAGTCTACTGTTTGCTACAAGCACAGACTTTTATATAGCTTGTCCTGAAGAATACCTATGTCCTCAAGTGTACATAGTTTTTAACCACTTAAGCCCCGGAAGATTTTTACCCCCTTCCTGACCAGGGGGTATCTTGCGATTCGGCACTGCTTGATTTTAACGGACAATTGCGCGGATGTGCGATGCTGTACCTTAACGAATTTGATGTCCTTTTTTTTCCCACAAACAGAGCTTTCTTTTGGTGGTATTTGATCACCCGTGCGATTTTTTGATCATGCGCTATAAACAAAAAAAGCGTCAATTTTGCAAAAATAGCAATATTTTTCACATTTTTTTATATGAAATTCCCAAAAATAAAAATGTAAAAATTAAAATTTTTTAACATTTTCGGCCAATTTGTTTTATGCTACATATGTTTGGTAAAAAAAAATCGCAAAAAGCGTATTTTGATTGGTTTGCGCAAAAGTTATCGCGTTTACTAACAAAGGGAAAGATTTTTGTCATTTTTGTTGTTTTTTTTTAACGCGTAATGGCGGCGAACTGCGATTTTTTTTGCGAGACTGCGACATTGGGGCGGGCAGATCGGACCCTTGACTGACATTTTTGACACTTTTGGGGTTACCAGTGACATTTCTACAGTAATCAGTGCTATACATATGCACTGTTACTGTAAAATTACACTGGCAGTGAAGGGGTTAACTTTTTTTGAGAGGGAGGGGCTGTGTGTGTCCCTAGGGGCGTGATTCTAACTGTGATTGGCTGTGGCTTGGGCTGTAGGAACAATGATCAACGGTCCTACATAGTAGAACCGTGTGATCATTGTTTCTACACAGGGGAGAATGACAGGTGGCATGTTTACACTAGCCGCCTGACTTTCTACCTCTGCAGTGGTGATCGCAGAGTGACCGGCGGACATCGGGTCCGCCGGTCACAAGCGCGGGGGGGGGGGGGTCCGTTACCACGCGGGAGCTGGAGCGCGCCTCCGGGGGCGCTCGCTCGCTCCCTAGACCCTCACAGGCTAGCGACGTAGATCTACGTCACTTTGCCTGTGAGGGGCTGACTGCCGACGTAAATCGTCGTTAGGCAGTCGGCAAGTGGTTAATCTTTTGGAGTATCCCCCTTAAATCCTCATCCATATGCAAGTTCTCAAAAAAAACAACAACACCCCTAGACTGGACATTGAGTAAATGTGTGAATGAGGCTGTGTGCGTGGTTGTAGGACAAAGCTTGTGGGGAAGACCTGGACCGTAATTCCGCAGCTCCTACGAAAGTAGAGCTACTATGTGTTAATATGTATTGGAAAGTAACGTACTAAAAATAGCTCTTTATTTGCACATAGTAGGATTGAATGACTAAAACTAGAGAGTGCAAAATCTGGTGCAGCTCGGCAATGAATTCAACCAGCTTCCAGGTTTTTTTTGGCCAAAATGAAATAAGCTGAAGTTAGAAGCTGATTGGTTACCATGCACAGCTGCATCATATTTTGCACTCTCCAGTTTAAGTAAATCAACCCCTATATTTTGGATTTCTGTACTGTATGGGATGTAGGCAAGAAAATAGTGATTTGAAAAAAGAAACAATATAATTGGAATTTGATTGATGTTTTCTGATTGTAACATTAAACGTTTAACCTTTTCCATTAAATAATAGGCTATCCTAGGATAAGCTAATGGAATAAGCTAATCTGCCTGGGTTCAGTTCTCAAACAGTTTCACAAACCTTCTTGAAGTTGAAAGCTTTGCAGAGAACTTATTTGAACTCAATTGAAGTCTGCCATGATACAGAAAAAAATAAATCCTAGATTCTGGTTCATTTTTGCTGGTTCCCTTATTTTTAGAAACATGTTTAAAATCAGTCATGATTCTGCCAGGGAACAGTTAATTAACAATCTATATGAGCATTTTAGCAATACAGTGTTGGGGAGAGGCCAAATTTTTGATTTGTGTGCCTACCCAGCAGGGATCCACATGCACCGTATCTTCTCCCTGGAAACTCTAACCGAAATGTCTTGCATCTCAAAATTAGCAGATTTGTGTGAAACTCTTACCTCCAGACAAATGTGAGTAGTTCAATCTTTAAAAAATCAAAAAAAAAAGGTAAAATCTCATAACTTCCATCTCGTGCAACACACAATCCTAAAACCTTCTGTAAAAACCTGGTGACACATACATGAACTGCTTGACTCAACACATGCAAGTTTTATTATAAAAATGGAGAGGTTATTATTTTTTGTATAATTTTTTGGTGCTACTTTTTCTGGCAAGTGTACAATATCAGAGTTTGAACTCACAGAAAAACAAAATTACTTTTAGGGCTCCATAAAAGTTCAGATGTCATGCCTGCCTCCAAAGACCCCCAAAAAATGCCCAAAAAAACCGCCTGCAATAACACACCTGTGCGGTTTTTTTTTGGGCATTTTTTGGGGGTCTTTGGAGGCAGGCAAAACATCTGAACTTCTGTATAGGGGTATATATATATACACACACACTTATATGTATATATACACATACACATATATAGGTGTGATAGGAGCGGAGACATATGCCTGTTAATTATTTCATTAGCGCAAGCATAGGGTTCTGCTATTTTCACACCTATATGTGTGTAGGTGTGTATATATACATACATGTGTGTGTATATATACCCCTATACAGAAGTTCAGATGTTTTGCCTGCCTCCAAAGACCCACAAAAAATGCCCAAAAAAACTCCTGCGCCAAAAAAAAAAAAGCCCAGATGTGTTATTGCAGGCGTTTTTTTGGGCATTTTTTGTAGGTCTTTGGAGGCAGGCAAAACATCTGAAATTCTGTATAGGGGTATATATACACACACACTTATATGTATTTTACACATACACATATATAGGTGTGATAGCAGAGAAGCCATATGGGTGTTAATTATTTCATTAGCGCAAGTATAGTGTTCTGCTACTTTCACACCTATATATTAGGGATGATCAAACTTTTGAAAAGTTCGGTTCGACCAGAACACCCGAATTTCCCAAAAGTTCGGTTCGGATTTCAGAACCCCATTGAAATCAATGGGACCCGAACTTCGGTAATCAAAAAACACAATTTTTAAGCCCTAAAACCCAATAAATGCCACTAAAAAGTGCCTAGGGTTCTGGGTCATGCCCCATTAACTATTAATCACACAAAAAAAAGTTCTTAAAAATTGTCATTTTTGATAAAAAAAAAGCCAATTATTGAAAAAATTTTAAAAAAAGAGAGATTTTTTGATTTTTACTTTGGATTTAGTATCTGGGGGGTCTAAAAGGTGTGCATGTGAAGTTTCAGCTCTGTAGCATGTCCAGAACCATGAAAAAAAAAGATAATTTTTCAGTAGAACAGGGATGTGGGACCCTCCTTTAACTTTAACACCTATATGATCTTTTTTTCTGGTTCTGGTTCTAAAAGGTACACCTTTTAGACCCCCCAGACACAAAATCACACAAAAAAAGTTCTTAAAAATTGTCATTTTTGATAAAAAAAAGCCAATTATTGAAAAATTTAAAAAAAAAAGAGATTTTTTGATTTTTACTTTGGATTTAGTATCTGGGGGGTCTAAAAAGTGTACATGTGAAGTTTCAGCTCTGTAGCATGTCCAGAACCATAAAAAAAAAAGATTGTTTGTATTAGAAAACTTTCAGCACAGGAGGTTGGCTCAGCTGCTGTAACACCTTGCCGGTTTAATAGAAGGCATTTTTTTGGGTTCTTTGCAGTCAGGAAAAACATCTGAACTTGTGTATAGTGGTACTGTGCACAAGTTCTGATGTTTTGCCTGCCTCCAAAAACCCCCAAAAAATGCCAGCAAAAACACACCTGGGCATTTTTTTTTGACGCTAGAGTTTTTTTGGCATTTTTTGGGGTTCTTTTGAGGCAGGCAAAACATCTGAACTTGTGTATAGTGGTGTATATACACACATCCATATATTTATATACACACCTAGACATATATAGGTGTGATAGTAGCAGAAATATATCCTTGCGCTAATTAAATAATTTACAGTAATATATTTCTGCTACTATCACACCTATATATGTCTAGGTGTGTATATAAATATATGGATGTGTGTATATACACGACTATACACAAGTTCAGATGTTTTGCCTGCCTCCAAAACCCCCCAAAAAATGCCAAAAAAAAGGCTAGCGTCAAAAAAAAAATGCCCAGGTGTGTTTTTGCTGGCATTTTTTGGGGGGTTTTGGAGGCAGGCAAAACATCTGAACTTGTGCACAGTACCACTATACACTAATTCAGGTGTTTTTCCTGACTGCAAAGAACCCAAAAAATGCCTTCTATTAAACCGGCAAGGTGTTACAGCAGAGAAGCCATATTCCTGTGCTGAAAATTTTCTAATACAAACAATCCTTTTTTTTCTGGTTCTGGACATGCTACAGAGCTGAAACTTCACAGGTACACCTTTTAGACCCACCAGACACAAAATCACACAAAAGAAAGTTCTTAAAAATTGTCATTTTTGATAAAAAAAAAGCTAATTATTGAAGAAATTAAAAAAAAAAGAGATTTTTTGATTTGATTACTTTGGATTTCAGATCTGGGGGGTCTAAAAAGTGTACATGTGAAGTTTCAGCTCTGTAGCATGTCCAGAACCATAAAAAAAAAGTTTGTTTGTATTAGAAAACTTTAAGCACAGGAGGTTGGCTCCACTGCTGTAACACCTTGCCGGTTTAATAGAAGGCATTTTTTTGGGCTCTTTGCAGTCAGGAAAAACATCTGAACTTGTGTATAGTGGTACTGTGCAAAAGTTCTGATGTTTTGCCTGCCTCCAAAAACCCCCCAAAAATGCCAGCAAAAACACACCTGGGCATTTTGTTTTTTGACGCTAGCGTTTTTTTTGGCATTTTTTGGGGTTCTTTTGAGGCAGGCAAAACATCTGAACTTGTGTATAGTGGTGTATATACACACATCCATATATTTATATACACACCTAGACATATATAGGTGTGATAGTAGCAGAAATATATGCTTGCGCTAATGAAATCATTTACAGTAATATATTTCTGCTACTATCACACCTATATATGTCTAGGTGTGTATATAAATATATGGATGTGTGTATATATACCACTATACACAAGTTCAGGTGTTTTGCCTGCCTCAAAAGAACCCAAAAAAATGCCTTCTATTAAACCAGCAAGGTGTTACAGCAGCGAAGCCAACCCCCTGAGCTGAAAGTTTTCTAATACAAACGATCTTTTTTTTTTATGGTTCTGGACATGCTACAGAGCTGAAACTTCACATGTACACTTTTTAGACCCCCCAGATCTGAAATCCAAAAATCTCTTTTTTTTTTAAATTTTTTCAATAATTGGCTTTTTTTTATCAAAAATGACAATTTTTAAGAACTTTCTTTTGTGTGATTTTGTGTCTGGTGGGTCTAAAAGGTGTACCTGTGAAGTTTCAGCTCTGTAGCATGTCCAGAACCAGAAAAAAAAAGGATTGTTTGTATTAGAAAACTTTCAGCACAGGAATATGGCTTCTCTGCTGTAACACCTTGCCGGTTTAATAGAAGGCATTTTTTTGGGTTCTTTGCAGTCAGGAAAAACATCTGAACTTGTGTATAGTGGTACTGTGCACAAGTTCAGATGTTTTGCCTGCCTCCAAAACCCCCCAAAAAATGCCAGCAAAAACACACCTGGGCATTTTTTTTTGACGCTAGCGTTTTTTTGGGCATTTTTTGGGGGGTTTTGGAGGCAGGCAAAACATCTGAACTTGTGTATAGTGGTGTATATACACACATCCATATATTTATATACACACCTAGACATATATAGGTGGGATAGTAGCAGAAATATATTACTGTAAATGATTTCATTAGCGCAAGCATATATTTCTGCTACTATCACACCTATATATGTCTAGGTGTGTATATAAATATATGGATGTGTGTATATACACCACTATACACAAGTTCAGATGTTTTGCCTGCCTCCAAAACCCCCCAAAAAATGCCAGCAAAAACACACCTGGGCATTTTTTTTTACGCTAGCGTTTTTTTGGCATTTTTTTGGGTTCTTTTGAGGCAGGCAAAACATCTGAACTTGTGTATAGTGGTATATATACACACATAATTATATTTATATAGACACCTAGCCATATATAGGTGTGATAGTAGCACAAATATATTACTGTAAATGATTTCATTAGCGCAAGCATTTATTTCTGCTACTATCACACCTATATATATGTCTAGGGGTATATATTCAGACATATATGTCTATATATACCCCCTATACACATGTTCAGATGTCATGTCTGACATCAAACATGTCCTCAAAAAAGCACTGGCAGTGGCAGCCCCTGCAGCATTAAAAATGCTTGGCTGGTGAGAAGCCATATGGGTTTGCCGAAGCAATTCAGAGAAATGATCATTTCTCTATAGCGGTCACCCTGCTATGGAAGGGTTTTGTCACCCTGCAATAGCAGTCACTGCCAGTTAATCCTACACTACACTACGGTCCCCTTACACTTAACACTTTCCCTACAGAAACTAAATTTTTTAAGCTAACTAAAGTGTAAAGGAGCACTCTAACTACACTAGATATCCCTTTCCTCACACTAATAAATAGCTAAATGACACTTTTCAAGTAAAATTAACAGAACTGCTTCCACTCTCTTCCATGTCCAGTATAACAATGCTAGGAATATGGCGGGGGCGATCTTATATACTGGGGGGCGTATTCACTAATGATTGGTCTAGGGACCCCCTAGTCACTCCAATCACATTCCTAGCATTCTCCTGCCCCCTCAATTGGCTTTTGCTAATGGTTCTGGTCCAATCACGGGCTTTTAAAGCCCATTTCCTGAAGCATTGCATTTTGGGCGGTTCTGGTTGCCGAATTCCAAACTTTTTGGGCAAAAAGTTCTAAATTGGGCTGAACCTCGAACACCCAATGTTCGGGCCGAACCGATGGTCGACCCGAACCGTTCGATCATCCCTACTATATATGTGTATGTGTATATATACATATAAGTGTGTGTGTATATATACCCCTACACAGAAGTTCTGATGTTATGCCTGCCTCCAATAACCCCCAAAAAATGCCCAAAAAAACGCTTGCTACAAAACCGGCAAGGTGTGAAAATAGCGGAGCCATATCCCTGTTCTATAAGTGTTCTAATACAAACAATCTTTTTTTTTCTGGTTCCGGACATGCTACAGGGCTGAAACCTCACAGGTACACTTTTTAGACCCCCGGACACTAAATCCAAAGAAATCTCATTTTTTTTTTTTCAATAATTTTTTCAATAATTGGCTCTCTATCAAAAATTACAATTTTTAAGAACTTTTTTTTGTGTGATTAATAGTCCCTAGGGCATGACCCAGGACCCTAGGCATTTTTAGGGGCATTTATTGGGTTTTAGGGCTTCAAAATGGTGTTTTTTGATTACCGAAGTTCGGGTCCCATTGATTTCAATGGGGTTCTGAAATCCGGGCCGAACTTTTGGGAAGTTCGGGTGTTCTGGTCGAACCGAACTGTTAGGAACGCTTCCTGAGCACACTGATGTGTGTCATGATGTGCTGTCTGCAACCTAAAGGGTTAATCCAGAGCAGACTAATTGCAATAATTGGCAAACAGGCTGCCTTATTTAAACAGCTCAACAGCACTGCACATTGCTGTGTTGTCTTCAGCTTCCTGTGTTCTTAACCTGCTTCCTGTTGATTTCCTGTCTGATACCTGTTGACCTTTGGCTCGTCCCTGACTTCGCTTGTTTGCTGCCTGTCCTGATCCCGGCTCGTTTTGACTACTCTTCTGGATTCTCCTTGTCGGCTCATCCACCTTCGGACCTTGACCGGTTACCCCCTGGTGGGGCGACCCTGGGGACTGCGACCTGGTATCCACCTGCAGCCAAATCCATCCTCACCTTCAGAGGCCCTGGTGAAGACCGGTGGATGCTTAGACCCCGCACCTCAGGTTAGCCTATGCTACTCACCTCGGGTTTCCAACCAAGCTCCGCCCACCGGCAACGGTAAGCCTTCTCTGCACGACAGGCTTCCACCTGCCTCATAACATGAACTTTTGAAAAGTTTGATCATCCCTAGTTAGGATGCAATCAGACACTGAGTAGGAAACTGTTATTTATTAGTCATATTGCCACTAATAAGTGACTTCCTACACAGCCATTTCACTGTGGTGGGTGGGAAAACAGACAGTTTAGTTGGTCTGTTTGCCAAAGCTCAAACAGCTAAAGTTTGGCGTAAGCCCTGCATTGCCTTGAACTCAAACCTCATCCCTGGAAAGGTGTACGGTTCCCCATGAGCCTGTATTTTGTGGATGGCGGTAGCTTGGATAATAATGTGTGTTGTGTTGTTTACAGTCACTACCTGTGTCCAAATTAGGGGAAACTTTCAAATTCTATTGATAATTGGCCAGTGTGCTGGTCTATTTTTAAAGATGAGCGATGAGCAGCAATACCCGGTGCATCATCCCCTTTATCCCTGTATCTCTTGGGTCTCCTGGGGTTATGCATTCTATTTAATTAGTGGCTCTTGTGACTTAGATGACCAAGGGTAAAGGCTATGTGCTGCATTTTAGGTTGTTCCATATTTCTGGTGGCAAACCTGTAAAGTTTTTGATCAAAAGTTTGTGAATCATGAAGTCTTGACCAAAACTCATTGTAGTGGTGAACCTTAAAGTGGTTCTAAAGGCTAAAGGTTTTTGTCCTTCATGCCTTCTATGCGTGAAGATCAAAAAGCTTCAGTAAGGGGGGGCGTGGCCGCAGCGAGACTGCATGGACGTCTGAGTGTGTAGCTCCGCCGGACCAGGGAGAATATCGGCATCCATCGGCGCCCTAAGGCTTCGTTTCTCAGCCAGACCATCCCCGATCGACTGCTACACACCCCAGCCTTCCTGCCTGATGGCCAAAAAGAAGAAGGAGACTGGCCACCCGAGGCAGCTCCAGCACTTTTTCATGCCCCAGGACAGGCCGCGCGGCCAAGATGGCGGCGGTGGCAGATCTCCGGCCTCGACTAGCGGGACGTCCCATTCCTCGCTCAGCCCTCCACAGAGCGGGCCAACCTCGATCACCAGCAGCATCGACCCCGATGTCCAGGAGCCCGGTCAAGAGCAAGCCCAGACTGTCGGGGGAAGCAGCGGCGGAGGTAAGCCAGGGGGATCTGTCCTCTATGGACTCCACCAGGGAGCTTCCCCCTAACTTCGACTCCTTTCCTGCTAGTGACAGACCGGTGTCTGAGGCTAGGCTTAAGGACATGATGACATCCCTGCGGGCATCCATGCACGCAGACGTCATGGAATGTGTCAGCGCATTTAAAGTGGAGGCCAGAGCCCTGGGGGGTCGCATGGACAGAGTTGAAACTAAGATGGGGGAATTTGCAGCATCCCACAACGAGCTAATAGATGCCCATTACTCACATGAGGATGAGATCGAAAAGCTCCAGGCCAAAATTGCGGATATGGAGGACCGCTCCAGGCGGAACAATGTTAAAATCAGGGGGGTCCCGGAGTCTGTGCTCCCCGGTGACCTGGATAGCTATGCACGTGCCTTTATCCTGGCGGTCCTCCCGCAAACCCCTATATCTGAGTTGGTTATTGATAGGATCCACCGCCTGCCTAAGCCATCTTTTCTCCCCGATGAGATTCCCCGCGATGTCATTATGAGGGTGCATTTCTACCATGTGAAAGACAATCTTATGTCAGTGTTCCGGAGGAAGACCCCCATCCCGGAGACATACTCCAGGATCCAATTGTTTGCGGATCTATCGCAATATACATTGCAAAAGAGGAGAGCCCTGCACCCGCTGACAAAAGTCCTTAGAAATCATTCCATAGTTTACAGGTGGGGGTTCCCTGTTAAACTGGCAGTAACCTACAACAATAAGACCCACAATGTCTCCTCCATGCAGGAGGGCCTGGATTTGCTCCGGACATGGGGTATCCTCCCTGATCAGGACCCCACCCCGCGGGAGCCCTCTGATCGCATATCTCCGCTGTCTGAGGAATGGCAAACGATCACACAAGGCAAAAAAGGGAAGAAAAAGGCCAAGGGACAGCCCACCCAGGCTGCTTCGCATAATTCCTCTCCCTGAGTCTGGCCACG
The DNA here is from genome assembly GCF_965119305.1 of Pelophylax lessonae. Lineage (NCBI taxonomy): Eukaryota > Metazoa > Chordata > Amphibia > Anura > Ranidae > Pelophylax > Pelophylax lessonae. Next base: position 82,535,671 of record NC_138774.1, read on the forward strand.
GGGCTCGCATACCTTTCTCCCCCCCATGATTTTGTGCAGTATACCTGCTCACGAGACTTGTTTCAGTTTCTCACCCGTTAATAGAGCTACTCCAATGAGCTCTTTCGTTTTAATATTCTTTGTTTTCACCTTGTTATTTTGTTTTTCTGGTCAGCCGAAATATGCCTGGTTTTGCACACATCAACATACCCTACCTGCAGCCGGAGCCCGCAACCTTGAATGGGAATCCCTGTCACCGCTCTTTAGATGTAATGGCCCAGGTAACATTCTATATTCTTCTACTTTTCTACCATGACTGTAACTGTTACATCCCTGAACGTGCATGGTCTGAATCACCCTGCCAAGCGGGCGTCAATGTGGCGCGAGGCCTTAACCCTCAAAAGTGATGTCCTCTGTATACAGGAAACCCACTTTCATCGTTCTGCAACCCCTACACTGTCTCACAAGAGTTTCCCGCATATATTCATGGCTTCTGCTGATTGCAAACGCAAAGGAGTCCTCATAGCCGTCAAAGACACAGTGGCCTTTTCACTACGTACAGAAGTTCCTGACCCCAACGGTCGCTACCTTTTGCTACAATGTGATATCAATAATGCCCCCTTCACAATTTTGTCCGCCTATGCCCCCAACTCACACCAGCCGCGGTTCTGGAGGAAAATGTTCCGCTTGCTGGACAGACATAGATATGGATCCGCGGTCGTGTGTGGGGACTTTAATATGACAGCTGACCCGTCCTTGGACATCTCCTCCTCGCCTAAACCTCGCCCTCCTGCCCTTCAATCCATGTTGCACGAGGTGGAGATGTTTGATGTCTGGAGATGTCATCACCCGGGGGAACGTGACTACTCTTTTCACTCCTCCAGATACAATATGTACTCCCGTATTGACATGATCCTGGTTGACAAAAATTTGCTGCAAGTGACTGGGAAGTCTTCCATCCATGACATTGCCTGGTCGGACCATGCCCCTGTGTCCATAACGATACAGGAGGCTCGTTCTCCAGGCATGGCCTACATTTGGAGAGCAAACACTCAGGTCCTGGACAACCCTCAATATGCCTCTCACCTGGAGAGGCACCTTGTGGAATATTTCTCACACAATGCGGGTTCAGTTTCTGACCCAACGGTAGTATGGTGTGCCCATAAGGCCTTTATCCATGGTTTTTTATTAAATTGTGTGCACGGCTTAAGAGGCAGAGGACGCGGCAGCTGGACCATATCTTGGCTGAGATCCGCAGATTGGAACCTATAAATAAGACCACCCCGAACCCTACTTTGTCCCTTCAATTGACCAAACTCAGATCTGACCTGCGCAGTATGTTGATAGCGCAACAGGACAAATATTTTAGGGCCCTTAAACTCTCCCACTATTCAGCGGGTAATAAAGCCGGGAAGCTACTGGCCTCCAAGCTCAAAGCTAGGCGGGTCAAGGATAGGATAGCCTATCTACTAGATCCTGTGACCAAGGCGAAAATTCTAAACCCTCAAGATATAGCAAACGCGTTTGCTAGCTATTACGAATCCTTGTACAATTTAAAAGATGACGCATCCACCCTCCAACCGACAGAACAGCTTATCTCCGATTTCTTAGCTTCTATTGACCTGCCTGCGCTTTCCCTTCCCCAACTGCAAGCTTTGAACGCCCCGATAACACAGGCTGAAGTAGAACAAGCTATACAAACACTCCCTTCTGGTAAGTCCCCTGGACCAGATGGTCTACCCAATCTGTATTATAAGAGATTCGCACAAATACTCAGCCCCCATTTAGCCTCGATGTATGCGGCTGCGGTGTCCTCTGCCTCTCTACCTAGGGAAATTCTTCAAGCACATGTAGTAACGCTACCCAAACCAGGGAAAGAGCCGGTATTCCCTCCCAACTTTAGACCGATATCCTTGTTAAATACCGATGCAAAGTTATATGCCAAGGTCTTGGCTCTTAGACTTCACCCCATATTGCCTGCTCTTATTGACCCGGACCAATCCGGATTTGTACGTGGTCGCCAGACTTCTGACGCGACTAGAAGGGTTATAGGGCTTATAGACAGGGCGGGATCTGGTCGGGTGCCTTCTCTGCTGCTCTCGTTGGATGCGGAGAAGGCATTCGACCGGGTTCACTGGACCTACATGACGGCAGTGCTGCGGCGGTTTGGCTTTCATGGTCCCATTTTGAACGCAATTCTAGCGTTGTACTCTAACCCTTCAGCGAAGGTTTACACCTCTAACATGTTATCAACAGCATTTGACATAACCAACGGAACGAGGCAGGGCTGTCCACTATCCCCATCCATCTTTAATTTGCTTATTGAGCCACTGGCGGCGGCAGTTAGATCTTCCCCCCACATAAAAGGCCTTGTGACCGCCTCGGGCTCCCATGTAATTAATCTTTTTGCTGATGATGTAATCATCTTCATGACGGACCCAGAGAGGTCACTGGCCGCCACACACTCACTACTGCAGAGATTCAGTCTGATTTCCTATTACAAGGTGAACTTTACAAAGTCCCTGATCCTGCCTTTGGGCCTTCCCCAGCCGCTTTGTCGTAAATTGCAACAGAAATACCCCTATACCTGGAAAAGGGACTATATACCCTATCTGGGTATCCTATTGACCCCTAAAGTGGATCAGTTGGCTATAACTAACTACCCCCCTTTGATTGCCAAGATCTCGCAGGAATGCCAACGAATAGCAAAAACCGAGCTCACATGGTCGGGACGCCTTGCCTCGTTCAAGATGGTTCTCCTGCCCCAAATTCTCTACATCTTTCGGTCCTTGGTGGTCCCAGTTTCTCGGGGCATTCTCAACTCCTTGCAGAGGGCACTGAGGGGGTTGGTTTGGAGGGGGAAGAGACCTAGGAGCGCACACTCGTTCCTTATCAAACACTGGTCCGCGGGGGGGATGGGTATGACCGACATCAGGGATTATCTCCTTGCCTCTCATCTGACCCAACTGCGCCATTGGGTAGATCCCGGATCCCATGCAATTTGGAGCTCCATGGAGGCAGATGTTTGTCCTTCCCATCCTCTGCGGACGATGCTCTTGGCAGATGTATGGAACCCCGTGCCACTGGAGGGACTGCCTATTTCGGTCAGGGCCTCCCTGTTGGCATGGAGGGCGTTCGTAAAACAGGACATTCCGGCCCCCCTGAAGGCGCGGGTTCCCGTGCCGCTGGGGGTGCTGGAAATAGCCATACCCCACTCGTCCTTTGGGGTGTGGAGAAACAAGGGTATTAACAATGTTGACCATATCCTGTCAGGCGACACTCTCAAATCCTTTGAGGATCTGCAGGGGGAGTTTAAAATCCCGGCCTCTGAACACTATAGATACATACAAGTGGCACATCTTTTCCGATCATTGCCGTCCCCGCATATCCACTTGCCTTCGAGAGGTTGGTTGTTCATGTTGGGCAATCTACGCTCGGTCAAGGGCACATCTCTTTTCTACAACCTGTTTCAAGCCAAAATGGATTTTAGCGCATCCACTCCTTTCACAAAATGGGAGGCGGATCTGGGGGAATTGTTTACGACTGCCCAGTGGAAAATAGCCTTCCGCTCCATCAAACAGTCCTCCTCCTGCACCAATCACTGGGAATTGTCCCAGAAGATCAATTTGCGTTGGTACCTTACTCCCTATAGATTGTCCAAATTTATTCCTGACCATTCGCCACTATGCTGGAGGGGATGTGGCGAGGTGGCCCACCTCCTACATGTCTTCTGGTCTTGCCGACACCTTACTAATATATGGAATGCACTCTTCTCCATGATATCGGATATCTCTGGGCTCCCTACCCTGCCCTCTCCAGCATTGGCGATCTTGAATGTGGGGGTCGAGAGGTTCCCTTCCGATAGCAGCACCATAGTTACCCACATTCTATTGGCTGCTCGCAGCCTAGTGGCTCAGAGGTGGAAATCTAATATTGTGCCCCAAGTCTCGGACGTTATTGATAGAGTCAAAACTACCTTTGAATATGAACGCCTACTTGCCTATAAGGCCGGTCGCAGTGCCAGATTCGATAGGGAATGGTCTAAATGGTCCTCCTGGCTCAAGGGTAAAATCTAACATTGAGTAACCCCAATATTGAATACTTTGACATTGATGTGTTGATAATTCAGCTGACCAGCTGTTGTTCTGTTGTTATGTTGTTAAGTTGTTAGTTGTTATACCTTCTATTCCAATTTCCATTACTCCTCCGTTTTGGTAATACTGGAGATGGCTATTGACATGCTTCACACCCCCTCCAACACGTACACTATGCCCTATCCTCCCCCCCCCTTCATGCTACCCCAATTCAGGTACTCCTTCCTTCCCCTCTTCCCACCCCCCCTTACTCCCCTCCTGTCCCCCTCCCCCCCCTCTCCCTCCTCCTCCTTCCCTCCCCCCTTCCCCTCCTTCACGTCTTCTTCTTCCCCTGCTCCTTCCCCCCCCTACCCTCCTCCTGTCTCGTCCCTCTCCTCTGACCCCCCCCTCTCCCATTTCTACCTCCCATTTCTACCTCCCCTATCTTCCTCCTCCCTCCTTCCTCCCCTTCCCCTCACCTCCTCCTCCCCCCTCCCCCCCCACCCATCTCCTTCCCCCCCCCCTTCCCCCTCCCCCCACCCCTCTTCCTCCTCCTCTGCCCACCTCCCCCCCCCCCCTTCTTCCCCCCCCCCCTTCCTTGTAGACTATGAATGTGTCAATTGGCTCCTCTCCTGCTTGCAGAGTATCAGGTCGTGAATGTACATCTGTGCATAATGATGCAATTATTGTCCGTGTTACGCTACTCTGAAGTCTTTGTATTTCCCTTTTAAATGCTGGATGTTATTATGCTTGTATTGCCTCAATATTTAATAAAAATCTTTAATGGAAAAAAAAAAAAAAAGCTTCAGTAAGCAGCGTCCCCTGCAGCCCCTGCTAATACTTACCCAAGCCTGATCGAGATTCAGAGATCTGCATGAGAGCGGAGGTCTCTGCCTCCTCATTGGCTGAGAGACAGCAGTGGAAGCATTTGGCTCCTGCTACTGTCAATTATAGCCAGTGAGGAGAGAGCTGGGGGGGGGAAGCCCCGTTCTGTGTGTCTTATGAACGCACAGAGTAGGGATTGGGAGCGAGCGTGCACAAGTGCCCCCTCAAGTGGGTAGCCATGGCAGCACTCAGAGAAGAGGAGGAGCCAGCGGGGGACCCGAGAAGAGGAGGATTGGGGCTGCTCTGTGCAAAACCATTGCACAAAGCATGTAAATATAACATGTTTTTTTTTTTATTACCTTTAATAGACCTCATTCCTATTTCTAATTCCTCAAACAGTTATGTTTTTTTCTGGGGTTTGTTGTTAGGATTGCCTTTTGAGCATATTTTGGGAATATTTTGGCAATACAGTAGTCTTACTGTTTCAAAGCAAGGCCAGATTTAAACTTTTTTTCTCCCCTAGGCCAGAAACAGCTGCTTCAAGCGTTGACTCTCCCAACACATCATTGTCCTCTCTCGTTGACTATGACCATTTTAACTTTTTCTGAATGCTGTTTATATAATGTCTCTTATCCAGCATCATTAGCTGTTACTATCCCTCAACACTGCATTAGCCATGCATGAACCGTCATGTCCCACTGGTGACTTTAAACATATTACTACAAAAATTTCATTAAGTAACAAGAATGTTAATTTAATTTAAGTTAATTTAATATTACATCCAACAAATAGTAAATATGGGAAAAACATGAATAGTGGGAATGTTTGCATCTACCCAAAGGTTTAACACCTACGGAGAAGGGTGTGCAGACATAAAACCATAGTAGTGGGACTTTGAAGGCATTGACATAGGTGGCAAGAGTAGATAATATGAACAAAACAAATATAAAATATAAAATATAAACTTTATTAAAGATTTGATATAGTCAATTTGATAAAAATAAGTGATGCAAGAATAACATCATAACATATCAGTGTATACAAAATACAGAGAATGATATTTGAGAAGCAAAAAATACAGTAAAGAGGTCACCAGGGTCCTACATGTTTCGCCAACATAGTGGGCTTCTTCAGGGACAAGTAGTAGTTGTGACCTGTTTAATGGTTCAATGATTCAAACTTCAAATATGCATCCATTGACAGCGACAGAGGTCCTGGTATGTACACATAGCCATATGGGTAACCCATCCCAAGTCAAGATCTGGTGAGGGATACCATGTCCTCAGAATATGGCAGATACTGGACCAGGCTAAGGTCAACAGCAGACAGAATATACCGAAACAAGGGCAAGGAGAGTAAACAGTCCAAATCACGGGTCGAAAGGGAGTCTGTGCCAATGTAATATTCGGTAGTCGTGTCCAAATAGTAAATATGGGGGACACACTTGATAGAGGGAAAAAAGGGAAAGAGAGAGGGATATGAGCAACAGAATGGAAAGAAATGCACAAAAGGTAAATGCTTAAAGAAATATTTGAAAGTGAAGAATAGTGGGTAGAGGAAGAAAATGAGAGACATGAAACTGCCCAAGGACAGCAATAGCAAACAGAGGGTATATGCAGTGTTCCACACATACATAACAAACAGATAAGATAAAAAGGATAGACACGGCAGATAAAACATTTGTTACATACTGTATTTTGAAAAACAGAACTGCTCAAATAAATAGGAAAATAGAACCAGTTTAGTTACCTAATTGCTACAATATTGATACAATCAGAAGCCCGCCCGCTGAGACATAAGCAATATCATACTAAAACTACTAGAAACATGTCAACAAAGGCACAATCAGTACTATACATACAGTATCTCACAAAAGCGAGTACACCCCTTACATTTTTGTAAATATTTTATTATATGTTTTCATGTGACAACACTGAAGAAATTACACTTTGCTACAATGTAAAGTAGTGAGTGTACAGCTTGTATAACAGTGTAAATTTGCTGTCCCCTCAAAATAACTCAACACACAGCCATTAGTGTCTAAACCACTGGCAACAAAAGTAAGTACACCCCTAAGTGAAAATGTCCAAGTAGGGCCCAAAGTGTCAATATTTTGTGTGGCCATTATTTTCCAGCACTGCCTTAACCCTCTTAGGCATGGAGTTCACCAGAGCTTCATAGGTTGCCACTGGAATCCTCTTTAACTCCTCCATGACGACATCACGGAGTTGGTGGATGTTAGAGATCTTGTGCTTCTCCACCTTCCATTTGAGGATTCCCCACAGATGCTCAATAGGGTTAAGGTCTGGAGACATGCTTGGCCAGTCCATCACCCTTACCTTAAGCTTCTTTAGCAAGGCAGTGGTCGTCTTGGAGGTGTGGTTGGGGTCGTTATGATGTTGGAATACTGCACTGCGGCCCAGTCTTCGAAGGGATGGGGATCATGCTCTGCTTCAGTATATCACAGTACATGTTGACAATTATTGTTCCCTCAATGAACTGTAGCTCCCCAGTGTCGGCAGCACTCATGCAGCTCCAGACCATGACACTCACACCACAATGCTTGACTGTAGGCAAGACAAACTTGTCTTTGTGCTCCTTACCTGGTTGCCGCCATACACGCTTGACACCATCTGAACCAAACAGGTTTCTCTTGGACTCATCAGACCACAGGACATGGTTCCAGTAATCCATGTCCTTAGTCTGCCTGTCTTCAGCAAACTGTTTGCAAGCTTTCTTGTGCATCATCTTTAGAAGAGGCTTCCTTCTGGGACAACAGCCATGCAGACCAATTTGATGCAGTGAGCAGCATATAGTCTGAGCACTGACAGGCTGACCCCGAACCCCTTCAGCCTCTGCAGAAATGCTGGCAGCACTCATATGTCCATTTACCAAAGACAACCTCTGGATATAATGCTGAGCACAGGCATGTAACTTCTTTGGTCGACTGTTCTGAGTGGAACCTGTCCTGGTAAACCGCTGTATGGTCTTGGCCACCGTGCTGCAGCTCAGTTTCAGGGTCTTGGCAATCTTCTTGTAGCCTAGGCCATCTTTATGTAGAGCAACAATTCTTTTTTCAGATCTTTAGAGAGTTCTTTGCCATGAGGTGCCATGTTTAACTTCCAGTGACCAGTATGAGAGAGTGAGAGCGATAACACCAAATTTAACACACCTGCTCCTCATTCACACCTGAGACCTTGTAACACTAATGAGTCACATGACACCTGGGATGGAAAATGGCTAACTGGGCCCAATTTGGACATTTTCACTTAGGTGTGTACTCACGTTTGTTGCCAGCGGTTTAGGCATTATTGGCTGTGTAATTTACAAAAAATAAACTGCTCTAAATCCACATCCCTTAGGGATAGAACTGCCCCTAATATACTAAACCCTCCTATTCAAAGACTATGTTTTTTTTCAGAACCTCACTGGTTATTACCAATGTAGGAGATGTCAGGTGTGTTCATTAAATGGCTGTAAACATAGGGGAACCAATGAGTTTGTTTCCACTACACTGGCAAGTAGTTTCAAGATTAGGCCCTTCATCACATGCCCAAGCACTGGGGTAGTATATCTATTGCAGGTTCCCTGTGGACTCCAGTATGTGGGCAAAACCCCCTACAGGTCAGACTCAGTGAACACATTTGCAATATCAGAAAAGGTTTTAAACAACACTCAAGTCTCAAAACATTACCTTTTGGTACACAACAAAGATCCTAACAATACTATATTTCTAGGGATAGATAAATATAGCCCCCACTGGTGGGGGGTGGGATCTTTGGTGAGGGGGATCTCTAAGCTTGAGATGGCCAGGATTCATAGAGTTAAAACATATGCTTCCTTTGGGCTTAATATTGATGTTGATGTGAATGTTTTTATAGACAATTCATAAATTCAAATTGTTTGTTATGTTGTGTTGGTTATGACACATAACTGTAATGAACACATTGTGAACTTGTTCTGAGTCCCGAGGCTGACAGTTAATTAGAATCACCTCACCATTGGATCATTTTATCCATACAATCTGTAGTGGAGTTGCGAATCTGGACTTATTTTTAGACATATTAATTTTTTATGTTTATTTACCATTTTGTTTTATTCAGACTCCTATATTTATGCAGTTCATTACAGTGGCTTAGATTTGTCTATTCATTTTCATTTTTTATATTAGGGCTAGCAATTGCCATTTTTGTATTTTGAATTTTTTAATTTATGAATTTGCCACTAGATGGCCTTGCATTTTATGTCCCCATATTCTTCTAACATGGTACTTGTATGGCACTTATTGCATTGACATTATATAATTCATTTAGTGGCAATACAAGATGTGGTAACTATTTAGGGCCATGTGGTCCAAATAATATAACTTCACATGTCCAGCATTTAGTGACATCATAGTCACTACTAAGTATTGGTTTCTATTGTAGTTTTTTGTAGCCTGGAGTTTTTATATATTTTTTATTTTTTACTTTTTTTATATCAATTGTCATTATTGCAATCCCACCATGTAGACAAAGGCCATTTGGCGCCATTTTAAACTGATTATAAACCAACCATATATATTCTTTAGGCATATTTTAGCATAATTGGCTAGTGTCAACGGATCAGGAGGGAGAGCATCTTTCCCTGATCCAAGATGGCTGTTTAGCTAGTGACAGCTTGCGGCTCAGACCGAGGCGTGGCTACTGTGGATGTTTGGTATATAATGCGGTGAGTCAGCATGCCTCCCATGCCCCAGAATGACGTCATCTATGACAAAAACGTGTCGGGTTATGCTGATGTCACCACGCTCTGCGAGATCTCGGAAGGACCGGCATAGTTGTGCAGCCGGCCGGCTTTTTTTAATGCTTCTGATTATTACAGTTCTGTAAGTGCATGTTAATTTATCTGTTAATAAACCATCGCATGTTTTTACACTATGACGCATCTTCTGTTGTATTTTTTGGGAGTACTATCCTTTGACAAGTTGCCTACAAGTTGGAGGTACACAGAGGAGAGGTCTTAGCTTTCCCCTTGAATACAATGACCCTTGTTGGGATATATTCCAAGCACTGTAAACCTTTGAGGTTTTTATTTCTGGTAAGCAGGTTACCTATTAGTGGTGGTGGACACTGCAATCAGTGGTGGAATTTTTTTTTTTCTTCACAGATACAGTCCATGTGTCATTTACATGGTTGGAAACTTACAGTTCACAGTTTGCTGGACTATCACTGGTGTTCACGTTGGCCTCCAAGACCTTTGGTCACTTTTTGCCTTTTATGGCGCTATATTAACTTACTTTCCATTTTTTTGTCCCAATACAATTGTTTTTATTCATGTCTATATTCACCCCTCTTTCACATTTAGCGCAACTTCCCTTTTTGCATATTAATGGCTGTGTGTTGAGTTATTTTGAGGGGACAGCAAATTGAGTGGTATCAGCAGGGAGCATCAATAGTTTCAAAAAACTATTAGATGGGCACCTTAAAGACCACAACATACAGGGGTATACAATGTACGGTTAACAGCAAACAAGCACATACACATCATAGGTTGAACTGGATCGACTGATGTCTTTTTTCAACCTCACTAACTATGTAACTATGTACTTTACATTGTAGCAAAGTGTAATTTCTTCAGTGTTGTCACATAAAAAGATACAATAAAATATTTACAAAAATGTGAGGGGTGTACTCACTTTTGTGAGCTACTATACATAGCCATGGATATGTTAGCAGAGACACAATCAGTATCGTATTGTACTGTACTGAGAGAATAGCAAACATGTCCTCAGAGACACAGTCAGCACTGGTGACAACCAGGGATGAGCTACATTTACCTGGGTTCAGTTTGCAGGGGGTTTGTTGAACTGTGCTAAGTTCTGACCATTAATCTGAACCCCAGTGAAGTCAATGGGAGCTGAATTTTTAAAACCATTTCAGGCTAATAGGCAAAGGATCGTCAAACAAATGGCATGGGGGACTGAGCACTGTCCTGGGGACATATAATAATGCTTAAAATGAAACATTTAAAAAAAAAAGAAAATGCCCAGTTCCTTTTACCACTTCAGTACTGGGCACTTTCACCCCCTTCCTGCCCAGGCCAATCAGCTTTCAGAGCTGTAGCACTTTGAATGACAATTGCGTAGTCATGCAACACTGTACCCAAATTACATTTTTATCTTTTTTTTTTTTTTTTTTTAGACAGATATAGCTTTCTTTTAGGGGTATTTAGTAACCACTGTTTTTTTTTTATTTTTATCTAAACAAATAAAAAAAGGGCATTCATTTTGAAAAAAAAAAAAGTTTTTCTTAGATTCTGTTATAACACTTTCCAAATAAGTAATTTTTCTTCTTTACTGATGTGAGCTGATAAGAGTATGCTGAAGAAGCTGCACTGATGTGCACTGATGAGGCTGCACTGATGGGCTCTGGTGAGGCTGCACTGATGGGCACTGATGAGGCTACATTGATGTGCACTGAGGCAGCACCGATGAGGCAGCACTGATAGGCACTGTTGAGCTGAACTGATGAGGAGGCACTAATGAGGCAGCACTGATGGGGCTGCTCTAATAATCAGGGCACTGATGATGAGTGCCCTGGTTATCAGTGTAAATAATCTACTGACAGGCTTGCCGCTTATCAGCAAGCCTTTCCACACACAGACACAGCGTATGAGGAAAAGACTGCCGATAACTGGCAAGTCTGTTTACATGTGATCAGCTGTGATTGGACACAGCTAATCACATGGTAAAGAGCAACTGGGATTGACCTTCTACCTCAATCTGTGATCAGCTGTGTCTAAAGGACACAGCGATCACAGAGCAAGCTTGATGTGCCCCAGCGGGCTCGCATGAGGTGCGTTCTTGGAGGACGTCCATGGACGCCCTACCAGAATGAGAGACCTGTGCTGCAGCAATCTTTCGGCTATGGCCTGATAGAAAAGTGATTCAATTACACGCTTGAGGGGTGGCCTAAACCTGCCTGTGAAATAACGCACATGTATGATGTATGTAATGTATTACAGCATTACAAGTGAAATTTACAAAGAAAAACATGCCATATAAATTGCCTGTAAATAAAATGTTCCTACCATTGCAACAGTATGGTTGATGGATGGTTCCCACGATCCATAATGGACCCCTTGGAGCAGGATTCTCAAATAATTTTTTACACAAAAAAAAAAAAGAAGCCAGCAAGGAAATGTGTATTATCAACACAGTTTTTTCTTTTTAAAATGACACTTTAGCTGTAGTACATCCTATAGCACAAATGATTTTGGGAGGTCCCCCCCAAAATTAATTTCAACACTCTTTTCTTTGATAAGAGTTAGGCACGAATTTTAACGGGGTATCATGCATAAAATAAATACACACACACCAAAAAAAAAAGACGAAGGGTCCACCCCCCAAAAAAAAATAAAGGCTGCAGGACGCTGCTGATGACGTATTGACTACGAAACGCGTACAGCGTGTCACGCCATTTCCGGTTTACACTTGAGATCGAGGCTTGGACCGCATCGCGCTCCTTCCTGCTACACGCTTGTTTTTTGATCCTACCGATTGTGAGTACCTCTCTTTACTGTATTTAATAAAATTCTATGCGGAATTACGCTATGTCCCCTGTTTATTATCATTCCCTGGTACACACTTTGTAGTGACTCCGGTGAACACCTTGGACCCATCTACCTCCAAGAGCCTGTTAGGACCCAAGTACACCATAGGGGATACCTCACACTAGGACCAGCTAGGCTTCCGATAGGACGTCCCTACCCAGGACCAATCGGATTTGAGGGATCGCTGGATATATTTCTACACCCGCTCTATACCCCTGTGTGGGGTGGGTGTCTCTGGTAAGTGTGTCCTCTTACCAGAAGGGTCACCCAATACCTCACTGTCCACCACGGGGTCACTCCTCATATAGTATTACCAGATTGTGGTCACCTATATGGATTTTGAACTCTCCACACCTGCTTGTGATTATTGCACGTGATATAAAGATTGCTTTCACTGGACTGTCCTCTATGTGCTTACTGTATGCCATTCACTATTGGCATTTTTTATATTACCCTCATACCATATATATGGTAGGGAGGGACTTTTCATTCACTGAAGCACTTTTTTAAGCACTTTATTGCACAGAATACTTTGCTGGTTATTTCAATTTATTTCGTCGCATGATATATAATTTTCTTGCAAGCACTAGTCACTTTACAACCTGTACAGCCAGCACCTCTAAAATGGCACTTTGTGATTTATTATGCACTGTTAGCAAGTTTTTTAAAGTTGATTGCATTTTGGATTGATATATTGTTTAATATCACCACATTAGATTAATATATGCACCAGTCACTTTATTATCCAGATTTTCGTTATATTACATATTTTGCACATTTTTAGGCAGCGCCACTATCCCTCTTTCTTTTATTCATCTATGGTGAAAGTCCTTGGACTATTATTTAGGGAGGCTGCAGCCTAATCTTACATCACCTTTTGTATTTAGTCACACATATATCCCTTTTCCGAGTAGACCACTAGCGCGGAAGTTTTATATTCTAAATAATTAAAGGTGCTTGCAAGGTGATAAGGTGCCCCTCTTGGTTCCCCACTCACCAAATAGCCACTGAAAAAAGACCTTTAGAAAAGATTGCACAGTTGCCCAGGATCTTTAAAGCTCTTCTCCAATGAGACCTCCAATATTAAGGGTCCGCTTCCGCTTCCACCGTTAAATGAAAAAGAAGGCCGTAATGGTGAAGTACGTTTAAACTCTTTTTATTCCTCAAAGGCGACAATTGAATACTTACAAGCGTAAGAAATAAAACCGCATGTAACAGTATGCTCGTGTGGCGCCGCTCTCGGCGTGCGTTCCACACACAGGAATTTCCTGACCGGAAGTGACGTTCCGTATGGTGCGCAACGGAAGTGCGTCAACGCGTTTCGCCGTCAATACAGCGTCTTCAAAGAGGTGGGGGGGGCGATGTGATAGGTGGGGGGGCGATGTAACAGGTGGGCAGGTGGGGGGCAGTGTGACAGGTGGAGGGAATGTGACATGTGATAGGCAGTGTAACAGGTGGGAGGGACAGTGTGGCAGGTGGGGGGGGTTTGTGTGACAGGTGGGGGACAGTGTGACAGGTGGGGGAGAGTATGACAGGTGGGGGGCATTGTTCCAGGTGGTGGGCAGTGTGACAGGTGAGGGGCCAGTGTGACAGGTGGGGGACAGTGTGATAGGCAGGGGACAGTGAGACAGGTGGAGGGGACAGTGTGACAGGTGGGGGCAGTGTGTCAGCTGGGTGACAGTGTGTCAGGTGGGGGACAGTGTGACAGTTGGAGGGGAGTTTGACAGGTGGGGGGCCAGTGTGACAGGTGGGGGGTCATTTTGAAAGGTGGGGGACGGTGTTTCAGGTGGGAGACAATGTGACAGGTGGGGGACAGTGTGACAGGTGGGGGACAGTGTGATAGGAAGAGCACTGGCGGGGGAATCTAGAAGAGGAAGTTATGAGCAGGTAAGTATAATTATTTCACCTTGTTTTATGAATAACTCACAATGAATCAATACACATTCATCTTTTATTTATCATCTGTCTGGACAGACCAGTTTTGCAACATCCCAGTATCTGTGCCCTCGTCTGTCCATTGCTTGGTCAGGTTTACATGAACAGCCTTAGACATGGGATCCTAGGCTGTAGCCTATTTGGCCTAGAAGGGAATGTGACTAATATGAAAATAAGATAGCAGTACATGTTTGGATAGAGAAACAATTTCCTTTATTATGAGATATGATTGATGCTATAGTTTTCTTAGGAAACTGGGCAGAAAAAAGATGGAGATGCAGAGACAAAAAATACAAGATTATGTCTACTAAAAAATGTCAAGATCACTTTAGGAAGAGTGTTCCCAGCCTGAATTAACTATAAAAACATATCTTACAAGCAATTGTTTCAGTCAAGAATGTTAATATTGATTTATAACCAGTATCCATCAACATTCCATCCCCATTCTTTGTTCCCCTCGGGTTTTATGCTAATAGAAGAGCACAGGTTAACCATACGATACTGTATATGACACATCAATGTCAGCTCTATGTAAATATGACCTTTGTGACTTCTTTGAATGCAATGCCATTTATATTATGTGGCTCATCCAGCATCATTAGCTGTTATTGTCCCTAGACACTGAATTAGCCATGCATGAGCTGTCATGGCCCACTGGTGTCTTTAAACATATTACTGCAAAATTTTCAATAACTGACATGAACATCACTACATACAATTGTTACAGTACATTGGCTTTACTAATACATCCAACAAATAAAAAATAAGGGGGGCACAACTGGCGGAGGTAAAAAAAGAGAGAGAGAGAGAGAGAGAGAGACGAGCAACAGAATGGAGAAAAAATGTGAAGGAGAAAAATGCTTACAGAAATATTAAAAAATTAGGACTAAATTAGAGACATGGAGAAGGAATACATGAGAAATAAGGCTGCATTCACTTGCATGGGCAGGGGCAGCTGCTGGCATGAATCAGTGGATTATTGCTCGCAAAGCTAAACATTGCAAACACAGTGTGGGCCAAAAGCACTGGCTGTCAGCGGCGGCTGTCAGGTTTGTACTCTGTAGAAATCCATGGCCAGGGCCACTACTATGGGCAAGTAACTGCTCATCCAAGTGGTTATATGTGAATTGAGCTTCTGACCAACCCCGGACGCAGACAATGTGAAACAGACCTCCAAGCAAAATAAGATGATAAAAAAAAAAAATATATTAAAATGATAAAAAAGAGCTTGCGGTATTAATATCCAATTCAGAGACTTCATTTGCTATACATTTTTTTGCCACTAGGTGTCCTCCGTCTGATAGCGAGCATCATTCAACCGGCTTCCTCTGAGTCCATATTGTCCTGGGCATTCCCCAGCCTGTGAAAGGAGAAGCAGCACAGTGATGAGTCCATTTCTCTGTCACTCTGCTTTCTCCTCTTATTAGCATGCTTCTTGTCAATACATGTACTGATTGACCCCTGATTTTGCTTCTTTCTCTAAAACCCAACAAGCCCTACTGTACAGAGTCTGCAAGAAGCTCATACCAAATCAAATGCAGATACTTACATTGCTTGTGTTTAAATATTAAATTTAAAGAAGTATTATTGTATTAGGATTGGTGTGCAGTTCTCTCCTACTGAGCTCAGTGCAGTGATGAAGTGCTGAGCTCGGTGGATCACACTGTTACCTTTTTTATTATACCAACTTTAATTGAGATGTCATGCAGATATCTCATAGATTTCAACTGCCAGCCATGCAGTGCAAGGTAGTGGATTGCATGCAGTACTTTTTTTGAGTTCACCATGCCAACACAGTACCACAGCGCAGTGGTGTGAACTGGGAACATAGGAAACAGGACATTTTGTGGTGGTGGGACTCCGTTGAATAGCCGTCCAACTCTGCCCCACTACATCTGGTGTGAACCAGTCCTTATTTAATACGGAGCTGCATTCCTTTGTGTCTTTTATAACTGGCTAGCGCTCAGTTTTAAAGTGATTGTAAACGATCATCTTGCAAAATAATCCATTCAGTTTAAAATAGAAATGAAAGGCAAAAACACTGTTATATAGATATAAAAAGAAAACATTATAAATAAAGTTTTTCTCTTTTTTATAAGTGATCACATTCCCTCTGTTCTCAGCTGCAAAAGAGCTGGGGGAGGAGGAGAAACAGCAGGACACTGAGCTTCCCAGTGGATGGCTGTGCAGAGGGGGCATGTCAGGACAAGTCTAATCATTGGAGGAGAACAGGCTGATTTCCCAGCATATGAAAAGGTTTATTCTGCCCAGATGGCAGAAAAAAAGAAGGTTATTTAGTCGGCGAAGTATGAGTCGGGAAACTGTAAATGATGTTAATCATAGCAGGATATTTATCAAATGTCACGTGAATTTTCACTACCGTGCAGTATACAATTGGGTAAAAACCAGTATTACACAAGAAACAAGACAAACAACATGGAACATAAATAACAGGGACATATCATAGCACCTTATACATCTACTCCGAAAAAAAAAACTTTCATACTGATTTCCCAGCATAGCTAGAGAACTAACCACAGTGTGCTCTCCTGCTTAGTGTGGTCAGTTTTTAACAGTAAAGCAAGGGGACTAGCAGGAGCACCAGGGATTTCACATAAAGGAAGCAATACAGTGGAGCAAACCCAATCAGAGACACACTCAGGCCTGTATCTACCCCAGAAGGCAGATTCTGCCGCAAAGGATTCTGGGAGTGGGTATAAGTTCTGAAGGAACGCATGACGCATCGTCTTTGGCGGTCCCAGGAGGGAGAGTACGGCTGTCTCTCCTCCTTTCAGAGGAAGCGGGTGTCCCGTGTGGTGGCCTGGGAATCCAAAGAGCATTGAGTTGAGCTGCAGAGGGGATCCGGTGTGCCAAGAACCAGCGGAGAGAGAGACGGGTCCAGTTCCAGGAAAGTTTACAAAGGTTGTGAATACTGTGGACTGTCCCTGGGGGTCTGCCTAGTGTCAGAGGGGACCACTCCGGAGAAGGTTCCAGGGATCCAGGAGTCAGCTAATTGTTAAAGGAGGTGCCTAGTCAGAGGACCCTGAAGTATTAGAGGGGGTACCTGCAGTTTGGGCCCTGAAGAGTCAGTGTACAGTGTGAAGTGTACAAAGTTGAGAGTTGCAGCAGCACAAGTAGTGTTAAGGAGCTACCTCAGCCAGTGAAGGGTTAGAGGGAGCTGTTCATTGACTTTTGAGCTACACTAAGCATCAGGAGTCAAGAGTTCTACAGTTCTGGAGCTTCTGAGCTAACAATCCAAGTTAAAGTCGAAGTTCCAGCGCTAATTCAGTCAAGCAGCATTTGAAACGTCAGGAAGCGCTGGTCGGCATTCAGCTGGCACCAAGACAGCGTTAGCGAGCATTTTTTGTACAAAGTCCCAGTTAAGCCTAGAAGAGCCAGAGGAGTATCCCACTCATTCCCTTCTCCCATCCCCTAAATACAATAAAACAAAACAAACCAAAGATGCTGGAATGGTCATTGTCTCAGTTCTCACACCTGGGTTCACAACTTAAATGTGTTGGAAGTGTTGGAAGTGTTACCGGTACTGATGGCAGACCCACCTCAAGCCCCAGGCCTGAAAATATTGCTAAACAAAATTATAGAGAGAGAAAAAGAAAATAAAGAAAAACATAAAAAGAAAAAACAATTATACATCATTTTAAGAAGAGGGGAGGGGTATAAAGAAGTGGAAAATGGAGGGGAAGGGAGGGGTAGGGGTAGGTGGGAATATGAGATCAACAGCTGGTAGAAAAAATTTGAGAGTTTACAAGCAATAATAATCGCGTTGTGTAGTGAATGTTGCAAAGTAATTGATCTGTGGAATTTGAAAGAATCTCATTATACAGACATGAAAATTTAAGTTCCGAACAGTGGGCCCATATTTTAGTGATGCTCAATTTTGCCCTTGGAGATAAATGTTAATTCATCTAAGAGGTCGATGTGGTTGACTTTTGCGTACCCACTGCGATAGAGTGGGAATTGCAGGTTGCCCCCATAAAGTGGGGATGAGCACTTTAGCGACATTTAAGAAGGTGTGGTATAATGGAACGTTTGTATGGCCCAACTGGTTCAGTAGTACAATGGAACAGTACTGCCCAGAAGGTAAGGGGCAGTGAGGTCCCAGTAATCACATGAATATGTTGGAGGACGACCTGCCAAAATGTATGGATAGTCGGTCATGTCCACAAAATATGTACAATATGTGCAATATGTACATTATTTCCACAATTTCTTCAACAGAGAGAGGAATATAAAGGTAACATGGACTGTAACCTGACCGGAGTATAGTGCCAAGAAGTTTGTAATTGATCTCAGATACTTTAGAGGATATTGAAGAGGAGGGCGAAAGTTGTAGGATTTTGTCCTTCTGAGTATCAGTGAGGGTAGCATGGAATTATGATTCCCATTTGGTGAGGTAATCCAGATATGCAGGACCTTGTAGGGAGATGAGTGTTTTATAGAACTGAGAAATGCTGTGCGAAGGAGGGTCTTATGAAGAAAGGAGAGATTGCACAGGGTTTAGATCATGCATGTCTCTTAGGGGTTGAGGCAGAGAGAGGACGAATTGCATCAGTTGTATATATCTCCATTTGTTTTGTTTCCAGAAAGGGTTGTAGCGGTTTAATTGTATGGCTATGCAGAACGTGGTGTAATAATAGAGGGCCATCAAGGTTCCATGATTTGAATCCAGGGTCCATGGAACCAGGAAGGAAAAAGTGGTTGTCTTTTATAAGTGGCATCAGGGGTGAATTGAATGACGTTTGTGTAACGAGTCCCAGATATCCAGAGTAGAGTAGGTGATTGGTGAGGTCATGGAGGGCATGGCTCTTGAGGAGCGGGGTATCCAGGGAATAGTTGAGAGGTTAGTTTCACACAGAGTGGATTCCAGTTGAACCCAAAGCTTTGCATTACCTGCATACTTTCAATCAGATATTCTGGACAGAGCTACAGCATGGCCATAAGCCTTGAAATTAGGGAGGGCTAAGCCTCCAGACCTTTTGGATTAATACAGTATTGACCTAGATACCCTGGGGTATCTCCTCTTCCAAATTAATCATAAAATAGGGTCTGTAGTAAGGTGAAGAACCCCACAAGCACACCCAATGGCAACATTGGAATGTAAATAAAATGCGTAGTAGGATATTCATTTTTATGACGTGTATATATATATATATATATATATATATATATATATATATATATATATATATACTGTATATATATACACAGTATATATATATATATATATATATATATATATATATATATATATATATATATATATATATATATATATATATATATACACAGTATATATATATATATACATATAAGGTATGATTTTACGCTGTTCAGTAAAAGTATATAGTTATATTTGAATAATGTAGTAGGATGTGGTGTCAGGCGGATTCCTAGGTATTTAAGAGTGTGTTGCTGCTAACGAAAGGGAAAGGAGGATTGCAAAGTGGATGCAACTGAGTGGGGAACATTAATATTAGGGATTTCTGATTTGATCATGTTAATTTTAAAGTTAGATAATGATTGAACATGTCAAAGGCTGACATAAGATTCAGAAGGAAAATGTGCAGTTGTTGAATGTAAAATAGGATATCGTCCGTGTAGGCAGCATATTTATGGGTTTTAGAGCACACCTTAATTCTATGCATATTGTTGTTGTTCGTAATAGTGGATAAGAATGGTTCAATGGAAATAGCAAATAAAATGGGCGAGAGGGGAAAAGGCTGTCTTGTGCCGTTACGTAGGGTAAAGGGGTCGCTTAAAAGACCATTAATCAAAATTTGGGCTGTAGGATTGGAGTAGAGGGAAGCATCTTGGGACCAAGGCCAAAAAAAATGTAAGGTTGTCAGGAGATAGTCCCAGTCCACGCTACCAAATGCTTTCTTAGCATCCATTGCTAAAAGGAGGGTGGGTTGGGAACAACCTTGGATGTAGTGTATGGGAGATAGGGAACATAAGGAGTTATCTCGGGCTTCACGGTTCGGTATGAATCCCGTTTGATCAGCTGTAATCCATTTTGGGATAAGGGGTAGTAATCTAGTAGCCATCGCTTTTTCAAATAATTTTACATCAACATTAAGTAAGGAAATAGGGTGGTAGCTACCACAGCAAGTGGGATCCTTACCAGGTTTGGGGATAACCAAGATGTGGGCAGTGAGGGATTCTGGGTGCAGACCAGAGCTGTTGTTAATAGAGTTAGCATTTTATAATAATGTATCATGTAGCCATCAGGACCCAGAGCTTTTCCAATTGGTGTGGATTTCAGAGTTTTACAGAATTAATTTACAGAGAAGTCCATTTCTAGACTTCTGAGAAGTTTCCGGGAAAGTTTAGAAAGTTTTGCTTGTTTAAGATATTGAAGGAGGCTATTACGTTTTTTGGATAAAGAGGCCAAATCGTTCTGTACATTGTACAATTGTGCATATAAATATCTAAAAACCGTAGCGATGTGGGGGGAAGTGTGGGTTAGGTCTCCAGTGGGGATTTTAATCTTTGGTATGGATGAAGCAGATTTTTTGGCCTGCAGGGAATGGGCTAGTTGTCTATCGGGCTTATCAGTCCATTCGTAGACTTTCAGGGCCACTAGAAGAAAACATATTTTTGTATCAATATCTAGGAGTTTTTGAGTTCTTTCCTCTGCTGCATTAGGCTCTCAAGATGAGATCTATGTAAAGAAATTTTTTGCACCTTCTCAAGATCAGCGACCTGTTGTATGGTTTCCCTAATTTGTTGACCCTGTTCTCTCTTTTTACGGGCCCACTTTCCTGTCATTGTAGCTTTGTGGGCTTCCCACAACAGAGAGTGAGTAGTGTCAGGGGAGGTATTTCAGCAAAATATTGCTTCAAAACTGAAGTAAGCTTAGCAACGTCAGTTGCGTTAGAAAGGAGGTAGTCATTGAGCTTCCAGTTGTAAGAGCGAAGAGGCAAGGAGGGAAAAGTCAATTTAATGAAAACAGGCACATAGTCTGAGATAGAGGTAGTATCAATAGAGGCGGAGCGCAGGAGAGGGAGATGAAAATGATCTATAAAGATATTATGAATTCTCAAGTAAGAATTGTGGGATTTGCAGTAGTATGAGTAATCCTTAGATTTCGGGTGAAGTGCCAAACATCCATCAATTGCATGTTGTGTAACCATTTTTTAATAAAAGACAAACGTTTGAAGGGGATGAAGGAGCGTCCTTGAGAGGTGTCAATTATGGGATCTAGTGCCATATTAATAACACCCGCTAGAATAACTCCCTTGGCAAAATCTGCCAATTTTGATAATACCTTAAACATGAAAGTGGGTTGATTGTTGTTAGGGCAATATATATTAGCCAATGTGCATTGGGTGTTACCTATGATTCCCTTAAAAAAAAGGAAACAACGAAAGTCATCAGTTAGCATTTCTTCAAATTGAAAGGACGCGTTCTTATTGAAACCAATGGCCACCCTTTGGGTTTGTTAGTGTCAGATAGGCTGTAGTACCAGACTGGGAAGTGAGGTGAAACAATTCTAACAGGAGTGTGGTGAGTTTGGTGAGTCTCCTGTAAGAAAGCAATAGAACAGGCCGGATTTTTAAGTTCTCTTAAAATTTGGTGTCTTTTAGTGGCAAAGTTCAGGTATTATAGGAAGAAAATGTAA
Source organism: Pelophylax lessonae (assembly GCF_965119305.1). Lineage (NCBI taxonomy): Eukaryota > Metazoa > Chordata > Amphibia > Anura > Ranidae > Pelophylax > Pelophylax lessonae. The sequence continues at coordinate 82,557,718 of NC_138774.1, forward strand.
GGTTGCCATTGGTACATCAGAACGTGGTCCTTTCGTTCATAGGATCTCCAGTGTTGATCTTGGAGTGAGCTAAGTAGGAAGGGAGGGGGGGGGGACAAGAGGGAATAGAGAAAGTATGCATAGAAAACCAAAATAAAGTATAACCAACTCTTGTGGGAGTCATATAAATTACACACATGTAACTGCGGTGTTCCCTGTGGGGTGGGCAAGATTGAGCTCATCAACCCCAAAAGGAGGGGGGCGTGGAATCTAGAAATGGGATACATCATACCATGTTGCAGATAATTCTATTTGATGTACAGCTATAAAACAGAGAGAAAAATACAGGCAATGCCAGTAACAACTTATGGCAATTAAAGATAAACAGTAAAATATAAAAAATAAATAAAAATAACCAGTGTTAAGAACTTGTGAGAAGAACCGGGAACCGGGCAAATTGCAGGAGGAGACATAGAAAGTCAGACACCGGTGATAATGCAGGTGACAGTGTCAAGAGTACACAGGTAATGTTAGGGGAATAAGAACACAGTTACCCCACCCATTCTTCTGGGGAGATCCAGGGATAGAGGAATGCTTTTTCTTAGATGGGGTCTTGCTCCACTGGGAGTCAGGAATGACTGAAAAGACAGGGATGGAGTCTTGCCAGCCTGAGAGCTCCATGGGTGTTATATTGAGATCATGGCAAAATGCTAGGAGATCTTCCGAGAAATGCTGAGTAGAAGAGCGCCCATTCTTAGTGGCAATGAGGCAAGAAGGGAAACCCCATCTGTACGTGGCACCTTCGGACCGAATCTGATCGAGAAGAGGTCTGAGGGCTCTGCAGCATTCCAGGGTCTCTTTAGACAGGTCAGGGTATATATTGAGAGCAGCGCCATCAAAGTCGATAGCCGAAGTGCCTCGGAGCTTAACCAGGGATGGCATTCTTATCTTCAAAATAGTGTAATTGGTAGATCACATCTCTGGGTTGGTCTGAGGATAAGTTTAGCGGGTGAAGTGCATGGTGTATACGGTCAAACCATAGTAATTCAGGGGCGGGTCTCCCTAGGATAGTGTTGAATATTCCCCGGACTGTGTCTTCCAAATCGTCATCTTTATTGGCTTCAGGAAGACCTCTGATCCAAGTACAGAGACATCAAACAATCCAGTGTACAGAACATAGGCAAATAATGGAAAAAGAACACATAAGTAGGGATGGGCTGGATGTTCGAGTTAAACATAAGTTCAACTCAAACATCGGGAGTTCAACTCAAACATCGGGAGTTTGCGTGTTCAACATCCGGGGTGCTCGGCGGCAAGTTCACCCTCCGATGAGCACCCCATTAAGTAAACTGCACAATTGCTGGCAAGCAAACTTCATCTGGGAATAGAACCAATAAAATGCATAACTCAATTATGGCATCTCAACTGCCAGGGTAATTAGTGTTATCTAGAAGGAGAATTAATTGACAACAGATATTGACGCCATGAGTCCTCACAGAGTAGAAATATCAGGGTAATACCCAAAAAAGGAAAGCAAAGAAAGAGATAAAGTGCCAGAAAAAGAGAGACTAGGATCAGGAAGAGGGAAGAATAGAAGAAAGTGAGGAGGAACCCAGAGGACAAACAGCTTGACTTGTTGACCTAAGTAACTGCCACAAGGCGCAGCTACAACCACTAAAGATCAAAATGCACAGGTAGCCCATGGACTCCAGACCTTCTCAAATAGTTTATTGTCATTAATTATACTTGCAAGCATTTAGTTGAGAATAATAAACACAACCTTTGCCTTAATAATAATTAAGCAAATTATGGTCATCTTGGATGCCAGAACAAAGGAGAGTAGTTTTTGCATAGTGTAGGTAACATTCTCCAATAGCTCATTCAAGAGAACGCTGCATGGGGTTTGTGGTACTGGGGCCCCAATAACCTTTCTTATTATGTTGGCTATTTTTATATGACTTTTTTAACAAACATTAAAATGATCATTGAATCTTTTATCCAGTTTTGATATGACACTCCTTTTTGTATTTCTATGGTTTGAGATTTTATTTATGTGTTAGTGCTGAGTATTTGCAGACCAAAACATCAAATGAAGCTTAAGGTACAAAAGAGGAAATGAAGATAGACTGGCAACCAGCATTATGGAACAATGGGCCACTCCTGAAAAAAGCTCTTTCTTTTTTTGATACACAAAAACATAGGAATTGTGGACACAACATCAAACTAGGCACATGCACTTCCACAAAATGGGGGAATAGATCAATACACGATGAAGGAAAACTAACAAAGACACTAAAAATCATTGATCTTTCTACATCAACATTGACAGATGACACAAGGGCATTATTAAATCTAGGTTAAATTTTTTGCCCAGAAAGGAATATTGACAAGTTGGATTTGTTGAACATCTTTTTGCGAGAAAAAATAAATGGAAAAAATAATTGTCAATGTCCAGTGTTAGGGACATTTGAGGACTGGAATAAGTCAACCAGGCAAGAATAGAGAAGCTGTGGGATTTAATACAATTAGGGCTGATGAACACAGCTGTCAAAAATTCAGTTTTCTCTCTCTTTTTCTTTTTTTAATTGATATGAACGTAGTTGTATGGTTTGCTGTGGTGATATGCACACAGCTATTTAAAGATCAGTAAACCTGTTGTGAATTCAGACCAGTAAATTAAAAACAGAGAAATCTGCATCAACTGTCCTGCTTATGAACCATATTTTACACACTACATATATAAATGTTTGTGCTAACGTTTACATGTGCACAGAGCAAATTTACTCTATTGGATTGCAGGATGCTACCTATGTCCTAGGAACAAAGGATGCTAGGTGGCAATAGCTAATCTGCATCCTAGCAGTGAAGAAAGCTAGGGGGCAATAGCGGTCTGTGTCCTAACAGTGAGGAATGATTGGTGTAATGATTGAGCACAGTTGCACTGCGTGAAACGCGTATACCTGGACTGGTTGGTGTTTTGTTGTGCCACCTTGGATACCTTAATAAAGGCATTTGGAACACCAGTGATGTGCAGCCTTTTCTTCTTATCTTGATATCGTTTACAGAGGAGAGCTGGGGCTGGCACTCATGTGGAGGTTCTATCAGACTTATTCATCTCACCTGGAGCAGCAGATCTTTCTTACCTATGTCCTAGCAATGAAGGATGCTTGGCAGAAATAGCCGCCTGCATCTGAACAACCAATAGGCTGCATTAACTCTGAACATGCATAACATGCAAACGTGGCACAAACACTACATGTATACAGTGCTTGGACAAAGCAGAATCTTGCTGCTTTTTCTGTTTCAACAGAATTTGAAGAAATTGAAGATGAAACTATAGTAAAAAAAAGGATAATGCCTACCTAAATATTATCCAAAAAATAAAACTTTTCCCTTTCTCCAAATAAATTCCAATGTAGCCTGTTTTGCTCAGGAAGTATTAAATGATTTTGAGGAATTTTAAATCAGAAAAGGGATTACTATGGAAACACAACTAGCAGCTCAGAAACTGAGAAAACACCAAGATCTTAATAATAAAACCCTCAGATAAGGTAGGTAATGTCATTATTATGCAGAATCAGCAATATGAAGAGTTGTACGAAAAAATACTGGGCAATGAAAAATGGTACAAAAAATGTAGGCAGCAGTTAAGGCTTTTCAAAATGAACCTTTCATGCTAATAGGGAAAGCAGTGGTGGAATTAATTATTCTAAAATGTACTGGAGACTTTTTAAAAGGGCAGTATTCTATAGAACCTACATTTCATGCACTTCCTAAAATTTATAGGAATATAATAAATTCCCTGGAAGGTTGTAGTGGGGTGCCAAGTGGGAGGAGGATGATGATGACAGAGTGTAGTGTGTTAGCAAGGTGGCAGTGGGGCGCCAGGTGGGATGAATATGAGGATGACAGGGGGTAATGTATTAGGAAGGTTGCAGTGGGGTGCAGGTGTTTGGAAGCTGGCAGCGGGTTATAGGGGGGATGAGGATGACAGGGGCTAGGTTGTTAGCAAGGTTGCAGTGGGGTACCAGGTGTGATGAGGATGATTATGGCAGGAGGTAGGGTGTTAGCAAGGTGGCAGTGGGGTGCCAGGTGTGATGAGGATGAGGATGACAGGGGGTAGTGTGCTTGGAAGGTTGGAGTGGGATTCCAGGTGGGAGGAGGATGAGGATGACAGTGGGTAGTGTGTTAGCAAGGTGGAAGTGGATTGCCAGGTGGGACCAACGTGAGGATGAGGATGACAGGGGGTAGGGTGTTTTCAATACACCTGGCACCCCACTGAAACCTTGCTGAGGAGGATGACAAGGGGTAGGTTATTAGCAAGGTTTCAGTGGGGTGCCAGGTTTGATGAAGATGAGGATGAAAGGGGGTAGTGTATTAGGAAGGTGGCAATGGGTTGCCAGGTGTGATGAAGATGAGGGTGACAGTGGGTAGGTTGTTAGCAAGGTTGCAGTGTTGTGCCAGATGTAATGAGGATGAGGATTACGGGGGTAGGGTTTTATCAAGGTTGCAGTGGGGTGCCAGATGTGATGAAGATGATAATGACAGGGGGTAGTGTGTTAGGAAGGTTGCAGTGGGGTGGGAGGAGGATGAGGATGACATGGGTAGTGTGTTAGCAAGGTTGAAGTGGGGTGCCAGGTGTGATGAAAATGAGGGTGAGGGGATTAGTGTGTTAGAAAGGTGGCAGTGGGGTGCCAGGTGTGATGAGGATCAGGATGACAGGGGGTGGAGTGTTAGCAAGGTGGCATTGGGGTGCCAGGTGAGATGAGGATGACAGGGGAGAGAGAGAGAAAGAAAGAGGAAAGGCACAGAAAGAGAGAAAGAATGATTACAAATATGAAGAAAGAAAACATAACACATTTTGGGCATGATCTGTATTATTCATTAATCTAGAAATTGGGAAATAAATGTAATTTTAAAAGGTAAGAAATATCTATGACCTCAATATGCACGTCTGCAGTATGTAACTGATGCTGTTTAGGGATGATCGAACTTTTGAAAAGTTCGGTTCGGCCAGAACACCCGAATTTCCCGAAAGTTTGGTTCGGATTCCAGAACCCCATTGAAATCAATGGGACCAGAACTTCTGGAATCAAAAAACACAATTTTGAAGCCCTAAAACCCAATAAATGCCCCTAAAAAGTGCCTAGGGTTTTGGGTCATGCCCCAGGGACTATGAATCAGGCAAAAAAAAGTTCTTAAAAATTGTCGTTTTTGATAGAGAGCCAATTATTGAAAAAATAATTGAAAAAAAAAAAAAAGAGATTTCTTTGGATTTGGTGTCGGGGGGGGGGGGGGGGGGTCTAAAAAGTGTACCTGTGAAGTTTCAGCACTGTAGCATGTCCAGAACCAGAAAAAAAAGATAATTTTTCTTAGAATTTCAGTAGCGCAGGGATGGTGTTACCCTCCTTTCACACCTGGGCGTTTTTGTTTCAGGCGTTTTTGGGCATTTTTTTTTACTTCTGTATAGGGGTATATATATATATATATATATATATATATATATATATATATATATATATATATATACCCCTAACCCAGAATCTGCATAGTGGGGTCACCCTGACATGGCAGAGTTTGGTCACCCTGACATGGCAGAGTCAGATCACATTAAACTACACTACGGTCACCCTGACTGATTGGCCTCTGGACCCCGTAGTCACTCCAATCACATTCCTAGCAGACTCCTGCCCCCTCAATTGGCTTTTACTGATGTTTCTGGGCTAATCACGGGCTTTTAAAGCCCAGTTCCTGTCCCGTTGCATTTTGGGCGGTTCTGGTGGCCGAATTCCAAACTTTTACCACAAAAAGTTCAGAATTTGGCCGAATTTCGAACACCCAATGTTCAGGTCGAACCGATGGTCGACCCGAACCGTTCGATCATCCCTAATGCTGTTGAGAGGTTAAAAAAGAACACTGCAAAAACATTTACAGTGGTGTTATCTCGTTTATGGAATCACTGCCTCTTGAAATCCACTATAGCCTTTGTCCACATGCTTTTATGGGGGGCGGATCATCCATCAATCAAGATGTGACATCCCACCCACTGTGTTCTTTTTTAGTTACTGGGCAAGGAGGAGGAGGGAGGGACTGGGTTGTCATTTAGGACCTGTATTCTACAAATTTAGGGCATTATTGTAAATGAACACTTTTTGGATGAAATGTTTGTATCAGAACAGAACCAATTTGTTATTTATTTATTGGATTTCAGTTTGAGTTATAACACTTTCCTTCTTGGTGGCTTCCACTACCTGTAGGAATTAGTGATGGGGACAATGTGTACCTCATTCTTTGGTAACAACACTATAGTACCCACAGTTCATATCGACAGTGAGCTGGAATGGCTGTGGGACATGTAGTACTTGGTGTAAAAAAAGACAGTGCCTGGTGTTCCACTTAAAAACAAGCACCCATTCATCTCCAAATCTTTAAGCATTGTGGGGAAATGTATTTTTGAAGTTCACAACACAGGCACTTTGTTTTTCTATGAGAGGGGATCTCTGCTGCTTGTCAGCCTTCTAGGGTAAGCAAACAACTAGTGTTTTTAGAGTTAGACTTCATTCACATGGGCACTGTGGTCTGTACAGTGTGAATGAGCTGTTCGTTTATGCAGTTGGAGCTGCCTGGAGCTGTGTGCAAGAAGCACATGCTACTCTATGGGGACGATGGGGCCCACTGGATACAGCCACAGGTCCTAATTTGACAGGCATGCAGAAGTGGGTGTGTGGCTCTGAATGCAATTTGTCTGGATTTAGGGCCACGCACCTGCTCCTGCAGACCTGCCTAATTAGGATGTGTGGCTGTGTTCGTACAGCCGATACATCTCCATTCACTAACATAGGCTGCCTACACATAGCTTCACCCGCTTAAACAAATGGCTCATTCACACTGTATGGCCCAGAGCACCTGTGTAAATAAAGCCATAAAACAAACTGAAACTGGATTTTTCCATTTGTTTATCTTTTCTGTTAGTGGAACTAGATGGACATGTGTCTTTTTTTAACCTGACTACCCATCTAAATTTGTATCAATTAACCCATCCCGAAGCTTGAACGTCAGCTATATTATATACATATAACTGACCTGCAGGAAAGCAGTAGTAATTATACAAGGTTTTCCAAGTGCTCTTTCCCTCAGACATGGGTCAACTGAAGGTATTTGCTAGTTCCCATAGAAATGAGGACAATGATCACCTTTTATTCATAGACATCCTAAAGTACAACTGTAGCCTCCTTCTCCTCTCCATTTTTTGCCCACCCAACCCCCTTGGAGACCCCCACCTTTTTTTTTTTAAATCTATATGCTTCCATATTTCTAAATGTCCTCCATCCTTCGTGTGATGTCATGGGTCCTATTCCTTCTTTTTTCATCTTGTAGTAGGGGAGCTCTGAATGCTGCTGAAACTGTCTCCAGGTAATGATATGGCAATTGGGTGTTATTCAGCCCTAAAGAGAAACATAGTTGGAGCAGTGAGTCTGCAAGTAAAATGTATTAGAGGAAGTGTTTATTGCAGCCTGAGCTGTTTTTTCTTTAATTTTAACAAACCATGGGCCACTTATTAAAACTGCAGCTGAGCTTTGAGGTTTGTAGTTGGGAGAAGGTAACTTTGCTAGGAAGGGTGAGATAGGTTAGAAGAAAATCTGAACATTATTACATAAGTATTGAATTACCTGATAAATAAGATATTTTCTATGATGAAAGCTAATAAAGACATGAGTCAAAAACAGGCAGTCTCCATATCTGTAGGGATATTTCAATCTAGAATAAATCCATTTTTGTTGGGAAAAAAAAAACCTCCTTTGGGTGATCTACAACAATTGCAGGGATTTATACAACCTTTGTTGCCAAATCCTACCTTTTTTGCTATGAAGAATTAGCTGTTTGTTTCACCTTTTCAGACTGATTCTAAATGTGAGGGTCTGGTGCATCAGCCAATGCACGTTTGGTGTTCTAATGAGAAAAGATGTTTGCATCTATTTAGAAATATTTACCTCTTGGGGGGTATCCCACTAAAACTGTAATTCCTACTGCAAGGGACACCTTAAATCTTGTATCTTAGTTCAGACTTCTGGAAAAATCAGTTAGCCAATCATACAATTAGGAAATGACACTTCTGGGTTGTTCCATGCACTGATGGTGTACAGAACTCCTCCAGATGGCCAAATTGCATTGCATTTTACAGAAAATGATAGCGGCTGTAGTTTTATTGGTTGAACTAGATGGACTTGAGTCTTTTTTTAACCAGACTTACTATGTAACTATGAAATTGTCATTTTTTATACAATTAAAATTACATTACAACATCTGTATAAAGTATCTATATGCTATATCACTTTTTTAATTTGATATACTTTTCACACTAAATTGGAGTTACCCTTAAAGAAGTGGAGTATGTCCTGACCCTTCCTGCCTCCTCTACCTCACAATTGGTACCTAAACTATTGAGCAATATCAATGGACAACAGTGAGGTACAGTTATGCAGAGGCCAATCATATACTTGCACTTTACATGCCCCAGAATGGAAAGGTACCTACATATAGGTACATTTGAGATTACTGCTCATTCATGGTGCCATATTGCTTTGTGGAAGGGAAGGTTTATTGGAGCACATTTGGTCGTTCCTTCTATAGAAGGCAATTGAGCTGAACATCACCAGAGAACTGTTTTCCCAAAATACTTACACAATACACAATAAAGGTACATCAGAACAGTCTGAGTGATGTATAACATGTAAGATACGTATATGTAATGGGCTGTTCAATCATTTACAGAGCTGGGCATCATAGCAACTTCATAAGGACATCATTGTAAATATTTTTTTCTGAATGTACATGCTGTATAATGTGACTTTCTCTCTCCTTTTCTCTCTATATACATTAGGTTCAAAGGGCCTGTCCTGGAGTAATTATTGGTTATTTTTCTAGCAAAAAGCTATATCCAAGGAAACTGGAGGCTGAAACAATTAGTGCACACTTACACAGGATTAGTGGTAGTCAGTGAACCAGTGAAGTGTGTAACAATGTTGAATCATCTGACATCCCTTGAGGAGCAGCAGGCAATACCAAAAAACTAGCATGGTGGGGTGCTGGGTCCAAACTGCCTCTCAATGCTGACCTGGAAACCCAACTGTTTGTTTTTATAGTAGACCTGCCCCTGCCTTTAGAAGCAACTGAGATCTACCTATCCTTTAGGCCTCCACACCCACTCCTAGCTGTAAAACCCAAACACTAAGGGGTTTATTTACTAAAGGCAAATCAAATGTGCACCACAAGTGCAGTTGCTGTAGATCTGAGGGGGACATACAAGGAAAATAAAAAAAACAGCATTTTTGCTTGCACATGATTGAATGATAGAAATCAGCAGAGCTTCCCCTCATTTCAGATCTTTCCCTCAGATCTACAGAAACGGAACTTCCAAGTGCACTCGCAGTGCACTTGTAGTGCACAGTGGATTTTCCTTTTGTAAAACAACCATTAAGTGTTTGCTTAAACAAAAATTCTGTATCAGGCCCTGTTGTCGTGTAACATGACTTTGTTATTAAATAAAGGGTTAGGGTTATGGTTATCATTAGAGAAAACCAATGTCCCACTGGGGCAATTACCATGGACATATATATATATTTGCAGTGCCGCGTCCTACTATAACTATCATAAAGAAGGTAAAATAGCGTGGACTTTACTGGCACATGGTTCAAACAAACAATAAGTATAAAATCAATCATTAATTTATTAAAGTACTCATATTAAAAAATGTTTCATGTTGCAGAAACATGGTTATCATTAGGCTTAACACTATGTTTAAGGTTACCATTAGAGTTTGCATTGTATTGGCACAATAACAGACCCAGGATAGTTGAAAGGAGCTTATGTAACCCTTAGGCCCCGTTCACACTGGGGCGACGCTACTTCGCCGGGCGACCTCACAGGTTGCGGCGCGCTGCTCGCACCGCGACCTCGGAGCGGCCGGCACGGACTTCATAACATTGAAGTCTATGCAGGTCGCTCCGAGTTGCCCCAAAGAAGCTCCGGACCCTTTTTCTAAGTCAGAGCGACTTGTGTCGCTCCTATTAGAACGGGTCCATAGCTTCTGTATGGCAGGCGACCTACGGCGACCTGTCAGGCGACCAGGCCGCCTGACAGGTCGCCCCAGTGTGAACGGGGGCTAATGAGCCACTTAAAACAAATTGCTGCCTTAAAATAAATAAATGAATAAAACATATTTTTCCTTCCCAATTGACTCAAAGGATGAAATGTCACCAAAATGATAAGGCAAAAATTTCCAGTGTCCTTAGTCATTGCTGATTTTTCAAGAGAAAGACCCCACGTTTTTGTGCCACTACTAAACTGCCTCTCCCAGTACTGAAGAATATTGGGTCTGTATCAGCATAGACACCAAGACATTGAAAGCCAGGCAGTGCAACACGTGTATCAGGCTGGCATCTTTTTTGGGGGAACTCAGACTCATTTTAAAAAAAAAAAAAAAAAAGCAAGGCATTGAAAGGCATAATAGCAACCTGGGATGTAGAAACAGTTTTGGAATTTTAATTATTCATTCATCTCTAATCATATAAAATTATACTGAAATTTGTTGTTATAGAATCAATATTTACAGAAAGCTATAAAATGAACCCACAGCACATTTTACTGAAAAAGAACATAAATTCAGATTTTGTGAGCACCTGACAACCATTACTCAAAACATCTGTGCTTCTTTCCATTCGTTTCAAACGATATTTCAGAAGACATCTGAAAGATAAGAATTTTAAGAAACCCAGTTAGATCTTCAAAACATCAGCAAACACTGCTAAATATATTCATTGTACATGACCAATTTAACCTTCCTATGTATGCAGAGACACATGCACATTTTCAACCAGCTAATGTGACATAAAAAAAAAAAAAAGTATGTTCAATAAAACAATTTTTTGCCAATTAGATCCTCATTTTTTTTTATCCTCCTCTAATTTCTCCCTCCATTCCTTTCCCCATTCCCTTTCGCTTTCTATTGCTTTTTTCCTCTTCTGTTGGGTGTCCCAGAGATGTAACATGGTGTTGGGATACCCATGATTAGTAGCTCTAGATTGAAAATGGGTCTTGCTTTGGAGGCACTAGAGGTCCAGTACTTTCAACACTCCAGCTTGGGATGTGGCACCTCCTGGCACACAGCCCATGGGGCTCTTGCCCACACAGAAGGTCTATCAGGTGATATGGTCATTCATTAGAATATAGGGGAACCATGTCCCCCACCACACCTTCATCTTTATAGAGTCTAGATAAGTTGTCCATGAGCCTGCAGTAAATGTTCAACATGTGGTCTATATGACAGGGTTTGTGTGTGGGGTATTGATGGAGCTTTTTCTTACTTTTACAGGTCATCTGCACTGTATGTGGTCTTGAGGAGGTATTGAAGTCTAAACTCTTTCTGGTATCCATGTGTGGGGGATGGGATGCAGTGGAAAAAGGAACCGGATTGTATGTCTTTTAAGACATTATACAATGTAAAAAAGTATGATTAACCATCTGCGGATATTATCCCTTGCAATTTACTAATCATCTAGACCTCCGAACAGTTGAAATAGTCATTATTTCCCTGATGATGCAGGTGTTGTTCTGTGAAACGCATTGAACAAAACAGCAACCAGCATATTGTATGAACTATGTTTTTTATACAATTGTCAACTGTTTCCACATTACAGTCATTATTGTTGTTAATTTAAAAGATTTTTGAGGCTCTACTGAATTAAAAAGAACTGTTTTATTGAACTTGATTATATGAAAATGTCCCAAGCTTATTATATTTTCTTCTAAAGAATGGGCTATGTGGATACCAATTGCTGAACATGATGTTGCCTAATATCTTGCACCTCAAAAAAAGTAATGCAAACATCCTATAGACAGATCTCCCAATCTGGGCATATTCAAATGTCTTTGTGACAGCCCCTGATTGCTATGAATGACTCCAACAAACATCTACTTAGAGGGTGTGTTTGTTTTAGGTTGTAATAAAACAGTATTAAACCCTTAAGCAAACATTCATTATATTGCAGCTTACCAATTCTTAGCTGTTATGGCTGTAATAGTTTTCTTTTTTTAGGATTTCTTTCTTTATTTTCACCTGTTGATCTGGCTAGTAAGTCTATTGTTTTTTTAACAGAACAATCTGCCCTGCAGTTGTATAAATGAAAGGGTTGATATAAATAATTTACTAATGACAGAGGTGATTACAATGATCAGCTTTTATTCTTTTATGTAAAACCTTTATTATAAAAGGAAAAAAAATGTTTCCGTAACGGGTTGCAGTGTGAGCTGAACCTTGGCCTTAAATTTGTTAGTGTATTTAAATAACTCCTCTCCCTCCAAAATAACAATACTGCTGTCCAAAGGTGCCCCTGTGCTCCTTCATCTACAGAGGGGGCTCTATTACAGGGAATGTGTTACTGGCCAGAACACCAGGTGAAAACAGAGGGAAAAAGCCTAAAAAAAGGAAAAATAACGCAGCCACACATATAAGGATTGGTAAGCAGCAATATTTTACATTTTGGGTTTTAATAACGCTTTAAGGGTAAATTTGTTTATTTTAATTAGTGATCCTTGTATTTGTGTTTTTTCCTTTTGGCTTAGGTAATTTAACTTATGAGGAACAATTTTTGGTACACATCCTGGGAAGCTGAAAGGAGCCTTAATGTCCATTGCAATCTTAAAAACCATCCTAATTTGACATTCCAAATTGATATGTCAATTATTATTTAATCAATAAGGGAAAATTAAAACTCTTAATCTTGAGTGGCCAAGACATTCCTGTTTAGAACAAAGCTGGCCCAAAAGTTTGCCATTCACTAATGTCTGTAGCCAGGTTTAACCACAAATTATACCATTCATATCCTGGCTATTTTTTTCTAAAACTTGCCTAAATCCCAAACAACCTGCGGAGATCCCAAGCTGCCAAAATCTAACTATTAATATCCTGCCAATTATAGACATTTCGAGGCTGGAAGCATGCTTACCATAAAAAGATGTTTCAGCTAGATATGTGCGGTTCATTCTGAATACATAGTCGGACTAATTATTCTTTTTTGGAGATTCACATATACCAGAATCCCCTCATTTCAGTATAGAACATTTTAATGAATTCTCCGAATAACGAAACAGAATTTGTCCGAATTTCCGAAATTCAATTTGAAATTAAAATTGAATTTTACATCGAATTCCATTCAAATTCGAACTGTAAACATATTCATATTGTTAAATTAAAAGACTGTGTTTGTTATTAGAGTACCATTTCAAAATAATGCTCTTTTTGTTAAGCCAAAGGTGATTTAAAGAGTCATTGTAATCATTTGATTAAGATTGCTCTTTTGTTCGTTCACTTTGCAAGTGTAAAATTGATAAAAAGAAACCAGTAAAATGTAAATATTTAAAAGCAGCTTTTGTACTTGACATTATTTTATTCTCAGCTGGCTAAAACCTCTGCACAGTATTGTACATAATGAAATGTTGAAAATAAAATACTACTTTTATAAATTAGAACACTTTGCATATTTTGAGTAAATGTATTATTAATACAAACAAGATCAACGTGTATAAATAACAATCAGATGTTTGGTTACTCGAATTGGAAAAAAATCAAAAATTTTTGATTCAAACGTTTCAAATCTAGAAGAAATCAGTAAATTTGGAGAAAATTCAAAAAATACATAGAATGAATATCGAATACGATTCTGGAATACAAATTGAATGAATCAACCAAATTTAACAAAACAAAATAACTAAAGTAATGAATCTAAACGAAACTAAACAAATTTTTTCATCATGCACATGTCTAGTTTCAGTTTTCATCAGTTTAGGGAAGTGAGAACAAAGAAAGATCTAAGAAAGATGTTAGTGGTCATTGACTGCATTGCTAAAAGCAGGGGTCTCTAAACTATGGCCCTCCGGTTGTTTAGGAACTACAATTCCCATCATGCCTAGTCATGTCTGTGAATGTCAGAGTTTTACAATGCCTCATGGGACGTGTAGTTCCACCACAGCTGGAGGGCCTTAGTTTGGAGAAACCTAGCTAAAAGTTTTTAATTGCTTCTAACCTTATTGGGTCTGTAAGCCTTAAGTGTATTTAATCAGTCTCACTCTATGTGCCTTTTATGTATTCCCAAAATGCTTCAGTTTTGAATACCTGTTGATTCTGCTCATTACTTGGACTGAAATAGCCAGTGCAGTGGTGTGCATTCTCTGCCCCATTTCATCTCCCATCACAGGCATGCTATCAAACATGTAAGTGGAGTTCCCCTTTAATGTGCAGTTCCTGTCTGTTGAGGCATGAATTCTTCGTTAATCTGCCCCTTTGTTATATATGGTTGAGGAGGAGTTGGTAAGAGGTCCATGTCTGGAAAGAGAGCAGCCACGTAAAATGTGTAGAAGAGGAGGCACTGGAGGCCTTAGGTGTAGATTTTGCATTATACAAAAATTCTGCTTATAATTATCAGGTGAGCACCACAGCATGCCCTTCTAATTTGTATTTTGCAGGACTATTGTTATTCCATATAGTTTGGAAAGAAACTGCCATATGTTTGGGACTGGGAAACTGCCATATTTTTCCACAGCTTTCCAATTACTCTCTCATTTACCTATTCCCTTTGTTGGAATTGATATGACTGTCTTACTAATCTTGATGATGTCGACAATGTCTTTTATTTCCTTTTTTTTAAAAAACCACTTTATAAATTATTGTTTGATTTTGCTACTCCCTCATTGGTCATAAGCCATGATCCAGGAATAGGGAAAAGCAAGATGTGGTGTTAATAGCCATCTGCAGCGATGGCAAAATAAAAAGAACAAAATTGGTTAGGTAGTATTTATATGGATGCTTTTTGTAATGCAGGAGTGATTTCTTGTATTGTTTTTGTAAACCAGTCTCCTTGGATGCTTTTTTTTTGAGTCAATACATTTTTATTGATTTTTACATCAAATGACAAAGAAAACAGTAAACAGTATACATTGTAACACAGTGCGCAGCATAATAAAGTACAGTACATAATGCAAACTTATATTCCAAGAATTCAAACTTTACGAATTACAGTGGTCTAGATTTGTGTCTGTCGACCCATATACTCCATATTTGGGAGAAATTTGTGTGTATTAAGGAGTTAATGGCTAGGAGTCTTTCATAAGTATAGTTAGAGTTGATTGTGGTCACCAGTTCTGAGATATTAGTAATAAGATTTGTTCTCCATTTTTTAAAGATGGTCAGGCTGGCCACAATGAGAATGTGTGTGACTACAGGTAGGTGTAGGGATGGGTAGGAGTCAATGCCAATATTAAGCAGGGCCAGGGCTGGTTGGGGTTTATTCAATATCCCTGTACATGTGGCTAATAGTTTAAATACTTGGTGGAACCAGAAACTAGTAAGGCTTGGACAGCTCCATAGGATATATAAGAGGTTTCCCACCTGCCCACATTGTAACCAACATGGGGGGGGGGGGAATTCAGCTAACCTAAATGGCATGTAGTACCATCTATTGGTGATTTTTATAGTTACTTCTTGGTGATTAGTGCAATGGGATGCTTTAGCAATTGAGCTCAGGGCTGTATGCCACTGTAGTAGGGAGAAGGAGGTGCCAAGGTCCGACTCCCATTTTAGCATGGGGATGGTTTTGCGGAAAATGCGTTTGTCTTGTAGGATGTTGTATATAAGGGAGATCCCTTTGATTTTGTTTGTGTAGGAAATCCCAAATATTGGGGGGCATATAGATTGTGGGTAGGGGATGTGTGGCTATAAAGTGTAGAAGTCTCATGCAGGTGAACTTGTAGCATGTGGGGATGTGGTATTTCTGGGTCATCTCATTTAGGGAGTAGGGGGTATCCCTTGGAAAGAGGTCATGAACATGTTGGATGCCATAGTTTTGTAGGGGTTTAACTGTTATTGCCGGGATCATGGCCTCTAAGATTTGAAGGGGGAATATAACCTGAACTGGGTGTTTGAAGCTCATTTTAGTAGCTGTAAGGTGTCTCCATGCTAGTAGTGATGCTTGCATAGGTTTGGTCATGGCCTTGTAATCCCATTTCATCCATGTGTCATTTAAAAGAAGTTGGGAGAGATCTGAGGTGGGAGCTAAGTTTGCCTCAATATCTAACCACATGGGGGGGTCGTTCAAGGGAAACCACTGTTTGAGTTGGTCTAAATGTGTTGCTTAGTAATTGTCCTCGATATCTGGGAAACCCGCTCCGCCAGGTGTTTTATGTTTAATTAGGCTGCTGTGACTATATCTGGCCCTGCGGCCTCCTTGAATACTTTTTACATTTCCCCCAGGAGGTTGTGTTGAATGCTCTCAACCCGGCACACAAAGCCCTATCCTGAATGGTAGGGCTTCCTCTATTACAACTGAGTGATGTCTGATGTGGACCTCAGTGTGGCTGGACGTGTCTGGGGGATGTCCCTGTTCGCAGGGCTCCCTCTTTCTCAAGCTTGGTCAGACACGGCCCAAATGCCCGCCCTAAATGGGTGGGACTCGGGCAGTATTGTGTGTCAGCGTCATTCCTGTTATGGCATTTTTAGGACTTCTGGTATTTCGAAACACCATGATGCAGCGCATGACATCATGCGCATGCACAATAGGGAGAAAACGCCTGGGACAACACAAGGCTATTCAGTCTATTCAGGGCGGGGGGCATCAGCCTCCATCAAACCGCCCCCAGCGCGACGACCCCAGCCGGCGCCCCCCCCCAGGCTACTCGAACCTCCCCCCACTAAGCGTGGGGGTACAGTAGATGACTGAAAGGAACCACACAGAAGGGCTGCGCCGACCCAGGGCCAGCTCCGTAGGCGGAGGGGCCAAAGGTAAGAAAGGCGCTTCATGTCTAGCACCGGCAGACCCTCCAAAACATTAACCATAATCGCCCACGCGAGGTGGATGGGGCTGCATATAGAGAAGAAGAGTGTTGGGATTCGAACCTGTGACCAGCCACATCCCAGGCAGTAGCCCTGCTTACTAGGCTACCGTCCGCTCTGAACATTTCTCCCTGAACATTTCTCCCTGAACATTCTTCCCTGAAGCCTATTATTTCAACCTTAGTCTTGCCAAGCCTTGCTCATCACCCTTGATTCCCCACACCTGGTACTTCCCTATATAAGTCCAGCCCCTTGCACTCCAGTTTGCTGATTATTGAGCTCCTGAGCCTTGATCAAGCGACTCCTCACCTGCTGCTCTTATCTTCTACCACAAATCCAATGCTGACCAGGAATTGACTACCGACTACTCTTCTGCTTTGTCCCTACCTACTGAACTGCTACCTCTGTTGCCGATCCGGATTGTCTGACCTCGCTTACTGCTGCCCGCCCCGACCTTTGGCTCGTCTGACTTCTCTCTGGTTATCCCTTGTCTGCTCCTCTGCCTTCGGACCGAACCTACACTCTGCCTGGCTGGGTGATCCTGAGGACCGCGTCCTGGTGTTAGCTTGCAGCGCAGTCTATCCCCACCATCTGGGGCTCTAGTGAAAACCAGCTAGCACTTAGTTTTCGCACCTCAGGTGAACCTGTGTCCTCATCAGAGTACTACGCAGTGTCCATCCGGTATCCAGCACCTACTAACTGCCTGCGGTCTTTGCCACTGGGCTCCACTCCTACCTCCGGCCAGCAGTCCTCTGACTCAGGTGAGCCTGTAGGATTGTTACAGAATAATCAGCCCAACTATGGAGTCCGCAATGACCACTCTGTGTAGACAGGTCACTGAACTTCAAGAATTTGGTACTACGTATCAGGAGAAATTTGCTCAGCTCCAAGAAGTAGTCAAAAGCCAACAGAAGGAGATTATTGAACTACAGAGACAACTCCTAGACGTCCGCAGCGCGGCCGCAGACACCCGCATGCCACTCCCATCAAAATTCGGCGGTGACAGACGCCAGTATCGGGGATTTCTGAACCAATGCCGCATCTATTTTCAGATGAACCCGGCCCCGTTCACCACCGATAAAAAGAAGGTGCTATTCATGATCAATCTCTTGACGGATGAAGCATTAGCATGGGCGTCACCATACGTGGAGTCTAGCAATCTGCTCCTGGACAACCTAACCAACTTCATCACCGCCATGAGCCTAGTCTTCGATGACCCCAACCGCTGTGCGACGGCCGAGGCGCGACTACATAGTCTGCGACAAGGGAGACGCTCTGTCGCCGAATATACCGCCGAATTTCGCCGTTGGGTCACGGACACCACCTGGAACCCAGCAGCACAGAGGAGCCAATTCCGGCGAGGCCTGTCCGAAGCAATAAAAGACGAACTCGCCAGAGTTGAAGCCCCGCACGATTTGGATGACTTTATTCAAGTATGCATCCGGATAGATCAAAGACTCTCCGAGAGGAAGAGGGAAAGATTCTGGTCCTTGGACCACAGACCCACTTACTCCTTCTCCTCTACCACCCAGCACGACCCCCAGTCAGCACCTGAACCTATGCAGGTCGACGCACTACGGAGGTCTCTATCCACAGCTGAGAAGGAGAGACGGCTGACCGAAAACCTCTGCCTCTACTGTGGAGAGCCGGGTCATTTTGCCATCAAATGTCCCAATAAGATTCGAAGAACTATTGCCGTCACGGAGCTAAAGGAGCAATCACAGACTCCAACCCCGCCAGCAGCCCCTGAAAATAACAACACGGCAGCTCATGGATCCCACTTCATCATCCCCATCCTCATTGACATTGAGGGGCGACAACTCCCCTGTTCTGCGATGTTAGACTCCGGGGCGGGAGGCAACTTTATGGACCTAACCTTCGCCCGTGAAAAGAACATTCCACTGACAATCAAGGCAGCCCCTGTTGACCTGGAAACCGTCGACGGATCCCCACTCTCCTCGGGGCCGGCGACTCACGAGACCATTGAACTACAACTCCTTATAGAACCCAATCACCACGAGAAGATCCACTTCTCGCTGATCGCTTCCCCGAAGTTCCCGGTGATCTTGGGCATCCCATGGTTGGCCACCCACAACCCCTCGGTGGACTGGGAAACCCACTGCATACGGTTCCCGTCCAAGTTCTGCTCGCTGAATTGCTCCCACAAACCCGTCCTTCCACCCGAAGACACCACCATCTCTGAACTTTCCGTCAGGGATCTGCTACCCCCTCAATACCGCGAGTTCCAGGATGTCTGCGACAAGAAAAACGCAGACAAGCTGCCACCACACCGACCCTACGACTGCCCTATAGAACTGTTGCCCGGGGCTGAAATACCCTTTGGCAGTATCTACCCCCTCTCGGAGCCTGAACTCAAGGCCTTGAAAGAGTACCTGGACGAGGACCAAAGGAAGGGGTTCATCCGGCCCTCTACCTCCCCTGCGGGAGCCCCCTTTTTCTTTGTAGAGAAAAAAGACTCCTCCCTGCGTCCCTGCATAGACTACAGGAAGCTTAACGACATTACCGTAAAGAACCGGTATCCACTTCCACTGATTTCAGAACTCCTTGAGAGACTCCGGGCAGCAAAGATTTTCACCAAACTTGACCTTCGAGGGGCCTACAACCTCGTCCGAATCCGCCCTGGGGATGAATGGAAGACCGCCTTTCGGACACGTTATGGTCACTTCGAGTACCTAGTCATGCCTTTCGGACTCTGCAATGCTCCCGCCACCTTCCAGCACTTCATTAATGACGTCCTCAGGGACATGCTCGATCTGTTTGTAGTCGTTTACCTGGACGACATCTTGATCTTCTCCGAAGACCTCGAGCAGCCCCGCGAACACGTCCGCAGGGTACTGCAGAGACTCCGACAGAACTCTCTCTATATCAAGCTAGAGAAATGTGAGTTTGAGCGAACCACCACTCAGTTCCTCGGATACATCATCTCCCCAGAGGGCCTAAGTATGGACCCGGGGAAGGTCCAAGCCGTGATGAACTGGCCCATTCCAAGAAACGAGAAGGAGATACAAAGATTCATTGGCTTCGCCAACTTCTATCGGAAGTTTATCCGGAACTTCTCCAAGATCATAGCACCAATTACCCAACTCACCAAGAAATCAGTCCCTTTCTCCTGGACACCAGAGGCACAGGAGGCCTTCACCAAGTTGAAACTCCTCTTCACTTCTGCTCCAATCCTAATCCACCCAAACCCCGAGCTGCCTTTTACAGTCGAAGTGGATGCATCTGACTCTGCGGTGGGGGCTGTTCTGTCACAACGGACAGGGGAGAAGATGCTACTACACCCGTGCGCATATTTCTCCCGCCAGATGTCCCCCTCCGAGAAGAATTATGACATCGGGAACAAGGAACTACTGGCGATCAAGGATGCCTTCTCTGAGTGGAGACACCTGCTGGAGGGAGCCACCAACCCCATAATCGTACTAACTGACCACAAGAACCTCGAGTTCATCCGCAGCGCTAAGAGACTCTCAGCCAGACAGGCCAGATGGAGCCTATT
The DNA here is from genome assembly GCF_965119305.1 of Pelophylax lessonae. Classification (NCBI taxonomy): domain Eukaryota; kingdom Metazoa; phylum Chordata; class Amphibia; order Anura; family Ranidae; genus Pelophylax; species Pelophylax lessonae. The sequence goes on from NC_138774.1 coordinate 82,578,096, forward strand.
CTTTTCCCGCTTTAACTTTCTCATCACCTATCGCCCCGGATCAAAGAATGGTAAGGCTGACGCCCTCTCCAGAATGGTTTCTGAGCCCTCGCAGAGTAACAAGGGCCAAAACAACATCCTGCCCGAGAGAAGGGTCGTAGGGGTCACCTACTCTAAAGAACTCCTGGGCACAATCAAAGAAGGATACGAAAATGACCCCTTCCTTGCCCATCCCACAAGGAATGTCAGCCTTACGTTTAAGAACGGTCATTGGTTTCATCTGGACCTACAGTTATATGTACCAGAAATCGCACGGCTCGAAGTACTCAGACTCAACCATGACTCCAAGCTGGCCGGCCATCTAGGCACAAGAAAGACCCAGGAGCTTCTCTCCCGCTCCTTCTGGTGGCCAACATACAAGGAGGACATCAAGAGGTACATCTCCTCGTGCACGGTCTGTGCCCGCAATAAGACTCCTCGTTCCTCTCCCGTGGGTTTGTTACAACCTCTCCCGATTCCCTCCCGCCCCTGGGGCTCGATCTCCATGGACTTTGTGGTAGACCTTCCTCCTTCAAAAGGGATGAACACCATCCTGGTCGTAGTTGACCGCCTCACCAAGATGGCCCATTTCATCCCCTACAAAGGCCTACCCACCGCCAAACAGACGGCCGATCTTATTCTCAGAGAGGTCTTCAGGCTGCATGGGATCCCGGACGACGTGGTCTCCGACCGAGGCGTACAATTTGCCTCTAAGTTCTGGAAGAACTTTTGCCTGGCACTTGGGGTTAAAGTGAACCTGTCCTCCGCCTTCCATCCTCAGTCAAACGGGCAGACGGAGAGAACTAATCAGACCCTAGAGCAGTACCTACGCTGTTTTAGCTCCCACCTACAGGATGACTGGCTTGACCATCTCTCCACGGCCGAGTTCGCCTACAACAATGCGGAGCACAGCTCAACCAAGCACAGCCCCTTCTTTGCTAACACAGGCTCGCACCCGGTATTCATTCCCCACCTACCCGTCGCCTCCACCCTCCCAGCAGTGGCCGAACGCCTAACAACCCTACAAGAGGCACAAAAGAACATTATAAACAACCTCCAGCTCGCCCAGAGCCGCTTTAAACAGGGAGCAGACAGACGCCGCAGACCCACCCCGGGCTTCCATGTGGGAGACAAGGTATGGCTGTCCACCAGGAACCTCAGATTGAAGGTCCCCTCCAAAAAGTTTGCCCAAAAATACATGGGTCCATTCCGGATCTCTGCGCAAATTAATGAGGTCACGTTCCGGCTCGATCTTCCGGACTCCATTAGGGTGCACCCTGTTTTCCATTGCTCCCTCCTCAAGCCATACGTGGAGAACACCTTCACAGGCCGCCACTCGCCCCCTCCACCACCCGTGAAGGTACAGGGTGAAGAAGAATATGTTGTCGCAAAGATCCTCGACTCCAGGATCCACCGGGGAAGACTACAATACCTAATTGGGTGGGAGGGCTACCCTCCCGAGGATAACTCCTGGGAACCAGAAGAAAATGTCCACGCCCCCAGACTGGTAAAAGAGTTCCACCAACAGCACCCCGATAAGCCTGCCCCTGCGGTGCCCGGAGGTCACCTTGGAAGGGGGGGGGTACTGTTGGGATTCGAACCTGTGACCAGCCACATCCCAGGCAGTAGCCCTGCTTACTAGGCTACCGTCCGCTCTGAACATTTCTCCCTGAACATTCTTCCCTGAAGCCTATTTTTTCAACCTTAGTCTTGCCAAGCCTTGCTCATCACCCTTGATTCCCCACACCTGGTACTTCCCTATATAAGTCCAGCCCCTTGCACTCCAGTTTGCTGAATATTGAGCTCCTGAGCCTTGATCAAGCGACTCCTCACCTGCTGCTCTTATCTTCTACCACAAATCCAATGCTGACCAGGAATTGACTACCGACTACTCTTCTGCTTTGTCCCTACCTACTGAACTGCTACCTCTGTTGCCGATCCGGATTGTCTGACCTCGCTTACTGCTGCCCGCCCCGACCTTTGGCTCGTCTGACTTCTCTCTGGTTATCCCTTGTCTGCTCCTCTGCCTTCGGACCGAACCTACACTCTGCCTGGCTGGGTGATCCTGAGGACCGCGTTCCTGGTGTTAGCTTGCAGCGCAGTCTATCCCCACCATCTGGGGCTCTAGTGAAAACCAGCTAGCACTTAGTTTCCGCACCTCAGGTGAACCTGTGTCCTCATCAGAGTACTACGCAGTGTCCATCCGGTATCCAGCACCTACTAACTGCCTGCGGTCTTTGCCACTGGGCTCCACTCCTACCTCCGGCCAGCAGTCCTCTGACTCAGGTGAGCCTGTAGGATTGTTACAAAGAGCGAGCAAGAAATCTAGAAACAGGGGTATCAGAAAGAGGAAACCAGAGGGAAGGGTGAGGAGAGGGAGAGGAGAAAGGAGCCTTGGGAAGAAGAAGGCGGAAGGGAGTGAGAAGAGCATACCTGCCGGAATCTGGAGCACTGCCAACACCACGCCCCCGCGGGATCCTCCAGTCCTCCTGAGGGCCAAGGACAGCTAATGGGAAGAAATTCAAGGACTGGGCCTGGGAAGGGCTGCTAGGGAAGGGTCGGCCAACACCAGCAAGGCATGATCCAGGCTCGAGGGCAGCGCGGACAGACCACCGGAGTGATCAGTCCACGGCTGCCACCTCGAGTCATTGCGCTCCTGTGTCCCACGACATCTAGTGACCCAGTCCTCCGCATCTCGGATTGTGTCCACTATCCGCCGCCACTCCGCCCTGCCCGGGACCTGCGGCCGCTTCCAGTAAATCGGGATCAATCTCCTCACAGCATTGAGGAGATGGGGTAGCAAGCTACGTCTATATTGGCTGAACGGCATGCAGGGCACGTGCAGGAGAAAATGGAGGGGGCTAAATGGCACGTCCAGATCCAGGATAGTTTTGACCTGGTCTCGGACGTCATGCCAGAAAGGGGCGATCACCGGGCACTCCCACCACAGGTGCAGCAAGGTACCGGTACCGCCGCAGTTTCGCCAACATGCGGAGGAAGCCGAGGGGTAGATGCGTGCCAAGTCCGCCGGCACTCGGTACCAGCGTGTCAGGAGCTTATAATTTGTTTCTTGCATCTTCGAGTCCGCAGAACTCGTGTGGGTCAGTTGGTAAAGGCCAGAAAGCTGGGCGGCAGGTCCCGCTCCCAGAGTCTAGTACATATGGGAGCAGAATCGGAGGACGCAGCTCCCAATAGTTGGTACAACTCAGAAACCATGTGAGGGATAGGGTCATCCTGAATGAACAGACGTTCGAAGGGTGTAAGAGATGCCTGAGGGCGAATCGTCGGGCCATGAACAGCGAAAAAATGATGGAGCTGCCTGTATCTCCAAAAATTCATAGGGGACCCGCCATGCCGTGCCTTCAGGACGTCATAGGACAGGAGTTTACCGCCTTCCATCAGCTTCCCGCAACTGGCGTTGCCATCATCTACCCAGGGGTCAAAGAAGGCCATCTGTTCCCCGGGGGGAACCAGAGGTAGCCCCCTAAGGGGGCCAACGGGGACACAGGGGGCGCCAGGTCCAGAAGCTTATTCACATGGTCCCACACTTTCAGCGCGTGGACTGTGAGGGGGAAGACATTGTCCGACAGCCCCCTGTATTCCCGGGAAAGCCAGGGGGCATAGGAAAGGTTTCTACCCGCCATTAACTTTTCCACAGGGACCCATAACTTGGATCAGGTGTGGAAGCGCCAGTTGAGGATGCGCTGAAGGACAATAGCGCAGTAGTAACGTCGCACATCTGGAAGGCCAAGGCCTCCCAGGTGTTTAGGACGTTTCAGGGTGGCCAGGGCGATGCGGGGGCGTTTACCGTTCCAGACGAAGCCCGTAATCAGGCCGTCCAGAAGGCGGAAGAAACTACGAGGCAAAGGTATAGGCAGCATCTGGAGATAGAACAACACCCTGGGGAGGACGTTCATCTTAATGATATTTACCCTTCCTAACCAGGTAAAGGCCGTTTTGGTCCAATGTAGGAGGTCCTGTTTGATGTCAGCCAAGAGGCGGGGGTAATTAGTCTTGTAGAGTGTGTCAAAGCGGTCTGTAAGCTGTATGCCCAGGAACGTCAGGGAAGAGTCAGTCCATCTAAAAGGGAAGGCGGCCCGCAGGGAAGCAGACAGGGGTGGGGGGACACAGATGGGGAGAATCTCGGATTTGCCAAGGTTGATCTTAAAATTAGAGACCAGGCTAAACCGCTCGAGTTCTCGCATCAGGACCGGCAACGAGAGCAGGGGATCTGTAAGGTGGAACAGGATGTCATCGGCGTAAGCCGAGAGCTTATGTTCCATTGTCCCAACACACACGCCTCTGATGTCCCCATTCGCCCTGACCTTGGCCAAGAAGGGCTCCAGGACCTGGGCGAAAAGAAGGGGAGAGAGAGGGCACCCCTGTCTAGTGCCGTTCCGGATCCGGAACCCGGCGGAGAGACAGACATTAACTCGGACCCTAGCACTAGGGTCTCTGTACAGTGCCATGATCCATGCCAACATGTGCGGCCCAAGTCTCAACGACTCCAGGACCTCCTTCAAGTAGGTCCAGTCCACACGATCGAACACCTTTTCTGCGTCGGTCGAGAGGATCAGATAGGGCGGGGAGTCAGGACGGGTGGTAGCCCAGTGGATCAGTTGTATCGCCCGGATGGTGTTGTCTCTAGCCTCCTGACCGGCAATAAACCCGGTCTGGTCCAGGTGAATAATCTGGGGCATAAGATGTTTCAAGCGATTTGCCAGGAGTTTTGCGAAAATTTTGATATCCACGTTGAGCAATGAGATGGGGCGATAGCTTTGTGGAGCCGTGGGATCCTTGTTAGCCTTCGGGATCACCGTAATGTGGGCCAGTAAGGCTTCCGAGGGTATCTCCCCATCTGTGGCCAGCGAATTGAAGTAGTCACACATGGGTTTCTGTAGGAGGGGGAGGAACGTCTTGTAATAGGCCTTCGAGTAGTCCTCAGGGCCAGGGCTTTTGCCGTTTGGCAGGGAGAGTATTGTGCGTTCCAGCTCAGCCAGTGTAATGGGAGCGTCTAGGTCCGAGCGTTGGTCAGAGGACAGGGAGGGGAAGACGTGGTCCGAAAAGTAGTCTTTGATGGCCGTCAACTTAGTCGCGTGGGAGTCCACCGTGGAGGAGCCGGAGAGGTCGTAGAGGCCCGCGTAGTAAGCGCGAAATTGGTTAGCAATCTCCGAAGGCTTAATAATGGGGTCGCCGGAAGGGGAGCGCAGTTTGTGCACACACATCTGGGCACGTTTCCGACGCAGGGCTCAGGCAAGCATGCGGCCACACTTGTTGCCCTGTTCATAGAATTTGTGAGAGACATGACGCAAGCGAGTATGGGTATGCCTGTCTAAAAGGCGTGAGAATAGGAGGCGCAGGTCGACCAGTTTAGCCAGCGCATCGGGGGTACCCTTCTGCTTATGGGAAAGTTCAGCCTGCTGTAAAGAGGTCAGAACACGGTAAAAGTCCGCCTGGCGTTCCCTTTTAAGCTTAGCGCCCAGGGAAATTAGCTCACCCCGCACCACCGCCTTGTGTGCCTCCCATAACAGCCCCCGACTCAGATCATCCGACGCATTCTCCGCAAAATAACACCGCAAGTCCTCCGAGACCTTGGAGACCACATGCGAGTCGTCCAGTAAATTTTCGTTCAGTCTCCAGGTCCACGACCTAGAAGAGCCATGGGGCAAAGATAGCTCCGTAGCAACCGGAGCATGATCCGAAATTGTGATGTTACCAATGGACGACCGCAGGAGGGACTCCAGGGTGGGGTGATCGATGTAAATGGCGTCGATCCGCGTGTACACCTCGTGCAGAGAGGAGAAGTAGCTAAAGTCCTTGTCCTGGGGATGAAGTACCCGCCAGGAGTCAATAAGGAGATGTGATTGAAGAGTCTTGCGGTAGTGCTTCAGGAAGGAGAATGAGTGGGAGGAGTGAGCATGAGAGGTGTCCAGGAGTGGATCGGAGCAGACATTGAAATTGCCGCCAACGATCAGGGAACCTTCCCTAAACGAGGCCAGGCGTTCAAGTGTTGCGTCAATAAAAGTGAGTTGACCCGTGTTGGGGGCATAGACAGAAGCAAATGTGTACATCTTACCCATGATCGTTCCCTTCAAGAACACGTATCGGCCTAGGGGGTCTACCAGGTGAGCCACTGGCTGGAAGGGACAAGCCCTGTGGATGGCGATAGCCACACCCCGTGATTTGCTAATCGGGGAGGTGCTGTGGAACCACTGTGTGAATAGGTGAGTGGGAAGCTTCGAGAGAGAGCTAGGGGTGAAGTGGGTCTCCTGTAAGAGGACCACCTGTGCTTTGAGCCGTTTCAGCTCCCACCACAGGCGGTTGCGCTTATGCGGAGAGCACAGGCCATGGACATTGTATGATATTACCTTAAGCGACTCCATCAGTTGACATGAGGAGGGGGAGGATCCACAGGAGGCAGCAGGCTCGTCTCAGAAGGCGGGGAAGCGGGCGGATCCAAGGCGGCAGGCATGGCAGTGGACCGAGAGAAATAGGAAGGAAACAAAAGTAAAAGGCATGAGAGGCTAGGAGAGAACATGTAAAACACAAAAAACATACAGGGGCCACTACAAGAGACCAACAGAGCTCGCCATCAGGCGAAAAACCATCTAAGGGTCCGGCCAAGGGTGGGTCCCCCGAGGGGGACACAGCCCGGGCTGGAGCCATCGTCCAAAAAAGGGGACAATAGAACCCGTGAAGGTAGGGCCTACTGGGGGGTATCGTGGGCCAACCACAGAGGTGGGGGGGAGGCACTGCTCCCTAATACAAAGGGGGGTACAAGGGGGGACGCCCACCCCGCACCCACCAGCCCTAAAAAATGTGTCACCAAACCCAGGGGCCGTGAAAAGAGACCAAGCTAACTATACCCCAGTCAGAAGCAGTCCCACCCAGCACAAGTCCAGGGCAACAGGAACAGGGGCCCGAGCCAGAAGGGGACCGGGGGCAGAATCAGCAGGGACAAAGAGCTTCAGTCAATGGGAGGGACAGAGGGAGAGATGCAAAGGGCCATCCCGGCCGCCAGTCAGGGAGTCACAGCTATCTCTGAGCCCCCTCCCTGGGACTCCTGTGGGGAGGGGGGAGGTGGAGGGGAGAGGTGTACTCACTGACCGCTGTGGAGAAAGTCCCTGGTCCGTGCTCCATGATGGGCTCGCCTTGAGGTGAGGAGAGGCCGGTGCGGCCGCCGCCATCTTGGATGTCCGGGCCTCCCTGCCCCGGGTCTCCGGAAAGAAGGAAGGAAGGCGTCCCTGCTTGGAGCGATCGGGTCGCGGTGGCTGTGAGGCGGTCCGGCGGCGCTGGGACATCACTGGGTGAGTTTTGTGAGCCGGGGGATCCCGGGTTGCTGAGTGAAAGTAGCGGTGGGTGCGGAGCTCAGGCAGTGTGCGTCCTCACTCCTCCATAGCCAGGCCATGCCCCCCTATAAGGCAGTTTTTAAGCGCACCAGAGAGCTCTCCAGGACTGTGAGGGTAGCATCACATCGATCTGTGATCTTTTTTTTGTTGCTCTTGGAACAGGCATTACTCTTTTTGTATATTGTGTTTTTTTTTTTTTTCAGCCCCAGCCTTTGGAGAAAAATGTTTTCTTTCATTCCTTGTTGGACTTTTTAGCCCTTGGGGGTCTTTTTCACATAAATTAAAGAAATATGTGGATCTATTGGGTGATTCTTGATGTTCTCCATGACATGTGAATCTTCAATCAAGATTCACCATTGGGGCCTCTACACACCTGTTCTTGTGTTGGGGGGGGGTTGCATTGACCTTGGTGGCTGTGGGTTTGGGTGGTGGGTGGAGCCTTTGAGGCAACACCAGCGGTTCATATGAGAAGGAACACTTTATCATCATTGCTTGGCCTTGGGTCCATGAGCATTTTTTATCTGAGGTTTGCAATGTTTTACTCATTGTTTGCATATTGTCTGATTAATTGTTTCACAATAAAGTACCAATTTTACCGTTTCAATACCTTTGTTTGAGCCATTTTGTGCAACTTCTCTTTTTCTCTTTTCTCTATATGGTCTTAGTGGCTCACCGGTCATATACCGTCAGGTATTTGAAGTAAGAGATTATTTGTGTCACACCCTCACGCCCCAGGACTTCCGGGGCATTAGAGTGGTCTCCTGGTGATTCATACCCTTTCCCCTGCCCCTAGATGCTGCTTGAGACTATTAGACCTCAAGGTGACCAGACCTTATGGCTTGTACTCCAGCAAAGTTGAAAACAAGACATCTTGGCCAGTATCTGTCCTTAAAATCTGTAGGCAGTGCCGTGCCTGCCACCCCTGACACCAGTTCCTCCATCTGATGACACAATCCTACACAGAGCCCATATGGCTATCATGGTAACTTCTCCCATGACAACACAATCCCACTCATGGCTTGCACAGGTCTCTCACTTTGGAAGTATGGACATTCTTTAATTGAGTCAAGAGACAGCTGAGACATACAAATACTTTGAAGAGTTCAGTATGAAAAGGGCAGCAGCTTGACATCCCCTGTGCTCACAGTTTCATGGTATAGGATGATGAGTTTGAGCTCAGGATTGTGGTAGACCACTGTAGGCAGATGCAGTCTGTTGTCTTAACAGCATGTCAAGTGGACCATGGTTCCTCTATGGCAGTGATGGTGAACCTTGGCACCCCAGATGTTTTGGAACTACACTTCCCATGATGCTCATGCACGATGCAGTGTAGTTGAGCATCATGGGGAATGTAGTTCCAAAACATCTGGGGTGCCAAGGTTCACCATCACTTCTCTATGGTTTCCTGAGTCACAGGGGTCACAACAATCAGATTGAATGTTGGCCATCCATGTGACTCTGGTAGCCGTCTTAGGTGTGGCAGAGTCTATTTAAGACCCTGGCCCCTATGGTTGGCATGCATTAGAATGTGGGTACTGTAGTGACCCACATTCAAAAAGGTTTAAGAGCAGCAGCACAGAATTACAGAATTCCCCCACTGAAAGTGCACAGAATCTCCCCATTATACAATTCTCTATCCCCACTCATAGTCACTCTTCTGTGCTAATGAAATAATCACCTGCTGGAACAGCTCTTTTTCATTTCTCTATTTTCATTGAACTGTTAATCACAAATATGTTTCAGTAATTACAATGTGCAATATTAACTTATGTTGTTTAAACACATGATTGCTTTTTTTTTTTTGCCTTCACTCTGCTTTCTGCTGCTTGGGGCAGAAGATGGGGGAAAAGAAGCAGCAACATTATGTGACAGGCTGAGGCTTAGTCCCTAAATGGACCCAGGCCATGCAGAACAGAGGAGAAAGAAAGCAATTACATGACACGATGCACAGATGACAATACCAATTTTATTTTTGCAATTTATGTAACTTTGTTTTATGAATAGATTAATTGATGCTTGTGTGTACAACCTAAACCAATGGAGAAAGCATCAGGTTTATTGACACTTGCCGACACTATGCTGTGCAGGAGCCGCATGCGCTTTTGAAAAGGAATCGCACTGCATTCCTGTTGAAATCACATGTGATTCTTCAGCAGTACGATTTGAGCCATTATTCTGCATGGCTCAGATCGCACCGAATATGCACCAAAAAAATGCCAGGCCCTTTTTTTGGTGGCACCAGAATTGGATTGCATAGGTGTTCACACCCATGCGATCCGTCTCAGCAAATTGCACTGTGTTTTGCAAACTGATTTCAGGGTGTCATTAACGTACACACCCGCACCGTGTGATTTAGATGTGATGCAGAATCCACACAAAATTTGCAGCAAATTTGTACCGCATCAGTATGAACCAGGACTAAGGGGGTGCATTTATAAAAACAAATTGCATATCAATTCACCCACTGAAAGTCCATGTACATTTGTTTTGTGTAAATAGGACCAAAAAAGAATGGTATTAGGTTTTTCCATGTACTGGGGAAATAGTTTTCATTGATTTAAAATGAAAAATACCATGTTTGGCCACTGTGGCACTACAGGAGTTTTCAATGTTATTTAGCACTATATAGTGGTCAAATGTGGTATTTTAAATTTTAAGTCAATAAAAAACATTCATCAAGCACAGGAAATGTTTCTTTTTCCCTACTTGTGAATGAAGATGCACTTCCACTAGGCGAGTTGCTATGCAATTTTTGTAAATAAACACACCCCTAAGTGTTAAAAGGTAGTAGGACTAATTGAAGGGAAAGCAACATCTTACACAAAAGAAATTCTGCTACATTCAAGGAAAGTCTTTTACAGGACTTGCAGTGACTGTCAGTATTTACCTCTGTTGCACAGCACATGCAAAATGTAGAATTCCCTGGTACCTTTTTAGATGTGATTTGATTGCAGAGTACTGGTAGAGTAGTTATGAGAGAACCATATGTTTATTTGAATACACATTGTTCTTGCAGCTTGACCCTATACAATATGAAATGTACGAGCAAGGATAAATACATTTGTAGGATGTTAGCTCAGTCATTTCCTCAACTAAAGCAGTTGCTGCTCTGATTGGAATCCCGTGGACATCCAGACAGAATTAAAAAGACATCATTTTTTTTCTCATTACTCCCTGGCAAACAAAGTGAGAATTCATATCAAGACACACCTGGACATCTCGGAAAAAAAGGTCATGTATAATTTTTGTGTTGTTTGCTTTTATCGACCTTAGCTTGCATGGTTCCTTATTAGTTGCCAGGCAACATATTTTTTTCTATTACAAGTGGACTTATCAGTAACTTTAAAAGTCTGCCTTCGTACATTACTGACATCCCAGTATAGAAAACCGTTTTGTTATAATAAAAGTGTTTTAGCTCCAAGCTGCTTATATTAAGGCTGTGCCTTGACTGAGAGGTGAGATCCTGGAGAATGAGGTCATTTGGTCCAATGTAGAATGGAAGAAGCATTTCCTCATGCTTCCCTCCCCCAAGGGTCATTGCTAAATCTGCTTGCTACCTAAACCAAAAAATCGTGCCTACCTTTTGGATACATTTGACGTCTGGTTTTACAGCAAGTTCAGTGAGGACATAATGATCCCATGCTGGTTGGAGACTTAATTGACAAAATATGCCTTCAGCCTTTAGACCCTAATTCAGCCTAAAGGTGGCAAGGTTCATCTGTTTGATACTGTAATTACATGTTTAAAAAAATGAATTAAAGTCTAAAAAAATAAAAAAAGAATCAGCACAAGGCTCGGTACTTACAGTTATTAAGAAGCATGAGTGGTAATTATGTTGTTTTGCCTTTGCTTTTTCCTTGTGTTATTGGCTCATACAGATTGCCTATATCTTCTGTACAGTTGAGTCTGTCTAGATATATTAATGGTTGTGATGTGATATTTTGTGGATAATATAATCTGTATTATCCTGTTCCTTACTATTGCAGGGCTCTGGCAGCGGACACTATAGCCATCACTTTGGTTTATATGGCGATTGTTCTGTTTTGTTTTGTATATTAAAATATAAAAAAAAGTTTCCCTGGCCAACTAGACATGAGCATGATGAAAACATTTGTTTAGTTTAGTCTCACTTAGATTAGTTAATATAGTTCAATCCGTATTTGGGATTCATATTCGGAATTCATATTCGGAATTCGTTTTATGTCTTTCTCAAATTTCCTTCGAATTTACCAATTTTTTCGATTCAAAACATTTGAATCAATAAATTTTAAATCAGTTGAATCGAACATTTTAGATTTTTTTTTTCGATTCGATTGCCACAAAGTGACCGATCAAAAGAAAAATCTTCATCAAATGAGTACAATGACTCTTTAAATCATCTTTGGCTTAACATAAACAGCATTATTTTAAAATGTTTCTTTGTACTTCTTCAAAAGAGCTTGAACAGCAAATCTTGAAAGCCCAGTCTGCTTTGAATTTTTTTGCCTGGGAGAGACCTAAGTGATGCACTATAACTGATTTGTGCCTTGCTGCTGTGCTCAGTCTTGCCATGGTGTATGACCTGTGACATGAAACTATCTTCCACAACCTCTGGAACCTACTTTAGTAGCAGAGTTTGTCTGTTCCTCACCCAGTTTTAAGCCTCTTACACAGCTGTTTCCGTTTCAGTTAATGACTGTGTTTCAACATTCATATGGAGTTTATGATCATTAGCACCTGCTTCGTATAATTGGTTAAAAGAGAAGTTTAGGTTTCTTTTTTTATTTATACTTACCTAGGTGGATGCAATATTGGTCCGATGCTGCACCTGTCCCCCGACAACTCTGCACTGAGAACCAAATGATCAAACAACCCCGATTGCTCACTTCTGACAGCTCCCCAAGCAGAGAGCTGGTGACTGTCAGTCAGCAGCTCTCTGATCTGCCTCCACCTTGCTCACTGGAGCGGTGAGCTGTGAAGGAGTGGGGGAACAGCCGGCTCAGGCTCTCAGCAAGGTGACAGTCCAGGCACCTGGCGGATCCCAACTTCCATTGTCGTGATGACGCGGTGCCTGGACCGACTCCTTTGATGTCAGCAGAGAGCAGACTTCAGTCCGCTCTCTCCTGAAAACGGGTCACAGGGGTGCAGAACAAACTGCACTTCTGTGATCCATAGGAGATGTACAGCTAAACAAGTTTTGGCTGTACATCTCCTTTAATTACACACCTGACTCTAATCCTACAAAATCCCTGATTGTGCAAGTGTACAAAGTGTGAAATGGTAGGAATTAATGCTGGTTTGAAGCCAAAGGGTAGTCACACCAAGCATTGATTTTATTTAGATTTTTCTTCTGTTCACTCACTTTGCAATTTGGAAATTAATAATAAAAAAAAAAAAACAATTTAAATATATATTTTTGAAAGCATTCTTACTTAACAGCATTTCTTAACACCTGTCTAAAACATTTGCATAGTTCTGTATATATGATAAGTTAGTGCATTATTGTCAAACTGACCATTGCATGCTGATGCTGCTTAACTTTGACATCTAGGTATTAATGACTTATGGCTACTAAAGCAGTAGAAGGTATTTCATCCCTTCACCATTAATCATAAGGGTGGACAAAAACATTGCTGTGTTATTGAAATATTCTCATATAGGTATTTGAAGAGGGGTCCAGAATTTATGCCCTTGGGAAATAGTTTCTGATGACAGGACAATATTTTAGGAGTACATCAATGCCTTAATCAATGAAGATAGTGTAGCATCAGAGTAGATCAATACAGGCAATAAATATTCAGGCAATAACCCTCCATAAATAACGCTTATGTCATTTTTGTATGGATTTCTAGTGATGTTTCATAAATGCAAAAATTGCACACATGGGATCTAAGTGACTCATTATGGGATGATATATCTGTGGAATTCTAATGTTTTTCTGGTGGGTGCATGTTGTAGATAACAATGCCTTGTTGGATGGCATAAGGGCAGCATTGCCCATTGCAGTCCCAATGCATAGACAAGGCAACTTGCCCTATATTCTCTGGTTTCAGTTCACAGCAACGCATTACACTGGTGTGCACTGGAATAAAGTAAGACAGGTTGCATTTTTATGTAGCTTGTTTCAGCACAATACAACACATTACAACATGCTGTGGCACCTAGCCACTTCAGCTCCGGTAAATTTACCCTTCTTCCTGACCAGGCCATTTTATGCTTTTTGGCACTGCGTTATTGGTATTGGTTGAAATAGATGGACTTGTGTCTTTTTTCAACCAGACTAACTAACCATGTAACTATGCTATTTTAACTGAAAATTGTGAGGTCATGCAATGCTGTACCCAAATGAAATTTATATTATTTTTTTTTCACACAAGTAGAGTTTTTATTCAGTATTTGATCACCACAGTTTTTATTTTTTATTTTTTTGCGCTTTAAACAAAAAAAGACCGATCAATTTGAAAAAGAAAAACAATATTTTTTTACTTTCTGCTATAAAGTATATCCAATAAAAAATTTAAAAAATCTAATTTCTTCATAAATTTAGATCAATATGTATTTTGCTACATATTTTTTGGTATAAAAATCACAATAAGTATATATTGATTGGTTTGCGCTAAAATTATAGTGTCTACAAACTATGGTATATATATACTGGCATTTGTTTATACTTGTAAAGGTGGCAATCAGCAAATTATAGCGGTAGCATGGCGGACAATCTGACACTAACTGACCCCTTGACTGAGATCTGTCCACTGACTCTTCTAGCAGAAGGGGTGGCCCTCACAGGACAGGCCCCATGACACAGATCTTTACTCACTGTAGGCAGAATCAGGTTATTTCCAGTGTCTCCCTTCCAGTCAGTTCTATTGGACCTCTGGGTTCAGCTTCTCTCTAACTCTCAGGCCCTCAGGTCGACCACATGAGGCCGCATGGCAGCTTCTACAGAGGAGGGGGAGTCACCCCCTCTCTCCAAGACCCCACTCTCCAGCTTATAGGCCCCAAGGACATGTGCCCTTGGCATTTATACAGTGTCCCAGCATGCACTGAGGCACTTTCCTCTGCCAATCACCAGGGCTGTAGGAAATTCCTGTGCACTCATTTGTCAGATTTCCTCCCACTGTCCAATTTGCCTCCCTATTAAACCAGTGTGAAATACTTCAGACAAGCCTTGCTACACCTGAGCACCATGAGCAGACCTTACTAACAGATCCTGCTCTCTGTAGGCAGAGAGCAATATAATTTACCTGGCAATCTCTCTGGTAAGCAGAAAAGCCCCAAACTGTACTCTCTCTTCTAGCACCTACCTAGGAGGGTGCTACAAAAGTAAGAAACATTTTTGTTTGCGAGTTTTTTTATGGTAAAAGATTTAAACCTCAGAGATGACTAAATACCATAAGAAAGTTTATCTGTAAAAAAAAAAAATAGATATATATCATAAAATTCATTTGGGTACTGTGTTATCTGACAGAATAGTTGTCAGTCAAGCCATCACAGCACTGAAAAAAAAATTGGCCTAGTAGTGAAGGGGTATTACAGGCTGGTACTCAAATTGTTAAAGCAGAACTTCACTCTCACAGTCAGCATTGACCAATGCTGCTAGAATTAGTAAATAGATAGGATAGTATATTATATTTACTTGTTTTATTATATATTTTTACATCTCTTCAGTTTCCAGGCCTGTGTCATATATCCCAGGATGCAGGTGGATTCCAAGAAGTAAATGCTACATGAATCAACTACCCTCAATCAAGATGACCACTGGCAGAAATGCTAGGGGAGTGTTTGGGTCTACTGTATGAACACTGGGCTTAAAAAATGCTGCTTCTACAGAAGTTTTGTGCTTTGCCTGTAGAAGCAGCTCAATGTTATCCTATGTGTCCATGCCCTATATGGGTGATTTATTTTTTCTGCCAAAAGAACTTCTGTTTTTTAAGCCCAGTGTGCATGGACCCTCAAAATATGGAGACATGGATGGATGGGTGAGTTTTCTTTGAATATTAAAAATGAATGAAATTCTGTTTTTTTGGTTTGTGGTGCTCAGATGCAATGTAGTTCTACTTTAAATAGATTTATAAAAATTTGTAAGATCCTGTTGTTTAAATGGGACTTTTTCCTTTTCTGGAGTCTTCTTTATTAATGCACTATGAATTCCACTGAAGAGCAGTATGTAAGCAGAGAATGCTGTTAGGATTTATGGGCATTTGAGAAGCCTTATTGAAGGATCTGGAATACAGTGTTTGAATTGGAGCTTATAGAGCAATGTTTGCATTTATTGTTGCTGTGCATTACACTGCATTGTGTTTTTGTAAAAGAAGCATGTCCTATTCTCTTGTGTTTCAACTTTTCAATTATTTCTTTGCACAGCCACAGAGGTGTAAACAAAAGCATTTCAAAAGCATCTCATATACAAGCCATTTTTTTCTAAAAGATGTCTGTATTCGACTAGCTTCTTTGACTGATGCCTGTTTACAAACACAAACCCTTAGGGCTTGTTTACACTGGTGGCTCTCTGTGAAGAGCAATCTGTGGTGGAACGATTCTCAGAAGTCATTTGACAGGTGGTGAGGAGGCTTTATGACTGCTGTTTTAACCCCTATACCTAACACCAAAACCACATGCATTGCACATGTTTGACACCAAACCATGTGCATTGCACATGGTTGAGTGGTGGCTGTGGCACTGCCCCAATCAGCTGAATGGGTCACGTTCAGCAGGATGTACTACCAGCAAAACACAACAGGAGGGGTCATATTTGTCACTTTGGGACACAAAGCATGGTGGCCATGACATGTGCACGCCCCTGTTCTCTGTCTTTGCAGCTTAAAGGAAAGCAGTTGGGGGAGGCAGTAAAAATGCTAAACCCCCAACTGCAAGTGTAAATTTATCTTTTTTGTTTCTTTGTGCAATGAAGCCTTCAAGCTCCCGCAGCAGTTAATTTATGTGGGAACCACTTGCTGGTTCTGCTTCTAAAAAGCACAACTTGCATAGAGTTAATAATATATAATGATTCCCCCCCTGCGTAGTCACAATAAGGTAAAAAATATGTAGTGCTACTACTGTACGATTAGGACAGGTCCTCTGATCTTTGCCTCAACCTTTTTTAAAACCTCAGCCCCTTTAAAGAGGAAGTAAACCCTCCTCTGCAACTTTTACCTATAGGTAAGCCTATGATAAGGCTTACCTATAGGTACTGTAAATATCTCCTAAACATGTACCATTTAGGAGATATTTACCTTACATGCAGCCAGTGATGTCACTGGAGCATGCGCTCTGAAGGTACGGCCGCTGGTGCCATTCCTCCAGAGCCCCGTGCCGTGACCATCGACTCCTGCGCGTGTGTGCTGGAGTGACGTCACCGCGGCTCCGGCCAATCAGATGGCCGGATGCCGCGATCCCGGAAGACGGGCGACTGAACATGTTGCCTGTCATACAGGTGCGGGGGCTCGTTCTAAGGTAAGTATTACATGCCTAAGGTAAGTATTACATACGATGCATACTAGCTCATTATGTGTTTCTCTTTCAGGTTGAAAAAAAAAAAAATACTTGTAATGGGTTTACAACCTCTTTAACACACCAGGTTGACTGTACAAACATACAATATTACAGGAAATCACTGAAAGAAATACTTAGTAAACAGTAGTAGCGTTATATCAAAGAAAACAGGTACCAAACCAGGTAGTACAGGCAAATGTAATGTATGATCACCCATTATGGTTGGTAACTAGGCAAGCATAAAATGGATTAGGAATTGTAGAACCACAATATAGCATGCAAAGTGATTAACAGTAAGGACTAGGCATAACATGACATTTGGTGTCCAGATCAGTATAAATTTTAGAAAGGCCACCTCAAATTCAGCAGTGTGCAGTAGTAAAGTTTAATCTACCAAGTGCTAGAACTATACTGCCAGGGAGCATTTATGGTGGTGGTGCTAGTCCTAGACCGAATGGGTATGCACTGTTCAAAAAAAAAAGAAGGATAGTAGAGAAGGGGGCATGGAAACAAGGGTTTTTATTTAGAATAATTATTATGGGAGGGGCAGTCCTTTAAGATGTTCCTCTGTCGGTTATCGTTGGGGCCCTTTAAGGGCATTGGTGCACTAAACGAAAGTCCAAGTTAAACTGCATGCAGTATAAGTACAGTATAGGTATGGTATAGTCAGGTGCAAGGTAGGTGGGGTTAAGGTGCAGTAAAAGTTTGCTATAATGTGATATAAGGTTGGTATAGGTGCAGCCTCGGTTTGGAATAAGTGCAGTTTAGAATGTAGTATGGATTGGGTACACTTGGTGTCCTGCTCTCAGTGGCTCAGTCCCAGCTAGCAGAAGGGGGGCCCCCTCAGTCTCTCCCTGAAGGCCTTTGGTGATCAGCAGTGGAAATCAGAGGGCGAGTGGATGCTCCAGTCCCCCTGTGGCAGCGGGGCAGGTGCTGTGATTGAAGCAGTGCTACTTTGCCCCCGTGTGTTTTTTACGTATAATATCCAAATAAATCAGTCCACACCATGTCCAAACAAATAATCAGGTGAATATAATAAAAAAAACAGAAGCGATATCCACCCAATAGTGTCAACAAAAACCCTCTTCTTATTATATAGAAAATAGTGATCAGAGCAGTGCTCTCCTCTACCACTTGTCGGATACATCCTCACCAACTTTTATTGCTAATCTCTCTCAAGAAAGACAAAATTGCTTTGGAGCAATCTGCCTACAGGTATATTGATTCAAGAAGCATTAAAGTGATTGTAAAGGATACATTTTTATTTTTTTAAAATAACAAACATATAATACTTATCTACTCTGTGTACAGGTTTTGCACAGAGCTGCACAGAGCTGCCCTGATCTTCCTCTTCTGGGGTCCCCCACTGGCACTTTTGTCTTTTCCCCCCTGATGGGTGTCCCCTTAGCAAGGGGCTTGCTATGGAGGCACTCTTGTGGGCTTGCTGCCGAGCCATTCTCTGTGTATCCACTGACACATAAAGTGTGGCTCTGCTCCTCCCCCCGACCCCACTTCGTCCTCTCTCTCTGTGATTGACAGCAGCAGCAGTCAATGACTTCCACTGATGTCTCTGAGCCAATGAGGAGAGATCGATCCAAGAGAGACACTGCTCTTGGGCACATGAGAATCCGTGAAGGTAAATAAAACTTCTAGCTTTAGAACCAATTTAAATTAGGTGAAGACCAATTTGTCTTTGTTTGGGTTGCCCCTCAGAAAGCCAGTAAAAAGGAATCCCACATAATGTAGTATTATAAAAGCACCTTGATTTATTAGAAACAGTAATGCACTTACATATTAACAAAAGTATTCAGTCATGAACATAGGCTGTAAGATTCTCTAAAACAACAGAGGCACTCTCACTGCACTGATTATACAGCAGGCCATGCTGTATAGCAGATCTAGGTGGATAACCTCTGCTGTGTAAGCTGAGAGTGCAGACACTGTTAGGCTCATCCTTCAACAGCGTTTGTCGCTATGATGACTTTACCTACCACAAAAGAGCCCTTAAAGAAAAGTTTGTGTGCAAAGGACACAGCACTGTCCCACCCCAGTTACAAGGACCATGAAGAATTAATTTAACAAAAATAGTTGGATAAACCCACAAATGCTTTTTTTCTACCGCTACTTTTCCTTTATAGGCAAAATAATGGAGACAAAACAGTCCTTGATGGTCAGCACCATTTCTACAACTGGCATTGAGGTCAATCACTGGATCAATCTTCACCTACGAATAAGTGGGGGAAGGAGGGAAAAGAACTTTATATTGAGACTGTTCATACTTACAATAAATGCAAGCATATCACTGATAGGTGTATAGCATTTCTCAGGGTGGTTTTCCTGATAGTGACAACAGTTGCCTGTGCCTGCATAATGATTGGTGAAATTACCTCTTGTTGTCTTCAATGGAAGTCATGCGACAAGATGACAATGAAGGAGCACAGTTAGGAGTGCTCAACCTATAATAGGAAAGTTGGTATAGCCAGGGGTTACCCCTACTAAATCCTCAGCATAGCAGAAATTGACTATCTCGGTACCCAAGAAGTAGCACAAATATGTAATAAAAAGTTTTTTACATTTTATTTATACAAAAATTGTTTAAAAAAGAGGACATATCTCCACATACATAAAACAAACAGTACTTGTAATGACATATTTGTTGCATTGGTGTTGCTGGTAATAAAGTATTCTTAGGTGGGTCCTAAGGACATATGATGTAATTAATTCTTGATGTGCAACAAATCCTCTACATGTTTCAGGGTACTGACAGCTTCTTCAGGAGAAATTAATTACTATCTGTGGTAAAAACAATACAGCAGGTAATAAGCTAGTGAATACATGGTAATACTAATTATTGGTAGGTGAAGGAGGACCAGCAGCCAAGTATAGCAGCAACATTGCTATAAAAAGGATGATGGTACCCCTTTACTTGGTAGAGACATAACAATTTTGAGGCATACATTTTGCTATAATAGGAGAGGCTTCATGGTTGGAGCACTAGATCTTATTTTAATGAAAGGTATGATCCACTATGGTACTCCCTCTCTCATATTTCAATCCTCTCGGTAGGGGTTGATGAGCATTCACTCAACTCTGGCTATGGGATGGCTGCTAGTTGGGTCCAGGACTGTGATTTACATAGGCTACTGTTATAACGTGATTACTATGTTAATGTTTTTGGGCATCAATGCAAATTTCAAGCTTGTATATATTTTAAAATGTTTGATTATACCATACGCTGTCACCTGGAGGTTCACTGTATGGATCTGTTCTAGTTTACTTTGATGCTGTCTTTTTTAAGTTTATGTATGTACACACTTCAGTAATAAAAAAAATGCAAATGTCAATGCCAATGTAAAAAAAAAAAAAAAAAAAAATAGTTACTTTTGAAATTACTTTACCATATACCAGGGCTTCCCAAACTTTTTTGGTCCGAGACCCACTTCTGAATACAGTTATTTTTTGGGACCCACTTGCTTGTAATTAAATATTGTCGCTTTTTTTGGTTATAGCGTAAAAAATAAAAAAATCGCACAGGTGATCAAATACCACCAAAAGAAAGCTCTATTTGTGGGAAAATAAGAACATCAATTTTATTTAGGTACAGCATCGCACGACTGCGCAATTATCAGTTAAAGTAACACAGTGCCGAATCGCAAAAAAAATGGCATGGTCATTAAGGGGGCAAATCCTTGCGGTCCAGAAGTGGGTAAACCTGCAGGAGGACCATTGTTTTTATTTATAAATTACTTTACTATTGCTTTAGGCCTGGTTCACATTTATGCAGGTTGGCGGACCACATTTGCACAGGCATAGCAGCCCATTGATTTGAATGGGCTGCTATGCCCTCGTTTTCCGCAGTAAGTTGCATGGTGCAAAAGCAGGATGAATTTAAAGGCCACTGCATTTTTTTAAATTCTGCATGCACCTTTTCTCAGCGGAAAACACAGGCATAGCAGCCAATTCAAATCAATGGGCTGCTATGCCTGTGCAAATGTGGGTAGCCAACCCACATACAAAAGCCATCAAGCAGTGTCTGGCCTACCTGGTGACTGGTCCTGGCGCTCAGCTCCGATACGAGGGCCTGCACTCTGATAACGGCTCCACTCAGTCCGACACCTACCCCGAGGCGCCGCCTCCCATACAGAACAGCGCGCATGGCAAGGGGCGGGGTCGGAGTGTCAGTGGGTATCAAGGCCACGCCTGCTCCTTCCTTGTAACACAGTGCGCTGCCGATGCCTGGGCAGCCCTGACCCCACTCTCAGTAAAATCTGCCGGTGACCCACTCAAACTTAGCTTGCGACCCACCAGTGGGTCGCAACCCACAGTTTGGGAACTCCTGCCATATACATTAAAGTGTTTGTAAACCCTCACATATATGCAGTGAAGTGAATTGCTTCAGATAATACACAGAGAGGAAACAAACCCTCCTATATAGGATTTACTTGTTTAACTGCAACCCTCTCTTCCCTACACCCCTTCAAAATCCTTATGCATCTGTGAGGAGTACAGAGAAGGAAGTGGAGAACTGCATTTACAGCTCTGAGACCCTATGTGAGAACTGATTGGAGGAACAGGACATCCCCCCTCCAAAATGGGAGAGAAATGAAGCATCATGCAGAGCTGTATTCTGAATAGACAATCTCTGTGCTTATCTCCCTCCCCGACACAAATTTCAGCTCATGGTATCTCCTGTGTCGGAAAACTTCTCAGAAGTGACTCATGCTGATAACAGAGGAACAAAGCACCAGAGAGAAAGGGCACTAAGAGCTCTGGAGACAAGTAAACACTACAGATATACACTCACCAGACACTTTATTAGGTACAGCTGGTCAATTGCTTGGTAACACAAATTGCTAATCAGCCAATCACATGGTAGCTACTCAATGCATTTGAGCATCTAGACGTGGTGAAGACGATTTGCTGAAATTCAAACAGAGCATCAGAATGGGAAAAAAAGGGGATTTAAGTGACCTTGAATGTGGCATGTTTGTTGGGGCCAGAGGGGCTGGTCTGAGGATTTCAAAAACTGCTGATCTACTGGGATCTTCACACGCAACCATCTCTCAGGTTTACAGGGAATGTTCCAAAAAAGAGAAAATATCCAGTGAGCGGCAGTTGTGTGAACAAAAATGCCTTGTTGATGTCAAGGGTCAGAGGAGAATGAGCAGACAGGTTTGAGATGATAGAAACGCAACAGTAACTCAAATAACCACTTGTTACAACCAAGGTATGCAGAATACCATCTTTGAACACACAACACATCGAACCTTGAAGCAGATGGGCAACAGCAGCAGAAGACCACACCGGGTGCCACCTCTGTCAGAACAGGTTCACCAAAATTGGACAATAGAAGAGTGGAAAAATGTTGCCTGGTCTGATGAGTCTCAATTTCAGCTGCAACATTCAGATGGTAGGGTCAGAATTTGGCATAAACAACATGAAAGCATGGATCCACCCTGCCTTGTATCAACGGTTCAGGCTGGTGGTGGTAGTGTAATAATGTGGAGGATATTTTCTTGGCACATTCTGGGCCCCTTAGTACCAACTGAACATCGTTTAAATGCCACAGCCTACCACAATATTGTTGCTGACCATGTCCATCCTTTTATGACTACAGTGTACCCATCTTCTGATGGCTCCTTCCAACAGGATAATCAACAATTTCACAAAGCTCAAATCATCTCAAACTGGTTTCTTGAACATGACAATGAGTTCACTGTACTCCAATGGCTTCCACAGTCACAAGATCTCAATACAACATGTAGGTTTTCCTGGCCTGTGGCCTGATGTGGGTCTGCCATTGTTACCGGTTACCTTTCCAGCCCATGTGAGCTGTGGCCCTGGATGTAGGGACTGAGACATGGACAATCCGGAATCTTGGTTCTGTTGATTTATTGTAGATAAAGGGGATGGGAGAAGGGAATGAGTGGGATACTCCTTTAGGCTTCAACTATGTACACTTAGGACTTGGCTCCTGAGAAATGCCCTTTGGCACTTCCTTGACGCCAGCCGGGGCCAGCCAATGCTCACTAACTCTGAAAATACTCTGTAGCTAAATAGAAGTGCTGAATCCTTGACTTAAAGTCCAAAAGATCCAGGACTGTGAAATTGTAGAACCACCGACACTGTTACACTGCAACAAGTCACTGAATACTTCCCTTCCGCCTTGCTCCGGCTTGAGGTAGTATGTTGTAGAACTGTAAATCTCAACTGGCACACTCTCTGTACAATTCAGGGCCCAATAGTAGGTGCCCCCTTTAACTTGAATCCTTTGGGGTTCACTGTCTATGTACCCCCCTCTGTAACTTCAGGGTCCTCAGCCTAGGTATCCCCTTTCAGCTAGCTAGCACTGGATCCCAGAACCTCTTCCGGAGTGGTCCCCTTTAACATGGCAGACCCCCCAGGGGCAATCCTCAGTACTCACGACCTGTGTAGGCTTTCCTGGGACTGAACCCATCTCTGTCTCTGCAGGTTCTTGACACACCTGATCCCGTCAGCTCAACTCAGTACTCTCTGGATTCTCAAGCGACACCTCGAGACATCCTCTTTCCTCAGACAGGAGGAGAGACAGCCGTACTCTCCATCCTGGGACTCTGCTCACGCCAAACACATTGTGTCATGTGCCACCCCCCAACTTATACCCACTCCCAGAATCCCTTGCAGCACAATCAGCCTTCTGGGTTAGTTACAAGCCTGGATGTCTCCCCTGACTGGGTTTCCTCCACCGCCCTATGAGAAGCCTCTCACAGGAGCCAGTGGGGAGACTCCCCCTTCAGCAGGCACACCTGGAAACCATGACGCCCTGACTAAATAAATCACAGCCCTGCTGTTAAGCAGACAAGGCCCACTATACCTTTACCTAGCACCTACCTGTAGGGTGCTACAAACATATTACCTTTGGGATGTGGTAAAACAAGAGATTCACATCGTAGATGTGAGGCCGACAAATCTGCAGCAACGGTATGATGCTATCATGTTAATATGGACCAAAATCTCTGAGGAATGTTTCCAGCAACTTGTTGAATCTATGCCATGAAGAATTAAGGCAGTTCTAGCAAGGTACTAGCAAGGTGTACCTAATAATAGTGTATGTGCTTAGTTCAAATTTCATGATTGGGGTTTACAACCACTTTAAGCAATTGTCATATGTTTCACCCAACACGAAGGAGAAGTGTTAGGAAATCCCTTGTCTTTTGATCTTTTTACCACTGTGCTTTTGTCTCCATTATTTCACCTTATTCCTAGAAGTGGTCAGTGGTCACATCAATGGTGATACTATGGTCACATCCATGGTCCATAGTATAGTATGGGTCTGATTGTATCCACAGAGATTGAATGCAAACCCTAGAACATTTTTTAGTCTATCACATGAATGCCAAAGATGGTCTCCCTTATGTTCAGTTCACTCTTTAATTAGAAAATATATATAAATTTTCTGTAAAAAAAAAAAAAAAAAAAAGCATAATGGGTATTTACATAGTTACATAGTTAAATAATAGTTGAGGTTGAATAAAGACTATAGTCCATCCAGTTCAACCTGTGCAGGTGTGTGTGGCGGTAATCATTTCTCATACCCCTGAATGTTATGATCCTTGAGATATACATCCAAGATTCTTTTAAACATAGCCATACTCCCCGCAGTTACTATCATTTGTGGCAGAGAATTCCACAGTCTTGTAGCCATTACAGTATTAATGGCAGTGCAATAAAATTTAACCCAGCAAAAGGCTCACTTTGCATTTGTATTACATGTGTTTCCCTGACTTCTTTATATTTTTATCTTCCTCCTCTGAAATCTCATATCACGTTTTTAATGCATTATATTTTATGTAACGTTCGTTTTTTACAAAAAAAGCTCTGCACTGTTCTTTTTAATGCAATGCACTGATGTGACGAGCTTTATAAATTATCATGGAAACTATTTTCTTTGCGCTTTTGGGACAACATAAACTGCTGGGTCTTCACCAATAACATTGTTTTTATGTTATCAAAAATTCCATGCTACACAGCATCGCTGTTTATTCCCTAGCTTCATCTAATGTCACAAATCCGCTGCTACCAGGCCAACATCCGCTATGGTGTTTGGAATTCAGGATGCTCTATGGGTCTTTCCAGCACAGGCGGCTGCCATTCATTACTCACTAAATATGTAGCAGGAACACAGGGCTGTTTGTAAGAGAATCTGATTTCACAGGCAGATTTATAACCTCTTCCCGGCTGCACCGCTATGAATCTTTGCTAGATGCCAAATATTATACAAATTAAAACAGCTTCTCTTCCAGGCACATGTCCCACTGCTGCCTGCTCCAAACAAACAGGGCTGCTTGGAGCTGGACACATTTCAGAGTTTGGGGACTACATACTTAGGACTTAGGAGAAGAATACTACACTATCCATGGGATTTAGTAAATCCTTTCAACATCTTTACAAAATGTTGAATTAATTTACCTACAATTTACAAAGGGTATGTTCACAAAATGCTACCAGGAAGAATAAAATGAACTTGTCACCAAGATTAATTTTTCTGATATAAAATTACTTTTCTAAGATTTTAGGTCACTGGCATGCTCTTACCCTTGTCATCGCACTAATCAATGGAACACCAAGGCAGCAGCACATTAGGACTTTTTTTGTGCAAGCAGAAAGCACAGGAACACCATTCACCCCCCCCCCCCCCCCACCCTTGGCAGCAGCCTGTAAAACTTTATGAGAGGAAAGCTGAAAGCTGCTGTGGCTCTCTAAAAGATAGAAAATGAAGGAAACTCTCCTCAATAGGATACAGATGGCAAAAAATTGACTTTAAAGATGGCCTTGCCCCACACCTTGGGTATCCAGTTAAATTGAAAAAAATAGTCCTAAAATTAGGGCTATCTACAGCGCTTGCTAAAAAACTTATATATATTAATTTGTGAGTATAAATATATTATAATGTGCAAATAGTGCCAATGTGCTAACAAATATGCAAAACAATTAATCAATATTTCAAATCCATATGTAAAAATATATAAAAACTTTTTCTAAGTGCAAATAAAATCTCAGAGTGCAAATGCTTGTGCAAATCAATAACTTAATATTATAAGTTCATGCATAAATCAATATATTTTCTTTTGTGCAAAAAATGTCCAAGGTATAAATGAAATTAAATATACAGTCAGAAAAAAATCTTTTTCTTGGACATGTGCCAGTGCTCTTTCAAGACAAATTTAGTGACTGGTAAAACAATTTGCAAAAGTGCTTGAAGCTTTCTTCCCGTGCAGTATAATATAGGTGGGTAACTTACTAAATGGAGTGGGTCTTATATATCGTATAATATTGAGACCAACCAGGCTTTATGGTAAGTTCCCTTTAAGAGTCCTCCTCAGCCGCTGATGGTTTTCCTCCTCACGGATCCATAGGGCAGCTCAGGTCATATTAGATAGAAAAAATATGCTCCAGATAGTGTGATATCGCAATAAGAAATTATATTCCACAAATTTCAAGGAAAAAACAGCTAAAATCAGCGAGTTCCAGCGAGGATATCTTGTACTATTATCCATAACATGCAAAGGCTAGCCTTTGAAAATGTCACCGGATGTGACAAAACGCGTCAGAACGTGGACCGCACAGCGTAGCACATGTGACCAACGATTGGAACGCAAGCCGGAAGTAACGCCGCTCGCCACTCTGTACAATCGTTTGCATGTCACGGATAATAGTACGAGATATCCTCGCTGGAACTCGCTGATTTTAGCTGTTTTTTCCTTGAAATTTGTGGAGTAAAACTTCTTATTGCGATATCACACTATCTGGAGCATATTTTTTCTATCTAATATGACCTGAGCTGCCCTATGGATCCGTGAGGAGGAAAACCATCAGCGGCTGAGGAGGACTCTTAAAGGGAACTTACCATAAAGCCGGGTTGGTCTCAATATTATACGATATATGAGACCCACTCCATTTGGTAAGTTACCCACCTATATTATACTGCACGGGAAGAAAGCTTAAAGCACTTTTGCACATTTTTTTACCAGTCACTAAATTTGTCTTGAAAGAGCACTGGCACATGTCCAAGAAAAAGATTTTTTCGGACTGTATATTTAATTTCATTTATACCTTGGACATTTTTTGCACAAAAGAAAATATATTGATTTATGCATGAACTTATAATATTAAGTTATTGATTTGCACAAGCATTTGCACTCTGAGATTTTATTTGCACTTAGAAAAAGTTTTTATATATTTTTACATATGGATTTGAAATATTGATTAATTGTTTTGCATATTTGTTAGCACATTGGCACTATTTGCACATTATAATATATTTATGCTCACAAATTAATATATATAAGTTTTTTAGCAAGTGCTGTCGATAGCCCTAATTTTAGGACTATTTTTTTTCATTGTCCATCTCTTACTACTGCTGCTGCTATTTTTTACACAAATTTAAAATATATTATTAATACACTTTATATTATTTTATATACATCTTTTTAAAGGTAATTTATATTTAATAACTCCTAGGCGCGGGGAGTATAACTTTTTTAGAAAAGGGATACTTAACTTCATCCAGTTAAATTGATTGTAAACAATCACCTTGTAAAAAAAACATTATTTTTAAAACAGAAATAAAAGGCAAAACATTTTTTGTATAAATATAAAAAAAAAACATTATCAATACATTTTTTTTCCCTTTTTTTTATAAGTGAGTGTATTCCCTCTGACCTCTGCTGCATAAGAGCTGGTGGGAGGAGAAGCAGCAGTACACTGATCTTCCTAGTGAATGGCTGTGCAGTGGGGGGGGGGGGTGGTGTCAGGACAAGTCTGATCATTGGAGGAGAGTACACTGAGTTTCCAGCATAGCTAGGGAACTTACCATGTGTGTTTTCCTGCTTAGTGTGGTCAGTGTTTAATAGGAAAGCAAAGGGACTGGCAGGAACACCAGGGATGTCACACAAAGGAAGCAATACAAAGAGAACAGGATACTTTCTCATACAAGTACATGGTACAGTAGGCACATATCAGGAATATCAAATGTTGGGGTAACAAACGCTTTAAGGCAGACATATTACGAATGTGCTGCAGGCAAACAGCTAAGTAACTTGCAAGATGTATTTATTTATTTATTTATTTATTTATTTATTTTGTATTAGTTTAGATGGAACAAAACCGGGACAGATAATTTTGGGTACATCTTCCGCTTTACAAACCCTCTTTTGAGCACAGACCATTCAGTTAAGGAAAAATGCCAAAGAGCCACAACAGGCTAGATGGACATCATGCCTGCATGTCTCCTTTTCCTGGCCCACCTCATGTCAGCACACAATGGGTTAACATCTCCTCTGGAGTCCACAGGACCACCTCTTTCTAGCTAAATAAAACACAGCCCCTACCCCCAACTGAAGTGTTCTTCTTTTTTGGTCATGCTCCAGGCCACGTGTGGATTGCAGTTGGTAAATACTTTGTTTGCTGCAAGTATTTCCCCCCCTGCCGAACCTACCCCTCCATGTTCAGCCTCTCATGGAGTTGGAAGACCCAGAATGTTGGAAATAAAACCTTCCTAAAAACTGTGTGCCCTGTGTGCTGGGCCGCGGGCAAATGATGCTTAAACAGAATTGATATTGTACAGGTGTGGTATTATAAAAGCTCTGCAATGTCATTATTGCCTCTCCTTTGGTTTTTTTCCTGTCTTGTATATGCAGCGCACCGCACTCCTGACATTATTTTCAGTCTGGGAGCGGCTGTGGATGATGTCACAAGGGGGAAGGAAGATAGGTAGCACTGGATGGTATCCTCCAGGCACCAAGCAATGGCGTAAACTGGAGGTCTGCAGAGGAAAGGGCTTCTCTCCCTCTCTCTCTGCAGTCCTGCCAGGTAAAGACTGGTTGCTGTTGCTCCCTGCTGTGCTGTGTGATCCTGGAGATTGGACAGTCTGACTGGTTTTGTCTCAGACTCTGACTGGCTGTGTCTCCTGTCTGCCTCTAGGTGTGCTGCCCTGGTCCCCCTGCTATGCTGTGTACTCCTGTGTGTTTGGTAGTCTGACTGGTTTTGTCTCAGACTCTGACTAAAGCCCCGTACACACGTACCGATCGTCGGCCGACAGAACGTCCTACAGATGTTCGCGGCTGGTGTGTTTGTTGTTTGTCTGTTGAAAAGTGCTCAAAACTTGCCCAGGACATTTGTCTGCCGACAGAAAATGACGTCACTACGTTCCACGCACGTTCGCCGCTACAAAAGAGGAAGTGAGTGTTTGGCCGTGACCCTTCTGGGCATCTCGCGCTGATTTCGGTAGCATTTGTTTGGTTGACGACATTTCGCTATTTTCCGAGACATCGTTCGAGAATTTATTATGGCGACCGTGAATTCGTCCGTTGCTGTCGTTAGTGTTGGAGTTTTGGCTCTGAGACGACGTACGAGCAATAGGAAGAAGAAGCGGACCTCCTGGACGAAAAATTGGTTGCTTAACCGTGATCAATTTTCTCATATGTCCTTGCTGAGGGAGCTCCAGGAAAATAATCCTGATGACTTCAGGAATTATTTGAGGATGACGGATCCCATCTTTTACCGTCTTCTTGCCCTGGTGTCCCCCTATATTCTGAAGCAGGATACTTGTATGCGGCTTGCAATTACTCCTGAGCAAAGGTTAATTGCGACGTTGAGGTATCTTGCAACAGGGAGAAGCCTGCAGGATCTGAAGTTCACCACAGGCATCTCCCCCCAAGCTCTTGGTATCATCATCCCTGAGACCTGCTCTGCCATCATCAAGGTCTTGCAGAAGGACTATATCAAGGTATGTTTGATTTTTTACATTACATTACATGTATTACTAGTTTCACCCGAATTATGATGTTTTTGGATGTACAGCAATTGACACAGGCCATTATTTGTAAACTACCCTCTGTCCGCATGCACATAGTAGTAAAGATGTAGATTATCTTTAACCATTTGTAAAATTACCCACTAACCACCCCACCATTCTCTCCTATGTGTCCCTAAACGCATTGCCTGTTAACAGTATGTCGAATTTATCTAATTTTATTGCTTTCCCTCAAACAATTATTCCTTGGCCAATGTTTTAGTACCTAGTTAATGATTTATCTAAAATACATCAGTCCATCCATTCCCACCTATGATTCTGTATGTTTATATAATGATGTTAAAACCTTCACTGACCACAAGCCCTTATTGATGTATAAATGCCCAGTTTTACTTACCCATCCCCCACCCACATGCTAAATCTCAAAGTCAGCATATACCAAAGCTCAAGTTCAGAGGTCTTCAAACTATGGCCCACCAGTTGTTCCCGAACTTCAATTTCCATCATGCCTAGTCATGTCTGTGAATGTCAGAGAATTACAAGGCCTCATGGGATGTGTAGTTCTGCAACAGCTGGATGGCCGTAGTTTGTAAATCTCAGCTCTAGCTGGTGAGTATAATGGGCCATACACACTAGAAGATTGTCAGAACAATTTATCCTTCCGATTTACCAAAACCAAATAATATGAGGTCCAACAAACACTTTCAAATCCTATGCAATCTGGTAGGCCCTTGCACTACATAGAAAAGGTAAATCTGCACGAAAAAGTCTTCAGAGAATCTTCTAGTGTGTATGGCCCTTTACAATATAAGAACAATAGGAGGTTGAAAATAAATGTATGTAGATGTTACATCCCCATATCCAAACCTTTGCCTTCCTGTTGTATATTTTTTTAGCAAGTTGCATAAGCATTTAACAGACAACTGTGTGTGTAATTAATAATGTGATGTGCTCAAGCACTAATTTTATTTTTTTTATTTTTTCCCCACAGTTTCCTTCAAACGCAGAGCAATGGCTGGAGATTTCTGATCAATTTCTGGAGAAGTGGAATTTTCCCAATTGTGGGGGTGCTATTGATGGGAAGCACGTCCGCATTGTCCCCCCTCCGAATTCCGGCACATTTTTTTATAATTATAAAGGTTTTTTTAGTATAGTCATGCTAGCCATAGTTAATGCAAACTATGAGTTTATTTTTTTGGATATTGGCAAAAATGGCCGCAATTCGGATGGGGGAGTTATTGATCAGACGGAGTTCGCTCGTCGTCTAAAGAACGGCACTCTGAACCTGCCATCCAGGGAGCAAACTGTTGAGGGTATGAGCTTTGTGTTTATCGCAGATGAGGCTTTTGCGCTTGGGGAGCATCTCATGAAGCCCTACCCTCAGAGGAACCTTACCCCAGACCAAAGGATTTACAACTACCGGTTGTCCAGAGCTCGCAGAGTTGTGGAGAATGCCTTCGGGATAATGGCCAACCGGTTCCGGATATTCCTGACGTCCATAAACCTGGCACTGTACAAAGTGGATAATGTGGTCTTGTGTTGCTGCATTTTGCACAACTTCCTACGCAGGAATGCACAAAATTATGTATTGCAGCAACTGGATACTGACCCTGCTATGCCAGGTACAAGTGGAGAGGCCCAACCTTCTAACCAAGTGGAGTCCATGACGTCAATGGAAGTTGGACGGTCAGCATTGGCATCACACAGGGCCCGTCAGATCCGCCAGGAATATCTGGACTATTTCGTGGGGAGAGGAGCTGTGTCCTGGCAGCAATCACTGTCACACACCCATTAATCTTGTTAAAGATTGGACACACAAGATAAATGTCAGAGATATATTATTTTTCAACACATTAAACAAAAATTGCAATGATTCTGTATTGTGGATTATAATCATTTGGGCACATATGCCAAACACAATTATTTGGGTTAATCATGTGTTATATATGTGTGACTTTGGAAGGGTTAATACATTCATCAGTGTGTTTCTTGACTGTAGTCTCTCACCAGCTGATCCAAAGTGATGATGGCCATGTGTTATTTTTTAGCCAGTGGTGTAAATACAAGGGCCTTCTGCACCCCACAAAATGTACACAAACCCTGTCACATTGAGAACTAGGTCACACCCAAGGTTCATCTAATGTCACCTTACATTGGTGTTCATTGTCCAGAAGTTGCCCATACTATATATTTCATATAATACATTAGGGTATTAACAAAGTACCTACACCTGTTATGTTGTGTTCATTTATGACATCCTTCTCACTGCCCACCAATGTTAGGATATGTCAGTGTTATGTGAAACTTGATCATTGTTCATCTCAAAGGGTTATATATATAGGTAATGGAAAGTGAACTAGAGCAACGAACAAGCAATACACTATAGATTACACTGATCTCCCTACACTGATTGCTACTGGCAATATCAATGCCATATTGAATCCTAGGACTGCTAGTACCTTGAGTGTTGAGTCACACTTATGCGATGCGGGAAGTCTGCGACTTTGCAGCCTTCCAGCATTGCATAAGGGTGACCCGCCACTTACTTTTTGCACAGGATTGTATTCCACAAGTGTTAAGCACTGTGCGATCCAATCCAGATACATCAGAAATAAAGGGTCATGTGCGACTTGTATGCGTGTTCAGTGCGAATGTAGCCATACAAAGTGTATGTCTCAATTCACACTGCACATCTGATGGCATGTAATATCGTAGCGCACTGCTCCTTTATTACATGCGATCAGATGTTCATGTGAAAATCAGCTATACAGTTTGTATGGCTCAATTCGCACTGCACTCGCACAAAAGTCGCACATGATGCATTTATTCAGCCGCATCAGGATAGGATCGCACAGTCGTTCAAACTTGTGTGATCCGATCCTGTGTGAAATGTCAGATCGCACTGTGATATGCGTTAAAACTGGGGGTATCTTTAACATTTCATTGACACCTCCAGCAACTCGCATATGGCAGTGTCCAAAATGCTTTCATTAACATGTAAATATGGGAATAGGACAGCCATCATACATTTAGTGCTTCTTTACACAGCTTTAGACCTCGACCCCCCAACGAAAGTCTAATAAAGAATTGAACACACATTGTTGAATGTAAAAACGTTTTAGTATCAAACATTCACAGGGTTAGGGTTAGGGTTAGGGTTAGGGTTAGGGTGTTGTAAAGTGCTTTTCCCAAACTTGGGTACACTCTTTAACATCTGAGTGTAATTAAAATGCCATAAAACATTATAAAAAATTTGTAACATCAGGAACATCCCAATACAAACATTAAAAACGTAGTAAAATTGTGGCTTAAAATTTGCCAATCATGTCCACAAAATTGCGCATTTTGATTTGTAATGCCGTTGCAGTCTCCTTTATTTGTTCCAGGTCTGCGCAGCATTGGAGAGCCTCACGGGTCAATTTGGCTAATGTGCAACTATGTAAAACATGGTCTGTAAAAAATAAAAAAAAATGAGTCAATGTGAATCACCTACATGAGGTCATAATAATAGAGAAACATTTGGTGTCCAGGTAATCTTAAATTCCTCTCGAGTTAATACCTACCCTGTTCTTATGCTCTTTTGCCCTAGGCTCTTCTTCTTCCTCCTGTCCTCCTCCGATGCTGTTGCTGATGATTCTGCCGGTCTCCTGAGCTTACTATAGATTTATTAGGGGTGTGAACGCATGATGACGTCATTGTGAGGGCATGGTCGTAATGTATATATATTAAGATGCAGAGACCAGAGACGGGCAGAATGCACGGCAACAGCATCGGAGGAGGACAGGAGGAAGAAGAAGAGCCTAGGGCAAAAGAGCAGACAACATAAGAGCAGAAGATTGGACAGCAGAAGAGTGGAGAGGAGAAGATCCAAAGAGCAGAGTGGAGAAGACCGGATGAAGATATTTAAGAACATTTCATAAACGTCTCCTGTCGTTATTCACATACACTTCCATTTATGTGGTTAATGTGTAGGGGTACTATGTACCCCATACCCATTCACATAGGGATTGGGGTCTGGGATCTGGGGGCCACCCTTTGTTAAAGGTTGCTTCCAAAGTCCTAGGAACCCCCTGGCCGCATGACCCCCCAAAACCACCAGACAGGGTTGTGGGGATGAGGCCCTTGTCCTCCTCTACATGGGAGCAAGGTGCTTTTGTGTGTGCGGTGCAGAGGCCCCCTGGCCCAAAGCAACAAAACCCCCCCATGTTGAGGGCATGTGTCCTGCTGTGGTCCAGGGGGTGTTTGGTCCGCTTGCTCGTTCTCTTTCCTGGCCTGACAAGCTGCATGCTTGGATAAGGGTCTGGTAGGGGTTTTGGGGGTAACCCACGCTGTCTTTTTGTTGTGGGCATACCCTCAAACTCAATACCACACACAAAAGGCCTGGTTGTAAACTTGGGGTGGACACCCACGGTGGGTTCTTCAATTTGTCTGTGTACTTCCCCCTCAAAAATCTTCACAGCGCAAGTGGCCCCGCAAGTCAGAGCATCCTGATCCGACTTACGGTGCCACTTCCATTCAAATAAAGAGGCTCCCATAGGGAACTAGTGTTGACAATTGGAGGCTAAAAAAACACTGATAAAAATCATTATGAAAAAACCTACGTGGGCACACAATTGGCTCTCTGACACTTGGTCCTGGATCCTCCACATTTTCGGAAGTGGCTTCCACGCTGCTTGCCAAGTTGCCAGGAGATCGGGGTTCTGACATGGCTGGGGATGCCACATCCTGGCATGATGCAACATCTGCAATGTAAATTTGTAAGGGAATACAAGAATATAAGGTTAAACAATCATTGCAAATACACATATTTCTATGATCCCACTACACAAAAATCTGTGCCTACAAACCTTCATGTTGCTCTGGTGTCTCATCACTTGTTGGCTCCACCAGAATAAGTTCAGGAATAATGTCTTCATCTACATAATACAAAACATTGGCCGTATCATAAAAGTCACAAGAGGTACATTTGTTAGGACATGGTGCCCTGCTTGATAGCTCTTTTAGTAACAAATATGAAGACATGTACATGGTTATCTACGAAAAATATGGTACATTAATGTTTGACAGTGCATAGGAACCAATTACCTTTAGTGGAATCTGTGCCACCATCTGGGCCCATGTCCTCCTCTTCTTCCACAACTGCCGATGGAGCTGCCAAACCTCTCCTCCTCCTTTCC
The DNA here is from genome assembly GCF_965119305.1 of Pelophylax lessonae. Lineage (NCBI taxonomy): Eukaryota > Metazoa > Chordata > Amphibia > Anura > Ranidae > Pelophylax > Pelophylax lessonae. Next base: position 82,612,907 of record NC_138774.1, read on the forward strand.
CATTGTTTGGCACGGAGTTTACGTTTTTCTCCTATTTAAAGGTTTGAATAATAATCTGTGATTAATAGGAATGTTTGCTGAGAAGATTCGTGCAGGAAAGAACGTTCGTTGCAACACAATACATATATTTTTAACTATGGCTTCCTGACTTTTAATGTCATATACTAAAACATCATCAATAGATCGATCTAATCACGACATGACAACTAAAATGAGTAATCTAACTTTTTACATAGACATTATAATCTAGACATGTTAATACAACATACACCAAATTATAAAAAACATATTGCATGATTAAAAAAAAAATTAATAAATAAAACTTACTTTTTTTCAAAATCCTATGGATTTGGGAAAGCTGATCCTGCTCACGGTGTTTCAGGTCAGACCACCGTTTCCTAATCTGATCTTTCGATCGCTCCACACCGAATTTTTTTACCAAACAGGCCACCACCTTATCCATGATGCCATCTTTCCTGGCATTGGGCCGATCGTAATTTGCCAACTTGCCATCATAATCCATTTTTTCTAAAATGGAGACCATCTCCACCATTTCTGGCTTTGACATGGGTGTAGCCCTTGATTTTCTGGTGGCCCAATCACTTCGGCCCACACTAATTGAGCTCCCAGATTGTTGAGACATTATTCTTGATTACAAGATTTTTCCACTGCTTCAGGTGTGAGTGTCGCATGTAGGCCTGATCTTCGGCACGTACACACCCCTGCACAAGCCCGCCACTGGAGGAGGAGTTGACGCCTGCGCTGTATTTAAAGGACGCCAGATCGTTCGGCCGACGATTCGCTAGCGGACATATCGAGAGTTGGAGCACGATCGAGCGGCGAATCACGACTTTTCCCCACAAACAAAGGTACGACTCTTTTAATAGAAAGTGTGTGTTTTGGGCCCTATACAGCTTTTATTAGGAATATCTTTATTATGTGCCAAAATACATGCTATTTTAATATGTTTTGTGTTGTTTTGTGTCTTGCAGGCATATACTGTCCTGCAATATGGTGGACAATTACACCAGCCACAACTTTCTCATCAGTTTCATTGATGAGTTCAGGCAACTGCCGTGTTTGTGGCAAGTGAAGTCCGCAGATTATAAAAATAGAAAACTCAGAAAACAGGCCATGGAACATTTGGTGGCCTTCTACAAGCCCGTCTGTCCTGGGGCAAATTTTAATTATATCCGCAAAAAAATAAACAGTATTCGCACTGCCTACAGGCGGGAGTTAAAAAAAATAGAGGAGTCCACCCAGTCTGGAGCAGGTGCACGGAATGTATATGTACCACGGCTGTGGTACTATGATAACATGCGATTCCTGGCAGACACCATGGAATCCAGGCCGTCAATTTCAACACTGCCTTCTACTTCGGCAGAGGGCTCAGTGTCGGTTGATCCAAGCCAGGATGAGGATTTCCTGGAGGAGAGTTTTACTGCTATTTGTTCACAATAATATAACAAACATGCATTTTTATATACACTATAACATTCTAATCAATTGTTCATTTCATCAACAGGGAAGTGTCACTGAGGAGGAGCCAGGTTGCAGCCAGGAGCCTGGGGAGCCTGCGGAGCCTGCGGAGCCTGAGGAGCCTGTGGAACTATTTCCACCACCACCTCCTCCTGCCAAACGGAGGCAAAAGAGGAAGCACGTGGATGATATCACAGACGAATTTATCCAGGAGGCCACCATAGCCCTACGTCGGAAACCGGAGGCCAATGAGTCCTTCGGCAACATGACGGCAAAAATTTTGGATAAGGTGGACCTCAGGCAGTGTCAGTATGCCAGAAAAATTATTCTTGATGTGCTGCAAAAGGCTGAAAACGGCATACTTACTGAGCACAGCCATGCATGCCAGGAGCACCCGTGCCCTCCACCTCCACCTCCACAACACCCACCACCTCGCCAAATGCCACATGGCCAGTGGCAATATGGCCAGCAGGATCCAAACCTGCCCTCATGGCAACCTGATTACAGTTACCAGCAACTTTAATTTTTGTAACCCCCTATTATTTATTTTACCCCTGTTTGCCAGTTTCTAGTTTAATTTTGTCCAAATGGAACTTTTTTATGTTTAGTTTATTATACGGAAAGTATTGATGTTTGCTTTGGTTTTTTTTGCTGAGATCCAAAAAATAAAGAAAATGAAAATAAAAAATGGCCTATCTGAATTTGTTAACATGTTTAATATTGTGCATAACCTGAAAAATATGTTTTAGACATTAATTCATACAAGAATAAAGGGTCATATCAATAGTTAGATCTTTGGTGTGAAAATACAAAAATAATGGTGAAGAGTTCAAATTATTTAATTATAAAATTTGATAGAACAGATAGAATAGACAAACATTATCTTCATCATAACAGAACACATGCCTTTTTATTAGAAAAGTATGGCATTATGAGCAGCATCTTCCTTCTTCTCACATTTATCAAGATGAGCATGTGCTCCGCATTTCACCTATTTCTTGGACTTCCGCGAGCCGAAAGTTCTTTCTGAATAAAATGTTGAGTTTACTAGAGAAAATTCTTCCGGGAACTCATTTGGTTTGATCATGCGTGTTGGGATTTGTAGCTGTGTGTCGGCCGAATTGTGTACTGACAGGCGAACAATCGTCCGTTCTGGTGTCGGCATACAAAAATTTTCATGTTTGCAAGAAAGACTTTTGTCCGCGGATTGTGCGCAGACATCTGTCGGAGGCACCATACTAACACGCGTACAATCGGCAGATCTTTCGTCCGCCGACGTTTGTATGCCGACGATCGGTACGTGTGTACGGGCCTTAACTGTGTCTCCTGTCTGCCTCTAGATGTGCTGTCCTGGTCCCCCTGCTATGCTGTGTATTCCTGTGGGTTTGGCTGTCTGACTGGTTTTGTCTCAGACTCTGACTGTGTCTGCTGTCTACCTCTGAAAGTGTTGCCTGGGCTCACCTGCTGCTGCCTCTGAAGTAAGTGGACGAAGGCAGACGAGTCCTAAACAGACAGTGTACCTGTTTTTTTGGTAAGAGGTAAAATTATTTTTTCATTATTTTAGGAGCAGAAACCCTGAAGGTAAATGCTTAAAAAAACATAAGACCCGCCAATGATCATCTTTGCCTGCCCAGGACAATCCGCCTCCCACTGAGTCCTCCACAAGGCGGCTTTCATGCTCCCAAAGCACCCCTCGTGGCGCTGGCTCACATGCGTTTATGTCAGCATGATTGTAAACAAGTTGCATTTTGGGCCTGCATGCAGTCTGCAGTGGCACAGAAATGAAATTGCACAGATTGCCCCACAAGGATGTGGATGTGCAAAATTCTAAGCCCTATTGAGGAGTCTATAGCAGAAATTATGCTGCAAATATGCATGCCACAAGTAGGGATGATCGAACTTTTGAAAAGTTTGGTTCGGCCAGAACATCCGAACTACCCGAAAGTTCGGCCCGGATTTCAGAACCCCATTGAAATCAATGGGACCCGAACTTCGGTAATCAAAAAACACCATTTTAACCACTTGCCGTCCGCTTACGGTAATAGTACTGCGGCAAAGTGGCTCGTTATCGTCTGACGACGTAGATCTACGTCATCAGACACTCCCTTTTCTCGGTGGCGCGCAATGAAATAATTTGCACTAATATGGCTAGGCTCCTAACACACCTATATATGTGTAAGTGTAATAGCGTAACCAGCAAAAGTATAGTGTTCTGCTCCTTTAACACCTATATATGTGCAGGTGTATATATACAGACATGGGTGTGTATATATACCCCTATAGACATGTTCAGATGTCATGCCTGACTCCAAACATGTCCTCAAAAAAGCACTAGCAACGCCTGCAGCATAAAGAATGCTGACAGGAGCAAAGCCATATTCCTGCAGCGAAAATGACTTCAGAGAAACTAGCTTTTCTCTATAGCGGTCACCCTGACATGGAAGCGTTTGGTCACCCTGCCATAGCAGTCAGTGTCAGTTCACCCTACACTACATTACGGTCACCCTGGCACTTAACACTTTTCCTACAGAAACTAATTTTTTGCATCTAACCAATGTGTAAAGGAGCACTCTAACTACACTAGATATCCCTTTCCTCACACTAATAAATGCTAAATGACACTTTTGAAGCACATTTAACAGAACTGCTTCCATTCTCTTCCATGTCCCTGTATTACAATGCTAGGAATTTGCCGGGGCTATCTTATATACTGGTGGGTGTATTCACTAATGATTGGTCTAGGGACCCCCCAGTCACTCCAATCACATTCCTAGCATTCTCCTGCCCCTCAATTGGCTTTTACTGATGGTTCTGGTCCAATTATGGGCTTTAAAAGCCCATTTCCTGTCCCATTGCATTTTGGTCGGTTCTGGTTGCCGAATTCCGAACTTTTTGGGCAAAAAATTCGGCCGAACCACGAACAGCCTTTGTTCGGGTCGAACCGATGGTCGTCCCGAACCGTTCGATCATCCCTAGCCACAAGCAACACAAAAAAAAAAAGAAAAAATCACGTAAGAGTTGAAGGATGGACGGATAAAGGTCAGGTGCACATACTTTTGATTTTCATCTCATTGGCTCCTTTATTACGGGGGGGGCAGATGCCCTACCACCACAAAAAGCATGCAGATATTTCCAAGGGACTTCTTTTCCCATAATGACAGAGCGTAAAGCGTTGTTGATGAAGGATGGCAGAGACCTCAGCAGAAGACCAATTTACTGGAACAGGTTCACTAAGCTTTATCTAAACAAGATGGCTGATGCGTGTTTATGCACAGTACTTCCAGGGGTGGATGCTGCCCTCTAGCACCTGGCGCATCAAGTATCTTTGCCTTTTTTCAACTCAGTTGCCTTTAAAGAATACTTTAATAATCCCATTCCCAAGGAGAAATAGGGAAATTGTTGAAGATCCTATGGTTGGGAAAGTGAACTTGTTCACACCAGATGCAGTTCAGTATGTTTTTATTCTGCATCAAGAACTCATGAATCACAATGATAACAATTTTCAGTTTTCGCTTATAGTGGGTGAACAGCCTGTATGCTACAGTCAATAATGGGTAGTGCAAAATAATGCCAATGTATGGCACCCTGAATAAAATGTTGAGGTATCAGATGTGGCTGCCCCTTTAAACGAGTGAATAAATTACCTATTTGCTCAAAAAGCAAAATAGAAGATAGCGCTCACAAATTGTATATAAATGACATAGAAGTAATATTCCACCATCATGGATGACCACAAATCCATAAAACTAACCATAGTAAAATATTCCAGTATTCCAGCAATAAATATTGAAATAATATGCAAAAAGTATAAAAAAGTCCAGTGTGAAAATTCCCAACACCAAATAAATGCTTCAGTATGGAGATATCCTTTTTGTCTTTACCGCTAGTGCTCAAGTGGTAAATGTAAACTCACCAGTGGTGTTTCACCCCTTTTTATAGTAAGGTCAAAAATCGCTTATAATATCCAGTAGGCGACCTCAGCTGCGACCTCTTTACTCATTTGCTCCATTAGTATATAGTAAGGATAGAGAAAATGACTCCATATGACACATAATTAAAAGTTTCCATAGTGTAGCATGTTTATTTGATGGTAATGAAAGATAAAATCAAATTTTGCACTCACATGTATATGTGCCTGAAACCAGCACTGGTGTGTACAGCATGTGCAGATAACACTTATTCCTCCGGAGTTGGTGTGCAGTCCACACCTTGTTCTCACCACCAGCCCAGATAGGAAGTCACACAGGACCCGGAATGAACAAATCCACACTCCGACGTACGTTTCACCATGATTTGAGTCTTTAGGAAGTGGAATGCTACCTCTATGCCATTTATATATGATTTGTGAGCGCCATATTCTATTTTGTTTTTTGAATAGTGGGTATAGGACCCTCTGTGTTTTGTGCGCGTTGGAAGGGGTGTAAGGCCTAAAAAGTGCTGAGGCACAGATTCCAAATAGTGTACATACCGCTAGATCTTTACCACAGCACCCTGCAAGGGATTACAGACTTTTTTGTAGGGTGTACCAGGTTGTGACCCTTAGGCACACTTGGGCAGATGGCAGGTGACCTGAAGTAGAACTGGAGCATGGTACAAAGTTGACAGGCAGATACAGAAAAAGGAACAGTCCAAAAGTTAGGGTGGGCAGCAAACAAGAGTAGCTAATACAACTCAAAATTGGTAACCAGAAAATCAGCTCTAGGTCTAAACTGTGAAACTCTAAACCATCTAAATCATATAAACAAATATAACTAAATCCCATGTCGGTATTAATATCAATCAAATGTATTCAGTTGCTGCTGTACACTTCTAATGATTTCACTACACCAAATGACGTATGAAATAACTCATATAGTGCAGTGCCACTGAATGTACCACTTAAAACTCTTATAAATTCAGTGCTCTAAATAAAGTCCTTTACATGAAAATCCAAGTCTAATGAAAAGTGTCACAAAACAAAGTCCATTAATATATATGATCCACCACAGTGCTCTTTAGTCGCCAATCAGCTTATGACACCAAAAGTACACACCACCACTGGTTGAAAGACCTGCTCACCTCAAAAATTAGTTCAATAGGCTCTATGTGAAATCACTATTGTGGTATACCATGCTATGGTCTCCTTCCTCCCCTCCTGGGATCCAGCTCTGTTAGCACGTCTATTTGCTGAGCGAACCACATGCAATCAAAAAGGCAGACAACATAGTGCTCTCCGTTTCAACACATTTATTAAACTGCCTCCATAAAAACACACTTACAAGATATACAAAAGAAAATTGCTTATATGTCTAACACATCTACTTGCTCACTACTCCACAGGGACCGCAGTGGCTACGTGACATCACAGGCTCGGCTTCTCCCTCCTATACGCGTGTCACCCTCTCATTGTACTTCTTCAGTAGGGCTTCTTTGTTTTGTGACACTTTTAATTAGACTTGGATTTTCATGTAAAGGAATTTATTTAGACTGAAGTCTTGGTCTAGAAATGTAAGTTATTACTTAGGCAAGGGTGGTGACTTGAGCATGTCCTGTGCATCAGAGTAGGCTGCAGTAACATTGTACTGGATTGGATTACATGGTGATCAGCAATTCACATTGATTTTGACACTATGATCTCCGAATTTTATTGTGCTGCTACCAAACAGTCAAACGTGTAAATAGATAGTTGACATAAAATTGTGATGAAGATTTGGCAGACATTTATTTGCATGGTTCCTCTTTAACATCTAAAACACATGTGTGTGTGTATACAAATGCATGCATCAAAAAATATACTGTATATTTTGGAAAAATTCAACATCCATATAAGCACATCATCTTTTCCTTTTCTTTTTCTTTTTTCCTAAGCTTTTATGACAACTTAGTTAATACTGAGGGTCCCTGAGGAAGTGAAGTGGGAACGAAAGTGTGTTCTGCGAAACGCGTTGGACCTTCAGTTCTCTCTGAAATTAGTTGTGTATTCACATATTGTTTATAGAATGAGCCAGTTTGCTACTTCTCTTTGTATACAGTATGTATTTTTGTATCGAGTTTTTATAGTATTACTTTTGTATAATAAAATTCACTTTTATATATGATTTGTTGTTGTGTGCTTATCTCAATGCGACAACCCCACATCCTTTAAAGACCAATCCTCCTTCCTTTTTCACATATTTCACATTAAATTCAGGATATGGATGCGGGATGTTGTCTCTAGAACTGGTAAACTTGTATTTTGTTTTGAATAGTAACTGATGGGTGTAAAACCCTAACAGGTTTGAGAATGATCTATGGTAAAAAAAATCTTTTGATTTTTTCCCTTTTTTTTCTTTAGTTTTTCAAGTATTTTGGAGTCATTAATAAGGAGTTGCTTGCTATAAGAGGAAGGACACAACTTAGTGGTCCTGTATGGGAGAATTTCCTGGATTCAATACAAAAGACATGTATCTCTCAAGCACAGACAGATGTGGAATTGGAGGTTTATTTTTTAAAATTAAAAAAACTACTAGAATGGAAATATAAATCTGGGTTGGCATATTTGATTTTTTGATTGATATCTTAGGGAATGAATTAATCCTTTGGGACTGCGAGTGCAAATTTTTCCATCATTTGAGGTAACTGATAGTGGATTTAGGGATCAATGGGAGAGAAATCTCACCCAAAGCTTTGCAAAAATGATGGAGATGCTAAGATATAAATACAAACAAGATTTAGTCGATTTAGACAAAGACATTGGAGCTCTATGATCTAAGAGTAATTTCCTCTCCCAAAACCCAGAATTTGCCAAAAGGAACAGAATTGAATGCAGTATTTCTAAAAATACAATAAGAATTTAATAATTAAAAACGATCATAAATTTTACAAGTACAAACTGGCCTTTTAACATGTCTATAAATGGCAAAGGGGATTGGGATTTAGGAGAAGAAAACCATACAGACAAAATATAGGGCAGGATGCCCAAATATACAGATCTGAAACTGACTCATATATACTTTCATCTGTTTTCTTCCCAGAAATCCACTTTACTTTGGGAACAGGATCGGTCGTGTTGGCCATTGGCAGACTTTGTGATCAAATTGTTGGACCACATCCTCAAATCCAACATCTTTGTTTTCAGTGGGACCACATACCTCCAGGAGCAGGGGGTTGCGATGGGCATATGCTCTGCCCCATCATATGCCATCCTGTACCTGGAGGGGTGTAAAAGATCCCTCTTTTCGGACGACACTGTGTCGGTCTATATTCACCACATTTCATTGTGGCGTCGCTACATCGACGATGTGCTGATTGTCTGAACGGGGACCCCTACTGATCTTATACAATTTATGAGTGATCTAGCTAACAAACAGTTTAATCTAAAATTTACAATGCAATTTGACACACAATGTATCCCTTTCTTGGATACCAGACTCTTTCTGAATTCAGATGAATCTCTATATACCACTGTATATTGTAAGGAAACTGCTGAAAACACAATATTACACTCTACTAGTGCCCATCCTCATTCCCTGGTATGTATTATCCCCTATAGCCAATACCTTAGGCTGCAGAGGAACTTTGCCAGTGAAGAGGATTTTTATTTGGAGGCAAAGGCCCTACGGAATCGCCTTTTCGCTAGAGGGTACAGCAAAAAGATGCTTAAAGCATATCAAAAAGAAAAACTGGATCAAAGGGAAAAACTAGTCTTTGCACCAAAAACTCATAAGACAATGGACACCACCAAAGTGATCACAAGATTTAATGCTCATCATGAACAGGTCGGGGAAATACTTACCCGCAATTGGGCTTTCCTCACAGAGAATAATGTAATTTCGAAATATGCTCATAATTTTCCAGAGTTTCTATATCGTAGATCTAAATCTGTGAGAGATAACTTGGTCCACAGCCATTATTTACCTTTTGGATGCTCTGAAGGGAGCCATGGGGGATAGGCACCTATTGGTGGGGGTGATGTGATCAACACCCATGGGTTAGAGAAGTAGATACTCTCCCACTTCCAAGAGGAGGTATCTTCAAATCGAAATTCTTTGCAGACTGTCAGATGGAGGGAATGATTTATATTGCTGTTCTGTGTATCTGTGGATCATTTTACATTGGGAAAACAAAAGGGACATTTGGGCGACGCATACAGGATCACCTATACTACATTGATGTGGGGCTCCTTTATACACCTATTGGTAAACATGTAGGTCTGAAGCATAGCTACGACCCGAAAGTAATTTCCTTCTTTGTCCTTGAAAAAATTCCTCAAAATCCCTGAGAGGGTGATTTTTGACAACCGAATTTTAAAACAAGAAGTAGAATGGATATATAACTTACAGGCAACTTCCCCGTCGGGGTTAAACACAGCCATGTCCTTTAAACCATTCCTATAGACACTATGTAATTAGGAATCATGTCACGATTAAACAATCTGTTATGTATTGACCGACCTTCCTCCCTGGTGCAGACTCCATGTATGTAATCTGTTTATTTGGTACAGTACTTATTTAAAATAATGTCTGTGATGGTTATTTATGGATTAAATGTCTACAATGTAATATTATTATCCACTATGCTCCTGTAAAGGACTGGTTTTTTTTTTCTGATGGGCACTCGGGTTCAAATCCAGGATGGGAGGGAATTTTTTCTTTCCCTGAGCTGTCCTAACCCAGCTGTAGTTCATACTCTGGCCGGGAACGGCGCTGTGACGCGGCTCTGGGTGGCTCGGCAATGCTTTGGCATGTGCGGTCTGAGTCACACTGTGCGCATGTGCAGTAGTGTGGCGGCCGCCCCGGATGTGATGTAGTGTGGGCCAGGTTATGGCCCTGTCACATCCGGTGGGGCTGTGCTACATAACGTGACTGGCGGGATTGGGCGCCGGACGCGGCTTCCAAGAGGTGGCTACCTACAAGCATGCAACGTAACCAGATGCAAGAGGTAACAATCTTTGTTGTCACAATGTATTATGTGGTTATATTAAGCTGTACCTAGTAAGGGAGGGGGGTTCCTTGAAGCGCTTAGTTGGGGGCCATTTTGCAATTTTGGAAACGTGAGAAGATTCAGTTCCCCACACTTGGGCCAGAAATCACCTACCTTGGTTTGCTAGCATTGCCCGGGTTGTGGGTTGGACCTGCCCTTGGGACTCTGCTGGGTCTGGGTGTTCTATGGCAGCCATAGAGGGACTAAAAGAGGGGGGTGATAGATATGTGGAGGGGGGGAGAGTGTGTGGGGGAAATATGTTTTCTGCTGTATGGATGCTTTCTATGTTTGTCTGTAATGCTTTTTGTGATAGACTGTTGAGGCTGACGGCATGGGGTTGGGAGGGAAGGAGGGGAGAGGGTGGGGGTGAATGTCAGTGCTGGCATGTTGGGTAAGTTGTGAACATGCATTAGTTTGCTAGTATGTGTGTGGGTAGTGGGAGAGCTAGTTTAGGGGGAGAAGGGGATGAGAGGGAATGTTAGCGTTGGTATTTTGGGTATATGCGAATGTTGTTGAGATTGCGTTTGTGGCCATATGGGAGTGTATGGTTGGGGTGGCTATGTCTGTGGGGGGGGGGGGGGTTCGCCTGTTAGTGTGTGTGGGGTTGATTGTGTGGTTTTTGCTACTTCCCTGGCTACCTATTTTTTTATCTACTACTACCGTTAGATCTGGGGCTCCTGATATATCTTCAGTACCTGGTTTACACCCCAACTCGTCTGACTGTCACCAGCGCAGTCCAGTGTCCATCAGACTCGCTCCTGTCAGCACTGCCAGGTGGATACACCATTATTGTACAACCCCCGGTGTGCACCATACTTTGTTGGAATGGCCTAGTGGTCTCTCTATGGTGGAATTGGTGAGCAGTTATATTTTCAGCAGAACCAGAACATTTGTATATGTGATATGATCTTGTATGTATAATATGTCTATTTCTTTTCCTTTTCTTTTTTTCCTAAGCTTTTGTGACAACTTAGTTAAAACTGAGGCCCCTGAGGAAGCAAAGTGGGAACAAAAGTATGTTCTGCGAAATGTGTTGGACCTTCAGTTCCCTCTATAACTAGTTGTGTATTCACATATTGTATATACAACAAGCCAGTTTGCTTCTTCTCTTTGTATACAGTATGTATTTTTATACCGGGTTTTTATAGCAATATTTTTGTATAATAAAATTCACTTTTATATATGATTTGTTGTTGTGTGCTTATCTCAATGTAACAACCCCACATCCTTTAAAGTCCCCAACTTTATATTAGTAGGTGGTTTCCTTTTTCACATATTTCACAATAAATTTGGGATGTGCATGTGTGATGTTGTCTCTAGAACTGGTAAACTTGTATTTTGTTTTGAATAGCACATCATCTTTTGTCAGAGTTAGACGGAATCAGACATGTAGCTTGGTTCTGTTTGATAAATGATGTCAACAATAAAAGCTTGCTTCCAATAAATCTCAAACTGTATCTGTGAAATGACTTAGCTTGCATGTCATTTATAAATACATTTCCAACTATCAGAGTTCATCCTGGCCTACAAAGGAGACAAACAGGGCATTGATTGGGACCGATAGAATTGCTGCTGTCTGATTTTTATGTCTCTGAACAGAACAAGAAGCAGTATCATAGGGCTAGCCAACAAGAAATAACTAAGTATAATGTGTAACTAAAGGATTGGTCAACCTTGGTCCTCTACTAAACCTTTAAAAAAACAATACAGGCTGCGCAGAGTGGGTTTAAATGGCAACAGTAGCCATTGTATTTACAAAAATTAAAATAAATAACACAAAACAATAACAAAAACAATAAAAAATGTTGACAGTGCAACCAGGAGGTGTTTTTGGGTGTCCTTAAAAGCACAATTTTCTAACTAAAATTGCCCATGTCCTCAGCCACACCTCAACCATCTTGAAGATGTTACAAACTCACACACTAACTTTTTTTCCCCAAGGGACCAAGCTCCTGGGAGAACCACCAATATTTAAACAGGTCCTCTTTAATTCCCTTTTCTTTCCCCTTCCCTCTCTTCTTCCCCGTTTACTTTTTTTTTTGTTCCTCTTATTCTACTCTTTGTCTCTTACCTTTCATCTTCTCTCTATTTATCGCCACCTTACCTCTCGCCTTTTCTTCTTATTTTCCTCATTACCTTCCCCTGCCTTCTTATCTCTCTGTTTTCCCTTCCCTGCATTCCTATCTCCCTACTTTGCTCCCCTTGCTCTCCTATCTCTGTCCTTTCCTATACCTGGCTTTCAATCTCCCCCCCCTTTTCTTCTATCTATTAATCACAAGTTCCCACATTGACATCACTTTCAACATCTGCATCTTCTTTTCCAAAATGGGTAAGAAAACCTTACATCTGAACCTGCTGGGAATCCCTTTCTTGAGATCTAAAACTGTTCATTTGGTTTCTGTCCTATGGAGTTTGATCACTTTTATACCATTCACAACATGCTGGCAGGATATGCGTTAACCACTGTGTATTTCCTAGATTCCACCTGGGCCGAGAGGTAAAGTTTGTAATTTACGCCTTTTCACATCCAACCAGGGAGCAGTTAGATGGCACATTAAAGAGTGCGCTAAGTGCTTTTAATGAATCCTATGGCTCTTGTCAGATCAAAGGACGCACGTGAGAACCATTAACTGCCAAACTCTTTTCCATATCAAATGGGATATAGCCTTTCCATTGAGTACAGAATCAAATAACATCAAGCAAATACAAGCTGATGTACATAAGGAAAAACTGACATGGATAAAGAGGCAGAAATAATATAAAACTGCACGTGCTTAAAGAGAAAATTCACCTCCAGTGTTATTTTTTTTCCTTTTATACCTTGTTTCCTGGATTATCCTCAAAACACATATCCATGTATTCCCCAAATCCAGCATTGCCCTGCTTTTTTCCATCCATTGCTGCCACATCCTGGGTCTCACACCGCCATCTTCTTCACTTCCACCATCAGAAGCCGACTGTCTCTTCTGGTTTCTTGCAGCCGGCCCCTTGAGACAGACTGAAGTGCATTTATAGTGCACTCCACATTGCCCTCAAAGACTTGTGGGAAGTGTGACCTCAGTATCCTAGGCTTCAGGCAGCTACGGATGTCAATCTTGTCTAGTCAAGAAAGGTGGAAGTGTGGGCTGCGCTCATCAAAAAAAGGTATTTGAAAAATATTAAGAAAAAAAACTAGATCTCATTTCAAAGGGGAGGGGAAAAAGAGTAAGATTCTTCAAAGAAAAAAATGGAGTGAAGGTTCGCTTCAAGGCAAGCATGTTTGCTGCCCCCCTCCTTGTTTTTCTGACCAGCCAGGCTGGATGCTGAAATAAAGATTTAGTGTAAATTTTGGATGGACCGTATGCCTTTTTTCTTTATTTTACATGGGGTGATTGAACACAGGACCCCCTCACCCCCAACAGGGATCAGTAGGGGAAAGAGGACATGAAAGGGAAGGAGGAAAAAAAAAGTTGGCGGTAGAAATGATGATGTTTCTCATCTCATGCCTTCCACTTCCCTCTTCTACAGAAGCAATGACTCTTTTTTTTTTTTTTTCAATAAATTTTTATTGAGTTTTGCATAGAAAAACAACAATTCAACATCAGGGAACAAGAGGAAAAGAAGGGGGGGGGAAGGGGGGTGGGTACGCAACATGAGCACATGTGCACATTCAGTAATATACAAGTGCAAAAAAAAAAGAAAAAGAGAAAAACAGTGATGGCATAAAAATCAGTGACTATTCCTATGAGACCATGACTTCCAAGAATACTGAAAGGTAGCTAACTTGCCTGCCCTTAAGGCTATAAGGCGTTCGTGTTCATATGTGGAGTCAACATAATGTACTACTTCTGAGAGAGACGGGACGTCTGACGTTTTCCATCTCCTGGTTATGAGGACCCTTGCGGCCAAGAAAACATGGGCCACAACGGTCCTGTACTGTGGCGGGAATTTGTCTATGGTAAGATTAAGGAGCGCTAGAGCTGGGTCCGGTGGGGTGAGGATGCCTGTCGTGGAGGAAACTAGGCTAAACACTTGGCGCCAAAAACTAGTAAGACTCTTACAGGCCCACAGTACGTGGATAAGATTGCCCACCTGACCACAATCTCTCCAGCATAGCTGAGAATGTGTTGGGTAAAAAGAATTAAGTTTGTAGGGGGTTAAGTACCACCGAGATATAACCTTGTAGGAGAGTTCCCAGTGATTAGCACAGTGAGATAGTGAATGTGAGTAAAGGATTGCTTGTTGCCATTGGGGTGTGTCATAGGTTTTGTGGAGCTCCGATTCCCATTTTAACATGGAGGAAGATTTCGAGAATGTCTGTTTATGCTGGATTGATTGGTAGAAAAGTGATGTACCTTTAGAGGCTAGAGGCCCTTTCGTGAGATGTTGCCATAGGTCGGATTTGATACGGATAATTGGCACAGGATGTCTTTTGATGAAGTTTGCAATGCGCATGTACGTGTAGGCTTCAGAGGAGGGAAGGTTTAAGGTAGTGAGGGGTTTCAGGGATGTGTTTTCCAATATTTCATCTAGCCACATTAGGCCATTACCCAACCATTTGTGAAGAGACAGGTACGGGATGAGGACAGTTAGTGTTTCCAACGGAATGCGTATCGTAGAGAGTGCAGTGTGGGAATCTGTATGTTGCAGAGTGTATCTCCAAGCCAGAAGGGATGCTTGTGTGGTTAATGGCAATTGATTTAGCGGGAGAGGTTTCCAGCAGTCCGCCGTTAGCAGTAGGGGTAGGGAAGGGACATTGGCCATGGCTGTTTCAGCCAGTACCCATTGCACGTCGGTATGTGGAGCAAACCAGCAATTAACATGAGTCATATGAGTCGCCACACAGTAGTCATATAAGTCTACCATGCCTAGTCCACCCGCCCGTTTGTGTTTGATTATTAGCGACCAGGGGCACCTAGGTTTTTTATCTTGCCACACATAGCGATTAAACAGAGATTGGAGCGAGGAGATAAAAGATTTGGCAATGGGGAGTGACAGCGTCCTGAAAATATACAAAACTTTTGGAAGAACCATCATCTTTAAAGCAGCTATTCTGCCCACCCAAGAAAGTTCTCTATATGATTTCTGTGAAAGGATGTCCATTACTTCTTGGGTTAGAGGTTTTAAATTTGCAGAGACCACATCTTTTAAGGATGGGGTCAGTCGTAATCCTAAATACGGGATGGCTGTAGAGGTCCAACTATAAGGAAGAGTTTTTTCTAAGTGTGATCTAGTGGATATGTGGGAGCCTAGGTCTAGGACGAGGGATTTGTGGAAATTGACCTTATAGTAGGAAATTCTGCTAAAGGATTCCAATGTTTTATGAGCGAAGGGGAGCGAAACAATAGGGTTGGTGAGGGATAAGATGACGTCATCAGCGAATAGGCTAATGACATGCGAGGAACCACGGAGCTTAAATCCCACAATATGTGGGTTAGAGCGGACAGCTTCTGCTAGGGGTTCAATCATAAGGTTGAATATTGTGGGGGATAACGGGCACCCCTGTCTAGTCCCGTTGCTGATGGAGAAAGGACGGGACAGCATCCCCGAGGTGTAAACCTGAGCTGAGGGTGTGGAGTATAGAGCTAGGATTGCGTTAAGGATCATGCCACTGAAGCCAAATTTACGTAGCGCCAGAGTCATGTAGGACCAGTGGACCCTATCAAACGCCTTCTCTGCGTCAATAGAGAGAAGCAGAGAAGGCGTTTTCGAGGAATTAGCATGATGGATCAAGTTCAATATCCTCCTGGTGGCATCAGAAGCTTGCCGGCCTTTCATGAAGCCCAGCTGGTCAGATTTGACCAGGGATGGCATCAATGATGACATTCTATTCGCTAGGAGTTTTGCATAGATTTTAACGTCTACGTTTAATAAAGATATGGGGCGAAAGTTGGCAGGGGTGTCCGGGGGTTTTCCCGGTTTGGGAAGAGTAACTATGTGGGCTGATAGGAATTCCTTAGGAGGAGAAGAGGATGACGCAAAAGCATGAAAAAGTTTCAGAAGGTACGGAGAAAGGACGGGGGCCATCGATTTGTAATAAGCGTTCGAAAAACCGTCAGGGCCGGGAGCTTTATCTCTTGGGAGGGATTTGATGGTTGAGTGGATTTCTTCGATTGTGAATGGGGTATTTAGAGTGGCTAGTTGTGAAGTTGTGAGGGAGGGGAGGCGGATGGTTGCTAGGAAGTTAGTAATGTCTGCTTCTGTGGGCTGGAAAGTGGTACTATCATCTTTCAAGTTATAAAGCGCACTATAATAATCGGCAAATGCGTTGGCTATATCTTGCGGGTTGGTCAATTTAGTCTTGGAAAATGGGTGTACAATAAATGGGATTTTAGCCTTCAAGGTTCGGGTCTTTAGCTTGGATGCTAAAAATTTGCCTGCCTTGTTGTGTAGGTGGTAGTGATTGAGTTTAAGGGAGCGCATCATGTTATCGTGGTCACGAATGAGCAGCAACCGTAGGTTCGCCCTCAAACGTGTTAGTTGGTCTGTCCTGTGAGCAGTGGTGTTTGTTTTGTTTAGGGTCTCTAGAGTATGAATCTCAGAAAGGAGAGAGGACAAAGCCTGGTGATGTTTCTTCTTTTCCCTGGCGCCTAGTTGGATTAAGATACCTCTCATAAACGCTTTGTGGGTACTCCAGAGGGTTGTATCCGAGACATCCTGGGTATCATTTTCCAAGAAGAACCGCTCTAGGTGAGTTTGTACCTGTTTGGACAGCACCGGATCTTGGACCAATTTGTTATTACACCTCCAGATGCGGGTAAGAGGAATAGAGCGGCCAAGATCTAGAACAGTTACCACAGCGGCGTGATCCGACCAGGTTATATCCTGGATGTCTACAGAGGTGACCCTCTGGAGAAGCCACCTGTCTAATACAAATAGGTCGATTCTGGAATACGTTTTATGTCTATGAGAGAAGAAGGTGAAATCACGTTCATTAGCATGAAGACACCGCCAACTGTCGTAGAGATCCGAGGAGTGCAGGAGACCACGCAAAGAAAGAGCACGTCCCCTACCCCCCGCGGATGAGTCCAGGACAGGGTCAGGGACAACATTAAAGTCCCCACACAGCAATACGCTCCCCCTGCGTACCTTAGAAATCTTCTTGAAAAGAGATCGCAAAAATCTCAGCGGACGAGCAGTGGGAGCGTAAAGGGAAACTACAGTCATCAACATTTTATCAATCGAGCAGATCAGAATGATATATCTACCATCATCGTCGATATGTGATTCGTGCAATTCAAAGTCCACGGAGTCTCTAATCGCTAAAAGAATGCCCCGTTTTTTAACGGGAGCAGAGGAGAGAAAAACATGAGGATAAGCCGGGTGACAACAGTACGGCGTAGCGTCTTTCTTGAAGTGTGTTTCCTGAATGGTCAAAATGTCGACATGTTGTTTCATGGCTTCCTTCCACATAGTCCTCCTTTTCGCCGGGTGGTTTAGCCCGTTGGCATTCAGGGATAGAAGTTTAAGTCCCATCAGTGGACCATGCATAGGAAGATATGAGAAAGGTTTCACGTGTCCTATAAAGAACTAGAGTGGTGCTGATAGCACCGGGCAGGATGGTGAATGCAGTTGCTTGGAGAAAAAGGAAGGTCATGTGAAGAGACGTTGCCAAGAGGCCTGGATAGAAAAAAATACTGGATGCGGACTTCAGTATGTTCCATGGCGTAGAGGTTAGGATGGTTGCAGTACCCAAAACAAACAGGGAGGGGGAAGGGTGGCAGGATCCAACAGGGGTCATAAAAAGGAGAAGGTCCCAAAGGAGAAGGGCTTCGAGCAGCCGGAGCTGTGACATGTTTGGGGGGTGATAGAGCAATTTGCTCAAAAGGGTGGGGGTAGTAAGCAGGTTGAAAACAGTGCAACAAAGAACCAGGGTTAATATGTCAAAGAAAAAAAAATCCGTGTTGCGGTAAACATTCAGGGGGTGTTAAAGGATGTCGGTTGAGATCTGGGGCGCTCTTCAGGTCTCAGAGGTGAAAATCGATCATGGTGGAAACGATCGGGTGGTGGGTGAGATGCCGGTAGAATGCTCCATGAAGTAAGGAGGGAGACACCTTCGTCCACGGAACGGATCACGGAGTTGACCCCATCTCGGGTAACAATCAAAGTAGCTGGATATTTCCACTTGTATGGAATGCTATGGTTACGAAGGGCCTTAGTCACCGTAGCCAAATTTTGTCGACGTTGCATGGTATGCTGAGAATAGTCAGGGAAAATTTGGACACCTTTGGCCTTGTCCGGTAGGGAGTCAGGTTTTCTGAATACTTCCAAAATTTTTTCCTTCACTTGGAAGAAATGGATTCTTAATAGAACATCTCTAGGTGCCTCCTTGGGAATGTGAGAAGGTTTCGGGATACGGTGGATGCGGTCGATGGTCAAATCTGCCTGCGAAAAATTTGGAACTGCTGCCAGGAAAATGTCCTTAACAAAGTGGGGTAATTGGGCTTGACTTACACTCTCTGGTACGCCCCGCACTTTGAGATTATTGCGACGGGAACGGTCTTCCAGGTCAGCAATTTTCGATTTGAGCCATTGCAGTTCGTCAGCATGGTCAGCATGAGCATCCACCATAGTGTTGAATGATTGGGCACAGGCTGTGAGTTGATCTTCCACATGTGAAACCCTGTTATTTAAAGCATGCACTTCAGCCCTGCAGTGTTTAATACCTTGCCAAAGGTCTGCGTGTAATGAGGATTTCAGAGACATGAGCATCTCTTTAAGTGTAACATCCGAGATGGGTTGCCCTGTGGTAGGGAAAGAAGCTATCGGGTCCGTGGCACCTGTGTCCATGTTGTTAAAGGGGTCCCCCGCATCCCCCCCTGACCCTGAAGCATATGAGGTTTCCTCACCATTGTCTTTCCTAGGCCTTGATTTAGCAGGGCTGTTTAAAGGAGTAAGAGGGTCGGGAGCTGGCATGTCTGCAGCAGGGGCATTGAGACCATCATGTGAGGCCAGGTGCTGTTGTAGCAGGGAGGAGGAGGATGAGCCCTTAGCAGTGTTGGAAGCCCCTGGGGTCGCTGAGTGAAAGAAGAATTGTAGCTTCCTGGGTTGGGGGGTCTCGCGGCGGCGGCGGCGAGACATAGTAGATTTTCGGGGTGGTGGCGCCTTGCAAAGACCCCCTGAATTTGTGGAACCCTGGTTCTGGTGGGTATAGTTGATTACATGCGGCCTATGGCCGTAGCGGACTCACCCGACTCTTCTTCCGGGTACAGCCGTCGGGCGGAAATCGAGGCCGCGGCTTCGGTCCGGGAGGTAGGCCGCGAATGGACGTGCGGCTAACAGTTGGAGATCCCGGCAAGAGTGGCCTCAAATTGTTCGTGGGAGTGCGGGCAGTCTGTTCAGGGTGGTCCCGTGGCGATAGGCAGCAGGATGGCTGGGATATCGGTGCCGATGTCGAGTGGATAGCGGAGCTCAGTGAGGAAGCGTCCGCTCTGTCTCACGTCCAGGACACGCCCCCAGAAGCAATGACTCTTGATCAAGGATTTAAGACATGGTTCCCATGTTTTATGAAATCTCGTCATCTTTTTGTTTTGCTAAATGGTCATTTTTTTAAAGACCTTCACGTAAGAGACCCAGTGCATGACTTCAGCGAAGGGAATGGTTGTGATTTTCCAAGCTCTTACTATTACCCTCTATACAGCCAAAGGATTTGCGTAACAAGCTTGAGATGGATATTTATGCATTCCATGGGTTGCCGACTCAGAAGGGCTTCATAAGGTTCTTTGCAAAAGAATTTACCATATAGACAGTATAACTGTATAGAGCATTTGTTAGTCTCTAATCAAACATCTATGCACTTTAGGGCAATTCCACAATATATGTCTGAAGAAGCCCTCTGCATGACATACTCGAAAACATTGAGGAGACTGGGTAGGAATCGCACCTGAGATTCCCAAGGTACCATCGAAGAAGAGCCTTGTAGTTCACCTCTACAGCTAAAAAATGGGGTGAACTCTTGACCACGTTTGTCCACATTGGGGACCAATTCTATTCACCAATGAGTGGTTTCCCAGCTCAGTATCCTACTTGGCCGTATAAGAGAGAAGGGCTGTCACTGCCAAAGCAGACAGTAAAGAATAGATGACAGATAGACCTGTCTGGATTAGTCAGTTACAAGTGAACTCCAAAATACAAAGTATAAAAATATATGTGACTATGTATTCAATAAAATCATTACATGTATTTTTTTTCAAAATATAGCCAGTGTAAGTATGAACATTTTACTTGGTATCAACCTTTTGCAATCTTCTATATAGCAGCACTTAGAATGGAGGAAGGACAGGCAGGATTTGGAGACAATCAGGTGTGCTGCATACAAAAGAGAGGAAAGAGAAAGCAGAGTGAGCAGAGGTAACATGTTCAGTCGGCTGCTGCTCTTTTACTATTTATTCTGTAAGCTGGGATTTGAGAGAATGGACACCATTGTACAGTGGTGATCGAAAGTTTGGGCATCCCAGGTAAAAATTTGTATTAATGTGCATAAAGAAGCAAAGGAAAGATGGAAAAATCTCCAAAAGGCATCAAATTACAGATTAGACATTCTTATAATATGTCAACAAAAGTTAGATTTTATTTCCGTCATTTAAACTTTCAAAATAACAAAAAACAAAAAAATGGTGTCTGCAAAAGTTTGGGCACCCTGCAGAATTAATATCTTGTACTTCCCCATTTGGCAGGTATCACAGCTTGTAAACACTTTTTGTAGCCAGCCAAGAGACTTTCAATTCTTGTTTGAGGTATCTTTGCCCATTCTTCTTTACAAAAGTCTTCCAGTTCTTTGAGATTTCTGGGCTGTCTGTCACGCACTGCTCTTTTAAGGTCTATCCATAGATTTTCAATTATGTTGAGGTCAAGAGATTGTGAAGGCCATGGCAAAACCTACAGTTTACGCCTCTTGATGTAATCCTCCATGGATTTTGAGGTGTGTTTAGGATCATTATCCATTTGTAGAAGCCATCCTCTCTTTAACTTCAGCTTTTTCACAGATGGCATCAAGTTACTATCCAAAATTTGCTGAAATTTTATTGAATCCATTTTTCCTTCTACTCGTGAGACATTCCCTGTGCCACTGGCTGCAATACCACCCTGAAGCATGATTGATCCACCCCCATGCTTAACAGTTGGACAGAGGTTCTTTTCATTAAATTCTGTGCCCCTTCTTCTCCAAATGTACCTTTGCTCATTCCGGCCAAAAAGTTCAATTTTAAGCTCATCGGTCCACAGAACTTGTTTCCAAAATGCATCAGGCTTGTCTATATGTTCATTTGCAAAGTTCAAATGCTGATTTTTGTGGTGAGGATGTAGAAGAGGTTTTCTTCTGATGACTCTTCCATGAAGACCATATTTGTACAAGTATCTCTTTATAGTGGAATAGTGTACCACAACTTGAGGGATTGTGCAGTCAAACATTGGTTTTGAATTGTTTTTCTCACAATCCTGCGAGCTGTTCTGTCTGATATTTTTCTTGGTTTTCCAGATCTTGCTTTAACTTCCACTGTTCCTGATGACTGCCATTTCTTAATTACATTCCGAACAGAGGATATTGACATCTGACAACGCCTTGCTATCTTCTTATAGCCTTCTCCAGCTTTGTGAGTGTCAACTATTTTCAGTTTCAGTTTTCTAGATAACTGCTTAGAAGATCCCAATGGTGCTGATTGTTGGGGCAAGGTCAGATGAGTCTGGGCATTTAAAATCTTTGAGATTGACATCACCTGGTCTTCCCAGATGATGATTGAGAACAATCCATGACACTGGCAGGTCTCAGCCTTGCAAAGGGGGCAGTGCATGCTATAAGTTCTGCAGGGTGCCCAAACTTTTGCAGACACCATTTTTTTGTTTTCTGTAATTTTGAAAGTGTCAGTGATGGAAATAAAATCTAACTTTTGTTGACATATTATAAGAATGTCTAATCTGTAATTTGATGCCTTTTGGAGATTTTTCCATCTTTCCTTGGCTTCTTTATGCACATTATTACAAATTTTTACCTAGCGTGCCCAAACTTTCGATCGCCACTGTATTCCTTCTATGGTCTACTGTGGTGGTGTGATTCTCCTGGCTGTGCTGTGTGGTGGAGCTGTAAAAACTTCAAGACTGAATTGACAGCAATACCAATGCTTAAAGCAGATTCCTTATATGAATTTTATCTGTGTATTTAGCAGTTTTCCAGGAGTACAGCTTTAAATACGGGATATCTCCAGTATCCAGGCAGAATGTGTGCTCCTTGAGAACACATGTAATTTCCCTTTAATTATCTACAGCATGTGGTTCATACTGTAATCATGAAACAGGCTTCTTCCTGGGGACAGTCAATCTTATTTATGTCCCGCAGAGTAGAATGGGATTAAAAAACAATCCTTCTATAAAGAATCTTTCAAAATTATTTGGACAGGGAAGTTAATGAAATGATCATCGATGGCTGGAAGAGCCCAGGTTATTAATTCTGATCCATGGAAATATATATATGTTTGTGTAGTCCATCAGAAGGAGAGAACACTTTCATTCCCACCTTTAATCACGTTTAAAGAATCTAACGTTTGAGAATTGCAGGAGACAATTAGTTCCAGGACATTAACCTGAACTGATAGCTGTTCATTCCTGAGATTTCCTTTACCTCCAGGACAGTGGCTTCCAGCCTCACTTTGTTAATCAAATACTTACATGTGAAGCAATCAATGATTCTGCAGTTCAGAGGCATGTTGAGGAACCATATGAGAAAGGGGAGGGCTGGTGGACAGAATTTCTGGCTAATGTAGGATTTTCACACTAGACATTATATAAAACTAAAAGAAAGGCAAAAAATCTGTATTACGCAAGAAAAACAATTGGATCCTTCCCTTTATTATCCGACCTGTACTATGGGCAACTGTGTTCCTCAGTTTTCCTTTGTGTTATCTACACAATAATATTTTTAGGTATGATCATTGGCATAAACATAGATGTAAAGCCTAACTGAATTACAAATACTGTAGTTTGTAAATCATTGTGTATCATGAACAGCTGGATGTTGCACCCTTCTGGTGTTTAAGCTTTAGAAGGAGGTTAAAAAATAAATTGTTTGTATTTTTAGTTTTCATTGTCAATGTCATTATTTCTATTAATTCATTTAATTAGCAGTTTCCGAGTGTTATGTTCAAAATTTTGAAATACTACTCTGAGAACTAATATTTGTCTATTCATTATGTGGCAGATAAACTTCTGGTAGACATCACTGGTTAGACTCCTGTCCCCTGAAGGCATTCCTTGGCAACAAAATGCGTTGGGAGGAGCCTATTTGTGACATCATCATGCACACTGATCTCTATGCAGTGGTGTCGGTGTTTGCCTGTCTCTTCTAAGTAGTGTACATAGAGTACCTTCTGAGTACCTTGGAGTGAACACTCAATGTTTTTTTATGATGGTATTACACAATGTGGCTATCTTTGTTCCTTTTTCATGGTGACAATAATCAGTTGAGTTGGTGAGAGAGTGTGGGCTATCCCTGGATTTATTGGAACCACCAAGCAGTGGAGAGTACTGAAATACAAAAAGATGTCAGCACGGCTGTATATGCATATGGCAAAGGGTAAATAAAGTGCTAACTGTGCATTATCTGTGTAGTGTAGTAATCAGTGCAGTAGATAATTAAATAAATATACCAATAATAATCAATCTGTAGGTACATATATAAATCATAAATACTATGCACAAATATTAGAGTCCATATAAAGTGATCTCAGTGCTCTAGGTGCTTAATATGTACTTCTTCGGGTGATGCAAACATGCTGCTTCAATAGTGCTCATCTATGGTGACCCTACTCACCAGAAAGGTAATGATCATAAGCCTAGGATTATAGTGTTAGTCCTAGTCCCGTCTGTATGGATGGAGGTAGAAGGTACAGTGCCTTACAAAAGTATTCGGCCCCCTTGAACTTTTTGACCTTTTGCCACATTTCAGGCTTCAAAAATAAAGATATAAAACTGTAATTTTTTGTGAAGAATCGACAAAAAGTGGGACACAATCATGAAGTGGAACGAAATTTATTGGATATTTCAAACTTTTTTAACAAATAAAAAACTGAAAAATTGGGCGTGCAAAATTATTCAGCCCCTTTACCTTCAGTGCAGAAAACTCTCTCCAGAAGTTCAGTGAGGATCTCTGAATGATCCAATGTTGACCTAAATGACTAATGATGATAAATAGAACCCACCTGTGTGTAATCAAGCCTCTGTATAAATGCACCTGCACTGTGATAGTCTCAGAGGTCTGTTTAAAGCACAGAGAGCATCATGAAGAACAAGGAGCACACCAGGCAGGTCCAAGATACTGTTGTGGAGAAGTTTAAAGCCAGATTTGGATACAAAAAGATTTCCCAAGCTTTAAACATCCCAAGGTGCACTGTGCAAGCGATAATATTGAAATGGAAGGAGTATCAGACCACTGCAAATCTACAAAGACCTTGCCGTCCCTCTAAACTTTCAGCTCATACAAGGAGAAGACTGATCAGAGATGCAGCCAAGAGGCCCATGATCACTCTGGATGAACTGCAGAGATCTACAGCTGAGGTGGGAGACTCTGTCCATAGGACAACAATCAGTCGTATACTGCACAAATCTGGCCTTTATGGAAGAGTGGCAAGAAGAAAGCCATTTCTTAAAGATATCCATGAAAAGTGTTGTTTAATGTTTGCCACAAGCCACCTGGGAGACACACCAAACATGTGGAAGAAGGCGCTCTGGTCAGATTAAACCAAAATCGAACTTTTTGGCAACAATGCAAAACGTTATGTTTGGCGTAAAAGCAACACAGCTCATCACCCTGAACACACCATCCCCACTGTCAAACATGGTGGTGGTAGCATCATGGTTTGGGCCTGCTTTTCTTCAGCAGGGACAGGGAAGATGGTTAAAATTGATGGGAAGATGGATGGAGCCAAATACAGGACCATTCTGGAAGAAAGCCTGATGGAGTCTGCAAAAGACCTGAGACTGGGACGGAGATTTGTCTTCCAACAAGACAATGATCCAAAACATAAAGCAAAATCTATAATGGAATGGTTCACAAATAAACATATCCAGGTGTTAGAATGGCCAAGTCAAAGTCCAGACCTGAATCCAATCGAGAATCTGTGGAAAGAACTGAAAACTGCTGTTCACAAACGCTCTCCATCCAACCTCACTGAGCTCGAGCTGTTTTGCAAGGTGGAATGGGAAAAAATTTTAGTCTCTCGATGTGCAAAACTGATAGAGACAGCTGTAATCGCAGCAAAAGGTGGCGCTACAAAGTATTAACTTAAGGGGGCTGAATAATTTTGCACGCCCAATTTTTCAGTTTTTTATTTGTTAAAAAAGTTTGAAATATCCAATAAATTTTGTTCCACTTCATGATTGTGTCCCACTTGTTGATTCTTCACAAAAAATTTCAGTTTTTATATCTTTATGTTTGAAGCCTGAAATGTGGCAAAAGGTCGAAAAGTTCAAGGGTGCCGAATACTTTCGCAAGGAACTGTATAGTATCCCGATATAGGCTGTTTAGGCTGTTAGATGGTCTCCGTGACTCAAATAAAAAGAAGGAATCTCCAAGTATATAGTTGAAGTTTATTCAAAATAAAATATCCACTCACATTAAAAATGACTTGCTTCCACCTAATCGTGTGTGGTATGGTGGTTTCCGGTGTAGTTCAGGTGTGTTTGCCTGTCTCTTATAAGTAGAGTACATAGAGTACCTTCTGAGAACCTTGGAGTGAATACTAAATGTTTTTTTTTTATGATGGTATTACACAATGTGGCTATCTTTGTTCCTTTTTCATGGTGACAATAATCAGTTGAGTTGGTGAGAGAGTGTGGGCTATCCCTGGATTTATTGGAGCCACCAAGCAGTGGAGAGTACTGATTTATTTATTACAAGCTTAAGTGGTGGAGATTGCAGATTCATTTTGTATAGTACAAACTGCATTGACCTCTTATAATTTGAAGGTCCTTTGCCTCTGGTAAGAAGCCTGTGCACTTGGAGGATTACAGGATTTGCAGTGTCTTTCTCACAGCACTGTCTTGGCAATAATTTATGAACTGTGAGCATTAACTTTTGGTTTTTTTATTATATTTAATGTTATAAAGTATATTATCACTTTTTATTAATGGATTGTATTTAACACTGATGCACTTTATTCACAGCCTGGGAAATGAAACTTTATGTTTGACCATGAATTTTTGGTTATTTTACACCATTTATTTTTCATTTATCCTCCATTGATGCACTTTATTTGTGATTATATAATTTATTACACATTAGATTAGAGTTTTAAGCACTTAATGTCCAGTATTCAGATATTAGAATATAAGAGTGCTGCTGTTCTTGATATATGTAATCTAGAGACATGGAGCACAGGATCTTGGAATCGTTTATTATAAACAACTGCCATGTTTTAACCACTTGCCGACCGCTTCACATATATATATATATACTATGGGGTGGCGGTTTCTACAGGCGAAATCACGTACCTGTACGTCTTCCTCACTTCCGGGTTTGCGCGGCATACGCACGCCGCCGGCACCCAACTCCCGCTGTGATGGGACACAGCGGGTAGCCAATCGGCCCGCCAATCATTCCGGACAAGGCAAATCATCGTTCTGTGACAAGAGAAGACAGAGATCCAGTGTTTCTGCTAAGCAGGAACATGGATCTCTATCTTCCCACAGTACAAGCACCTTCCCACAGTTAGAAAACACTCCCTAACCTTAATTAATTTAATCATTTGATTGCCTCTGTTAACCCCTTCCCTGCCAGTGTTATTAGTAGAGTGATGGTGCATATTTTTTTAGTACTGATCACTGTATTGGTGTCACTGATCTCCAAAAAGTGTCACTTAGTGTCAGATTTGTCCTCCGCAATGCCACAGTCCTGCTATAAGTCGCTGATCACCACCATTACTAGTAAAAAAAAAAAAAAAAAAATTCCATATACGCTATAACATTTGCGCAAACCAATCAAAATATGCTTTATTGATTTTTTTTTTTTAACCAAAAAAATGCAGCAGAATACATATTGGCCTAAACTTATAAAAGAACTTTTTTAAATTTTTTATTGGGTATGTTTTGAAGCAAAAAGGAAAAAAATATAGCACACAAAAAAAAAAAAAACACAGAGGTGATCAAATACCACCAAAAGAAAGCTTTATTTGTGGGGAAAAAAGGACATCTTTTTTATTTGGGTACATCATCGCACGACTGCACAACTGTCAGTTAAATTACAGCAGTGATTTATTGCAAAACAATTGCCTGGTCATTAAGGGGGGTAAACCTTCCAGGGCTGAAGTTGGACTCCTCTATTTTATGGGATTGTGAAGGGCAATTAAATTGTACAATAAAGGCATTAAACAAAAATAGTATTATTATTACTTAAAATGTTTATATTTTATTTAAACCGCATGTTATAAAAAAAACTGGGGTGCTCATCATAAAATACTTAGAACATATACAAACAAAAACATAATAGAAAACAAGACACCGTTTGTAGCATGTATTAATACATGTCTAGCAATTGGCCCATTGTGGTAATTCCAGCTACTCATTGTTGGTATTCATCATGGTTGCACATCCAGGCACAATAAATGCTATTCAGAGCTTTTCAACGCGTTTCAAATATTCAATTTTTCCTTCATCATGAATTGTTTACCACTCTGTAGACATAAATGGCTATTACTAAATATGTAATTATTGGCTAATAGCATGATGATTTACACTCATATATCGCAAACACTTACATCAATAAGGTAACTAGACCACAACACTAACCCACAGACACCATCTGGACAGACTGTATCAGTCCTCCTCTTAGTATACAAGGACCGTCTGGGCACTTTTCAACCACCATGTTATCAAAATTCATTGTATGGAGTCTAAAGCCCTTCTGGATGGGAGCACTTAAAATAAATAAAAAGGCACAGATATCTGTAGATTTATCCTGACATGGCATAGGGGAAAAAAGTCCCCTACATAGCTCCGAAATAAATGGCCCTGATACTTACAGATATAACTGATATAGAGCCACATGAGTGACTGGGGGCAGTAAAAACCGGATGGTCCAGCCAAATTCTATATTTACAATTTGACAGGGCTGTACACATGGCACAGGCATGATGCTTCACAGTTGATGCATTTTTACCTTGGGCTGCAAAATTTGAGAGGTAGCCTAGCTTGTAAGGTCCACCTGTTTGCTAAAGTTCAGCTTTAAGGCACCCAGGTATCTACCTAACACATTTAGTTCAGCATTTTTAACAGGGCTCCACTGGGAAGGTAGCTATAGTAATTAGTATGTGCATCATGCAAGGAGATTTACAAGTGCTACCTATTATTTCACCTGTCTGTCTTTTAGGATACAAAAAGTTAATTAAAACTTAACTGAATATTCAGAGCTCAATTTCCTTTTATCCCTTGAGGGAGAAAGCGAAAGAAAGAAGTACAATGGATTTTTTTGTTTCAATCAAAAAAAATTTGTTATGCAGTTAAAAAACATTTTTAATACCAATGTGATATAAATCAGATGCAATGAAGCAATTTGTAAATATTCTGATTCTACATAAACAAATAGTTCCATTAATAGATATTTTTTCTGATTTTGATATTGTGGGAATTAGGCCCAATCAAGAAATAATGTTTAAAAATATTGCAGTTGTAAGCATTTCATAGATGTAGAATTAAGTTCTGTGAAAAATACTCAAAAGCTGTTGTTTTTTTGGTGGACATCATTCTTGACATAATATTAACTGTAACTTGATGTTTCGATAATACTTTTACTGAAGTTTTTAGGTACAGAGATTCCGCAACCGCGCAGCAGGGAAAAAAAAGAAAATGGAACAAAATAATAGCCTCGTAATATGACAAGATATTCATGTCAGCCAACATACAATGATACATTTGTTGATATATACAGTATCTCACAAAAGTGAGTACACCCCTCACATGTTTGTAAATATTTTATTCTACCTTTTAATGTGACAACACTGAAGAAATTACACTTTGCTACAATATAAAGTAGTGAGTCTACAGCTTGTATAACAGTGTAAATTTGCTGTCCCCTCAATATAACTCAGCACACAGCCATTAATGTCTAAACCACTGGCAACAAAAGTGGGTACACCCCAAAGTGAAAATGTCCAAATTGGGCCCAATTAGCCATTTTCCCTCCCTGGTGTCATGTGATAGGTTAGTGTTACAAGGTCTCAGGTGTGAATGGGGAGCAGGCGTGTTAAATTTGGCGACTGGTCACTAGAAGTTCAACATGGCACCTCATGGCAAAGAACTCTGCGAATCTGAAAAAAAGAATTGTTTCTCTACATAAAGATGGCCTAGGCAATAAGAAGATTGCCAAGACCCTGAAACTGAGCTGCAGCATGGTGGCCAAGACCATACAGTGGTTGAACAGGACAGGTTCCACTCAGAACAGGCCTCTCCATGGTCGACCAAGGAAATTCAGTGCACGTCCTCAGCATCATATCCAGAGGTTATATTTGGGAAATAGATGTATGAATGCTGCCAGCATTTCTGCAGAGGTTGAAGGGGTGTGAGGTCAGCCTGTCAGTGCTCAGACCATGGGGCTGCATGAATGCTGCTGGCACTGGGGAGCTACAGTTCATTGAGGGAACCATAAATGCCAACATGTACTGTGACATACTGAAGCAAAAGCATGATCCCCTCCCTTCAGAGATTGGGTCGCAGAGCAGTATTCCAACATGATAACAACCCCAAACACACCTCCAAGACAACCACTGCCTTGCTAAAGAAGCTGAGGGTAAAGGTGATGGACTGGCCAAGAATGTCTCCAGATCTAAACCCTATTGAGCATCTGTGGGGCATTCTCAAAAGGAAGGTGGATGAGCGCAAGATCTCTAACATCCCCCAACTCCATAATTATGTCATGGAGGAGTGTAAGAGGACTCCAGTGGCAACCTGTGAAGCTTTGGTGAACTCTATGCCCAAGAGGGTTAAGGCAGTGCTGGAAAAAAATTGTGGCCTTACAAAATATTGACACTTTGGGTCCAATTTAGACATTGTCACTTAGGGGTGTACTCACTTTTGTTGCCAGCAGTTTAGACATTATTGGCTGTGTGTTGAGTTATTTTGAGGGGACAGCAAATTTACACTATTATACAAGCTGTACAGTCACTGTCACATTAAAAGATATAATAAAATATTTACAAAAATGTGAGGGGTGTACTCACTTTTGTGAGAGACTGTATATCAGTGATAATAACAACAGTACACATCAGGTTGTCATTTTGCTATTGTTGGTGGAATACCAGGTTGACTAGTCTTTCCAAGCAGTTTCAAAAGTCTTAAGTGAGTCGAACCTAAGAGCTTTATTTTTCTCACATGAGTATATTGAGTGAATAATAGTTTTTGTTTCAGATAGGTTAGGTGCCCGGTCTCCTCTCCAGTGCCTAACGGTCATTAAACAAGCTGCCATCAAAATGCCAGTAACCACTTTTCAGTGTGTCACAGGAAAGTCTTCAATACAGAGATTGAGCATCGCTAGGTCAGGCATAGGATCTGTTGGGATGCCTGTGACACTGGAGAGAAGTCGGAATACACTCCACCAAAAGCTCCTAAGGTTTTTGCAAGACCGGAGAACATAGAAAAGATTACCCACTTGGCCACACCCTCGCCAACTTAAGGGAGAGTTATTTGATGAGAAGTGAGCTACAAGGTATGACGTACCACCTAGATATTAATTTCTGGGTGATTTCCCAATAGTTAACACAGTGCGACACAGCACAGGAGTGCCGTGGTGCGTTAAGCCACTGGCGAGGTTCATGGGTCTTTTGTAAGTCTGTCTCCCACGCCAAGAATGTGGAACTCTTGGTGAATTTTAGTTTGTTTTGCAGCAGGTTGTAAAATAAATAAATTCCCTTAGGGGTCTGAGGCGCACTATGGAAGAGCTGCCAAATATTAGGAGGTAATTGGATTTTAGGAGGGGGTTTAGCCAGCACAAGATGTTTGATACGGAAAAGTTTGAAGAGAATATGAGCAGGGATATTGTAAATTCTGCTTAGGTTATCAAAACTTCTCAGTTTGTCACCATCATACAGGTCTGCCACTGTTGATAGATTGTAGGAGGACCATTTAATAGGGGCAAGGTGGGGTAAGAGTATGTTGAATATGTCAAATGGTAGTGAGACATCTGTATAGGCCTCAACGTGCAGTTTCTGATTATATATAAACCTCCATGCTTGTCGGGATGCAGCAACCATGATAGAGAGGGAATCTAAAGAGTGTGGGGACCAGACATCAGCTAGCAGGAGTAGGTGTAGGTTAGGTGTTGAGGATATTATTTCTTCGATGCCTAACCACAGCTTGTCGAAAAGAAAGTATAGTCTCTCTCATTAGCATGCATCTTAGAAGACATCTTCATTGTGGAATAGAGATTGTAGGGTAGGCACTTTTGGGTGAGGATGACAGATCCAGCTGTGGATCTACTGTAAGGTTAAAGTTCCCACAAAGCAAAAGATTTTCATATTTTTCAGTGGAGAGTTTTCCAAATATTTTACGGGCAAATCACAGCTGGTTAGAGTTGCAGGGCATAGATTGTGGCCAGCATGTAAGGTTTAGCATTGAGGTCACATTGTAAGATGATGAAACAACCCTCCGGATCTATGAGAGATAAATGGAGTGTAAAGGACACCATTTTCTCACAAAAGTGAGTACACCCCTCACATTTTTGTAAATATTTTATTATATCTTTTCATGTGACAACACTGAAGAAAAGACACTTTGCTACAGTGTAAAGTAGTGAGTGTACAGCTTGTATAACAGTGTCATTTTGCTGTCCCTTCAAAATAACTCAACACACAGCTAATAATGTCTAAACCGCTGGCAACAAAAATGGGTACACCCCTAAGTCAAAATGTCCAAATTGGGCCCAAAGTGTCAATATTTTGTGTGGCCACCATTATTTTCCAGCACTGCCTTAACCTTGGGCATGGAGTTCACCAGAGCTTCACAGGTTGCCACTGGAGTCCTCTTCCACTCCTCCATGAAGACATCACAGAGCTGGTAGATGTTAGAGACCTTGCACTCCTCCACCTTCCATTTGAGGATGCCCCACAGATGCTTAATAGGGCTTAGGTCTGGAGACATGCTTGGCCACTCCATCACCTTTACCTTCAGCTTCATTAGCAAGGCAGTGGTCGTCTTCGAGGTGTGTTTGGGGTGGTTATCATGTTGGAGTACTGCCTTGCGGCCCAGTCTCCGAAGGGAGGGGATCATGCTCTGCTTCATTATGTCACAGTACATGTTGGCATTCATGGTTCCTTTAATGAACTGTAGCTCCCCAGTGCCGGCAGCACTAATGCAGCCCCAGACCACAACGCTTCCACCACCATGCTTGACTGTAGGCAAGATACACTTGTCTTTGTACTCCTCACCTGGTTGCCACCACACACGCTTGACACCATCTCAACCAAATTAATTTATCTTGGTCTTATCAGACAACAGGACATGGTTCCAGTAATCCATGTCCTTAGTCTGCTTGTCTTCAGCAAACTTTTTGCAGGCTTTCTTGTGCATTATCTTTACAAGAGGCTTTCTTCTGGGACGACAGCCATGCAGAGGATTTTGATGCAGTGTGCAGAGTTTGGTCGCACTGACAGGCTTTCTTTCCACCCCTTCAACCTCTGCAGCAATGCTGGCAGCACTCATATGTCTATTTTCCAAAGACAATCTCTGGATATGACGCTGAGCACAAGCATTCAATGTCTTTGGTTGACCATGGCACGGCCTGTTATGAGTAGAACCTGTCCTGGTAAACCGCTGTATGATCTTGGCCACTGTGCTGCAGCTGAGTTTCAGGGTCTTGGCAATCTTCTTATAGCCTAGGCCATCTTTTTGTAGAGCAACAATTCTTTTCTTTAGATCCGCAGAGAGTTCTTTGCCATGAGGTGCCATGTTGAACCTCCAGTGACCAGTATAAGAGAGTGAGAGCGATAAGACCAAATTTACCACACCTGCTCCCCATTCACACCTGGGACCTTGTAACACTAACGAGTCACATGACATCGGGGAGGGAAAATGGCTAATTGGGCCCAATTCTGACATTTTCACTTAGGGGTGTACTCACTTTTGTTGCCAGCAGTTTAGACATTAATGGCTGTGTGTTGAGTTATTTTGAGGGGACAGCAAATTTACACTGTTATACAAGCTGTACACTCACTACTTTACATTGTAGCAAAGTGTAATTTCTTCAGTGTTGTTACATTAAAAGATATAATAAAATATTTACAAAAATATGAGGGGTGTACTCACTTTTGTGAGATACTGTATATATATATATATATATATATATATATATATATATATATTCTTTCCAGATGTTTTAACAATCTATTTAGGTACTAATAGAGATATACACCACAATACTTAGTCATGAGAAAGCAGCAGTTTTCTGGTAAATGTGTTGACAACAAGAATAGAATGCTTAAAGTTGTTAACAATGTCTGTTTTAACAAGTTATACTTTTATCTGTAACCTGCAATTGATATGTCCTGTGTTGACAATTGTGTATGTAATCTCCAGTTAATGTCTATGTTTTTGGTATTTTTAAAGAAACAATATGGAACATGTCTATGGCTTATTTTATTCTGTGATGAAACAAAATACTCAGATTTGTAATTTTTAATTATGAATGATTCCTAAATGCTACTGAGAGAGAAGGAGAGAGAGAGAGAAGTATGTCATCATGGTGACAGGTCATGATTGACACCGAATATACTGTACTGATTGACCTTGGATCTACATTGGGGACATTGCTGATTTTTCACATTTCCCGTGTTTTTACTTGCTTTTTACATTTTTTCTTAAATTAATGATTCACAAAGAGGGAAATCTGAACATATGAGAGATTCCTTGTTCTAAGGGAAGATTTCAGATTCTAAGAAGTTCCCCCACAGACCCCTACATACCTTTTAGAGAACAGAATGTGAGATGGAGCCTTTGTCCTCATTAACATGCAGTGCTTCACCACCCACCTTGCAAGGTTGAGGATTGTAGCCTAACATAGTTCAAACTGAAGGAGTGGTGTTAGCGAGAGAGAACACCCAGAGTTCATGCCTAGATAACCTGGATAAGATTTTGGTATTGATTTTTAGGAGTATCCCATACCATTTTTTCTTTCTTCTTTTTTTTTTCTAAAGGTACAGTAGACGTTTTGTTTCTCCGTTCACTGTTCGGTCACAACATAGGCTCAGAGGAAGTGGGTTCATTAAATGCTGGTTTTGTTTTTTTATTATTTTAACAGATTATTCATTTTTATCTTTTATTGTTGGCTGAAAATCTGCTTTAACTATTCATCACACGCACATATAATGTAAAAAAGTGCATAAACAGAGATTTCATTCAGTGAAAGCTAAATGTAGGGGGCGTGGCCGGAAGTACACCAAGGCAGACGTGTGGGAGAGAGATCCGCCGATCCCGATTTTAATCTGCTGCCATCCTCAGTCCAGAGAGCATAATAGGGCACAGCACCTACCCACTGAGCTTCCCGCTGCCCTGAGGAATCAAACGAGACCAAAATTAGTGAAATCGGTGAACCGGGAGCTGAGTTCCGACTGCGGCCTAGTTAAGGCCAGAAGCCGGGGTCTTTCCTGCGGAGGCATCCGGCCGCGAGTGGGGTATCGGTAAGGCCATCCCGATTTTTTTTTTTTACTGCTTCATCCGCTCCAAAGTGTCCCTACTAGCAGGCTGTGACCTACAACCCTCAACCCATGCACTATAGCAGCCTGTATGGCCTGTGCAAGGCAATGTCTGTAGCTGCAGATGTCCACCTAAAAATTTAACTCCACATGCCAAGGGGGACCGTGACACCCATAGCTTTAACTATCCACAGCACTACCTAATAATCTGACCTGCAAGTAATCTGTGACCTCTCTGCTCATGGCCAGAAGAAGGAGCGAACCTCCAAAGCTTAGTAAAATGAGTAAGCCTGTGCAACATTTGAATGCTGGATCTCTCCACAATGGTGGCAGCTCCACACAGCACATTGCAAGCAGCTCTACACAGCACTGTAATGCAGCTCCATCCACACATCCGCTTTACATAGTGGGCAATTCAGACAGTGAGGGCTCCTCTGGCTCGTCATCTCCTGTTTCTCCATCCTCCCAAAGTCCTGCCAAAACTAAACAGAGGATTAATTCCCCAGCTAAACCGTGGCATGGCATGGACACTAACATAATGCAGCATACAAGCTTTAACAGTAGCCAAATGACACACTCTCAGGATCCCTTTGAATCCTTCCCCACTGGAGGTCAACCTGCTTCTGAGACCACTTTGAAAAACATGCTGTATTCACTCAAAGCATCTATGCATGCGGACATGATGTCCTGTATGAACCAAATCAGACAGGAAGTGTCTAACATGGGGAATAGAATCCATACAGTTGAGGAATCACTGGGGAACCATGCTTTGTCCTTCAATGCCATGGTGGACGCTCACAACCACCACTCGGATGATATCGCCTGGCTGAAGGACAAGGTGGCGGACCTAGAGGACAGGTCTAGACGCAACAATGTCAAGTTGCGAGGAATCCCAGAAACGATTCAAGCTCCGGACCTGATGCAATATGCTACTCGTCTGTTTACCACCTTAGTTCCCTCACTGTCTGTTGCAGAACTCAACATAGATAGAATTCATCGCTTACCGAAACCTGCGTTTTTAGCAGAAGAAATCCCTAGAGATGTCCTGCTGCGAATACATTTTTTTCAGACGAAGGAAAAAATTATGGCAGCTTCTCGCCAAACCAATGACTTGTCGGGAGAGTTTGCAGGCCTGCAAATCTTGCCAGACTTATCGCGACACACCCTACAGAAAAGACGCAACCTAGCAACTATAACTAAAACGCTAAGGAATCATAAAATTCCGCACAAGTGGAAGTACCCTGCTTCCCTGGTAATCACCTATAATGGGAATTCTTCCACAGTCTCAGCGCTTGAAGAAGGCATTGCCCTGCTCCAAAAATGGGGAATTCTCCTCCCTGCGGAGGATCTCCACCACAGAGGCCCAGGCCCATCTCACGTATCCGAGGAATGACATGTCGCATCCAGGAAAAGGTCAGGAAAACAAGGTAAAAATATCCAGGCGGATGGTTTTCCAACCACACATCATCACCATCACGGTCCCCAGGCCAAGGGATCTTCTTAAGTCCGTATGGCCCTTCACCCAGAACAGTTATTAACTGCTTCAGTTAATCACGGACCTATGTTACGGTCCTTTTTTTTATCGGTTATTACCCCTTATCCTTGTTCGTTTTTGTTTTGTTCTCCCAATGCATGACCTGTACACAACAGACTTATTGCTATTCTTCTCTTTCAAAGAATTATCCTAACCACTGAATGGGTTAGCGACTTTACTAGCGTCACATCGCCCCTGAACGAAGACAGTTACCCACCATAATGCCTTTCAAATGCCTCTCAATCAACGTTAATGGGCTTAACCACCCGGTTAAAAGATTCGCAATGTGAAAAGAGGCAAAAGATTCCAATGCTGACATCCTCTCAGTTCAGGAGACACACTTCCAAACTGCAAACCATCCAAAGTGCTCTCATAGAGATTTTTCCAACATTTTCTTGGCAACATCCCCAGCCAAGAAGAAAGGAATCCTCTTCGCCATAAAAAATACCATCAATTTTCAATTGAAAGAACAATGTGCAGACCCTGAAGGCCATTATCTGATGATCACAGGGGACTTTAATAACATGCCAATGACATTTGTTTCAATTTATGCGCCAAACACGCATCAACTCAGATTCCTACGGAGACTTCTTAAAATAGTTGCTAAAAAGAGATACGGAAACCTTGTCATATGTGGAGACTTTAACCTCACGGTTAATCCAGATATAGATACCTCCGCCTCCTCTTTGGGCCGCAAGACTTCTCTGCTAGACCTACTGAACCGAGAACATCTCTACGATGCCTGGAGGTGTCTTCATGCTTCAGAAAGAGACTTTACCTTCTACTCTGCACGTCATAAATCTTATTCTAGGATTGACCTCTTTCTGGTGGACTGGCACCTCCTGGGAAGAACTTCCTCGGCAGAGATTAAAAATATTACTTGGTCCGACCATGCGGTAATCGAATGGACTGTTGATGAGGGAATTCCAAGATCAACGGGGCAAATTTGGAGATGTAACATCAGGAATCTTCAGTCTGAACAGGTTGGTAAGTGTGTATCCCAGCACCTGCAGGAATTCTTTAGCCTGAATAAGAACTCTGTCTCTAGTCCATGGTCCTTATGGGGCGCCCATAAGGCCTTCATAAGGGGCATATGCATCCAACAAAATTCAAAAATGAAAAAATTGTATAACCAAAAGCTCTCCAACTTATTGTCCCAAATCAACATCCTTGAACAAAAACACAAGGTAGTACCCGACCCATCCCTGGGTAATACCCTGCACGACCTGAGATATGACCTACGTCAACTCCTTTTGACACAACATGACAAGATCTTCCGTAAACTTAAAACGACATACTATGCTCATGCTAACAAACCAGGGAAAACGCTAGCAAACAGAATCAGAGCCAAACAGACCAAATCTAAGATTTCCCACATGACCAATCCTCAGACAAATACTACATACTCCCATCCCCAAGATATAGCAAATGAATTTGCAAATTACTATCACTCACTGTATAATCTTGATCAAGACAACACCACCCACACCCCGACCATATGTGAAATATCTGCCTTCTTGGACAAATTAGAACTACCATCCCTTACTGAACCTCAACTATCTACACTTAATGCTCCATTTACACAAGACGAAATCAAAAAAGTAATAAACCTACTTCCCAATGGTAAATCCCCGGGACCTGATGGATTCCCGAGCGAATATTATAAACTTTACAGTGATATTCTGATTCCGCATCTATTGGATGTTTATAATAAAGCTACAACCGAGACTAGTTTTCCTGCAGAGATGTTGGGAGCATACATAGTTACCATACCAAAACCAGGGAAGGACCCGTCTCTTCCGAGCAACTATCGCCCTATATCTCTGTTGAATACAGACATAAAATTTTTTGCCAAAATGCTTGCAGGGCGCCTACAGGAGATGGTTCCTTCCCTGATAGGAAAAGACCAAATGGGATTCATACCGGGCCGCCAAACGTCAGACGCCACTAGACGTATAGTGGATGTGTTACACATGGCCGAAAAAAGTCAAGCGCCTTCTCTCCTCCTCTCCCTGGATGCAGAGAAGGCGTTTGACAGAGTCAACTGGCATTATATGTCAGCAACCCTACACAAATTTGGCCTTCGAGGCAATATACTTTCTGCCATTATGGCCCTTTATTCACAACCCTCTGCCAGGGTCTTTGCTTCAGGTGCATTGTCCAAACCGATAGCCATATCTAATGGCACAAGACAGGGATGCCCCCTGTCCCCAACAGTCTTCAATTTAATTATAGAACCCCTGGCTGCAACTCTACGCTCTAACAGACATGTTCACGGATTCAATACTGACGGTTATGAACATAAGATAAATCTATTCGCTGACGACATTATACTAATGCTGACAAAACCCGAAATTACTTTACCCAACACATACCAAATTCTGACTGAGTTCAGCAAAATTTCATTCTATAAAATCAATACCACAAAATCAACGGTCCTTGACTTAGGAATACCCCCGGAAACTAAACAGAATCTAATCAACACCTGCCCCTTCCCTTGGACAGCGGATAAGATCTCGTACTTGGGGATCTTCATCACTCCCAAAACCACAGACCTTGTTAAGAATAATCTAGGCCCCCTTAAACAAAAACTGACGACTGAATTAGAAAGGATAGCCTCCTTGAACCTCTCATGGGGGGCTAGAATCTCGGCGATAAAGATGAATATCTTACCGCAAATTCTCTATTTGTTCAGAGCCCTCCCAGTCCCCTTTACCAAAGCACAATTACATACTCTAGAAACCACCCTGAGGAAATTCCTTTGGCTGGGTAAGAAAGCAAGAGTTGCTTACAATATTCTCACAAACCACAAACACCTAGGAGGAGCTGGCCTTCCCGATGTTTCCGCTTACTACTGGGCCACCAGACTAGATCAGCTGAAACACTGGACCCCCCATGACGAGGCACCCCTCTGGTCACAAATCGAAAAACATCTAGTACCTACCTCTAACCTTAATCTTATACTCCTGAGTGATCTATGGATCCCATGGAACTTACCTAAGCTCCCTCCTACGGTTAAAGCTTCCCTCCAAGCCTGGAGAACGGTTAATAAAATAGAACCAAGAGTGATACCTTCCGACATTGACAAACTACCATTATCCATACTCACGTCTATCTATACCAACCTAAATATCTCCAAATTGCAAGACCTGGGATTAACTCAGATCTCGCAACTCCGGTCACCTTTAGGCTCCAAGAATAAAGAAGATTTGATGACAGAATTTAAACTACCGCCCGACACATCGTTGACTGTTTCAAAAATACTCTTTCTCATAAGGAAACACTCCTTTTCCTCTACCCATGTCAATTTACCTACATGGAACTTCCTGATAGCAAACCCCCCAGTTAATAAAGGTATATCTACCTTCTATAATATCCTATCAGGGGATACCTCTTCCCAGAAAACGACTAATATGCTTAAATGGGAGAAAGACCTGAAAATAACTTTCACATTTAAACAGTGGCAAACAGCTCTGAGTTCTATATACAAATTTTCTAAATGCACTAACCATTGGGAAACTACAGTTAAAATTGTCAACAGATGGTATTATACGCCCTACAGACTGGCCAAGATGGCACCATCAATATCCTCTCTATGCTGGAGGGAATGTGGCAAAACGGGAACTTTACATCATATTCTGTGGGGATGTACATCACTCACGAGCTTTTGGAATACTATCTTCCGGTGTATTTCCTCCTGCACAGGAGTATTTTCACTCCCAAATCCTGAATTGGCTATAATGAATATCAATATCGATCTCTACCCCCATAACCATAGACAAATGGTAACCCACATATTGTTAGCAGCCAAGACCTTGATTCTCCGCAACTGCAGATCTACTACTACTCCTAATTTGTCTGAGGTGATTGCACTCGTGAATAATAACTATCTCTTGGAGAAATCTCTTGCAATTAACTCCCTGTCATATAAAAAATTCCAAAAGTCATGGGAATGCTGGCCTTACTTGAATCAAACAATAAGGCTCTCTTGAAATAATTATACC
Source organism: Pelophylax lessonae (assembly GCF_965119305.1). NCBI lineage: Eukaryota > Metazoa > Chordata > Amphibia > Anura > Ranidae > Pelophylax > Pelophylax lessonae. Next base: position 82,653,505 of record NC_138774.1, read on the forward strand.
TTCTTACTGACCAGAATGTAGGGGGAGGGGCTCCTCCGAACCGGACCTGGTGACATTGTTCCTTAAGGTTCTAGGTCCGGTTGGGTGGGAATCTCATTCCCATACTACATCTAAACACGGATATATACATCATCTTTATTATAATACGTTGTGCCATCTTCCTACCATATGACATACCGTTGTATAACCTGTGATGCTTAGAACACTTCCTGAATCTCCTGATAATTCTGATTGTCTATCTGTTATTGTACGATTCATCTGTTGCTCTTACTATATGATTGTGTACTTGCATTGGTACCTGTTGAATTTTTTCAATTTTCTGTTTTACCTGTTTTGTCTATATTTTTTTCATGCAAAACTCAATAAAAATGTATTGAATGAAAAAAAGCTAAATGTCAAAATGATGTGTAATACATTGGCTAAACTTGTATGAGCTTGTTGGACATCTCATCCCAAAACCATGGACTGTACAGAGTTGACTATCCCCTTCTTTGCGGCTATAACAACCTTTACTCATTTAAACTAGATTTTGGAGTGTGTGGGGGAATTTAGCCATTTAGCATTTGTGAGGTCAGGTATTGCATGAGAAAACCTGGCTTGCAATTGACATTTCAGTTAATCCCAAAGGTATTCAATAATTTTGAGGTCCGGGCTCTGTACAGGCAATTTATTTTCCTCCACAGCAAAAACATAAAACCATGTCTTTATGGAGCTGGTTTTGGGCTCTGGGTCACAGTTATGCTGGGAACAGAGAAAAATGAGAAGCATACAATTGTCTAAAATGTCTTTGTATGCTGGATTACCAGTACCCTTCAACAGAAACATCTGCATTCAAAATGTTCTTTTTGGTGGGTGGAATGTTTGCAAACTTTAAGCCATACAGTGTACTCGCTCTGGAAAACGTCAATTATGACGAAACATGTAGGACAGTGCTACATGCTGACATCCTCCCTACTGATCCCAGAAGTACGGGTTTAAGTTGGATGCCAGCGAGATAGTGTACATTTCTTGCATTTTATCTGCATACATATGTAGGTTTATTTTTATTCTTTAAAAAATTAACCCAAAGAATTTATGCTATTGGAGCATTTTTTCTTCTTTACTTCTGTCCACGGCTCATGTGGAACCTTGCTGGGAATAAAACTGGTGGTACATTCTCTATAGAAGCTGCTCTATAGTAACATCTGAAGGACCCCTTTGGTGACTCGGATCATTGCCTTTGATTACTCTTATCATTGCCTAAGTGACCTTTCTAGAGAAAGAAGATCCATAATATCTGGTAGGCGCTCCCTATACCAGAGGTGGAGGTTTCACACTTCAGTGGTTATTTCTGTTTGGTGTTAGATTTCTTAGAATGAACTTCTAAAGAATATTCTTTTACCCACTTTACTTATTTCACGTGGGCTTTATTTCTGTCACTGGTTTACATTTAACCAATGTCTTATATGGTACAAGCGCAGCTCTGATTTTATTTATTTTGCATACAGTGTACTCACCTTCCATTTGTTCCCTTCACCGACCAGCAGTGAAGAAAGGAAGCCCTGTTAAAACTCCAAGTGGTCAGTTTAGAGCTTACACATTGTTGAGGACTCTCTCCCCATCCCTTATGTAACAGTACTGGCCCCCAGAGTGACAAATCAAAAAAGCACCAGCACTGCTACCAGGGAATATGAAGAGTGTGTTGCATGCATCCCTATACCAGGAATATCTGGCACACACAGGCAGTTTTTCTTTTCATTCATCCCAGTTGGCTGAATGAAAAAAAAAAAACTGAGGAGCTTGCTGTACAGCCAGCAAGCCACAGGCCCACAGCCAGCAAGCCACAGCCTTCCAGCCAGCAAGCCTGCTAGTGCCAGCCACATGCCCACAGCCAGCAAGCCACAGCCTACCAGCCAGCAAGTCTGCCAGTGCCAGCCACAGGCCCACAGCCAGCCAGCCACAGCCTGCCAGCCAGCCAGAGACTGCCAGCCAGCAAGTCTGCCAGTGCCAGTAACCGGCCCACAGCCAGCAAGCCACAGGCCCACAGCCTGCCAGCCACCCAGCCAGCAAGCCACAGCCTGCCAGCCAGCCAGCAAGCCTGCTAGTGCCAGCCGCAGCCTGCCAGCCACAGCCAGCCAGCAAGCCTGCCAGTGCCAGCCACAGGCCCACAGCCTGCCAGCGGTAGCCAGAGAGACCACAGCCTGCTAGCGGTAGCCAACAAGACCAAAGCCTGCCAGTCATAGCCAGCAAGGCCACAGCTTGCCAGCCAGCAACTGTAATTAAGGTAAGAGGAGCCAACGTGGCCTAGGTATCAGAGAGCTATGTTGTGTTGTTTTATTGTGGGTGTAGCTGGAGGTGGGGTGTGGGTGTGGATGGAGGCGTGACACGGGTGTGGCTGGAGGCGGAACATGGGTGGGGCCTGATTAATTTTGCCCGGGGGCCCTGAGGGTTTTCAGTCCACCCCTGTCAGTATACATTCTGTGTACAGAACAGCTCTAGGTAGTCATTTGCATTGCATTTTTATAAAATTACAGTGGCTACAGATTGAAAAGGAAAGGTAATTTTTAATAACATTCAATTACAGTATGTCTTGTGTCACAATTGTATACGCTATATTGTTTTTTCTTTATTTGCTTTTTTTTTTCCCCCACGAAAGTGGAGTTACCCTTGAAACACAGACAGAAACTTCTGACACCTGAATTTCGTCTACTATAGACTGTATGTACAGGCCAACAAATGACACCATGAAACTAGATGATCAGTGCACATCTTATGCAGATGAAAAACACAAGGAGCAGGTAGAAAGGCTTATAATGCCTTTGAATGAAACGTTTCATGCCCAGAATCCAGTTTTAAGAAAATGTATGTTGACATTCATTTTCGTAGGATACTTTGTAGACATTAACGCATTTTTAAAAAAAAAAAGAAAATAAAAACTTTTCAAATAGATTTAAACCCTCATTGGATGACATTTGGTTCTCTAAGGCTCCATTCACACTTGATTGTATTGTTTTCAGTTTTTTTGGGCTTTTTTCAGGTATTTTTTTCAGTCGTTTTTCAGGCTTTTTTTGGGGGCTTTTTTTCAGGTGTGTTTTTCAGGCATTTTTTTGCAGGTGTTTGGAGGCAGGCATTGACATCTAACAAAAACGCTTGTAATCTGCCAAAAAAGAAGTTCATGTACTTTTTTGAGCTTCAGGTATTTGGCTTCAGGCAACAAAACGCTTATATGTGAACAGGGGCCATTAAAATTAATAGGATTTTGCTTGTTGGGCGTTTTGAGACTTTAGAGATGAGCTTTTTTCGAGCTGAAAATTCTCAGGTGTGAACAGGGCCTAAAGCTCTGTGTTTTTTCCTTTTTCAATAAATACCCTTTTCAAATTTTTTCATAATTGTTTGCATCTCAGTGCTGCGGATCTCCCTTAGCCTCTTGCAGACATTTCCTGTCTACATGCTCTCCAGCGATAGCTGCATGGCATTTCTCTTCCTGATGCTAGCAACAGTGGATCATGACAGTATTTTTAGATCAGACATGTTTTGTTGCAGGATAAAAAAAAAAACAGATTTTCTCTTTTTTCTTGTTCACAAAAAATGTAAAAAAAAAAAGTCATTACCAAAAAAAAAAAAAAAACAGGAAAAATCATCAGGAACAATAGTGCGAAATGTATAATGATAACATAAGTAAATAGAAAAAGTGCCAAGTCGATTTAACACAGGCGAGTGCAAGAACAATAAGTAGGCCTTATATGGATTAGGCCAGAATGTCTAAGGTATGCTTGGCAATGTCAGCAGAACCCTCAATGGAATGGATATCTAGTTGAATTGAAGCCAAGAATGCTGTCAGGTATGTAGTTCTGGTAACAAAACAAATACTGGAATTAGAAATCTTTCATAAGTGAAGGGGTTGTATTGACTAAACAAATGCAGCCTCCCGAAGGGTCTCGAATATAGCAATACATCTGTGTATCATGGCAATAATTGTATGTTGTGTAGTTGGTTACAATTAATTAATGGGAGAAACAAGGGAGAGCTTGGTCACATGGCACTTGAAAGGCATCGGAAACGCTATGGGGTTTCTTATTGTTATTGCAGCAAATGTAGTTCATTTGAGTCAACCAGACCAAGATGGCCAACAAATTACATCTCAGTCAATGAAGTAACAGCCTATTACTAGTAAGATTTGTTGGGGAAAGACCTGGTGTACCAAGAAATGGTTGCCAGAATTTTGTTAAACTGCCACTGTGTTGATAGATTGGTTTGTCAAGTTGGAGCATGTCATCCATAGCTTCTATCGACATATATAACATGGGTGCTGTTGGTGAAGCCCATTTCCTCCATAGCTTCTATCGACATATATAACATGGGTGCTGTTGGTGAAGCCCATTTCCTCCATAGCTTCTATCGACATATATAACATGGGTGCTGTTGGTGAAGCCCATTTCCTCCATAGCTTCTATCGACATATATAACATGGGTGCTGTTGGTGAAGCCCATTTCTGTTCAATACACTTCTTGATATAAAAATAAGTATAGCGCCAACCCCGTAGGGGCCGCTGGTGAATAGGGATCCCCCCACCCTGCACAACCAGGCACACCAAATTTTAACAGCGTGCAAGAGTCAGGAAACAGTCCAGCAACTTTGTTTTGTCTTTTTTATTAGGGGTATTAAACTTGGATGGGGATAGGGGTATTATGGGATGTCCACTTGATGTTAAGAACAGTTCTTCAGGGACAACCTTCCTATATACAGCTATATACATGCCTCATCTTACTCTAGCACATCACTTGCTCACAGAACACTCAGGCCCAGCTGGAACACTGTCTTGATAGAATCTGACAAGGCATTCAGCCATATCCAGTAAATCCCTTTGCATGCAGGGGCCACAGGCTCCTTTGATGTGTAGAAAAGTCCCAGTGTCCAGCTGCCTTTTTTGTGGCTAGTGATCCCTGCACCAGCTCTTCAGTCACTGCCAGCCCCCCTTTCTGCAGCTGCCCCTTTCACTACTTTTTTGCTCCTTTTTTGCCCATTTCAGACTGGCTACTTTCCACAGTCCTCCCGAACTGATTCTACAATCATCCCATACTGCCGCCTCAGTCTTCTCAGTCTGTCTCTCAGTCCTCTCAGACTGTCTCACTCACCAGCCACCTGGCTGTCTTCTCCTGGAGATCTCCGGAATGCGTTCACTGGCTCCTGCTGTCCTCACACCTGCTCCTGTGTCACTGGACAGGACTCCTCCATGTGTTGTAAGAGGATCCCCCCAACACACGAGCCCCAGGCCCGAGGTCACCCCCCCAAACTAGGGGGCACCCTCAAGAGCCTCCGACAGCCTCCATAGCACTCCATCTCCAAACTTCCACCCAAACTCTCCTGACCACTCTGAATATACGAGGGGAGGTCAATAAGTTCTTACCCTCACCAAGATCCAGATGTCCTAGGGATCTGAAATTTAGTTCACTGACTCTTCCTTCTCTACATATCCACCTCCTATGGTTACAAACTTCTCACATCTGTTGAACAGTTCTTTAATATCATCTGCGTAGAAGTATGCAGATTTGGAGGAAAACCAGCTGACAACATGACCTTGCTGGATGAATGGTGCACCTTAGCCTTTTTGGAGGTGGGTGATGAAGCATGTTTCCATGTTTTACTAATTTCATTAGTCTCAGGATCATATAGATATACCCAGCTTTCATCCGTGGTCACTAATATGTTTAAAAAGTTCTCCTCATCTGTGTGGTACAGGTTCAAAATGGTTTGTGTACATTTCACTCGCTGTTTTTGGAAAGATGTCAGTACCCTGGGAACCAATTTCTCTTGGCTCTAACTATAATTCATCACAACTTACAAAAACAAAAATTGGCATGTATATTACTAAGATGTCTACCTATAAACCTGCAAAATTTCAGATACCTAACACATCTAGATCATGGTAAGGGTAAGAACTTATTGACCTCCCTTGATATATGAGGTGCCTGCCCTCTTCCAGTCCTTCTGGGGATTGGCTGGGGCCTTCATGAATACTCCAGACAGCTTCTCCTAGACTCTTCCCAGCTGCTTCTGGAATCTTCTCCAAGTTTCCAGGGGGATTTAACAGAGATGCTGCTGAGTCATCCAGCCTCCCTGCGTCACTCAAACCCTGACCTAGAGTAAACCCAGATTTGGCTGCCAGCCAAGCTAAATTTACCTACTCTAAACAACTATGTACAACTCCCATTCTAGCACACTAGAGGGTGCTACACAAGTTAATGTATTTATATTTCCCAATATCAGAGAAAGTCTCTAAGATACCTGGATGACAAAATTTGGCATGCATTGCAGGACTAGGGCAGATCATGCTGGTTTAGTGTATTGAAACAACCACATAGAGTCTCCAACTGAAGCCTGTAGTTCCCCTTTATGAGTCCCCCTAATGTGGGTCCTCATCTCCAGCCTCTTGGCACTCCAGCTCTGCAGAAGGCTTTGTTTCTCCTGTATGCAGGTCACAGACCTACATAGTGTTGGTTGTCTTGTTCCCATACTCTATCCGCCAGGTCCCTCCCACAGCAGATAAGAAAAAGTGCACTAAACTTCACTCTCTAACATCACCAGGGCAGGGGCATAACTTGGGTTGTCAGCATCCGGGGCAAGAAAATAAATGTTTGCCCTCTAACCTGCGGACTTTTAGCATTCCCTTCCCTTCCACTAGTACAGTAGTACTGTCCAACCTGATTCCTACACTGACCACTACACTAACCCACTTGATTCCTACACTGACCTACCTGACCATTACATTAACCTACCTGATTCCTACACTGATCACTACACTAACCCACTTGATTCCTACACTGACCTACCTGACCATTACATTAACCTACCTGATTCCTACACTGACCACTACACTGACCTATCTGATTCCTACACTGTCCACTACACCGACCTACCTGACCACTACACTGACCTACCTGACCACTACACTGACCCAACTGATTCCTACAATGTCCACTACACTGACCTTGCTGACCACTACACTAACCTACCTGATTCCTACACTGACCAATACACAAACCTACCTGATTCCTACACTGACCTATCTGATTCCTATACTGATCACTACACTGACCACTACACTAACCACCTGATTTCTACACTGACCTACCTGACCACTACACTGATCTACCTGATTCCTACACCAACCTACCTCACCACTACACTAACCTACCATATTCCTATACTGGCCTACCCGATTCCTACACTGACCACTACACTGACCTATTTGACCACTACACTGATCTACCTGATCCCTACACTGACCACTACACTGACCTACCTTATTCCTATACTGACCACTACACTGACCTACCTGATTCCTACACTAACCACTACACTGACCTACCTGATTCCTATACTGACCACTACACTGACCTACCTGATTCCTACACTGACCACTACACTGACCTAACTGACCACCACACTGACCTACCTGATTCCTATATTGGTCACTAAGCTGAACTACCTGATCCCTACACTAACCTACCTGACCCCTACACTGATCTACCTGATCACTACACTGACCACCATACTGACCTACCTGATTCCTACTTCATGTACTACTCACACTCCCTTCCCCTTATGTACAGTCTAGATCAGTGGATTTTGCTTACCTCTCCATGGCCTCCATGATCATTAATCAGAGCAGGGCTCTTTCCAGCACTGGGTACTGTTTTGGAGTCCTGTCAACCAGCCGCTCCTCGGTATTCCCTGCTGGGAGATCCTCCAGCAGCCACCATACACTCTGCACCGCCCTTCCCCCTCCGCTGTTCTTGCACACATGGCCACCTGCACATGAGGGATCATAGGAGACACGCTGAAGGTGCTGCAGAGCAATGCCTGGGAGTCGGGACATGCCTCATTGGAGGTGTAGGGGTCGGGGGAGGCATGTTGCACATGGCCACAACACAGCAAACTTTGGGGGGGGGGGCACAGTAATAATTTTGCTCCCCCCTAAATGTTGCAACCTGGGCTAGAGTGCTGGCTACCTCCCCCATGCTACACAACTGCACCAGGGAGTGGCATCTTCTAAATACTACTTTTACTACTGTTGTCTTTTGCTATATATGCTTTATCTGCCAACATGTATGGTATATACATAGTTGCATTGGTCCAATTTAACCATGTAAAAATATCCATAGCTGGAATGTTTTATTAAAGTAAATGCAAACCTTCACCTTTTAAAACAACCCATGTAGTTCAAAATAGAAATGAAAGGTACAACATTTATGTAGATGTAGCACCCTCCTAGGTAGGTGCTAGGTAGGTAAAGCCTAGTGTCTCCATCTGCTAATCAGGGGGGCCTGATTAATAGTTAAGCCTGTTGCATGTTTCCAGGGTGTGATTCATCTGGGCTGAGGAGGGAGTGTCCCCACTGTATCCAAAAGGGGAGCATGTTGGACAGTGGAGGAAACCCAGCCAGTGACACACAGGCTTTTGTAACTATCCCAATGAGTTGGCACTATCAGTGGCGCATCCTGGGATATGTTATAAAAGCCAAGGGCACATGTGACAGGGTGTCTTTGGGCAGGAATCCAGGTCCTAGAAGGAGGGTGACATTTGTCTCTCCTTCTGCTGCTGTGGATGGTGGTCACAGGCGGTTGGCCTGTGAGTCAGGAGTGTGGAACTGAGCCAGGAGGTCCAGGAAAGCTGACTTGTGGAGTTGAAGGCAGAGCAACCTTGGTTGGGGTGTTTATGAGTACCGGGAAGCTTGCCGGGGGTCTGCCCAGGAAGGGGACCACTCCAGTGGAGAGTCAGTGGACAGGTGTCAGAACACACAGCAAGTGAGAAAGGGGGTGCCAAGTTAGAACCCTGAAGAGTAAATCAAGCAGGAACACATCTATCTTCACTTCAGTGGCAAGGTGAAGCAGCAGCCTTGCCACACACTACAGCTAGTTGTCCTCAAGATTGTGCATAGTTAATAGTTGGAGTATCCCACTCATCCCTTCTCCTATCCCAGTTTGAAATAAAAACACAAAAACCAACATCCCCTGGGTTGGTTGTTGACTGGGCCAAGGACTTTCCATGCTAATTATCTGCTATCAGTTGCTAAGGGTAACCCAGGGGAATCCAGAAAGTGTAATTCTCAGCAGTCCCCTAGGGGGCAGCGCTACATATAGATACAATATACATTATAAATACCTTTTTAACACTTTTTTTTAAGTGATCACATACCCTCTGTTCTCAGCTACATGATGAGTTGAGGGAGGAGAAGCAGTTGCACACTGGCCTTCCCAGAAAATAGCTGTGCAGCAGGAGGGGACGGGGCTCTTCAGGACAAGCCTGATAATGGCAGGAGAACAGACTGAGTTCCCAGCACAGCTAGAGAACTGACCACGCTGTGATCTCCTACTTAGTGATGTCAGTCTTTGATCGGAAAGCAGAGGGATTGGCAGGAGCACCAGGGATTTCACTCAAAGGAAGCGTTACAAAGAGATAAGGGTAATTTGTCATATAAGTACATGATACAGCGGGCACATATCAGGAATATTAAATGTTAGGTTGACATATTATTTAAGGCTTTTAGTAGAACAGATAAACAGGTCTGGGATGGGGTTAGGGGTGTGGGGCGCAAGCCCTGGGCACAGTGTGATCCCGAGGGGGTGCCTGAGCGCGTGGCGCCATTCCCCTAGCACCGCTCAGTTCTAGCTACGGATGAGAACCCCGTGCTATCCCCTATTAAATGCTATTTGCAGTCAGCTGTATAGATAGTGACCATTTATTCTATTGTTTATGTTGTAAGTTCATGTTTCTTTTATACGTGACATGTTTTCTTATTGAAAAAGAACAGATAAACAGATATGCACTATGCAAAATGTAATTACATTGTATATATTTTTTATTTGGGTAAATTACCTTTATTAAAATACATCCTGAAGAACTATAAGTCCCAGGATGCCTTACTGTGCTAACACTTACATTCAGTTTTAGAAGGGGGTCCTTGCCCTACAATAATATAGGTCACATGACACCAATTAATTTACCTTGTTGCTTTACAGCAGAATTGTCGGTGAAATAAAGTCTTTTTTTTTTTTTTTTTATGACAGTAATGATAGGCTTTCCAAGAATTCATTCAGCTCTTTCAGATAGTTCTTAAAATATTAATGGTAACTGTCGGTGCCTCCTCAGTAGGAGAGAAAGCTCTTCAATCCCTCTGCCCTTAAGGCAAAGAGCTGCAACCAAGGGGGAAAGAAAATCAAAGTATTTACATGGAAATTGCCTGGATGAAGGTGGATCTTTGCCGGCGTGGGGGTCTCTGGTTTTGGGGAAAATGCAGAAGTGGATGACAACCGCACAGTACGCAGCAATAAAACAATTTAATGAAGATAAATAACACTGGGTTGATATTAAAAATGCAGCTGGACACATCATTAAAAATACTGCCACTTTGGAATGTAATTTGCTCCTGAATAATTTACTAGTCAGTCCCATGGGTACCACCGGGGCTATACGAGAAACCAGTCAACTGCCCCAGAATTCTATAAGAAAACAACACAAAACAGCCATCATCCTCTCCTGCAGCTTCATTATGAAACCATCTGACAGAGACAGAAAATAGAGGAGAGGGATAAAAGAAAAGAACAAGGGAGAGATAGAGACGTCGGAACGGGAAAAAAATGAGAGGCGTAGGAAATAGTGAAATATGGTTATGGAGCAAGAGAGAGATAGACAAGGCAAGGGAGAGGAAGAGAAAAGATGGCAGAGGGAGGGAAGGGAGAGGGAAGAGCTGTGTATACCATAAAGCACGTAAAAGCAGGTGATGTTGCCGTGCCCCACTGCTGCCTCCAGGGCAATATCTCCAGTGCCCAGCTATGCCAGGAGGCAGCAGTAAGGAATGATGACTTAATGCAGGCTTCCTGAAAGCATTGGAAGCTGGACCAAGGTGAGTATTTTTTAAACCACATTAACCACTTAAGCCCTGGAAGATTTTACCCCCTTCCTGACTAGGGCCTATTTTACGATTCTTCACTGCTTGACTTTAACGGACAATTGCGCGGTCGTGCGACTTTGTACCTAAACGAATTTGGTGTCCTTTTTTTTCCCACAAACAGAGCTTTCTTTTGGTGGTATTTGATCACCTCTGCGATTTTTTGATCATGCGCTATAAACAAAAAAAGAGCTTCAATTTTGCAAAAATAACAATATTTTTCAAATTTTTTTATATGAATTTCCCCCCAAAAAAATGTAAAAATCTAATTTTTTAACATATTAGGCCAATTTTCTTTTTACCATATGTTTGGTAAAAAAAATCACAAAAAGTGTATTTTGATTGGTTTGCGCAAAAGTTATTGTGTTTACTAACAAAGGGAAAGATTTTTGTCATTTTTAAAATTAGCAGAGGTGACCAGCGCTATGGAGTTTTCAGTAAATGCGTGTATTTTATTAAAAAGGTGTAAGCTGCCAACAACCAACCCCTAAGGGTGAAGAAAGTGAAATAAGTGCGAAAGGTTGAAACGGCGCTACCTTACAGGTGATAAAGTGCCAAGTGTGTAAATAAATAAATAAATAAATGGTGATACGGTTATGTCTTATACCGTAAGAATAAATATAAATGTAAAGTGCACTAGTGATTGGTGGTCAGTGAAGTGACCAATTTATTGAACCCCAAAAAGGTGTGCAATAATGAGGAAAAAAGTGCTAGTGCAAATAAATCAAATAAAGAGAAGTAAATAAATAAATAGGGAATTTTATTACAAGGAAAAACTGAATGGTTTACAGTGTAATTGCACCGGTGAAAATGATAGTGAATTATTTATAAATAAATCAATGAATGAGATAGAGCTCTTCTTGGTAAGAAGTAACCATAAATTCCACTAGGGAATCAGCCCAAAGTAAAAATATAAATATAAGTGAATAAATAGGTGAAACAAACAGGTGTAAAGAATTTTGCTTGCAATCACCAGTGTGCCCACTAGGTGTCGCACCTCTCATACAACCTGCTTTGTGGTAAATTCCGTGGGACTATTCCAGGGTTCCTCCGATATTATCCCCTCTTAGTTCCTCAGAAATGAAAAAGAGAGAAAGGGAACCCCTTGGTATGGTACGAATAGCAATCGGTAATAGCGGAGGTAGTGACTCACGGTTGAAGCTGTCTGCTCCAGCAGACGTCCTCTGACGAAACGTGTAGGGTGGAGTCATACGTCACTAAGTCACTTCCGGTTTTGTGGAGCCAGGGCCGTGGAACGCGGAAGCTTTCCGGCTTCTTTTATCACTGATCGTGGACAGCTTCAACCGTGAGGCAGTTTCACAGTATTGTATTTAGTTGAATGCAGTTCCATGAATAACACTTTTCCTTCCAAAGCACAGAAGTGAGCACTAGCAGCTTTGTCTTACACATATACAATAACTCTCAGGGTAATAGGCTCAGTAGCACTCAGCACTAGGTGCAGTAATACTTAGTAACAGGTTCAGTAACTCTCAGTACCCAGTAAAACAGCTACTCCACACAGGCACAATGCGGGTCCTAGCTGAACACCAACACAGTCCTTATGGCACAGGAGTGGCAGGCCAGTATAGCTAGGCTGATTCTAATACTGGGAGGTTGTATTCTAGCTCAGTTGTACAGTGGTATATCCTCATGCACAATGGGCCACAGCACAGACTGAGTTTATTTTAACAGAAAACTATTGCAGTTGGCACATCTTTGAATTGGTAAGCTGCAATATATTTACATTTTGTTTTTAGGTTAAATGCAGCTTTAATAACTTTTTTGGTAAAATTTTATTTTGTAAATTTTTTTTGGAGCTCATCCCTACTTCTGGTTATATGAATGTGCCTAGGTGAGCTGTAAAATATTACATTTTTGGTTTTGGGTTTAAAAAACTTTAAAGTTCACTTTTTCCAGAAATAACCTATGCAGGCAAGGGGCCCCAGTAGAGGTTATGAAACCATTCAACTAAAATATTCTTTAATCTTACTGTCATACTGGTATGCCGGGTAGGTATCTTGAAAGCCTGGCTAAAAAACTCCCAGTTTTTCCATTTTCATTGTTTTTTACTTTTGTAATGCTGGAAGTGAGCATTCAATGGGAATTAATAACTCTGGGTTTTTAGGTTAGAGGTTGTTTTAGTTAGAGGTTTGTTGGCTAGGAGTTTTTAAGACTGGCTTTTGGGGGGGCCCAAATGGACTACAAGCATGACAATAAAAATGTTTTATATCAAAGTGAGAACTTTATTAAAAAGTCATATGCAGTAAATTCAGATCAACAATGACATTGTGGTACAGAGGAAATGCAATTGTTGGTTACAATGGATACATAGTTATGGAATACAAAAGATATAGGACATAATCACACAAATCTACAGTAATAATTGTCAGGAATAAAATTCATATAATATAGAGCAAAGACAGAAGAGGAAGCATTAGTCAAGTCTACTGCTACTAAAAGTGACACCATGCTGCATATCATCACCAGGTCTAGTGGGGATAAAACGGGTATATCAAGCCAAGGTGAACAAAAAACAAATAATTGCAGCTCCACTAATGGGCAGTGCCATTTACGTCATGTCATGCCGCCGAGATTGCCGACTGTGGCAGCATTCACATGTAAGTGACAAGTTTTATATTGTTTTTATTATCTATTAATTAGCTGCTCTGTTACCATGGATTAATAAACCATACTACATTATGATACCCTGTTTTTCCCTAATCATTTGGTACAATGGGGGTGTGTGAGCAGCTAAGAGTTCCCTAACATCTTTCCTTAACAACATATTGTGAGTCTTGGATTCGGTGAACACTTGAGGCATTGGTGTGATTCATCCGATTAACCCTGCTGAACTGATTGGGCCATATATTGTGTGTTTTTAGACTCTCTTTGGTGAGTTTGTATTGCATGTGGAGAAGATGGACTGATGCACTAATTTAACATTGTTTGTTACCATAACAGATGTTCCTCCCTCTTCTGTTCACAGTTTATAATTTACTACACTATGAGTTATCTTCTTTTATTGACTGTGGAGGAGGCATTAATATTCAGAACCAAAAGTGGACTCCCTTTGAAGATCTTTTTTGGCACTTGCAGTGCACAAAGCGAGTGAGCTGTTCTCTTAGTTGAGACAGCACTTCTATCTGGCCATTTCTTCCATGTCCATACACGGAAAGGACTTTTTCACTTTGGTTATGGACAATTATTTATTGACTTATGAATTTTTATTTATTGTGGGTTTCCCCACAGTATGCCCTCGATTGTGCAAAGCAGGATTATTGTTTAGAAGTTGTTTGTTTTGCTGATCCTATTAGTAGCGCTGCAATTTTTTTTTTTTTTGGTCGCTTGAGGGTTGTGTGTTTCCTCTATTACCAGCAACCATTTTCTGGTCTAGCGCTGATATTTTTCTTTATTATTATTAAGCCAAGGTGCCCATATCTTTTCAAACTTATCAGAGCAGCCTCTGTACTGATAAAAATGCAGTTCTAGCATCAATGTGGTCCCAACCTGCCAAATACACTCGGGAACAGTTGGAGGATTAGGCAATTTCCAGCGATACAGTACAAGCTTATGGGCTTGAAACAGTTCTCTAGAAATTACTTAATGTGTTCTTGTACCATAAACGTATCTAATATTCCCCAAATTCATTGTTTCGGGTCAGCTTGAATATTAGACTAAAATACTTAATTTAGAGTGGCTGTCTACCACACCTGTCCAGTAAATATGAAGTTTAGAATGAATGCCACAGTAAAATTATTAGAACACCATGGTCCCTACAGCACCTAGCAAAAAGTGGGTCATCTAGTACTCCCATTCCAAAATTTTTTTGCAGGGGTATAAGGAGAACAGAAAATAATATATAGTTGGGAAAGCCACTGGGAAATATTGAGGTAGCTAAGCTGTATCTCCTGCAGTGCCTCTTCCTATTGGTCATGAATAAAGGGACCAATATTAGTCTTCTATTGCTTCAATACACTAGAGGGGTAATCCATAAGAAATGAAATCATAACCAGGCACAGCTCCCTAACCCTAGATGATGTCAATTATGAAAAAACGCATCAGGTGGAGCCTGTGCTTGTGATGTCATTGCGTGCTCTGATCCAGGATATAGACTTTGTGATTCCAGGGATGCTGTTTCTTTTAAAAGTGCTTTAAATCTGCAGACATTGTAAGTGTATAGTGTATATAGTTCTTAATAAAGCTTTTAATGACACCCGTGTGAATGCATTCTTCCTATATACTAAAGAGTGATTGGAAATCACAAACAGCCTATCTGACTCTACACTAACGTTATATTCACTAGCCACTAGCTCTGGTAAGCGTGTTTGCTACACTTAAGGTGGTGAATCACTGAGTGATTTTGGGGCCACAGATCTATCTTGTTTATATGCCAAGATTTGTTTGCTATTCCACTTTGGACTTATTGTATATGTGGATGCACGTTGTGGACTCCCATTACATTGGTGTTATTATGTTTTGGATTTTCTCCTTTAATCATCTTTAGAGATGTCTATGCTCACTGGATTTCAGCATATGTATTTTGTTTACCGTTTGTAGTGATTTACTATATGAATTTACACACATATGATTTGTTTTCACTTTTAGCGCTGCACAATTTTTATATGTATAATTTTTTCCAATTTATGTCAATTGAGGTGCTGGCAGCTATTTATTTTCTCTTGGCACAATTTTGTTTCTCCTTTTAGATTGCTAATACCTGTAATGTAAAAAAAGAGTCTTGAATGCAGATGCGTCTGAACAAAATGAAAGCTGTTGTCAATCATCTTTGACTCTGTCAACACCATATTAACCACTTGCTGAAAGCACTATAGCTGAAAGATGGCTACAGCATGGTTGTCCAGTTCTAGGAGGGCGTCTATTGACGTCCTCCTAGAACCCCTACCCCCTGCGCGCCCTGGGGTTGTGCATTGGGCGCGCTCTGTGATCACACAGCTGATCAAAGACCAAGGTAATGGGCCAATCACAGTGGCCCTTTACCATGTGATCAACTGTATTTATTCACAGCTCATCACATGTAAACGACATTTCCTTTCCTCAGCACTGTCACTGTGTGAGGAATGGAACGCCGATAACCAGCTATCCTGTGACAGGGGACATTTACACTGACAATTATGGCATTGAATATCAGTGCAGCCCCATCAGTGCCAATAAGTGCAGCATACCAATGTCCATCAGTACCTATTAGTGCCATCATTTAGTGCAGCCTCATCAGTGCCTCCTCATCAGGGGCCGCTGCATCAGTGGCCATTAGTGCCGCCTCATTACTGCAGTCTCATCAGTGCCCATCAGTGCAACCTCATCAGCACACATAGTGAAGAAGAAAAATT
Source organism: Pelophylax lessonae (assembly GCF_965119305.1). Taxonomy (NCBI): domain Eukaryota; kingdom Metazoa; phylum Chordata; class Amphibia; order Anura; family Ranidae; genus Pelophylax; species Pelophylax lessonae. The sequence continues at coordinate 82,669,784 of NC_138774.1, forward strand.
ACTTATTTGCAAAATTTTATAACAGAAACTAAGAAAAAACATTTTTGTTTTTGTTTATTTTTTTTTTCAATTTACTGTCATTTTTATGTTTACTTAGCAAAAAATTTAAAAAAACTGTGTTGAATAAATACCACCAAAACAAAACTCTTTCTGTCTCAAGAAAATTTGAAAAATGTCATTTGGATACAGTGTTGCACAACCGTGCAATTGTCGTTCAAAGTGCAACAGCACTGAACGCTGAAAATTGGTCTGGGCAGGAAGAGGGTGAAAGTGACCAGTAGGCAAGTTGTTAGAGCTTAAAATACACATTTGATGTTTAATAAAGATTTGTTTGAAACTGTAAAACAGTTATTTGATATTTATAATCTAATTTGAATTGTTCTTCTGAAACAGTTTTTTTTTTTGTCATGTGACTTGCACAACACCAATCAGGGCTGACCAGACGTAGATTCACAGTGTACAGAGCATACATCAGCAGAGTTATAAAAAGGGACACAATGGGACACCAAATAAGTGCATTATTATTAGGTATTTAACCTCTCTGGCAATATTTCCTAGTGTGGCTCGCGGTTAACTTTCAGTACCAAAAGCGGTAACCCTGAGCCACACTCGGGATTACCCCAGAATGTTACTCAACTTCCCTGCGATCCACCGCCGTCCTCCCCGCCGCCCTCCCCAGTGTCCTCACAGTCTCTCCCCGCTCTGTGCACGGCCGATTGCCGACACTTGCCTTCCGGTTCCCTTCCCTGCGAGCGTTGCAACTTCAAATGACACGATACAAAGCTGTGATCCTATCGGATTACACTGTATCATGCCATTTCAGCACAAGATTGCACCTGGTGACTTTTCCAGTGCCCTGCCTGTGCTTTTCCAGTGCTTTGTGCCTGTAAAATTTTGAACGACCATGGCGTACAAAAAACGTTCTTTTGCTCAAAAGCGCTTTTAGACGAACTGGAAAACAGCGACAGCGAAACTGAGTTACTTGAAGAACTGAGCGATAGCGATTCATGGGAAAATTCGTCATCAGGCACGGAAAGTGGCGACAGCGACAATTCTGATGTCTCTTTCTGGCACATAGCTTGTGGAATTTGTGAAGTATATCAAATGATTCTTCAGAATTTTTCAACGGAGCTATGTGCCAGAAATAGACATCAGAATTGTCACTTTCCGTACCTGATGATGAATTTTCCCACAAAACGCTATCGCTCAGTAACTCAGTTTCACTGTCGCTGTTTTCCAGTTCGCAATGCTCGCAGAGAAGGGAACCGGAAGACAGGTGCTGGCATTGGCCGAGCACACAGCGCGAGGACAGTGGGGGAAGACAGCGGGGGATCGCAGGGGAAGGTGAGTTTAGAAAAGTAAAACAACAGATTTTCATGCAAAAGAATGTATCGCTTTTAGTACAGAAATCTGGACATAATCAGACTGCCAGGGAGGTTAATAGTGTTAAAAATCCAAATACAAACTTACAGAAACAAAGATAAAAACAGCTTGTCTGTAGCCATATGTTGGGAGACATTGCGCCCAGAGAAGCCGCATGTGACAGCCAGCAGCCCGCTGTCAATGGATGGGAAGCCGAATCCACCAACCGTAGACATTGGAATAACCACCCTGGAGTGCGGAAGCTAATGTGACGTCACGCTGTGGGAAGACTGGTTGCTATGGTAATGTGTTTTAAATCTTATATTGGCTTCTTTCTCAAACCAATGACTAGATGGAAAGCAGTCCTCTATTTAAATAAGGGGGTGAATATCGGAGCGCCAAGATCTACAGGTAACACGGACCAATCGGCTAGCATGGGGAGGTACAAGGAGAGGGGAAACGGACTGAGAACCAAAATGGGACCATGGTTCCCAATTATACACACAGCCGTAGAAGAACTACAGCCCCCAACAGATCGATATTCACCAGATGTAAATGAAATAAATGACATAAAAAAAACATAAAATGGCAATTCTTAAAAATAAAAATAGAAAACATCCAGACTAAAACGAAAAAGAAATACAACATAAAGCGAGAATACCTAGTAGAAATAAATTATTAGAAATGGAGTTAAAAAGGATATATTACAAAGGATATCTAGTAGATCCTAACTAAAAAATACCTTATAGGATCATCCACCTGCTCTGCACATGCTACATTAGTGGACATTCCTTCAGTTCAGAGACTGTTTCTCATTGTAAACATACTATTCTCTATTGATAGTTCGTGTTCTATTTTGGGGGGTTTCACATGTGGATAGTGGATCTATACCGGTTTTGCACAGTAAAAACACTCTTTTGTGCTATCCATCAGCAGAGTAATAGAGGCCCCACCCACTTTACTTCCAGATGCCAAAGAACAGGAAAAGTTCATGTGAATCCACAACAATGCTGCAGGAATAAGGATTAAAAAAAAATACAGTGGGGTGATATACACTGTATATTTATGTGAATAAATTATGGCAATTAACACTTCTCTGTTTAGTATCACTTTAAAGATCTGAGTGGGAGAAAACACCCAATCACAAGTACTGCTCTGGGCTTGTACAGCATTATGGAGTTGTATATATATATAGAAAAATATGTTGCAGGAGTGAGAATTTTGAAAGCATTTGCCGAAAGGATAATAATGTTCCATGACTGCTGATAAGCATAGGCACATTTTAAGCAGTTATTACAAATCAAAAAACCTTGCCCCCCTGAAAAGAAACATGAACTTATTTAAGTTGGAGTTAGGGCAAGGCCACAGCTTTATTGAACTTACCAACTGTAACAATATTCAAAATACCACATAACAATGCCTGACACGGATATACCGTGAGCATCCATGCTAAAACACAGATAGTCTAATAGGCCTGTCTCCACCATCAGTGCGAGACAGGCATTAAACTGATCCCAGACTTAAACTTGAGGGCATGGCCTATAAAGCAATATCCATTACTGGCAAAGTAAAACCGCCAATAAAACTGTGCCAAAAATCACAACAGGTGGGCAGCTCTTGTGGTGTCAGAATCTCCTCAGAGCTGTGGGATGTGCCCTTGCATAGCCTTTTCTAGAGTTCAGGCTCCACCCAGTCATCTTGTGCCTTAGTGGCGAATCCCATTGCAGCCACTTAAACTTCCTGTTTTAGGTCAATGCCCACATAGCGTCCAAATTTCGAGCCTCCCATTTGCAAGCCCATTAGTCTACCAGCTACGCCACTGAGCCAGCTGTTTAACCTAAGACTCTCTTTGCCTAGCTAACTTCTATCTGAGTTTGATAGCTCTTTTATAGGGCTCTGACATCACCAGCCCCCCAAAATCCACTGCCCAGGTGCAGTGAATAAATTACTGATGTCTCGTCAGAAGGGGCGGGGATAATTAATAGGTTTTAATTAAAATCCATTATTAATATTGATCACCCCCTGGCCAGGGTATTCGAACCCCCAGCCTCTCATTTGCTAGACCATTGCTCTACCAGCTTCGCCACCAAGCCAACTGGTTAACCTGAGACTCTATCTACCTAACTAACCTATATCTGAGTTTGACAGTCAGTAATTTATTCACTTCACCTAAGCAGTGGATTATGGGGCACTGATAACGTCAGAGCCCTATAAAAGAGCTGTCAAACTCAGACAGAAGTTAGTTAGGCAGAGAGAGTCTTGTGCTAATCAGCTGGCTTGATGGTGTAGCTGGTAGAATAACGGGCTTGTAAGTGAGAGGCTCTGGGTTTGAATCTGGCCAGCAGGTAATTAATATTAATTATGGATTTTAATTAAAACCTATTACTTGGTCCCACCCCTTCTGACGTGACTTTAGTAATTTATTCACTGCACCTGAGCAGTGGATTATGGGGCGCTGGTAATGTCAGAGCCCTATAAAAGAGCTGTCAAACTCAGATAGAAGTTAGTTAAGCAGAAAGAGTTAATCAGCTGGCTCAGTGGTGTAGCTGGTAGAATAACGGGCTTGTAAGTTAGAGGTTGTGGCTTTGAATCTCCCCTGGCCAGCGGGTGATTAATAGTCACTTAGATTTAAGCCTTTAAAATGAGGACTTGTGATTTGTTCGCGTTCGTATGTTCGCTAGAACATTTCCCCTGTTTGAGATGTTCTGGTGGGAACCGAACAGGGGGGTGTTCAGCTCATCACTAGTCTCCACCATCAGTGTGGGACAGGCATTAAACTGACAGCAGACTTAATCTTGAGGGCATGGCCCATAAAGCAATATCCATTGCTGCCAAGGTAAAACCACCAACAAAGCTGTGTTAAAACTCACAACGGGCGGGCGGGCAGCTCTTGTGACATCAGAATCTCCTCAGAATGGTGGGACGTGCCCTTGAATAGCCTTTTCTAGAGTTCAAGCTACACCGAGTCATCTCATGCCTTAGTGGCCAATCCCATCGGAGCCACTTAAACTCCCTATTTTAGATCAAGCCCACATAGCTGCCAAGCTTCCAGCAGTCAAGGCTCTTTTTCTTTAGGAGGATAGTATGGGGGTCAAGGGGCCTTCATGACTGCTGATAAGCATAGGCACATTTTAACCAGTTATTACAAACCCAAAAACCTTGCCCCCCAGAAAAGACACACAGACTTATTTAAGTTAGAATTAGGGCAAGGCCACAGCTTTATTGAACTTACCAACTGTAACAATATTCAAAATACCACATAACAATGCCAGTCACCACTTTTATTTTTCTTAACTTTTGGTTTCTCCCTCCATCACAGGGTAATACACTGAAGTTTTTATTTTATGGAGGGTAAGCCCCCCTCCTTTTTTTTTTTTTTCTTTCCCTCTTTTTTCCTCTTTCTCTCCACCCACTATCCCCCCACCAACGAGTTTAGCGAATATAAATATATGGTAAGGATAACAATGATATAAATGATTAGAGATATAAATGTATTTTTATCTGTCTGTTTTTGTATTTTTTTTTTATGTTTTGTGTATTTTTGGAAAAACTAATAAAAACATATAAATAAAAAAAAAAAAACAATGCCAGTCACCGATATACCGTGAGCATGCAAAACAAAAAACAGATAGTTTAATAGGCCTGTTTCCACCATCAGTGCGAGACAGGCATTAAACGAATCCCAGACTTAAACTTGAGGGCATGGTCCTTAAAGCAATAACCATCGCTGGCAAAGTAAAACCGCCACAAGCACGTCAGTGGTGCACTAACGAGTGCCCCACCGCACCCAGTGCCTGTTCAATACCACCAATGAGGCCCAAATTAAAAATATCAAGGCCAATACCATTTAAATGTACCCCATCAGGCCTGAGTAGATTACTGTTAGCACCCTCAACATTCTTGTGGCGCACTACAATGCCACCGATCCTGCGGACAAACTTAGAGACCTGGGCATTCACCTTTCGTTGAAACTGCTCCAGGCATGCACCAGGAACCTGATGAGCCCAGACCAAACGGGGGACTATTTCCGACCAGATGATGGTTAAGTTGGTGAAAGTGGCACAACATTGTGCAATATCATGCTTAATGGAGAAAATCAGATCAACAGATCGGGCCAAGCCTAGGTCATCACCCCCTGCAGGAATAATCAGGACAATGGAATCAGAAACAAACTTACGGAGGTGTAACAACTCGGGCAAAACTTGTGACTAACATAGCCCGCAAAGATCATGCCAACGGATCCTGGCAACTACAGGTGGAAATCCCAGGCTCCTCCCACAGTGTCGGTTGTAGGCGTGGCGAGCAGCCCAGAACCACAGATTCATTTGTTTACTGGGCCGGAGAGGGACAGAGAGGGGCCTGAAATCAAAACAAAAGATGAGGACAAACATAAAGAGAAAAGCCAGAGAACCCAGCGGAACAACGTCTGTCGTCTCCTGCTGTAGCCGATGGTTGCTGTCAGGAGGAGCAGGAGTGGGTGGTTGAACTGTATGAGGTGCACAAATGACCCGTTGAGGCAGTGCAGTGGAAACAGAGCACTGGGGGAAGGTTAAATCCAAAGGAGAAGGAGAGTGGGAGGAATATGAAGAGTCAACAGCAGGTGGCAGTGCAGAGCTGGAAGCACTAGCAGGGGACCTGCGTCATGGTCACTTGGGGAAGTTTGGGTATGAGGTGCCATAATAGTAGGTAAGTAACACTGGAATGTGGGCAGAGGCATGCGTGGGAGATAGCCACGCAGACATCCTCCCACTGTGCAGAAGCTGGACCTCTGACACAGGCAGGGTTAGGAGCAGGCACCCAAGGAGGGGACAGGTGGTCACTTGTAGCAGCTCCCGCCCTGCAGGGCACAGTGAGCTGTGTGCCAAGGACCGCAGCAGAAGCGTGCTTGAGAGGGGATAAGGCTGGCATTGAAGGATTGCCTGCAGACACCGGTAAGGCATGTGGACTCCTGGAGCAAGGGAGATGCTGCCAAGTGGTGTGGTGGTGTGCTGTGAGAGCCATGGCTGTGGCGGGAGGTTCTCCTGGAGCCTTAGCAGGGCGGTGGGAAAGGGGAGGAGCAGAAAACCCAGCGCCATCAGCGCCAGTGGCTTCATCGGTGCACGCAGATCTACCACCCCCCCCCCACAAACTGGGGCTCTGGGAGGACTTGGACTCAGTCCGGAGGGAGGGCAGGTGGTTCTACCTCCCCTGGATGATGGAAGCCTGGACTCTGATGAGCTCTGATGAAAAGTCAATGGGAGCAGGGGCAACAGTCTCACCGTTGAGCAGAGAAAAAAGCCAGTCAGCCTGACCCCTGGATAGAAGATCCCTGACCCCGGCGACCACTTCATCCGCATCCATAGTGAATCCAGATAGGGCAGCAGGGGAAGGACAATTTGCAGGCTCTTGTCCAATTCTTGTGATGTCAGAATCTCCTCAGAGTGGTGGGACATGCCCTTGCGTAGCCTTTTCTAGAGTTTGGGCTCCACCCAGTCACCTTGTGCCTTAGTGGCCAATCCCATTGGAGCCACTTAAACTCTTTGTTTTAGATCAACGCCCACATAGCTGCCAAGCTTCTAGCAGTCAAGGCTCCCTTTCCCTAGGAGGGAAGTATCAGGGTCAAGGGGCCTTCATTGGCAAATGTCTGATTTAAATGTGTAACCACAAAAGTTATCCACCTGGAAACACATTGCAATTTGGCCAGTTCTGTGTATGTGCACTTGTGCCACGTGGGGCATGCAAATTGCTGTAATTGTTTAGCTTTGTTGCAGTAGGGCCACTTTGTAGTATAGCTAACGATAGGGTGGTGCTACCCCCCCCCCCCATTCTTTTGGGCATCCCTGTTGTTCTAGCTTAAGTTGTGAAGGTTATGTATGTCAAAACAGAGATTAAAAAATGTAATTGACTATTCTAAAGATCTTCAGGGGTAAAACCACTGGAGTAATATGCAAGAAGCGCAACAGTGGGGGCATAAGGATGATCATAATAAGATTGGTTTTACTTAAAAGAGATATGTATGTGAAACCTTCCGTGCTTATAACAAATGTGTCCACATCTACTCACTAATGTTAAAAAACTAAAAATATATATATATTATGTGCACGTGTGATAAACCATCAACATACCATATAGAATATATCATGTACAATATACCAAAAAATGTACAAATCCTCAAAACAGCAGAAAGCAGCTGACACAAAAATGCATACTGTACATCCATCTGTGCAGATGCAAATAGTGCAGTGCTATGCTTCAATATATGTGTATGAACTACTGAGTGCATAAATAATATATAATATGTCATACATGACATTTGTAAGCATCAATAAATCTCATAAAAGAATATTAAAGTTAAGTGAAAATATATAGCAATATAAATCAATTACATCAAGTCCAAATTTCATTAAAGTCCATCAAAAAAGAGAAATAACCAATTTCATTGAATGTGCAATCCCATAAATCATAGATGTCTTCACTAATCCACCACACTGCCCTTTACCCCAACTTTGGGTGTCTTCTTACCTGCTTAGGTAGACCTCACTGATTAGAGGAGGTCAACATGCTCTTTTGCAGTATTATAGTGACGCTGCTCCACCAGCTGAACAGTCATGATCCTCAAGCCCCAGCGCAGTGTCACTCATATAGAAAGCAAGAGAAAGATACCATAGTGCAGATCACTTGTAACAAATCTTATTCAAATGTAAAAGAAACTCATATTTCAGAAGTGAACAAACAGCATATCCACGGCGCCGCCCATTTGCACCCAGCGTGATTATACTACCACCTCCTCACGCGTGGCACCCAGTAGACTTTGTCAAAGGTTTAGGCCTAAAGCTTTGAGAAAACCTATTGGGCGAAATGCGTGAGGTAGGCAGTCTTTTATGTGACTGGACAATTTTTGCTAATAGGTGGCCTGTTTTCTGTCCCTCCTCATAAAAGGCCAGTTTATAAAAAAAAAAAAATGTTTTCTCTTGGCTGCAGAAGTAGTCATGCATGCCATGAGGCCTGTATTGGATTTTGGCAGTGGCAGAGCAATCTTTAGGACAATGCACAGATCTATCCTGGATAGGGAAACTTGAGTTTTTGCAAAGCATGAGAATTGCTTTTCCTTCGGAAATTTATGTCTCCAAATCCATCTAATCTCTATAATGATAAAAGACAGTACTGCACTTTTGACTGTCAACCCTTCAGGAATTGGGGGGTGCTTATCAAGAATGGGATGTAGGTAGTTGTTAAAGTCTCCTATGAACCGAAGGGTAACATAATTATTTTTTTCATAAGGAACAACAATGGGGAATTTAAAACCTCTCTAGAGAATGGAAGAGGAATGTATATCATCGCTAGGACCTCCCTTTTATTTTTATTTTTTTAACAAAATTTTATTTTTATCTCAGCAAAAAGGAAAAACAAAACAAAAACCATATCAAAGTAATAATACTTTGATATGGTCTTTTACTTTGACTACTTCTCTCCAAAAATGTTGACTATGTGGACATGCCCACACTGCAACACTTGGGACACTGATCAGATCGACTAGGGTAGATTCTCGAGAACCTTAGAGGTGTATTATATGCCCTATGGAGAAATTTGAGTTGAATGTATCTGTCTCTAGCTGATATAACCAGCGGAATATATTGCGGAATTCCCTCATCCCAGTCCTCAGAGGTAAGGAAAGGATTATCTCTCTGCCAGATATTAAACAGACAAGTACCTTTACCAGTATCTCGACTTGAGATCCTAAGCTATAGTGATGATAGAATCCTGTCCGCATTACTGGAAATAAGAAAACGCTCCACTGTATGTGAGGTCACCATGATCGGAGTAGGAAACTGAGACTGTACCGCATGGCGCAACTGCAGGTAGCAGAAGAACATCCACAAGGGGAGACTAAAAGTATCTTTAGGACTATCAAGCGGCAACAGATGTCCTTCCAGCATAATCTGCTGCAACTTTTTAATACCAAACCTGGCCCACAAGTTAGGGTCAGGCATGGAACAGAGATGTGGTAAGCGGGGGTTGCCCCACAGTCATGTCTGGATGTGCCCTTAGGCCTCTAAATACTAAGTTACTTAACGCTGAGTAGGAGCCCAGGATGGCCCCTTCTAAATTAACTGATGGGTTGGTACATGTCTGCACAAACCACCAGCACACCATCACCAATACCGCAGCCCAATAGCACTAACGAAATCAAGGCAGCACCAGTCCCCCCAGTGACAAGGGTAGCTGCAGAGTAGACTTAGCTGTTCTAGGAGGAGAAACCCACCCACATGAAATTGCTTATGATGTGCTCAAGCTTGGTAAAAAAGGAAGCAGGAATGGGAACTGGAGTATTACGAAAAACATAAAGGAATTAGGGAAGAAAAATCATTTTTATGAGGTTAATTCTGCCCACTAGGGAGAATGGCAGGGATTTCCATGCCTGGCATCAGAGGGTCAATTGCTATGAAACTGGGTACACATTATCTGTCAAATAGGAGGAAAGGTTACCCTGAATATCATTCCTTAGTTATCTAAACTTTGAGACCCAGGTCAGGGGGGGTCTGGGCTAGAGAAGGGGGGCGATTGTGCCAGGGGAAAAAGTAGCAATTTACTCCAATTAATTCTAATGCCTCAGGCATCAGGCAAAAATAATAGGGCATCATCTGCGTATAAATAATTTTTTTCTAACAGGGGACCGTCTGGGAGACCTGCAATTGAAGGCAGGGAACAGATAAGGATAGCAAGTGGTTCCATTGCAAGTGCAAAAAGACCTGGGGGAATTAGGGAAAGAGAGTATCTCTTTTCAGATTGAAAGATGGGGATAGAATGCCATTGGTCCTAACCTTGGCTGTGGGAGACATCTGTATCCAGGACACAAATTTGGGTCCAAAGCCAAATCTCCGGAGTACCTGCCACATGATTTCCCACTCCACGGAGTCAAAAGCTTCCTCCACATTAAGGGAGGCCACCACGCCAGGGGAATCACTATTACGAGTGTAGGCTAAATTAGTATATAGTCAGCGAAGATTGATATCGGTAACCTTACCTGGCATGAAACCAGATTGATCGCCATGAACAAGGGATGAGATCACTGAGTTGAGGCAATTGGCTAAAATATTGGTAAAAATCACACAATTGCCTCTGACATCGATAGTGGAAGAGAGCCCTGCTCTAACACAGTCTGAACTAATGCATGAAAATTGGGTGCAATTACTTCAGCATTTGTCTTAAAACATTTGACAGGCAGACCGTCAGGCCCTTGGGTTTTTCCTGTTTGGAGCAAGGTGATTGTAGTCTGTACCTCCTTCAGTGTAAGGGGCATCTAAACCTTGTCAAGCCGCAGTTGTCAACACCGGAAAATCTACAGTGTCCAAAACTGTCTCCAGATTTTCAGGAGTATAGTCCACTCTAGAGGAATAAAGGCGTTCATAATAAAAAGCAAACTGGGTGTTAATCTGCATCGAGTCAGAACATAATGAGCCCCCATTATCTCTAATATGTAGGAGGTTGTGGAGCGTTCCTTAGCCAGCTAGGCCAAGAGTCTACCTGTTCTTTCCCCGTGCTCTAAAATCCTCTGGGTCAGGGATAAAAGGAGTTTCCTGTAGGAGGTAGTACGTAAGAGCTTTATTTCCCTATAGATTACTATCTCACTATAGGCCTCTCTATTCCCCGTTGCAACATACTGGGATTCCAAAGCCTGTGCCTTGGCTTCCACCTCATCCAGCGAAAGAGAAGACTGCTTCTGGACCTTACCTATAACTGATTGGTATTTACCTCTGGAATATGCCTTTAAGGCATCCCAATTCACAGCCGGAGTAGTGGTGCCCCGATTGTGCACCCAAAAGTCACTGCGGCTACAATCTGAACTACCCTCTCATCTGTAACCCAGAACCAAGACTGTCTCCAAAGACAAGGGCCAGATGCTGAATCAGTCCTAACTGTCAGGAGCACGTGGGCATGATCCGAAATGCCGCCTGGCAATATAGAGACATCTTAAATGCGGAAGAGCAAGGGGTTACTAACATACATCAGATATGTGAGAAAAGGTGGCATAGGTGGTAGAGTGGCAAGTAAATTGCTTCTCCCATGGGTGTCTAGCCGCCATAGTTCATACAAACAAAATACCTTGGCCCAGCGGGACAAATGAGAATTTGTAGCGGAGTCAGTGTTGAGTTTATCCAGACTCCCATCTGGGGGCATATTAAAATCTCCAGCTAGGAGAGCATTTACAGTAGGGTATCGGGCCAGCAACGGTGCAAGCTTGAAGAGCAGTGACATACTAGCTGGGTGTTATGAATACCAGCGAGCACCAGCTTGATCTTATCACAAATTGCATGAAGAATAATATATTTTCCATCTGGGTCTGAGTGGGTTCCAGGAGAGTGAACTGGAGAGACCTGTGTATAAGGATACTGACTCCTATTGAGTAAAAGGAGTAGGTGGAATGATAGTGTCAACCTATCCAGGGTTTTTTAAGAGCTAGTATTCTGCTACCGGTAAGGTGTGTTTCCTGTAGGATACAGATATGGGAGTGCTATCTTTTCAAACAGTTAAACATAAGGGAGCATTTGAATTTAGAGTTTATTCACCTCACATTCCAGGAAACTATAGATGAGGGAGCCACAATCGGTAGTCAGGAAATATGTGTAGACTCTGGATCTCCACCCGACACACAGTCATAGAATCAAATACACTACAAACCGTTATCATAGTACAATCTTCATTGGTAGGCAGGAGAGGGCAACTCCCTCCACCTGATAGCAGCAAAGAGTTATGCCTCAGAAAACTAAATAAACAATAAAAATATAAAAATATAGCAGTCTCACGTTTTCTTAGTCTGTTCCAAAGAAGTCCGCTCATACGAAAAATTAAGATAGGATCAACGGTCCCTTTAAATTTGAAGTTCAACTAGTGTACCCTGGGGGCACAGTGATTGAAACATGTTACAACAGTGCAAGTAGCAATCAGTACAACTAAACATTATGCTCAAAGTATATAGAACAATGTGTTTCCAGAGAGCAAAGAATGCACAAAGTGCTGCCTTTAATGTCACTCCATTACAAAGGCACTAGTAGTGTAAAGTAGTGCCAAAAAAAGGGGGGGTAACAAGCTCTCCACTTGTTAGGCAATCCGGTGCATTATAGGTACAGCAAATCCATTAGCCAGGCTGGATCATTAGGCTTTGGGCAGACTTTGCAACCATTGTGAGACATTTTTAGGGGAGGGAAGAAGCAGACAGATTCGCCATCTTGGACCCTTAATCGAGCTAGAAAGAGCATGCTATACTTGATCTTCCTGTTTCTGAGATTGAGCTTGACATGATCAAAAGAGCATCTACTGTAAAGTTGTAGGGAGTGGAGCATACCCATATGGGTGGTCTGGCAGGTAGAAATAGCCTGTATGAGGGCTGCAAAGTTCGCCTGCTCCAGCAGCAATGGCTCCGAGTCCCCTGTCTGAGTCGCCATAATGGTGGCCTCGGGGGGAGGAGCTCCCACTCCACTCACAGTAGTAGAGGAGTTGGCACTTTTGCGAGGCAGCGAGGAGTGCCTACCTCTGGTCATACCAGTCACAAGGAGTAGTCCTAGTAATGGCAGCAGGAAGGAGTTAGTGAACTGCAGGGAAATTAGTAAAAACCAGTGGGATGGAACGGAGCTCTCCCACAGTGCTGCTACTCCAGTGGCTATCTTGTACATGCCCCCCACTAGGACACATTTAATAGTATACAACCTACAAAACAAGAATACAAATCCACCTTCCCCCTTAATTAGAGAATTACATCTCCTGGAAGTCCACAAAACTGTGTATCAATACAGTTACCCATCTGGAGTAGGAGGTGTGGGTGGATTGATACGTTCACCTAATCCAGCAGTAACACAAACAATTAAAAATTGTCCTCAGTTAAATGTTTTTCTTGCAGACCATATATGCAGAGAAGTGGTATTCATGCCCCTTTTTAGGGCGCTATTATCTCCCCTAAACTTCCAGGAAATTATAGGAACATCTATCATATTATAACAAAAGATAGTGGTGTCCTGAATGGCCTGTCGCTGGCAATCGGTAAGCAGCATTGAAACGGCCAGTCAGTGGCAGTCACTGGCAGGGTTGTAAGGTGCAGGAGCTAGACAGGAAGATGGTATGCTTGGATCATATTCAATTAGACAAATTTCTCAATTAAGTGGTAAAATGAAGAGGTGTGGTAGGAAACAAACCATGGTAAATTGCACTGGAAAAATGAACGGAAGTGGTATGAAAACACAGAACACAACTGTGCTCCACAACAACTGGACTAACTGCCAGAACAAAACTAGAATGTTCGACCAATTCAGAGAGGCCTTTGCAGGGTTAGCAATTGGCATAACAATGTCAAAGAACTAGTAGAGCGATGAGTACAACATTGCCCATTAGGCAAAGTTTTCAGGGTTGGAAGGAACCCCAAGAGCAGATAGAGGTAGGAAAATCTAACTGTATCGTTCTGCAATTGCAGAATGTGACAGAACTGTATTCACATGGAAGTAGAACAGTAAACAAAGCTCAGTCAGGGTAATTGTGTAATGACGAGATCATAGAAAGTAAACCCCCAAGCAGGCCATTTTAAACTGATACCTTGTATTAATCTTCCTTCAGTTGGGGTGGATGTTTGCAGATGGATCCTTTGTTAATATCAAGCCTGATAGAGATCTCCCCTACAGACTTGAAGATGTGGGTCTGCTATCACACAGAAATCTGGAGTTTACCTGGGTAAAACATGGCACAATTCACCTGCAGGCCCTGTAGGGGTTTCTTAACTTCAGTGAACTTTGCCGCTCCACTTCAGTGGAGAAAAAACAATAAAAATAAACTTAAGCCCACTTATATTGAATATTAGCCCAATCATGGGCAAGATGCAGGATAATCTCTTGATCCTTATAGTTGAGGAGATGTGCCAGGATTGATCTAGGCAGAAGCCCTAGAGGTAATGGGCGCATCGGCGTCCTGTAAGCACGTTCAACTGAGAACATCTGGGTAAACGCATACTCGCAAAAAGGTTTTAAAAGTCAGGATTCCACAAACATACGAGGGTCTCTACCCCCCATATTTTTGGCAGGCCTACAATGTGAAAAATATTTCACCTGTGTCTGTTTTCAACATTATCTTTCTTGGTGTTGGTGGCTTTGAACAGCTGGGAGGTGGACTAAGTTTCTCTGATAAGGGGAAGTAATTGGTCTTCCATGTCGTGGATACAATCCTCAGCAATCGTGATGCATTCCCTTATCTCTTTAATGTCCTGTCACAGCAGTGAGACCTCCTCTCTTAGCCCACCAAAATTGGGTGTGCTAATTGAGGCTGTATGTTTGTTGACAGCGTTCACATTTTTCCTCAGTGTAGGCTGCTGTGCATCACCTGACTGCGAAGAAATCTCAGCCTGCAGTATTGCATCTATGTCTGCACCCCCTCACAGTGATACAGGTGTTTTCTCCCCCTTCCCCTGCTTAGTGTCCTGTGCAGCTTCTGTATTCAAAATGCTCAGGGAGACCTGTGAGACCATTAGTTTTTGAGTGTAATAAAGCATATCCTGGGCATGCTCCTTCCCCTGCTGGTGGGGAGTCTTTCCCAGTTTACTTGCTGTGTCCCTTAACTTTTCTAGTCTCCTGGGAGAGCACTGCGGGAGTCCCAGTGGGGTGCCATTTTGAGAGTCTTGGGCTGCTGTTTCTTCCTTGCTCTTGCATGTCATCCTCTGTGTGAATCGGGCACTTACCTTGTCAGAGAAGATTGTGCAATTCCCCTTAAATTGTCTGTATCTGTTTGAGTGGATAAGATGGCTGGAGGAAGGAGCAGTAATGGATCACCTGGTGGAGCTCCATGAGCAGCCACTCAAATGCCTATCCAGGCAATGCCCTCAACAATAAAGTAAATGAACATTTTACAAGGCTGTACAAATTTTCACATTTACTGAGGACCATTGAATACATAGCCGATTTAATGGAAAAGGTGAACTTAGCCTTTAAAAACTGAGCATGTAGCCTTTAAAAACTGAGCATGTCAGGGGATGCTGTTTAGGTTCCCAATACCTTGTAAGTTTATCTCCAGGGGTATAGTACATTCACTTGTATAGAAATTGTCATTATTATGTGATTATTCCTGTACAAAATGGATAGACTATAGGTGGCACCTGTACAGGTGAATGCCGGCATGCCATGCGCCTAAGGTAGCATGATCATTTTTAATAGAACTATGTTCCATAATGATATGCAACACTTGCTATGGATCTTTAAAAAGTTATACTCTCTCCCACTTCCACTGTGCATTATGTATGCGCAGGCCAAGCATCCTTAGTGTAACATAATTACACGTTTCATTAGCCGAAGATGCATTGCACGGACAGGTCATCTGCCTGGCTTTTAATGCCTACAATTAATTAATAATTCTGATCATTAAGAGCAGATTTCAGCTGTGTGCGTTGTGTGAAGAGAATTCACCACTGCAACAGAAACATAGACTTTCAGTCATTGCGGGGGTTAGTTGTAATGCCTCAAAACCGGCTAATTAGAAAACAGGAAATAGGGGATGTGTTTTTTTATTACTTCACCCCACGGGGGTGAAATTTTATGTCCCTAACGTCCCAGCGAAATCTGCTTCCAGCAACTACATTAGCAGTTTAGTAATTTTGTTCGGGTGAAAGAGTAATTTTACATTTTAGTCAATAAATAAACAGGTTTGAAGGCGTTGCGCTCCATTTAATTATCTAATTAAACAGTCACACTCTTTTCAGAGATCCCTTATTAAGCTATAATGTGAAAACTTCACAAGTAAATAGTTCTATCAGGCCAAGTAATAAGGTCTGCCTGGTTGTATATTAAGAGCAATTTAGCCATCAATAAGACAACATTTTTAGTGCTCCATGCAATACACCAATAAAGAGCGCTAACAAAAGAGCGTTTATATATATTTCTGTAGTGTTTCTTAAAATACCAGGAGGCCAATCATAAAAGGTGTAATAAAGTAAACATATTCAGGAAATAAATCTTTTGAAATTATAGTCCTTCTATGGGACACACACAAAATAACCTCCTGCCATTTCCCACCCCCCTGCTTCTATTTATTTACAATTTTTTAAATTGTGTAAGACTCATTTTTTTTAATATGTGATCCTCTACAGCAGGGATCTCCAAACAATGGCCCTCCAGCTGTTGCGGAACTACATGTCCCATGAGGCATTGTAAAACTCTGACATTCACAGACATGATTAGGCATGATGGGAATTGTAGTTCCTGAACAACTGGAGGGCCTTCGTTTGGAGACCCCTGCTCTACAGCATCTCTTCTAGTAGTGGGGATATGTGATTCCTTGCTGAAGTAATTTTTACCACCCTTCACCAAAAGAAACAGAAAGACTATATGTTCTGTTTCAACTCGGTGTGCCACATCCATTGTGATCATATAAACAGTTTTTTTAGATTAAGGGGTAACTTCACTTTCGTGAAAAAAAAAATAGCATATTAAAAAAATAATAATATTGCATTTACAATTGCAACACAAGCCATATTGTGATGGAATGTTATTAAAAATGAACTTTTCTTTTCAGTCTGCAACGCTGTCATTTTTTGTAAAATGTAATGCAATATGGCTACCTGGAGGTGTTTTGTACAAAGAATGTGTACAGAACGCCCCCCAGGTTTTTCATTTCCTGCTTGTGTGATTGGCTCACTGATTTTCCCAGAAGTCTACACTAAGAAACAAGCCAGATTTCTGGCATCCCCTGCAACAAAAATGTCATTTTTGGTAAGATACTCCAAATAGGAAATCACGTCTAAAGGGATACAGGCCCTGCAATTTCCCTCACTAGTGCCATGTTGCTTCTGCAGCTGGTTGATAATGATAAAACCACTCCAATTAGACTCACTTCTGCACAGGGGCACAAAGAAACACACAAGGATTTCTTCAGAATACCAAAAGGTAGGAATCTGCAACAAAGTTTGTCAAACTCCTTGTAATGTACATAGATCACCCAGTGGGGAATGTTTTTTTCTCAACAAAAGTGGAGTTAGGACTTTTAGGGGCACCCAAGAAAGCCATAAGAAAAATAATTATAAAAACCTTTTTTACAGACTTTATTTCAAAGAGCAGAACAATGATTACATGTAGTGCAATGGCTGATCATGAAATATTGGGTCAAAGATGGACCAATAATGATCTCACACACTGAAGCAGAATATACTGAATTTCACATTGTAACCCTGTAGATCACTGATGGGTACACCCATACATCAAAATGAACCACTATTGCATGGAAAAAACAATATAAATATCACTGATCCACTGACTAATCAGCAAGTAAGTGCAGGTACAAAATAGATGAAGTAGTATTATTATGTCATATGAGATGAATGTAACGTGATGAATGCCCAATAACACTAAATACTAAGTCCTAACACATTTCATTCACATGTAATCTTTCTCAGGGGAAGATAAATGGAAATGTATTCCAAGTTTGTGATGCTCCTGTATTTGTAATTAAATTCACCTGTATCAATTAACAGGTGCTGAAATTATAGAAATCATACCGCAACCAGTTAAAATGGTGAAAAATTGACCCAACCTTTTTGTCGTGTGTCTCTGTGTGACTCACGGAGCATGAATTAGAGAAAGAGCAGCAAAGAATTGTCTAAGTATTTGAGAACAAGAATTGTGGAAAATGGACAGTCTCAGGGTTACAAGTCCATCTCCTGGGGTCTTAATGTTCCTATGTCCACTGTGCAACATTATCAAGAAGTTTACTGCCCATGGCACTGTAACTGATTTCCCTGAATATGAACGAAAGAGAAAAAATAATCAAAGATTGCAACGAAGGACTGTGCGAATGGTGGATAAAAAAAAAACCCTTGATCAACTTCCAGACAAATTCAAGCTGACTTCAGGCACAGAGTACAACTGGGTCAGCTTGCACTATATGTTGCCATACGAAGGAAAAGGGATGCTATTTTAGGAGATCCAGGAAGACCCCACTGCTGACACAAAAACATAAAATAGCCAGTGTGGACTCAGAGTTTACCAAAATCCTTTTGGGAGAATGTGCTGTGGACAGACAAAACTAAGATACAGCTTTTTGGTAAAGCCCATCATTCTACTGTTTTTAGAAAAAGAAATGAGGCCTTTAAAAAAAGAATACAGTACCTACAGTCAAACATGGTGGAGGTTCATTGATGTTTTGGGGTTGCTTTGCTGCTTCGGGCACTGGATGTCTTGACCATGTGTATAGCATTATGAAATCTGAAGACTAACAAAGAATTCTGAGGTTCAATATAGGGCCCAGGGTCAGAAAGTTGGGTCATGTCAGAGGTCATGGGTCCTACAGCAGGACAATGACCCAAAGCACATGTCAAAAGCATCCAGAAATGGTTTAAGACAAAGAGTACTGAACTTGCCAGCAATGAGTCCAGATCTAAATCCCATAGAGCAGTGGTCCTCAACTCCGGTCCTCGGGCCCACTAACAGGCCAGATTTTAAGTATTGCCTTGGGGAGATGCAGACTAGAATACTGCATTCACAGAGCAGCAAATGAGATCACCTGTGGTGTAATTTAGTTATCTTGCAAACCTGGTCTGTTAGTGGGCCCCGAGGACCGGAGTTGAGGACCACTGCCATAGAGCACCTGTGGAGAACTCTCAAAACAGCAGTTGGGAAAAGGAACCCTTTCAATCTGAGAGACCTGGAGCAGTTGGTGAAAGAAGAGTGGTCCAAAATTCCAATAGAGAGGTGTAAGAAACTCAACCATGGTTGGGTAGGGGATTGATTTCAATTATTTTTTCCAAGAGGTTTGCTACCAAATATTGAGGCTGCCAATAATTTTGTCCTTTTTGGGAGTTTTGCATGGAATGTATCAGATTTGGCTTTTTTCTAAAAGACCAACTCCTCCTATGGGACATTGGTAAAAAGTGGGCTGAGGGGACTTTTCCTGGTATCGTATTCAATGATATACGGCTACATATATATAAAAAATTAACAAATTTGATTAAAGTCTAAAAAAAGAACATTTGTGATTTACATGTTGACATTACAAAACATACATAAAAAAGAGGTGAATATATATTACTGGTGACAGTTCAAAGTTGTTTGACAAGTAAGGTCCTCCTTATTTGAGTTTGGGGCTACCACTTAAATCCTTGCCCGACATGTTTCGCTATACAAAGCTTCTTCAGGGGCGGACAAACTCGATAGTGATATCATTACTGTCAGTTAACTTGTCACTCAGTGGTTACATATAGGTATGGAGGAGATGGCGATGGGTCAGTATAGCAACACTGTACTGCTTAGATTTGGCTTTAATTTGTATCAAGAGAAGCCAGATACAGGTACTCTGATATTTCTGCTGATTGAGAAAATCCCCAGCCGCCTATTTATATCGCTGAGCGCAGATTCCTGTATACCATCAGGGTTTGATGTAGCCCCAAACGTTGGCCCAAATCTTGCAGTGCTGCCGCCAAACATCCATCTCCTCTGAGATTTGTCTTTTTGTCTCTCCAATTTTTTGGTCATACCAATACAAACAAAAGAAATAAACATGAGAATGGCTAAATATTTGTGCATTATCTGAGAGAAATGCAGGGGTGCCAATATTTTTGGCTAAGACTGTAGGTAGATTTTTTTTTTAAACTTGAAAAATGTAAATTAGTTAAAGTGAATTGCTTAGGAAAGTTTATTTTTTATTTTTTGCCAACTAGAGCTTAGCTTTAAAGTGGTTTTATGACTTTCTATAATACTCTTTGTTTTCTAAGCCTGTGTGCCTCTGTCTATGTGTTTTATAAAAAAAAATAATGCTGTGAATACCTTATTTCAGTGTGCTGCTTGGCGATCATGTGACTGGCTAGCTTTCTCCTCTCCCCATCTAACAGCTGCAGGGGCAGGGCTGAAATACCCCTGCTGATGGCACTCTAGAGGAGAAGGGGGGAGAGAGAGAGAGCCGCCCGGTCACATGATCACAAAGCAGCACAAGTGACAGAATCCCCACTCTATTCACGTTTAAACACCTGGTCTAGGGTCTTGACATCACGAAGGCCAGAGAAGGTCCATAGCCCTGCACTTAACATGAGGAGGTCGAGGGACTGTCCACTGCCAGATCGTGGAGGAGTGCTGCCTGCCGGGGAAGTAGAGGATCAGTTAACCACTTGCCGACCGCCGCACGACTATTTACTGCGGCGGTCAGCCCCTCACAGGCAGAGCGACGTAGGTCTAAGTCGCTAGCCTGTGAGGCTTCTAAGGAGCGAGCGCGCGCCGTCGGAGGTGCACTCCTGCTCCCGCGCGGTCACGGACCCCCCCCCGCGAGCGTGCCCGGCGGACCCGATCGTCCGTGACACCGGAAGAAAGGCAGGCGGCTGATGTAAACAAAGCCGCCTGTCATTCTTCCCTGTGTAAGAATGGAGATCAGACGGTTCTACTATGTAGGACCATTGATCTCTGTTCTTACACCAGTAGCCACAGCCAATCACAGTTAGAAACACGCCCCTAGGACACACTTAACCCCTCCCTCTCCAATACAGTTAACCCCTTCACTGCCAGTGTCATTTTTACAGTAACAGTGCATATTTATAGCACTGATTACTGCAGTAATGTCACTGGTAACCCCAAAAGTGTCAAAAATGTCAGTCAAGGGTCCGATCTGTCCGCCGCAATGTCGCAGTACCGCAAAAAAAAAATCGCAGATTGCCGCCATTACTCGTTAAAAAAAAAAAAAACAGCAAAAATGACAAAAATCTTTCCCTTTGTTAGTAAACGTGATAACTTTTGCGCAAACCAATCAAAATACGCTTTTTGCGATTTTTTTTACCAAACATATGTAGCATAAAAAAAATTGTCCGAAAATGTTAAAACATTTTGATTTTTACATTTTTTTTGGGGAATTTCATATAAAGAAAATGTGAAAAATATTGTTATTTTTGCAAAATTGACGCTCTTTTTTTGTTTACAGCGCATGATCAAAAAATCGCACAGGTGATCAAATACCACCAAAAGAAAGCTCTGTTTGTGGGAAAAAAAAGGACGTCAATTTTGTTTAGGTACAGCGTCGCACGACTGCGCAATTGTCTGTTAAAATCACGCAGTGCATAATCACAAAATAGACCATGGTCAGGAAGGGGGTAAAATCTTCCGGGGCTTAAGTGGTTAAGTAAAACTGTTTCTCCTTTCCCCTAAACAAAACAATCTATGGTATAAACCTTTGTAGTGTGGGCCTAGCCGCACTGCAAGGCATACATTTTTATTTGCTTGCTGTTGAACATTAAAGCTGCCATGGCTCTATCCTTTCTTTTTGATGACAATGCTCACTCACTGTGCTGTGTCCATGGAGGAGCAACACTGTCAGTAGTGTTTTAGGACCACAGAATGGTTTTATGTAGTTCTAATATACTTCCTAATAACATTGTTTATTGCAGAGAGAACTAGACACAGGACAGCACTGGTTTTCTGGCAGGATCAATGGGTATTTTTTACATTTATTGAACAGCGCTAGCCAAATGAGTTCAATGGTATATATAACAAACCAACAGGGAGCAAATACGAGAAGTTACTTGTTAGGGTACTTTAATGATACAAAAAAATGTGCATTATTATTACAGATGTGAGTCTACTCTACACCTCTTTCCCAGTGCTTTTTTTGCAGGAACAACCCCTTTCTCAGTCACTTCTTATCCCTGTCCCCTCTTAGAAGTTACCCTTGGCTCCACCCCCTACCTACCTCCCAGTACTGCCACTTTTAGACAATACAAAGCCAAGTATTATTTTGTGGTGAAATTTGTTATTAATAACAAGAAAAATGGTAAAATAGACCACCTTCAGCCAGCAGCAATAGACTCCCCCCCCCCCAGCAACAATGGACCCCTACAACAAAATACCATCTCAGCAGCAAAAGACCCCAGGCAGCAACAACAGATCTCCAAGCAGCCAGCATCAATAAACTCTCCAGCAGCTGATAGCAATATAGCTCTCCCTCAACAGTAGATCCATTCCAGTAATACCCCCAGAACACCCCCGAGATGACCCACCAGCAACACTAGACATCCCCAGCAACAATAGACCACCACAAAAATCGATCTCTTTCAGCAACAATTGATCTTCCAGCAGTTAAATCAATACACCTTCCAGCACAGCCCAGCACCCCCCAGCACTCCATGCCATTATATACATTCAGTGCTGGATGTGCCATAACTCCATTCCTCCACATTCCCGCTAAAAAATCCTGCACCTTCCCTAATCTCTTTTGCAGAGCATTTTTTACCATTTGACAATTACCCGCTATCTCAAATGAGCTTTCATGTCCATCCATACTTGTATGTAATTTTCATTATCCTCTCTCTTTTCTGGTAGGACTCCATTCTTTCCCTTCGCTGTCTGGATTTATTAATATTTTCACAATATCCTTGCAAGCATTATCACATCAGCTCTCTCTAATATTTCCTTTTTAGATGAAATGCCCATTCATTTTAGATTGGATGAGACAGCTTTCTTTTACTTCCCATCTCTTAGTAAAATTAGCCTGCCCTTCTGAATGACAGCAATCAAAGCTTAAATAAACTTTCTATAGTAGGTGTTCCTGAACTCCACCCCTGAATCACAAGCCTGTTAATCTTCAATTAGAAAAGATTTTCTTTTTACCATTGGTCTAGCTTGTTCTGTCTTCTTTTAGGCTCATTTTTTTTTTTGCTAAGAATGGAATCATTTTCTGGCATATTTTTCCTTGCATTCAATCCCTACAGTATTTTTAAAGACCACTCTAGTTATACATGAACCTATTGAATATTAACTACCAGGCATTTATTACTTACACAATTTTCGAATTTAGAGTTTTTCCACTGCATTTTTTTTTTAATTCAGATATTATTTAGATTTGAAGTTTTGTTAGTGTACAAAGTAACAAATAGACATTCAGAATTCTGACTTTTAATCTCAGAATTCGGAGTTTCAAAGTCAGAATTCTGACTTTTAATCTCAGAATTCTGACTTTCAAACTCAGAATTCTGTAAAAAAAAAAATTCAAACTCAAAATGTTTTTTATGATGGCCCCAGGGCTCTTCCATACAGGCCAGATAGACAAAGACAAAAAAATACTTCTGTTTTTTTTTTTCAGGACTGTGGAGGGCAACTACAGCAGCAAAATACAACAAAATATCATGGGAAACCCACCGCATGTCTAAAGAGCATTTTGCTTTTTTAAAAAGAAGGGAAAATGTGTACAGCCGAGGAAAGGGAACATTTTATGTAGCTTTGAGGGCAACATGGGAAAGATGCAAATCCTTCAGTTTACAGCTTTGTGATGACCCTTAATGGTATATCCATTGTGATAGAGTCACTACGGGGATGATTTTTTCAAATTGGAGATTGGCTAGCATGCACAGCTGCACCAGATGTTGCAATCAGCTTTTAACTTCAGCTTGTTCGATTAAGCTTTGACAAAAAAAAAAAAAAAAAAGGGAAGCCAGTTTTAGTAAATCAGCCTATAAGGGTCATTTCTTGGACTCCCAACAGTGGCACCATGGGGTTGATTTACTAAAACAAAATCTGGTGCAAGCTGTTGATGGGCAGATTTAGAGATGCCAAATGCAAATTGCGGCAAAATTGCGGTAAAAACACACTACATGATGTTCTGGAGCTTCTCCATTGAAGTCTATGGAACAAAAAAAAGTACTGTTTTGCGTTCAAAAAAGTCATTGACTCTTTCCAAATATGCAGAGGCACAAAAATGCATTGATGTGAGTGTGTTCCAAAGGAATCCTTGTTTAAAAAATGTCCTGCATTTCTGCATTAGGCATGAAGCATGAAAAAAAAAACTCATTGGTGTGAACGGAGCCCAATCCCTGCCTTGATCTAAGAAAGGTGCTAACTCCGTCTTAAGGCACACGTACCGATTGTCGGCCGTAAATATTCGGCCAACGTCCGATCGGCCGATTGTCGGCTTGTTAGTATGATGCTTCCGAAAAACCGACTGCGACTTTTCGGCCGAACAAAATCTGGTGTGCAGGCTTTAAAATTTTTGTTGGCCAACAAAGAACGGCCGATTGTTCGTCAGTCAGTACAGATTTCGGCCGACAAAAAAGTGATGATCAAGACTGGGCATGCTCAGTGAAGAAAAAACACACGAAAAGTAGACCAGAACATGACATCACTTCTGTAGTTGGTTGTTGTTGGCCGACAAAATTCATGTGCAGTCTTGAGCACTTTTCAACCAACAAAACAGCACCGGACAAAAGACGGTCGACAATCGGTACGTGTGTACGGGGCTTTATTTTAAATGCTGTCCTTGCTTAGTACCTACAATAAAACAAAACCTTTTTGGGTAGACTGCATCAATTCTGATTGTTTGTCACTATATACTACACTTTACATGATGCTGTTTACTTTACTAAAAAAAGCATGCATGCTTGCCAGCTACCCAGTTGTGACCAATGTGTGATAATTGCAGTTGCAATGTAATTTGGTAACATCAGTAATGTGTACAAATTTAAAGTGGTAGCCTCAGAACAAGGTCTGTCCTAATGGTCTATGTTCAGAATTGCAAATTTTGCTTTTAATTGTGTTTTCATTATTCTGTCTCATGAGGCCCAATTCTATTAGCTGAAATTGACTGGACAAAAATATGTTAGATGAGGTGTAAATAAACAACATCTGGTTTATTAAACGTGGCAACATACTGCCAAAATGAATCACATGGGTGTTCCCAGATGGGGCATTTTCACACCTTTCTAATACACGTCAATATACAAAATAGTACAGCAGTAGACAAAACAGACAGTTATTCTATAATGGTCACACAAAACTCCCAGATTCAAACAATTAAAAAAAAAAAAAAAAAAAAACCTTGGAAATATTGTCCCTCTGCCAGTTTAATATACCCAATAAAAATACAAAATGGCATGCCTTTATTATGCTTTATGAAAATTATATAAGGTAGCTGCCATGTTTGAACTTTCTTCTCTCTCTCGTGTTCTCCCTGCCATTAAAACCTGGCAGAACTCTGTGCAGAGATTTATGTTGTAGCCTTAGCTGTAGACATCACTGTAATTACACATTGCATGACCAAAAAATCTCTACTAGAACTGGGTTTCTTAACAGTTCAGTGTTCTCTAAGTGCCAAAATTACTTAGCAGTATGAGTGAATGGAGTTCAGCTCTGTACACCAAGGATTTTGTATAATACAGTGTATCCAGAAAGTATTCACAGTGCTTCACTTTTTCCACATTTTGTTATGTTACAGCCTTATTCCAAAATGGATTAAATTCCTTATTATCCTCAAAATTCTACAAACAATACCATATAATGACAACATGAAATAAGTTTGTTTGAAATATTTGCAAATTTATTAAAAATAAAAAAAATTAAAACATTCCATGTACATAAGTATTCACAGCCTTTGACACTCAACATTTAGCTCAGGTGCATCCTGTTTCCACTGATCATCCTTGAGATGTTTCTACAACTTGATTGGAGTCCACCTATGGTAAATTCAGTTGATTGGACATAGTTTGGAAAGGCACACATCTGTCTATATAAGGTACCACTTTTAACAGTGCATGTCAGAGCACAAACCAAGCCATGAAGTCCAAGTATTTGTATGTAGACCTAGGAGACAGGATTGTATAGAGGCACATATTTGAGGAAGGATACAGAAAAAAATCTACACCATTAAAGGTCCCAATGAGCCCATAAATGGTAGAAGTTTGGAACCACCAGGAGTCTTCCTAGAGCAGGCCGCCTGACCAAACTGAGCAATTAGGTGAGAAGGGCCTTAGTCAGGGAGGTGACCAAGAACCCAATGGTCACTCTGACAGAGTTTCTCTGTAGACAGCTTTTCTCTGTGGAGAGAGGAGAACCTTCCAGAAGAACAACCATCTCTGCAGCACTACACCAATTAGGCCTGTATGGTGGAGTGGCCAGACGGAGGCCACTCCTCAGTAAAAGGCACATGACAGCCCGCCCTTATGGGGCATTGTTTGTAGAATTTTGAGGAAAATAATGATGTTTTTCCATTTTGGAATAAAGCTGTAACATACCAAAATGTGGAAATAGTGAAGTGCTATGAATACTTTCCAGATACACTTTATATTAATTTGTTTACAAAGCCAAAGTGACAATAAAATTTGAAGCAGTCTCACTTTGTTGCAAACATTTTGAAGTATTGTCTAAAGATTACCACTCATGC
Organism: Pelophylax lessonae; assembly: GCF_965119305.1. Classification (NCBI taxonomy): domain Eukaryota; kingdom Metazoa; phylum Chordata; class Amphibia; order Anura; family Ranidae; genus Pelophylax; species Pelophylax lessonae. The sequence continues at coordinate 82,696,268 of NC_138774.1, forward strand.
ATGTCATTTTTAACCTCCTCCCACCAGGCCAATGCATATAAACGGCAGGTGAAAGCTTCCTCCTTCTGAGTGGACTTTCAGGAAAGTCCTTCAGAAGGAGAAATATTGCACAGCCATGTGCATGCTCAGCTGTGCGATCTCGGTGGTCCTGTGTCCCCTGGACACAGTGCAACACCATTCGGCAGGAGGGCCCTGTGATTGGCCCTCCTGATCACATGGTGGCTGTGTCCAATCACAGCTGTCATGTGATGTCAATAGAGCCATTGTCACGGCGATTGGCTCTGCTTCTCCTCACATAGTGAGAAGAAGGAGAGCAGATCGGTGCTGGCAGGCGGCGATCAGTGAGTATAGAGCTGTTTTACTGCTCTTTACTCACTGTTCACCCTGCTAGTGTCCCCAACACACAGTGTCCCCAACACACCAATACAGTGTCCCCAGCACACAGTGTCCTCAATAAACAGTGTCCCCAACACAGTAAAAACACGTGTCACACATCTGTCCTAGTACAATAATTTGTTACAGTAAACATCTGTCCGTGATCATTTGCCACATCTGCCCATGATCAATTGCCACATCTGTGATAATTTGCCACATCTGTCCGTGATCATCTAGCGCACATCATCTGCCACATTTGCCAGTGATCATCTGGCGCATCTGTTTGTGATAATTTACCACATTTGTTCGTGATCGTTTGCCACATCTGTCCATGATCATTTGCCACATCTGGCCGTGATCACCTGGCGAACATCTGGCGCACATCATCTGCCATATCTGTCCGTGATCATCTGTTGCATCTGCCTGTGATCATTTACCACATCTGTCCTTGGTCATTTTCTGCATCTGTCCATGATCATCTGGCACACATCATCTTCCACATCTGCCAGTGATCATCTGGCGCATCTGTCCATGATCATCTGGCACATCTGTCCATGATTATCTGCCACATCTCTCTGTGATCATCTGGCGCATCTGTCCGTGATAATCTGCCACATCTGTCCATGATAATCTGCCACATCTGTCCGTGATAATCTGCCACATCTGTTCATGATCATTTGCCACATCTGTCCGTGACAATTTGCCACATCTGTCAGTGATCATCTGACGAACATCTGGCGCACATCATCTGCAACATCTGCCAGTGATCATCTGGCACATCTGTCCATGATAATCTGCCACATCTGTCCATGATCTGACACACCTGTCCCAGTGAACATCTGCCCCATCCCAGTGATCAACATCTGTCACAGGGACTTCAAAAATGTGATAGGTACTCAGGAAATGAAATGTGTAATTTATGCTCCTAGAACGCCTGAAGGTGTTACTTGGATGTTGGGTCTCTGTATGTGGCCAGGCTGTTGAAAAGTGTCACACATGTGGTATCGCCACACTCTATGTATGCTATGTGTTAGCAATATCTTATAAATTTAAAACTTTGTGTAAAAAAAAAAAAATAAGTTTTCATTTTATTTCCACATTTTCCAAAAACTTGTGGAAAACAATGACATGTTCAAAAGATTCATTATGCCTCCTAGAATTTACCTTGGGGTGTTTTCTTTCCAAAATGGGGTTATTTTGTTGGTAATTCCATTGTCTTGGTGCTCCAGGGCCTTCAAAAATGTGATAGGTACTCAGGAAATGAAATGTGCAATTTATGCCTTTAGAACTCCCGACGGTGTTACTTCGATGTTGGGCCTCTGTATGTGGCCAGGCTGTGGAAAAATCTCACATATGTGGTATTACCATACTCAGGAGGAGTAGCAGAATATATTTTGGAGTGTAATTGCAAGTTTATTTATTCCATGTGTAAGAAACAACTTGTTAATATGACAATTTTGTGGAAAAGAAAAACTTCATTACCCAAACTATTGTGGTCAAAAAATTGTCACTTCAAAAAACTCACTATGCCTATTACTAAATTCCTTGGACTGTCCTCTTTACAAAAAGGGGTCATTTGGTGGGTATTTGTGCTGTCCTGATATTTTAGGGCTTTAAGAAATTAGAAAGGTAGTCAGTACATCAGGATTGATCAATTTTCAATTATATGTACCTTTCACACAAACCTATTATCATACACTTATCAGGATTTTTTTTAACCAAAGAAATGTAGCAGAATACATTCCGGCCTAATTTTATAATGAAATTTGATTTTATTGGATTTCTTTTAAAAAAGAAAGTAGAGAATATAGGTTTTGTTTTTTTTTTTTCAAAATGTTTGCTCACTTTTTCACTTATATCGCAAAAAATAAAAAACCCAGTGGTGAATAAATACCACCAAAAGAAAGCTCTATTTTGTGTAAACAAAATGATAAAAATTTAATTTGGGTACAGTGTAGCATGACAGAGTGTGAGAGCACTGAAAGCTGAAAATTGATTTTGTGAAGGAAGGGGGTGAAAGTGCCCAGTATTGAGGTGGTTAAAGATGTCTCCTTGGTGTTTCACTTTACTAAGATATTGTCTAGAAGGCCAAAGCAATACAATTGTGTGTTTAGAAAATGTTTGAGGCTCAGTCGGTATCCACATACATTAGTTTGCTTAATTAAAAATTACCAAAAAATATAGCTGGCTTATAAGGTACATCTGATACATTTAACATATTAAGATTAGTTTTTATTAATACCATTTACCATACATAAACATGGAAATGTAAAAGACAATGGGGAGAATCAACAAAGAGCACTGCAAGAATAAACTTGCACCAATCTTCTAATTAAAAAATGGAAGGAGGATAGTTATAACCTTTCAGGTTCTGCTTGTGTAGTGTAATCACTGCACGATCAGAGAGAGAACTGTGAGCTGTGTGCATATAGCTCACAGCTGTTACATCTGGCAGGAATCTGTTGCAGTTTTTGATAAGGAAAACATTTTCCATCTGGTAATTAAGGGGAGACTTGAGCTAGTTTCTTTTTCACTCTAAAATAGAAATTGGCGTGGGTGGCACAGGTGGACCTGAAACAGGTCTATCTGTTCATTTAAAGTGGCACACACTACTCCCAACAATTTAATTCCCCGCAATGTCTTCAAGGCATAATTGTTATAACCCCTCAATTATAATCCCTCTCCTTTCAGCACCTATCAGCAGCATGGATAGTTATACCATTACATTTCTTCATAAATCACAACAGTTCTAGTTTGACCACATTACATATAACATTCACTAAAAAGATTGATGATCAAAGGTATTAGTCTTTCAACATGTTTTATAAATTAACATCCTTTTTCAGGAGACTGATTAGGATGGTTTCTGAATTAGAGATAAAAAAACGCGTAAGTATAATAAATAGGCATATAAATGCCTTGTTCTTACTACACATACATATACAGTACTTGCATAAACAAAGTACAATCAACAAGACATTATATATATTATTCATACATTTTCTAATGTCCTGGGAAATTACATTCGACACAGGGATATATTTCTATTGACTGCGTTTTCTGGAATATATCTGTATAATATGTAAAAAAAAAAAAGGGGGGGAGCATGCCTTGGTGAAGCTCCGCTCTCAGAGGGCAGATAACCGGTAAATAAGGAGGTATATCGGACGACATTCGCCTCACAAATTACCAAACAGGTATCCGAGAGTCCCTGGCTCACAGCGGTATGGTGCTGGTTGGACAGCGGCACAAAAAAAAAATCCTTTAAAGAAGCCCTGGCCCGTGTTCCTGCCAAAATGGCAGTGGCTGCAGCTTCCGCCTCAGCATGTCTCTCCACACACTCAGATAAGCCCACTCAGGGCTCCATTCCCTCTGCTTACAGGGACTCTCTCTGCTCAGCAGAATTTACATGATAATTTTCAGGGAAATACAGAAAAAGAAATGGCTTCCCCTGATTTGCTAAATCAATTGAAACATATGTTCCAGAAATTACTTACCCAAAACTCAGACCACACTAACAGACTCACAAAAGAGATTAGAGAACTGGGTTACAGACTATCTGACCTGGAAACATGAGTGGATGACATTGAGAATAATACACAAACACTGCAGAAATAGAGAATCTTAAAGAAGAAAACCTTCTGTTACAGTCTTGCCTGGAAGATTTTGAAAATAGGGCACGGCGCTCTAACTTACGCATTCGGGGCATACCTGAAACTGTGATTGATTTACATGCCACCATGCTTGCACTTTTTCAGTAGCTGCAACCAGCTATCCCAGTTGAGTGATTAGAAATGGACAGGGTCCATCGGGCTTAGAAATCCTGACGGTCCACTTCACGATATTATCGCTAAATTCCATTTCTATCCCACGAAAGAGCATCTCCTATCTGCAGCTAAAGAGAAAGATATTTTGAACTTTCAGGGTCATACCTATGAAATCTTTACCAATCTTTCTCCTCTCACCATCAACAAATGTAGAGCTTTGAAACCTCTACTTCAAGTTTTATTGCAACATCAAATCTCCTACCAATGGGGTTTCCAAGGCACCAAGTACGTCTGTCGCTCCAGGAGGACCTACAGTCCACCCTTCAGGACCTACATTTGACGGACCCTCCACAAGTTAACAAAACTCCTCATTGTAAACCTACCTCAGGCTTTCCACAGAAACATTCACAAGTCAACGGAAGGAAAGACAGACAAAGTCTGCATAAACGTGGTTGTTTCGTCTCTCCAGCTCCTGACCCGGTGGACTCTATGGACTGATGCCACCAGCGGTATATATCATAGTCCCACTTTGCTGTGGTTTTTCCCTTCTCTTTGGGTTTACTACTCTATTGTCCCTGTTTGACCTCACCAACTACGTGGACCTACCTTATATTCAACTAACTATGCTGTTTTGCCATTATGACAGACTTCCGCTTCCTGTCAAAATGCTTTGGGAACTTCAGTTTTTCTTTTTTGCATACTAATCAATCTAATTTTTTTTTCTCCTCTCATGACTATTTCCTATGGTTACTTAATTTAAGCCTTCAGACCCCCGCTGGCCGGTTGGGTCCCCCTTGGAGTTCTCGCCAGGTGTATCAGGGGTCTGTGGGCAAAGTCCGGGCTCTGCTGCCCTCCTGGTTTAATATATGATATTACTATATAGTTTGGTTGTCTGCTCCCTCATAGGTTGCTCCGTGCACTGCCACCGGTTGCCCTCGAGAGCTACATTTATATAGATCTCTTGACGCTGACCTTTCTTCCCTTGATGGGGAACTCTTGTTTACCCACCAACAGAAACCATTTATGTATGATTTTACATATGTCTTTGTCTAATAGCTTATTTTTATTTCATGCCTTACCTCTTCTCTTGCTTTCCCCTTCTTTCTCTACTTTGCCTTTCTCTCTTCTTTGGATCTCGGGAATGGGGTTTGCCTCCACAGGGTATTACATCTTATCATGGCCCTGTTGACGATTCTTTCATTAAATGTCCAGGGTCTTAATATTCCCCATAAACGCACTAAGGCTTTCCATACATCCACTTCCTTGAAAGCCCAAATTCTATGTCTACAAGAAACCCACTTTTTGATTAACTCCACCCCCAGATTTTTCAGCCCCAAATTCCCACAGGTTTATATGGCCTCAGCCGATACCAAACAACGTGGGGTACTAATAGCCTTCCACCGTAACACTCCCTTTTCACTCCTGAAGGAGATAAAAGATCCTGATGGACAATACCTGATCCTCACTGGACATCTCATGGACACGGCGGTCACCATTGTATTCTATTATGCCCCAATAAAAATCCTGCACCCTTTCTATCTCATTTTTTACAGGTTGTTGACTCCCTTAAAATTGGTACATTAATATTAGCTGGTGATTCAAACCAAGTTATCTCACCTTTTTTGGACAAATCCCCAGCAGCTCCTTCGTTGAACTCCAAAAGACTCTCTTTAGCTCAAATACTCATACAATACAACCTTGTTGACTCGTGAAGGGAACTTAATCCAACCAAAAGGAGATATACTAATTTTTCACATCCACATAATTCCTTTTATCATTTAGATTATATCCTCATTTCTACTGGCATGGCTCCTAAAATCCTTTCTTCTACGATTATTCCAATTACTGAGATCATGGCGCAGTTTGTACCACTCTAACTTCAACCGTTCCTAAAGCCTGTGATCCTACCTGGTATATGAGCGATACTTTACTTAAAAATCCAACTCATTGCTCTTAATTAGCTAATGCCCTCTCTGATTATTTAACTCTTAACGCCACACCTGAAATTTCACCGGTAACCCTTTGGGAGGCGCACAAGCCGGTTCTCAGGGGAATATGTATGCGTCAAACGGCCCCTTTTAAAAGGGAACGTAGAATCCTTAGTAATAAGCTAGAAACAACTTTTAATGAATGCTGTACAGAATTCCAACACGATCCCTTAACTGCCAGGAAACTTAAATTAGGAAAAGCTAGACTGGAATTTGACTTACTTCTTACCGAGTTGGCAGACAAAACTCTTTGCAGATCCTGACATAACTTTTATCTCAAATCTAATAAACCAGACACCCTTATGGCTTGGATGCTTAAGGCGTTACATGGCCCTGCTAAGCATATCCGACTTAAAATTGTGAAAGACACCTATTCTAGTAACCCTGTCAAAATTATCGCAAAATTTAGATCTCATCTTGCAACATTGTATACATCTGAAGGTGAATTAGACCCTAACGCAGCCACCTCTTTTTTTTTTTCTAATCTAAACCTTCCCTTTTCTTTCTGCTACTCAAACGGAATTGATGGAGGCTCCCATTACGCAGGGTGAAATTCTGGAGGTCATTAAAACTTTAAAAAGTAATAGGAGACCAGGCCCTGATGGGTTCTCTGCACTTTACTACCAAACTTTTTAATCCGTTTTAGCCCCTCTTCTATCCAATGCTTTTAACTCTCTTGTTCATGGAACTTCTCTAGGTAGGGACTCCCTCACAGCTACTATCTGTATGATTCCTAAACCTCATCTAGAAGATTCCATCTGGTCTAATTATCAACCTATCTCCTTATTGAATTTGGATATTAAAATCCTGGCTAAAATCATTGCTCAAAGACTAAATACATTTATTGGTGAGATTATTCATCGTGATCAAACGGGCTTTATACCCAGTGGCCAAACAGATGACAATATTCAACGTGCTATCTTATTGTCTCACATTGTTAAAAAATGGCGTATCCCTACATGTTTTCCCTCGTTTGATTTAAAAAAAGCATTTGATACTATCTCTTGGTCCTACATGAATTTCACCCTTCGTAAGTGGGGCTTTGGACCCCATTTCTTGACCTGGGTGGCTACCTTTTACAATAAACCTACATTAAATATGCAGCCTTTAAATTGGATACTTTTCTTGTACTTTTCGCCCTACTCATTGAACCATTGGCCCAACATATTAGATTAAATACCTTCATCAAATGTATTGGGCTGGGGGGGGGGGGTCACCACCACAAGTTATGTTTATTTGCTCACAATGTGCTTGTATTTCTCTCCTTCCCACACATTTCTGCACCCAATCTTATTAGCACTCTTAAAGAGTTTGCCCACATTTCAGGCCTACAGGTAAATTTTCACAAATGTACAGCTTTGAACATCTCATTATCTGACAGTGAGCTTAGTCTTGCTCAATCAGCTTTACCATTTTCATGGTCCCCACACCACCTTTCGTATCTTGGCATTAAACTCACAGCTAACACTTCTACCCTATTTTCAGCCAATTACACCCCTTTGTTGAAGAAGATAACTGACCTTTTAAAGTTCTGGGCCTCTCTCCCACTGTCTTGGATTGGAAATATTAGCGCTATCAAAATGTCAATTCTTCCTAAACTCCTTTATTTGTTTAGAGTTCTCCCATCTTAGTACCGGCCCACTTTTTCCGCATCTTACAGCGTAGAGCTTTCTCATTTACATGGGATCACACCCAGCCACGAATTCCCAGGTCTACTTTGTTTTTTCCCAAGATCCGCGGCGGACTAGGTTTTCCTAACATTGTTTCATATTACAGGGCTGCCCAGATTGCCCCCGTTACCAAATATCATGCCACTAAAGAAATTTTAATTTGGGTAGCTATTGAATCTACCGAACTTGATCCCTATTCAGTATCCAACCTCCTCTGGTTGAATCCTAAACCTCGTCCACTTGCTCTGAACCCAATTACTAAACACACGCTTCAATCTGAGATAATGTGAAAACCACATATGGACTTCAGTCTGCACAAAACCCCCTTCTTTCTTTCTTGCAAAATCCATTATTCTATCCTGCCTGGGTTTCCCCAAGATCCTTCCGCAATTGGACCATCACCGGTCTAACTCACTTGTATAACATGGCCTCTCCCTCAGGCCTATTACCATTCCCAGATCTATGTGAAACTTTTCACTTGCCCAACTCTGAAACATTCCGTTATTTGCAAATCAAACATTTTTATTCTATGCACACATCTAGAGATGTCCCTTTGAATCAGCTATTGCCCTTCAAACATAAATGCTATACAGAGCCTCATGCCAGAGGCTTAATTTCAAAATTGCACCTGCAATTACTTACCAAACCTGATATTGGTCCCCCAACATATCTGGCAACATGGGAATCCATTTAAATGACACAATATGGTTAGACATCTGGATTAATACCAAATTCTCCTCCACCAACACTGTTGCGGTTGAAGCCTCCTATAAGGTCCTCATGCGCTGGTATCTGGTTCCTGCTAGGATTGCCAAATTTGATCCTGACCATTCGGGACTCTGCTTTCACAGCTGTACAGGGTTAGGCACACACCTACATACTTGGTGGAATTGTCCGATTGTCACCTCATTTTGGGGTAAGATCAAAGATCTTGAAAATTACAGCTTTGGATAACGCAACCTTGAGCAAATTTGACTCCATCTGGAGACCGCGGATTTCTAAAATTCTTCCTCCAGATTTTAATGAATCTGTGCTACTTTTTTGGTAATGCCCTTATGCACACTGGCTCATGTGTCATGTGGATTCCTACGCTATTCTCGAGACCTACTTTCTACTTTTCTTTCCTTCCTTTTCTTGACTCTGCTGCCTCTTTTCTCTATTCTTATTCGGCTCGCCCCTCCTCCTTTCTATTTCTCTTTTCTCTTTCCTACACCCTTATTATATGGTTTTATTTAAATGCAATTTTTTTTAGCTAAAGTCATCTATTTTCCAAATACTCTGTCCTATCTCATGGTGTCTTTAGGGGACACCCTATGCCTACATTTTTCTTATTATCTTATTGCTCCAAACGGAACATAATTCTTCTTGATGCCCTATATCTCTCACGTTATATTAGTTTGCATGTTGATTTTTTTTACTGTATGGTCTACCTCTGGGCCACAGTTTGATCCCTTTTGGGGTGTCCTGGAGGAGATCATGACCTTGCTCCCTCTTTCCTTTAGCCCAATTGATCTCCACCTTTGAAATATAGTTCTATACTTCAAACTTGATAGATATGTTTTGTTCCTGTTTGGACCCTGTGCTATGCAATTTTCATGTATTTGGGAAATGACTTCCATATCCTTATCTATTTGTTATATGCTCTTAAACTAATAAAATATCTTGAACAAGAAAAAAAAAAAAAAAATCTTAAACTCATGTTGTATCATGGGGGTAACTTTAGAAATCTGTTATACTTTTGTTCCTGTTATTTAGTAAGTCATTTGGGGTGTGGTACCCTTTCCTCTACAGTAGCCCACACTTTTTCATTCTTAGGCCCCATTTACACTTCACGTAGTGGGAGTGTGCATTCCCACTTTCTTTTTTTCTGTGCCTTTTTTCATCAGTTTCCACACACCACGCATAGGGCAACTCATTCACCTGGCCCTATGCGCTCCAAAGAAGCACCAAAACCTTTTCAAGAATGGTTTATTACAAGTTTTTTTCAGTGCACATTTGTAACACGTTTACGGTGTGACAAAATGTGCAGCAAAATGCACGTGCGCTAACTGTATTTGGGGTGCCATTACCAATCAATGGCAAAGCAAGGCGCAATATGTGTTTGCCTTGCTTTTTCTCTTTTTTTTTTTTTGCTTTCCCGAAATGCATGGCAAAATGCTAATTTCCTTTGCATTTTGTCAAATGTTTAACATGAAACGCCCAGTGTGAATACAGCCTTAGATTTTGCTTATTTTTTATTTTTTTTCCAACAAGTTTGCTTATTTTTTAATCAAATGTTTTCAAGAGCTCTTTTGAAGCTGTATTTCTTCCTTTTAAATAAAAGTCTGGAGCATTTATAGTCAACGACATTTGTCTTAGAATATTAAAAATATGGACATTTAATCCACCCCAAATCTACTCAAACTGCATCCATATTTGGATGATATCACACCAACTTTACTAGCTTTTGTCCCTTTTAGATTTAAAAAAAAAAAAAAAAAATGGTTAGGTGGGATCTTGAATAGAAAGGGACTCCTAAAGGTTGGATTGGCTTAGATCAATGTAAGTATGTATGTGCTATACCTGCTGGATCCCTATAGAAGCTGGACATCTGTGTAGTAAGCACTGCTCTCCACTAGCTTCCAGGTCCAGTGCCAAAGCAACTACCCTACTGCATTGTGAACAAAAGAGGGCTCCCACTCAGTACAGGCGCTATTCAGGGAACACTGCATTTTCCCAGTGAAGGCAAAGCATTTTCTGATTGAACAACTTGAAGAGGTAGGGCTGGACTGATGTAACTATAAAAACTGCCATACCCAAACTTCCCCTTTAAGGCAATAGGATTTAAAGTGGATCAAAACCCTTCTAGCCTTTGCATTGGAGGAATCTGCTACCTTGGCCCCTGTTTGCTCTGCAGTTGCCATGGTGCTGCACATGTGATCAGTTAAGACACCAGCCATTTTATGGCTTGTCTGTTCGGTTGAGAGTACATCCAACTGTGACAGTTATCATCCATGACATGCCTTGAATGTAACTGTTTTGGAAAACAGTTAAATCATTGGGTTTAGTTCCCTTTAAGGCCCTGTTCACACCTGAGCTTTTTTCAGCTCGTAAAATGCTCATCTCTGAAGTCTCAAAACGCCCAACAAGCAAAATCCCATTTATTACAAAAGCACCTGCTCACATCTGAGCGTTTTGTCGTCTGAAGCAAAAGTGCATGAGCTTCTTTTTTTGGCAGATTACAAGTGTTTTTGTTATATGTCAATGCCTGCCTCCAAACACCTGCAAAACTTGCCTAAAAAATGCCTGAAAAACGCCTGAAGGAACGCCTTAAAAACGCCCAAACAAATTGCCTGAAAATTATACCCTCAGGTGTGAAAGGAGCCTTAACCTTCCTAGTGGTATTCCCGAGTGTGGCTCGGGGTTACATTTCAGTGCCAAAAGCGGTAACCCCCCAGCCACACTCGGGGTACCGCCAGAAGCATCGCTGGATCCTGGTAGAGGGGTTACCTACCTTGTCACCGGGATCCAGCAATGTATCCTGGCTGTGTGCGGTGACGGATCTTCCTCCTGATGCTCTCTGTGTCCTGGCTTCTGTCTTCTGCGATGTGACGCTCGCAGGGGGGTAGAACCGGCAGCAAATTCAAAAGTAAAACACACAAAACACACTGATACATTGCAAAATAAAATAAATTCATATTAGATTGCCCCCCAGTGCCCTTACCTGCAGTTTTACTGTACTTTATATATATATATATATATATATATATACGCACAGTAAAAAAAATCATATGTAAATAGTTGGTTTGGGCTGCTCATTCTTAAGAATTACATGCAAAATAATTGTACCTCTTTCAGCACCTAAAATCGGAAAGAATCATACCGCCAGGGAGGTTAAGGTGCATGTATATCACAAATACTTTTTTTTTTTTTTTAGATAGAGTAGAGAAAAGGTAAGACCCCCTACCAGGTAGTTTTCTGCTTTCTGACTCCTACTGAGTTCAACACCTTTCCCTTTCTGTCCTGGAGCCTGGTAAAAAAAGGAAATCTTCCCAAAGTAAACAGAATTCTTACCTCAGACCGCTGTCGCCAGAACATTTCCACCTATTGAATAGTTCCCCCCAAATCTTGCTTCAATGGCAACTTTAAAATGTTTGATTTTTTCTCTTTTTCTGCCTTAGTGACTATTGTCAACAAGAAAAACAGAGGGGTGAATTTTCCCAGCGGGAACAGAAAAAAAAAAAAAATGAGTGTCTAATCCTCCCCTACTCTATCTGAAACAAAAGAAAGTTTTGCCTTTACATTCACTTTGCCTGGATCTTCCCATTAATATTACACCATTATCAGAAATCCAGGTCTAATCAGTATCTCTTTTATGTCCAAATAAAATTTTCTTTCCAAAGCCAAGATAATCTTTTACTTTCCACTCTATTTACTTAATCTAATCCTATGGACGTAACTGAAATTGATCTTCTTTTAATTCATGCAACTTTGTAAACCATTTAAATGAAAATACATAAATATCCCACAAAGGTTGTATTACTAAAACCACTTAAGGTGTCAAACTCACCCGTCTGAGATGACCTGCCATTGTTTTTATTTCATTCCTTTCTCCATTTTTTTAATAACTTATTTTGACAAATAAACCTTTTGATGTATTCATTATTTGTTTTTTGGCGATGTCAGCAGAGATTATGTGAGTGATTTCAGTTGGGTTTGCTGTCACTTAGTGAGGATGCAGCTGAGTATGGTCAAATGACTTAGCTTGTTCTCCCTTAAGGAGCTCCACAATGCTTCCTTATTCCATGAAAGGTCATTACTCGGCTGACAACACAAAGCCTTGAGCTAAAATCAATATAGGGCCTCTTAGGCCAGTAGCCAAGCTAAACGGCACTGATTCATAGATTGTGACTTGTTATTAATTCTGGGTGGATGTTAGAAAATCTAATTACCCTAAAGTGATGATTTGATTGCATCGCTCAGGTCAATCCTAAGAGATTTAAGTATATTCATATATCTATCAGTGTATCAAAGAAGAGAGTTTCATCGATGGACATGTCTATGCTGAAAACATCAATGTCCTAGTAGCAAGACAATAAAATGGGCATGCTGCCAGCAAACTGACACTATCGCAGGAAGTGTTTTCTTAAAGTGCACTAGACCTGTTCATGACTATTAAACTGGCCACACATGTTACAATTCAATGATGCAATCTCATTTACAGTTATGTAGACTAGAGGACTCTGTGATTAAATGCCTTTTTAATAGTTTGTTCAGGTACCCTTTTGGGTAATCAAAATCAAAATTGTACAGAGATTCTATAATAAAGCACTACTTAACCACTTCAATACAGGGCCCTTTCACCCCCTTCCTGCCCAGACCAATTTTCAGCTTTTAGCGCTGTTGCATTTTGAATGACAATTGCGTATGTCATTTTTTCCCCACAAATAGACCTTTCTTTTGGTGGTATTTGATCACCGCAAATCTTTTTTTTTTTTTTTTGCTAAACAAATAAAAAAAGACCGAAAAGTTTGAAAAAAAAAAAAGTGCTTTGTTCAAGTTATAACATTTTGTAAATAAATATGTTTTTTCCTGCACTGACAAGCCCTGATGAGGCCGCACTGACAGGTACTGAGGAGGAGGCACTAATGGGGTGTCACTGATGGGGTGGCACTGATGATGAGGCACTAATATGCAGCACTGATGGGCAGTGATGGGCACTGATAGGCGGCACTGATATGCAGCACTGATGGGCACTGATATGTGGCACTGATAGGTAGCACTATATGTGGCATTGATAGGCACTGATAGGTGGCACTGATGGGCACTGATAGGTGGCACTGATGGGCACTGATGGGCACTGGTGGATGGCATTGATAGATGGCAATGATGGACATTGGTGGGCGGCACTGATAGAAAGCAATGATGGGCAGAACTGATGAGGAGGGCACTGACAGGCTCCCTGAGCACTGATTGGCATCCCTGGTGGCATGGGTGGGAAATCTCTGGGGGCTCTAGTGGCATCCCCCAAGGGTCTGCACTGGTAATCAATGCTCTGATTACCAGCACAGACCCCCCCCCCCCGTCAGAAGAGCCACCGATTGGCTCTCCTTTACTTGCGCCTGTCAACCTGAAGAAAGCCGATCAACAACACTTCCTATTTAATATGTGACCAGCTGTGATTGGACACAGCTGATCACATGGTAAAGAGCCTACGTCATAGGCTCTGTACTGGGATCGGATTTGTGGTGTGTCAGAGTGACACACTGCACCACCGATCGCCGCTCTGCGCAGCGGCCTATCCTGCTGGATGTCATATGACGCCCAGTCAGGATGGGGCAACCACTTTGCGGCCGTCATTTTTCTATATGACGGGCAGGAAGTTGTTAATTTACCTACAACTGTTGCTCCAAATCTAAAAAAACATATTAGTCTTTTGCTTAATCCAGACGAGTTCCCCCCAGCATAATCAAAATTAGACTTTCTCTCCATTTTCCATGCAAAAGCTATCAAAATAACTTTAAGATCTCTAAGAACTCCTGTGTCAGGACCTGGATCACCAGCTTGTGGAATTGTCCTTTCCAGAGCAGAAGGTTGTAGTTTCAGTGTACACCAGCAGATCCCAGTAATCAGTTTCCACCTAATGCTATCTGCTAAGAGGATATTATTTCCCCCACACTCCAGTGTTTTTTGCTTTTGCTACCAGATTCTGCTAGCCATTTATCCTGTTCCTGCTCCTGAATGCGTTGTTTGCCTAGTACCTATACCCTGAACCCTGCTGCTTTATTCTTAATTCCCCAGATTTACTTTCCCCTTCCTTTATGTTCCCTGCACCTCTAATTGTATCCTCCTTATCTGTGTTCCTCATTTTGTATATATTGTATTATAGTAAGCTTGTTAGGTATTTTGTCTTTGAGTTATAACTTATGGTTCATTTGTATCTTCACGTTTGCTGTGTGTTCCGTTTGTTAGTATTTGGATGGATTTTGGTTTTGCTGTAAATAAATATTACTAGTCTGGTCTCAGTGTCAGTCCACACAGATCTGGCCATCCCTGATGTTTATTCCTGACATTCTGCTAAAAATCTACAGCTCACACTGGTTAGCATGATTAATACATTGTATATATAATAAATACATATCTTCCATTTGTTTCCAGATCCCATTGGGCTTTACTGGGGTTTAAGCAAAATCCAAGTGTCCTGCAGATTCAGGACATGTTCTGTAGGTGAGTTCTACAGCCCTCTTGTGAGCACTTGGTTCAATTTCTATGCAGAAACTGTCAAAGTGATCTCCTGCCCCACAGTTGCTGAATAGATCTGGCAGTAGAGGTCTTCTTCCTTACATCTGCTCCAGTTATGTTTTTACATCACCCGACAGTGTTTCCATATTGGGCAATGGCTGGCTGTTCCATGATGCTGCCCCACCACTACTCCTCCCTCAAGTAACAGATCTCCAGCTGGCTGCTGTTTGTAAACAAATCGGTCAAGGATCTTGAGTCACATTATTGATCAAATATGGCTACAATAATGTTACCCAGGATCCCTGGTCAATTAGTTTAAAAACACCAGTCAACTGGGGATCTGTCATTTAGCAGCAGTACTGTTACAGCCGCTAAATGACAAACCCCTGGTCACTTTTTGTGAACAAACCAATAATTTTCAAAGAGTTAAATAACACAGTTTCATACCTTCATGTAGAGCTTTAAGGCATCCATCAAGCATGCTTGATGGATGTTCTTTGCTCTTACAATTCTTGCTTTGTTCTTAGAATTCCTTGATGACTTTTGCACAGGCAAGTTATATAAGGTGCCATCACAAATCTGGTACCATTCAGCATTGAGAACAATGGACAATATGGCCATCAACTAAAGACATGTCATGTCTAATCCTATAGTAAGGTTGTAGAACAGGGCTCAATTTGTTTTTAGGCATGATTGTACTTGTAATAGGCTTGCAACAGAAGTTTGTTTGAACTCAGATGCCAAAGCTGCATCAATATCAGTTAAGGCAACAACTTAAACATTAAATAGTATTACTAACCATCTTGCTATATGCATTCCTGCTCACCCTGGTCCCTTTTTGGTAAGCAGTATAAAGGACTATGGCCGATCTGGAAGGTGAACTGTCAACATCTCAAGCATGTTTTCCAACTTTTGTTGCCAAGCGCATGTTAGGGCTTCTTTTTCTACTAATACCTTTGTTCTGCTTCTGAGAGGTCTGTATGGCACTGTGTGAGGACCACACCAAGGCCGTTGGCTGATGCATCCGTAGTAACAATAGTAGGTAGGGAAGGATCGAAATATGCTAATATTGGAGTGCTCACAAAGAGCTATGTTTTAAAGCTGTGCTGGGGAGTTTTGACCACACCATGCTTACATTTCCATGCAATCCTATCAATTTGGAATACCATGAAGTAATACTTAAGAAAGTATGAAAGGTCTAAATGTCAGATGCATAAATAAATGCAGTAAGGTCCTTGCTTTTCTTATCCAGCAGAACCTGAATATATGCACTTTGAAGATCCAAGGCAGAAAATAATATAACTCCTCTGAGTTCTGAAAATACTTCCTCAATAAATGATGTTCCAAGATCAATCTGTCTCTAATGTGGACTGAGTTTTCTACTAGTTGGTCTCTTATCATTTCATCTGTTAGAGCACCAAACTCACAGGTTACAACTAACTCTCTCAAAGCTGCTATAAACTGAACTGTGGATTGCTATTATAATGTCCACATTGCCAGAATGTATATAGTTCTGCAACCATGTTTGTTTTAGGCACAAAGAAGTTCAATAATGCACTGAGAGCTATATCATGTGTCATCTGCTGCTGGTAGAGTATAGAACATATGCTGTCCTCTTGCTCCCTGACAGTGAATACGTAAAGAACGCTTTTTAGTAGGGATGGAGAAACTACTATCGTGGCGTTCAACCGTTTGTTCGGCCCGCATAATGACCACAATGCATTGCGCTGCCGCACAGTGCATTGGAAGCCCTGAGGCGCTGAAGCAATGAAAGCTTTGTCCAATCAGGGCACAGGGCACTGTCAGAGCCATGATTGGAGAAAGTAATGATGACTCTATCCAATCATGGCTCATTGCTTTTAGCTCCACCCCACACTATAAAAGTATTATTTTAATAGCGGCCATTTGTACAAGGCTCTGTTCAGTGCTACTAAATAGTTTGAGTGCTATAGTGTGCTATTCTGATGCTATTGTCAGTGGAGAATATCAGTTTAGTGTGAATCTAGTGATAGTTCAGTCAGTGAGAGTGTAGTAAACATTAATTTTTACTTTAGTGTGAATCTAGTGATAGTTTAGTCAGTGTGAGTGTAGTAAATGTTTATTTTTACTTTAGCATGAATCTAGTGATGGTTCAATCAGTGTGAGTGTAGTGACCTGACTATTCATTTTTACCTTAGTGTCAGTTTGTTTTGTCAGGGCAGGTTTACTGCATTATTTTCAGGGCATTCCTTCACGTTTAACACAGTATATTTCTGTGTGTTACTGCACATTTAACGCAGTATATTTCTGTGCATTAGTGTACGTTTAATGCAGTATATTTCCATGCATTAGTGCATGTTTTTTTACGCAGTATATTTTTGTGCAATATTGCACTTTTATCGCAGTATATTTCTGTTCACTATGTGTCATTTAACGCAGTATACTTCTGTGCATTAGTGCACGTTTAATGCAAAATATTTCTGTGTGTTAGTGCACGTTTAATGCAGTATATTTCAGTGTGTTATATGCCCTTTAACGCAGTGTATTTCAGTACGTTAGTGCACAATTACCACAGTATATTTTTGTATGTTAGTGCACCTTTAACACGGTATATTTCAGTGCGTTAAGTGCTATTTAGCGCAGTATATTTCTGTGCGTTTCTGCACGTTTAATGCAGTATATTTCTGTGCGTTACTGCATGTTGAATGCAGTATATTTCTGTGTGTTACAGCACATTTAATGCAGTATATTTCTGTGCGTTATTGCACATTTTACGCAGTATATTTCAGTGCATTACGTGCCATTTACCACAGTATATTCCTGTGCATTACTGTACGTCTACCACAGTATATTTCTGTGCGTTACTGCACATTTAACATGGTATATTTCTATGCGTTAGTGCACATTTACCACAGTATATTTCTGTGCATTACTGCATGTTTACCGAAGTATATTTCTGTGCGTCAGTGCACATTTAATGCAGTATATTTCAGTTTGCTGCGTGCCCTTTAACGCAGTATATTTCAGTGCGTTAATGCACATTTAACACAGTATATTTCAGTGCATTATGTGCTGTTGACCACAGTGTATTTCTGTGTTAGTGCACATCTAACACAGTATAGTTCAGTATGTTAAGTGCCATTTAGCGCAGTACATTTCTGTGCTTTACTGCACGTTTAATGCAGTATATTTCTGTGCGTTAGTGCACGTTTAACACAGCATATTTCAGAGTGTTACGTGCCGTTTAACGCAGTATATTTCAATGCATTAGTGGATATTTAACACAGTATATTTCAGTACGTTACGTGCCGTTTAACACAGTGTATTTCTATGTGTTAGTGCACATCTAACGCAGTATATTTCAGTACGTTACAAGCCATTTAGCACAGTATATTTCTGTGCGTTACTGCACATCTAATGTAGTACATTTCTGTGCGTTACTGCAAGTTTAATACAGTATTTTTCTGTGCGTTATTGCATGTTTTACCCAGTACATTTCAGTTTATTACATGCCGTTTAGCGCAGTATATTTCTGTGCATTAGTGCACATTTAACCCAGTATATTTCAGTGTGTTACTGCACGTTTACCGTAGTATATTTATGTGCTTTACTGTTTTTTTAATGCAGTATATTTCTGTGCGCTACAGTACATTTAACGCAGTATATTTCTGTGCGTCATTGTATGTTTAACACAGTATATTTCTGTATGTTTATCGCAGTATATTTCTGTGCGTTAGTGCATGTTTATCCCAGTATATTTCAGTGCATTACGTGTCATTTGACGTAATGTTTTTCAGTGTGTTACGTGCCATTTAGCGCAGTATATTTCTGTGCGTTACTGCACGTTTAACGCAGTATATTTCTGTGTGTTACTGCATGTTTAATGCAGTATATTTCAGTGCGTTAGTGCATGTTTAACACAATATATTTCTGTGGGTTACTGCACTTTTAATGCAGTATATTTCAGTTCATGATGTGTCGTTTAATACAGTTTATTTCTGTGTGCTAGTGTACGTTTAACGCAGTATATTTCAGTTTGTTATGTGCCGTTTAACGCAATATATTTCAGTGTGTTAGTGTACATTTAACACAATATATTTCAGTGCATTACATGCCGTTTAACGCAGTATATTTCTGTGTGTTAGTGCACATTTAATGCAGTATATTTCTGAGCATTAGTGCACATTTACCGCAGTATATTTCTATGCGTTAGTGCACTTTTAATGCAGTATATTTCAGTGCTTTACATGCCGTTTAGAGCAGTAAATTTTAGTGCGTTACTGCACGTTTAATGCAGTATATTTCTGTGTGTTAGTGCTCGTTTAACACAGTATATTTCTGTGTATTAGTGCATGTTAAACACAGTATATTTCTGTGTGTTAGTGCAGTTTTACTGCAGTATATTTTAGTGTGTCAGTGGAGTGTGTCTTTGTAGTGAGTACTCAGGTTAAAGTGCAAAAACACCACTTTCCATTTATTAAAGTGCATCCACGTACATATTTCCACCTCTTCCCATCATGTCTGGGAGGCGGACAAGGAGAGGCAGATGTTCCCATGGCACTGTGAGGGGGTCAGCAGAGTATGTATCCAGAGGCAAAGGTGGGCATGATCCACTTTCAGGAAGGGCATAATTTCCTCTGTTTAGTAAAGTTGCCCGTGCTATCCAGCCACAGCAAGTGGAGGTGGTGGACTGGCTTACAAAATTATCCTAATTTTCCTCATCCCCTGTAACCCAAGCAGAGATTAGTGCGCAGTCCACCACAGCTGCTAGAGTGGCTTATTCTGCCCCCTTGTCCACAGCTACTCTGTTCATAGCCCCAGCATCAGGCATAGAAGTGTCAGCTGAGTTATTTAAACACAGCGTCAATAACTTTCTCCTTGACGATGCACAGCCATTACTTGACTCAGATGTTGGTTCTGAGGTTTAGGAAGGTAGGAACATTAGCCTACAGAGGGGGGAGAACACTGGTACACAAATAAGCAGTCATATTACCCCAGCTGCAGCATATTGCCAAGTTGTCTCCAGTGGTAATGAGGATGGAGATAATGCTGATGAGGTCACTGATGCAACTTGGGTGCTGAATAAAACACAGAAGGAAAGTGAGGGTGAGACACAACCCCCAATTAGGCAGCCATCATGAAAGAGTAGAGAGCAGCCACCCTATTCCATCACATTGTGGAGCTATTATCTCCCGCCACCCTTCCCATAGCTCAGCTGTCTGGGCCTTTTTTAGCACATGTGTTGCAATTTGCAAACTTTGTCTACAGCACATCAAGTGTGACAAAAATACAGCCATTTGGGTAACACATGCTTGACAAGGCATTTACCCTCCCACCACACACAGCCCATTATCAAAAGAGCACCTGAAAGCCACACAAAAGGGCCACACAAAACCTCTGCTATACCTCATGAACTCTCAGCATCCTCCACTGACAGGGATGATGGTATAGCACAGGGTGTCTCAAGTCCTTGCAGCACATCTGCCAGTAGCACACCACCAGCTGTAGACTATAACCGGCAAATTTCTCTGCCACATCTTTTGCAGTCAAAACGAAATATACAGTCACTGCCACCCACATGCCAAGCATCTAAATACAAGCTTGTCAAAGCTGCTGGCTTTACAACTGCTGCCTTTCCGTCTGGTGGATTCTGCCCCCCTGCCGTGGAATTTGCAGAATGTGCTGTACCACAATGGCAGGTTCCCAGTCACTATTTCTTATCATGTAAGGCCAATTCCAGCTATGTGCCATCACATGGAAGGCAATGTTGTGGCATCTTAGGGCAAGGCAGTCAGCCAAAAAGTCCACGTTACTGCTGACACGTGGTCTAGCAAGCATGGTAAGGGATGCTATATTTCATTCACAGGACACTGAGTAGCTGTGCTTGTGAAGGATGCAGGACAGGGATCAGTGCTGCAGCTTGCGCTGCCACTTCTCTATAGAGCTAGTGGTGATGATGCGAGATTTGTCAGCTCTACCCCCTCCTCCTCCTTCTCCTCCATGCCCTCCTCTGCTGAATTGTCCTAGGAACCATAAGTATCTCCTAAGCATTCAAGGGGCTGTTCAATGAGTCAGGCTAAAAGGTGCCATGCAGTGCTTCAGTTGGTATGTCTAGGGGACAGGAACTACACCGGAGCAGGGATTCTTGCAAATCTGCAGGGGCAGGCTCATAGGTGGTTTATGCCACGCCAGTTGGAGCCAGGAATGGTGGTGTGCGACAATGGCACAAACCTCCTGTCCGCTCTTAGACAGGAAAGTGGACACATGTGCCATTCCTTGCACATGTCCTCAATTTGGTGGTGCAGTGTTTTCTAAATAGGTACCCAGGGTTGGAAGATCTGCTAAAGCAGGCCAGAAGAATCTGTAGCCATTTTAGGCAATCATACACCATTGTTCAGCCATTGCTCAGTTGGCTGAAATACAGAGGGAATTGCACCTGCCCATAAACTGCCTGATTTATGACATGTCTACCAGG
The DNA here is from genome assembly GCF_965119305.1 of Pelophylax lessonae. NCBI lineage: Eukaryota > Metazoa > Chordata > Amphibia > Anura > Ranidae > Pelophylax > Pelophylax lessonae. The sequence goes on from NC_138774.1 coordinate 82,717,743, forward strand.
AGAAACTCGACTCAATTCTGCAGCGGCTGCACATGCAGCAGAGGGCTGTCAATGAGTACCTGTGTGTTTTTTTGCACAATGACAGCCTCGGGCCAGCTCAGCTTTTTTTCCCCCCGCCAATGGCTGCTGATAGAGGATGCATGCACTATACTGTCACCAAGAGGCCACAAGAATGGTGAGCTGGGATAATGCATGCATCAGAGACACAATCCCTGTTGTGTTCCTGCTGGAGCAGACTCTGCGTGGCATGATGGACAGGGCATTTGAGGCAAAGCAGTGGGAGGAAGAGGAGAAGGACTTCCTTTCCTCTCAAGGACAGATTTATGAAGACACCATTCTTCCTACACCACAGAATGCACAAGAGGAGAGGGAGGAGGAGGATTCTGGCAGTTTTGGGGGCACTGTTACAAGTGGAAAGTCTCAGAACTCATCATGTCCCCACAGAGGGTGCAGACGATTAAATCTCTTAAGGAAACTTTAAAGAAGAGTTTATCCAATGCTTTTCCTGACTCTGGTAGGTTACAGTGTCATGGAAAACGTTGTTTTGAGACTTCTGTTAGTCAAGAGAGGAGTGGTGGAGAAGGGGGCCGCCCAAATGATGCATTTAACAATTTCTTTAGTCCTCACCGCCCAGGGCTGTCAGCTTCCACATCCCATCAGCAGCGTCTGCATCATATGGTGGACGATTATCTAGGGGCAAAAACAGAGATGAGAGCTTTCCAGTTGACGTTCCACTGGGTTACTGGGTCATGGGAATAGACCACTGGCCAGAACTTGCCCAGTATGCAATTGAGCTGCTGGGCTTTCCTGCATCCAGCATGCTTTCCGAACAAGCATTCAGTGCTGCTGGAGGTTTTGTTACTGATAATAGAATGTGTCTGTCCACAGACTCCGTGGACCATCTGACATTTATCAAAATTAATCAGTCCTAGATTAACAGCAGCTATGAAGCCTCTGATGCTTAATGATTAAGTGTTTGTGGGATGTGAAATCTCTGCAAGACTTCTAGGCTGCCTAGTTTTGTGGGTGTTGATTTCATCTGGAAGAATTGTTTTGGTATAGGTTTCATGGGCACAATTAACACCAAAAGATCACCTCACCGGCTCTCCCGCTGTTCCCCTAATATGGCGCTTCCCCTCTTTTCTGGCCAACAATGAAGACTTTAAAGGTTATCTTGAGCGGGCATGGCAGGAATATGTTGACACCAATGCATCCCACGTCTCCTCCCCCCATTTGTTCTGGGAAGCGGGTAAGGCTTTTCTGAGAGGTCGTATTATCTCCTATGTGGCGGCCTTCAAGCGACACGCGAAGAGCGGTTATAAGTCGGCGAGCAATCGTCTCCGCGAGGCACATCGTAATCTATTACTGAATGATATCCAATCAAACAGGGAACAATGGGTCTTGGCCAAAAAGAACTTTGATGAATGGGCCGAAAAGGTCGAACGCATGCACACGGCACATTTTGCAGCATCCTTGCACAAGTTCGGCAATAAGGCTGGCAAACTGTTGGCGAAAATGTGCAAGGGTCGACCGTCACCCACACATATTGGATCCCTGCGAGATCCATCGGGTATTGTAGATTCCACCCCCCAAGGCGTACAATGTATTATGAGAGACTTCTACTCTGTGCTCTATGGCCCGGAGGAAGTCGATGATGCCTCGGGTGAGATGTTTTTATCAGGTACGGGACTCCCTCGCATCACCCCTGCCCAGCTCGACATGCTGAATTCACCTATCTCGGCAGAAGAGGTCACACACACTATTAAACACCTCACGGCGAATAAATCGCCTGGTCCAGACGGCCTTACAGGGGAATTTTATAAATCCATTACGGCAAGCCTGGTTCCCACTTTGGTGGCGGTTTACGCCAGCATTTGGGAAGGCGGACCTTACCTCCCAACAGGCAACCAAGCCATTATTAAATTACTTGCAAAAAAAGGTAAAGACCCCCTAGAGCCAGGATCCCTTCCGCCCTATCTCATTACTTAATCTTGATGTGAAAATACTGTCAAAAATCGTTGCCTCTCGTTTGGCAGCCATTATGCCACACCTGATCCACCCAGCGCAGTCCGGCTTTACTAAGGGACGGTCGGCTTCGGCGAACATCCGGAAAGTACTGCTGGTACTGGAGCAAGCACGTTTGTACCCTTCGCAAGACTTGGCCATTGTGACCCTAGACGCCGAAAAGGCATTCGACAATGTTAACTTTGTCTGGCTGCGTAAAGTCTTGGATGCCATGGGTTTCCAGGGCTCGTTCGTACGCCTGATCACATCTATGTACACTTCCCCGACGGCCAGACTCTGTGTAGGTGGTTCAATGACCGAGGACTTTCGACTGTTTAAAGGTACTCGCCAAGGTTGCCCGCTGTCCCCACTACTCTTTAATCTGGCCATGGAACCTTTATCTAGATACCTCTCTGGCCCTGCCCCCCTCCATGGGATCCGTCTGGGTCACACAGACCTGAGGATTTCTTTATTTGCAGATGACTTCCTCCTATTCACCTTATGCCCCTCTGCAGACATTCCCACGATTGTGTCCACGTTTAATGCCTTCAGGAAATGTTCGGGCCTTAAAATAAATTATTCCAAGAGCGAGATTCTCCCCTTGGGGTTGGACACGGCCGAAGATGGGAATCAGACTCCCCCTTTAAAATAGCGCAACATTCCATCACCTACCTGGGTATAAGAATTGGCAGGACCCCCGCATCTATCTATACCCTCAATTACCCACCATTGTTTACCAAAGTGAAGGGGGAACTGGAAAACTGGAAGGACCTGCCGCTGTCTCTTCTGGGGAGATGCCACCTGATCAAAATGGTCAGTTTTGCCCGCATCCTGTATTTTCTTCAGACCCTTCCTTTATTGATTAAGCATAAGGATATACAAGACCTCTCCAAGGCGTTCTCCAGATTTCTTTGGCGAGGGAAAAGACCCCGCATCTCTTCGAAAAAGCTATGCCTCCCCAGGCGAGACGCTGGTATAAATTTTCCTAGTATTCGTTTATATAATTTGTCCTGTCTGTTGAGAGTGGCACTGGACTGGATATCTCAGTCTTCTCAATTCTCAAATTTTGAGCTAGAGTCCCAGATGTCTAGGCCTTTTTCACTAACCTCACTTCTTCACGCCAAATGGGCTCATCTTCCACCCACACTGCGCCATAACCTGCTCCTGCGAGACACGGTTATTGCGTGGAGGGAGGTGAGGAAACTCTTGAAGATACCCCTGTACTTCTCCAAACACCTTCCCATTAGAGGGAACCCCACTTTTCCCCCCGGCCTGGTCCATGCGGTCTACAAAGCTTGGAAATCAAAGGGACTGGTCAATTTCTACCAATTTTGTGACCCTCAAACAGGATTACTGCGGTCTGGCACTGACATGTTGGACACGTACACTCTGCCACCCTCAGACTCTTTCTACCTGGCGCAATGCCGTCACTTTATCCGTGACACGCAAACCAAACCTGATAGCAGGATCAAGCTCTCTCTCATTGACACCCTACTGGACTCTGGCAAGTATACTATCTCTGACATCTATAAACTGCTTATCCAGCTCTGCCCACCTGCTTCCTTCACTTCTTCAGCAGCGAACTGGCTCAAGGATTTTCCGGGTGAGGACACACTGCCCAAGATTATCAGCGGTCTTCGGACCACCCTGGCTCTTACCCCCAATTCAGTGTGGAAAGAGACTCAGCTTAAGATATTCCACAGAGCACACATTCCTTTCTTATCAGACAAAACTGTCCAGGATGCCCACAAATGCACTCTGTGTCACAGGGAGCACCCCTCACTCTCCCACAAATTCTGGGACTGTGCCCCGATCTCTGCATTCTGGGACCAGGTTCTGACCTTTATAACCACAGTAGCCACAGTTACCGTACCGAAGGATCCCATGTTATTGCTTTTTGGCTACTGGGATTAGCGTCTACAGAAATGGTCCAACACTTCAGCTGATTCACCTCGTCTTTGGATCCTAACCACACTGCTCATCGCAAGACGTCTGATACTAAAACAATGGATAGCCACCTCCCCTCCCCATGTATCCATGCTTCGGTCAGAGCTAACCACACTTCATTCCATTGATCGCCTCAACATGGACTCTGCGGCCCCACGTGCGGTCGATGCCTTTAACGCCAAGTGGAGTGTCTTCTCGAAATATGCCACCAACGTTTTGGACTATCCCCCTGCTCTTTCATCTTTCCGAACCGTCAAACTCTCACAGTTGCAATCCCCACATGATTCTCCCCTAGTGGATTCTATGTTTTGGAGATTGGTCCCACCCCCTACCCCGTGCCCCCTTACCTTGTTCACTAGCAGTGGACAACCTGCCCCCTACCCCCGCCACTTCTTGTTGTTTCATTATATGTTTTGTACATGCATATTCATGTCCTATGTTTTGTTAAACTTGAAAATTTTAAATAAAAAATAAAAAAAAAAACACCAAAAGATCAATGTTTCTGCACCTGTTTGACAGGTGCATACCATTTCAAATTTTGACAGCAAGGCCAATTCTTTCTTTTATCAAGAGTACCTCTATACAGTTATGGTGTGAAGGCGCCACAGACACCAAGAGACAAAATTGTCCCCACCTGTATGACAGGTGCATATGTAAGATCCTGGCACTCTCAGTGCCTTTCTATCATCTCACTTCCGGGTTGCGTTCCACCACTCAGGTAGGTGGAACGCATATAAGGTGTGTATTCCTTTAACAGTGCTGACGTCATCATCAGGCGCCGCACTGAGCGGCTATTTCAACTGACGGTCTGCACTCACACATTGTTCGTGCAACCGCTCTTGATACCTGCCTAACCTGACGCTGCCGAATCTTCCAGCTACATACCCTATACCTGGATTGACCGGAGCCTCGCTACCTTGTCCTACACTCCCTCACTACTGGCTATTGATAAGTACCCCACAGGGGACCCCCTCTTATCAACAACGCTTGCTATCTATACCTGCATTATAAGAACTATTGCTAGCTCTAGGATACATGCTCTCCAGTATCTACCATCTGGATTTCTAAACCTAGATCGCTAGCTCTTGTGCCTATTATTTGTTACAACCTGCATTACCGAACTAAGCTTAGCAACACCTGTACATCTTGCTTGCTATTATCTATCACCTGTTGATTATACTAGATTGCTAGCTCTTGTGATTGCTATCTATCATCATCTACTATCATTCCTGTAACATCACTATCTGAGTGCTTATCATCATCTACTATCACTCCTCAGAGCCTATACCTTCAGTGTAACATCTCACTGCTACTTGCATAATTACTATCACTCCTGCAACATCATTATCTGAGTGTTTGTATATGTGCATACTGAATCAGGCTGAACCACTATGAGGAGTCAAGAGAGTTGGATCAGGTGATTTAACAAGATCTCTACAAGACTACTGAGTGGAATTCTGCAGCTGCAAATCCAGTATCCTTGAGCTAAAACCCAGAGCGTTACAGCATATAATTTCAAGTTTTGACAGCAAGGCAATTCTTGCTTTCCTAAAGAGTACCTCTATAGAGTTACGATGTGAGGTCACCTTTGACACACAAAGACCAACTTTTACGCACCTGTTACTTCTATCCACAGTTTACAGAAGAGACACCAGAATTTATCCAAAAAATCTCTAATCTTGTTCCAAGTGCACTACATTATGGCCTCATTATACAGACCAAGCCGTTGTTTACAAAATAAAGAAAGCTTGCAGGGAAAATGTAATTTTGTTGTTTTTATAATTGCAATTATTTCTGCAGCAGCTTCTATACACAGTACAGATGTGCCACTTTACAAGTAGACTAAGGGGACCCCCCAGGCACTATATTAAATGGAATTTTTAATTGTTATTTCTCATTTTGATGCTTTCACTTTAGGCATCAGTAAATCACTGCTCATTTAAAAATTACATTTTTATAAACTTTTTTTCCATTGATACATGTCCCCCAGAGCAGTACCCAGACCCTCATAAACATTTTATGCCCAATTACTTGCATATAAGCCTTTAAAATGGGCACTTTTGATTTTTCAATTTCTGGTCCTATAGACTTCAATGGGGTTCATTATTCGGTTCCGAATTTTCATGATGTTCGAAAGTTCTGGTGCAAACTGAATAGGGGGTTGTTCGCCCAAACCCTACTTTCTAGCAGTAGGTATATTCCCCTGATTAGCAACAAACATACAAATCCAGACAGTGAAAGGCTTACCATGGTGTGGAAGAAAAGGTGCAAGCTGGGTCCTATAGTCTGTAAGGCAGAGTAGTTAACAAGTTTAGGCATCCACAGAACAGGCATCCATAACATATTCCCAGTCTTCTGGATATATCATACAAGAACAGGAACTGGAACTAACTTGTACAGATTACAGAAAATATTATGCATGTAACAGATTTAAATAGTGAGATCTAAAGGCCAGAGGTATGAACATCACATGAAGACTTGTTCTGTAGTCAAAAGATAAGGACTGGCAGTTGGTGGCGGTGGAGGGGAGGCGACAGCTTTATTTGAGAAGTTAACACGGGACACAGAACAGCTCTACAAAAAATAAAGGAACAGAGCGCACACGGCCCAGTGTAACACCATTTATTTGAAGTTAATAGAAGCCATAAAAACAGGTACTCACAAACAGATAGGAAGTCATGCATGGAAATAAATATCCCCCGATGATGTTTACAGGGCTCTCTCCTCCTAGCCTCGGTGGCTCAGCTGTTCATCCTGCACTGATCAGTGAGTATCGTACGGCTAAGCCAACCGCCTCGGATTACTCAAGGAGACTCGATGTGGTGCGCCTGCGCACGGTCCAGCCGCCGCCACACACCCTCCAGGAGCCGAATGCTGTAGCCGCTCAGAGAAACTGACAATGCGGTTAAGCAGAGGGAGACTCCCCGATCGGGACCCAGAGCATGACTTGCATGGGGTTGCTAAGGACAACCTTTCGGAGGCGTGGCCTCCTTCTTCAGATCTCAACACCCCAGAGATCCCTTGCCCTCATTTATATAACAATATAGCGGCTCCTCCCCTCACTATTTCTTAAAGGGACATGACAATAGAGAGCCTGTAATCAGGGGCAATAATATCCAAACATTCATATATATCCATGAATTGTACATATCCAATAAAAATTAGTGAATAAGTTCATAATACAATAAAAACTTTAAAAGACAATTATATATATATATATATATATATATATATATATATATATATACACATACAAACACACATATATACATATATATGCCCTTCTTCCTGTATGACTGCCCATATTCTTGTGCATGTACATTAGAAATTAGCCAAGCTTCCTTTTCATGCAATGTATACTGCTGTAAAGTCAGCAAATGGATCTGCTTGCTCTGCACGGTAACAGGATGTATTTATGGACAGCACAGTAAGCATGCTGTGACTGGGGGACAAACGTGCATGTGGCGGTGACATCACTTCACTAAACATTGGGAAATTTCTACTAAAGGGCACATATTTTTTCTCTATAAAAGACATTGACATGTAAGTTAAAACACAGTGGTAATAATAGGCAAAAGTTTTGCTTGTGAGTTTACTACTGCTTTAAGTTTTGTTGAGATGCTAGGTTAAAATTAATTTTTTACCTGTAATAACCAATGAGCATAGACTTATTCCTTTCCTGACCTGAGTATAAATCTACTCCCCCATGCCTATTCTTTTTTGCAGTTAATGTATACCTGCCCACCCTGGAACCCCTAACAAAGGTAGAAAATATCCATGTTCATAATATGGGTTAGATTATTAGTTTTGTAATACACTGCTCAAAAAATTAAAGGAACACTTTGAAAACACATCAGATCTCAATGGGGAAACAAATCATGCTGGATATCTATACTGATATGGACTGGGTAATGTGTTAGGAATGAAAGGATGCCACATTGTTCAATGGAAATGTAAATTATCAACCTACAGAGGGTAGAATTCAAAGACATCCCGAAAAATTAAAGTGAAAAAATTATGCAGCAGGCTAGTCTATTTTGCTGAAATTTCATTGCAGAAACTCAAAATGATACTCAGTAGTTTATATGGCTCCACGTGCTTGTATGCATGCCTGACAATGTTGGGACATGCTCCTAATGAGACAATGGAGGGTGTCCTGGGGTATTTCCTCCCAGATATGGACCAGGGCATCACTGAGCTCCTGAGCAGACTGAAGTGCAGCCTGGCAGCGTCAGATGGACCGAAACATAATGTCCCAGAGGTGTTCTATTGGATTTAGGTCAGGTGATCGTGGGAGCCATTCAATGGTATCAATTCCTTCATCCTCCAGGAACTGGCTGCATACTCTGACCACATGAGGCTGGGCATTGTCGTAACACGAGAGACATATAGCGGAGGAGAGTAAAAAGAACCCCAAGAAGTTCTTTAAGTATATAAACAGTAGGAAGGCGAGGCCAGAACACATTGGCCCCATAAAAGATGATAAAGGAAATATGGCCACTGAGGACAGAGAAAAGGCGGAAGTGTTAAATAATTTCTTCTCTTCAGTCTTCACAAAAGAATCGGGGGGCTACACTAACCCAGCTTGTAAGGCCGAACTAAATAATACACCCCAGGAAGTGCCGCCATGGCTAACAGAAGATTGACTTAGAGCTAAACTAGAGAAACTTAACATAAATAAATCCCCGGGACCGGATGGCTTGCACCCGAGGGTTCTTAATGAGCTCAGCCAGGTGATTGCCAGACCATTATTCTTGATCTTTAAGGATAGTTTACAGACGGGTATGGTGCCAGCTGATTGGAAAAAAGCCAACGTGGTACCAATATTTAAAAAGGGGCCGAGATATATCCCGGGTAACTATAGGCCGGTCAGCCTAACATCAGTAGTCTGCAAAATTTTGGAGGGGATGTTAAGGGACCACATACAAGACGTTAGTAATGAAAACGGTATTATAAGTAGAAATCAGCATGGATTCATGAAAAATCGTTTGTGCCAAACCAATCTATTAACCTTCTACGATGAAGTGAGCTGCCACCTAGATAAAGGAAAGCCTGTGGATGTGGTGTATCTGGACTTTGCAAAGGCCTTTGACACCGTTCCCCACAAACGCTTACTGTATAAACTAAGGAAGGTAGGTATGGACCATAAGGTGAGTACCTGGATAGAGAACTGGCTCCAGGGGAGAGTACAGAGGGTGGTGATTAATGGGGAGTACTCGGATTGGGCGGGTGTGGAAAGTGGGGTCCCCCAGGGTTCTGTCCTGGGACCAATCCTGTTTAATTTATTCATAAATGATCTAGAGGAGGGGATATCTAGTACAATCTCAGTATTTGCAGATGATTCTAAACTGGGCTTGCCAATATCTTCTATGCAGGATGTGGAAACCTTGCAAGCGGACCTGAACAAAATAACGGGGTGGGCAACTACATGGCAGATGAGATTTAATGTTGAAAAATGTAAAGTAATGCACTTGGGGGCCAGAAACCAGAAAGCAAGCTACTCACTAGGGGGGGGGGGGGAACCTCTGGGTGAGTCTAGGATGGAAAAGGACTTGGGGGTACTGGTAGACAACAAGCTTGGCAGTGGCATGCAATGCCAAGCCGCTGCAAGCAAAGCCAACAGAATACTGGGATGTATAAAAAGGGGATTCACTCCAGAAATAAAGAGATTATTCTCCCACTCTACAAGACTCTGGTCCGGCCACATCTGGAGTATGCTGTCCAGTTCTGGGCACCGGTCCTCAGGAAGGATGTGCTGGAACTGGAGAAAGTCCAGAGAAGGGCAACAAAAATAATTAGGGGAATGGAGGACATCAGCTATGAGGAAAGGCTACAAGCACTGAACCTATTCTCTCTGGAGAAGAGACGATTGAGGGGGGATATGATATCAATGTACAAATACTGTACTGGTGACCCGAGCATAAGGAACAAACTATTTAGAGAAAGGAGATACAATAAGACACGTGGCCACTCACTAAAACTAGAGGAAAGGCGGTTTAACCTTAAAGTGCGTAAGGGGTTCTTCACTGTAAGAGCGGTAAGGATGTGGAATTCTCTTCCACAAGCAGTCGTAGCAGCAGGGAGCATTGATAGTTTCAAAAAACTATTAGATGGACACCTTAAAGACCACAACATACAGGGGTATACAATGTACGGTTAAAAGCGGACACACACACACATCATAGGTTGAACTGGATGGACTGTCTTTTTTCAACCTCACTAACTATGTAACTATGTAACTATGTAACTATGAACCCAGGACCCACTGCACCAGTGTAGGGTCTGACAATGGATCCAAGGATTTCATCCGGGTACCTAATGGTAGTCAGGGAGGCATTGTCTAGCCTTTAGAGGTCTGTGTGTCCCTCCATGGATATGCCTCCCCAGACCATCACTGACCCACCACCAAACCGGTCATGCTGAACAATGTTACAGGCAGCATAACGTTCTCCACGGCTTCTCCAGACCCTTTCACTTCTGTCACATGCGTTTAGGGTGAACCTGCTCTCATCTGTAAAAAGCACAGGACACCAATGGTGGACCTGCCAGTTCTGGTGTTCAATGGCAAATGCCAATCAAGCTCCACAGTGCCGAGCAGTGAGCACAGGGCCCACTTAAGGACATCAGGCCCACAGGCCACCCTCATGAAGTCTGTTTCTGATTGTTTGGTCAGGGACATTTACACCAGTGGCCTACTGGAGGTAATTTTGTAGGGCTCTGACAGTGCTCATCCTGTTCCACCTTGCAGAAAAGAGCAGATACCTATTCTGCTGATGGCTTAAGGACCTTTTATGGCCCTGTCCAGCTCTCCTAGAGTAACTGCCTGTCTCTTGGAATCTCCTCCATGCTCTTGAGACTGTGCTGGTAGACACAGCAATCCTTTCGGAAAGGCATGTATTAATGAGCCCTTCTGGAGGAGTTGGACTGCCTGTGCAAGGGTCCAGGTATCGCCTCATGCTACCAGTAGTGACACTGAGCCTAGCCGAATGCAAAACTAGTGAAAAACAGTCAGAAAAGATGAGTAGGGAAAAAATGGCAGTGACCTTCACCTGTAAAACCATACCTATTTTGGAGGCCTATTTTTATTTCCCATCTAGTGCACCTGTTGTTAAAATGAACAATAAAGCAGCTGAAACTGATTAACAACCCCCTCTGCTACTAAACTGACCATATCAATATCCCAGGTGTTTAATTGACTTGATGCTACACTCTGATTAGAAAGTGTTCCTTTATTTTTTTTGAGCAGTGTATATTGATAATTTTGTATATTAACAGATATTGGTAGATTTTATTTTTAAACGTGCATGCACATGTAGGCATACATGACTTTTGCTTGCATATTTGCTGTGGTCACAAGCAACTTTGTAAAATTGAACCAGAATACCCTAGTTCACACTTGCTATGCATACAATTGCCCAAAAAGATCCCTATGTGTGCTGGTTACTGGCAGCCCCAAACAGGTATAACTGTTACTGTATTCAATCCCTAGTTGAACCTCTTGATAGTTAAAAGATAAAAGTTCCTAGCTTGCCAATTTCAAGTATTCCATCATTCACTGTACCTAAAACCCTCTTTCTCAGTTTTTTTTTTTTTGTGGTTGTGGGTAACTGAAATAGAGCTATATATATATATAAATATATATTAAAGTGGTAAAAGAAGTACCTAAAGTGAAACTATCATTAAAATAGGTTCCACAAAATGATATATCTGCTAAAGAACACGTTATATTCTCAATTATCCCATTGCTAATGCTTTCAGTTTTTTGCCCTGATTAATTTTATTGTCAAGGTTGCTTTAAAGCAGAACTAAATCCTATTAAAGAAGTGGATTTGACTGTTCCCCCCTCCTGTTTAATAGAGATTTAGATTTAATTCACAGGGGTGGCCAACAGAAGAATCAGTTGATTCTGGTCAGTGGCTCGAAGTGCTGCCTGCATACACTTTATACAAACAATTTTGCTGCTATGGCTGTCAGATCTGTACTCTGTACAAATCAGTTCCACCGTTGTTCACATGTAACTGCTCATCTCAGAAATTATATGCAAATAGAGCCTCCAACCGACACTGGACGCAGACACTGTAGAGTTGATTTACTAAAACTTGGGGGTGAAAAATCTGGTGCAGCTGTGCTTGGTAGCCAATCAGCTACTAACTTCAGCTTGTTCAGTTAGGGCTCTTTCACACGGGCGTTCCGTATGTCCGTTTTTCATCCCATCCGTTTGCGGATGAAAAACGGACATAATGTAAATACGGATGTCATCGGATGATCATCCTCTGACATCCGTTTTTTGTCAGTTCAGTTCAGTTTTTTTGAACGGAGGAGAACCCTATTTTTTCTTCCTTTCAAAAAACGGAACTGAAGCAAAAACGGATGTCAGTGGTGTCATCCGCAGACATCCGTATTTACATAGACATGCATTATGTCAGTTTTTCATCCGCAAACGGATGGGATGAAAAACGGACATACGGACCGGATGACACAAGTGTCATCCGTGTCCGTTACAAAAAAAAAAAAAGGACCTGATCGGGCAAAAAAAAAGGAACGCCCGTGTGAAAGAGCCCTTAAGCTTTGACAGAAAAAAACCCCCAAAAACCTGGAAGCTGATTGGTTTCTAAGTAGAGCTGCACAAGATTTCCAGGTCTAGTGTCCAGGATTGGTGTTTCTGCAGAGTTCAGCCCATGAAACTGTGTGGGGAAGCTAATTGCTGGATCAGAAAAATTACAGGCCGGCAGTATCAAGCGTGAGCAATCAAGATAGGAAACTTCTTACCTTGAATACTTCCAGTACAGATTCACAAAGGAAAGCTCTGGTTTGAGTCCATTCAAGGTCTTTATTTTACCTAAGGCCCTGATAAATGGGGAATTTTTCTGACCCCCGAAATGTGTTGGTTATTTTTTGGTACAAATTATAGATGAATTTGGAATTTTTTATCCTTTGGTCTGGTGCTCCTTCCATTTATGATTTTTTTTTTCTTTTTCTGCATATGAAGCAGAGGCGCTATATTTAACCACTTCCAGACTGCCCCATGCATATATACTGGGGCAGGACGGCCGTTTAGCGAGGAATCATGTACCTGTATGTGGTTTCATTTCCTGGGTCTGTGGCGCTGGTGACCCACTCCCGCTGTGATTAGACACAGCAGGAGCCAATCAGCAGGTCTGGCAGACCCGATGTCCACCGGGGACCCACCGATCCTTCCCAAGGCAGACAGAACGGCGGTCTGCCTATGTAAACAAGGCAGATCGCCGTTCTGTGACAGGAGAAGGCAGAGATCATGTGTTTCTGCTAAGCAGAAACATGGATCTCTGTCTTCTTACAGTACAAGCACCCCCCCCCACAGTTAAAAAGCACTCCCAAGGAACACATTTAACCTTTTGATTGCACCTGATGTTAACCCCTTCCCTGGCAGTGTCATTAGTACAGTTACAGTGCATATTATTTAGCACTGATCACTGTGTTAGTATCACTGGTCCCCAATAAAGTGTCAAAAAAGTCACTTAGTGTCAGATTTGTCCTCCACAATGTCACAGTCCCGCTATAAGTCACTAATCGCCGCCATTACTAGTAAAAACAAAATTCCATAAAAAATATCCCATAGTTTGTAGACGCTATAATTTTTACGCACCTGATGTTAACCCCTTCCCTGGCAGTGCCATTAGTACAGTTACAGTGCATATTATTTAGAACTGATCACTGTATTAGTGTCACTGGTCCCCAATAAGGTGTCAAAAGTGTCACTTAGCGTCCGATTTGTCTGCTGCAATGTCGCAGTCCCGCTATAAGTCACTAATCGCCGCCATTACTAGTAAAAAAATAAATAAATAAAAATTCCATAAAAATATCCCATAGTTTGTAGACGCTATAATTTATAGGCACCTGATTTTAACCCCTTCCCAGCCAGTGTCATTAGTACAGTTACAGTGCATATTATTTAGCACTGATCACTGTATTAGTGTCACTGGTCCCCAATAAAGTGTCAAAAGTGTCACTTAGTGTCCGATTTGTCCACCGCAATGTTGCAGTCCCGCTATAAGTCAGTAATCGCCACCATTACTAGTAAAAAAAAATTCCATAAAAAATATCCCATAGTTTGTAGACGCTATAATTTTTACGCACCTGATGTTAACCCCTTCCTTGGCAGTGCCATTAGTACAGTTACAGTGCATATTATTTAGCACTGAACACTGTATTAGTGTCACTGGTCCCCAGTAAAGTGTCACTTAGCGTCCGATTTGTCCGCCGCAATGTCGCAGTCCCGCTATAAGTCACTAATCGCCGCCATTACTAGTAAAAAAATAAATAAATAAAAATTCCATAAAAATATCCCATAGTTTGTAGACACTATAATTTTTACGCAAACCAATCAATATACGCTTATTGGGATTTATTTTATTAAAAATATGTAGCAGAATACATATTAGCCTAAATTGATAAAGGCATTTTGATTTTTTTTTTTTTTTAATTTCTTTATTGAATGTGTTTTATAGCAGAAAGTAAAAAAATATTGTTTTTTTATTTTTTTTAAATAGTTTTTTTGTTTATAGTGCAAAAAATGAAAACTGCAGAGCTGATCAAATACCACCAAAAAAATGCTCTATTTGTGGGAAAAAAAAGGACATCAATTTTATTTGTATACTGCTTTGCATGACCGCGCAATTGTTAGTTACGCAATGCCGTATCACAAAAAATGGCCTGGTCAAGAAGTGGGGGGGGGGGTAACATTTCCAGAGCTGAAGAGGTTAAACAACATATATGCTGCAAAGCAGTAATTCTGACATTCGATATGAGATGGCATTTCCCTTTCAGTCCTCTGTGGATAAAATATGAGTAAGCATCCTGTCTTCTTTTTCTTTATTCTGGCTGTGAAAACATCTATACTTTTTTGTAATCGATCCAAGCCATGGGACCTGGAGCTGATTGTACACTACATTTAATGGCGATCACCCCTCCGCTTGCATTATAATGCCTCTCAGAGATCATGGGAGAAGCCTCCCCAGATAGGGAATATATCATAAAATACAATTACACTTGTACATTACAGAGGCAAGGTTGAAATATATAACGGCATGTACTGCGTATTCCTCCCTGGGAGGATAAGAAATGACACTCATCTGTGTCTATATCATATTATCCCAGCACTTATCTTTCCGGGCCTGTCAACAGTCTGTGTGTGATGGGCTACGGCGACAATCCAGCGCCGCACTAAACGGGTTGAAATTGGAGGATTAGCATCATTATCCTGCACTCACACCGCGCCAGCATCCTGCACAAACGCGGCTCATTATGGCTTCAAATAAAAATATAATCACTTTGTAGAAAAAACGGGAGTGGAGGTGGTAAGCAAAGACACATGTCTGCGTACCCGCTGTGTTTACATACTGTGCACAGAACACAAAGGTAAAGCTCAATATCACCCACATCTTTACTTTAAGCAAAACTCCAGGTAAACAGCCAAAAGTACAGTTGAAATATATGTGTGTACTGTTTTACCTGCCAAAAAGTTTGCATTTTTGTTGTCAGTCTTGTGATTGAGCCCACGTTCATATTGGAGAGATTTGACATGCGATTTGACAGGTCAAATCGCAGCCTATTGCAAGGGAGTCCCAATTGGTGCAATGCCACACCGATTTCCAAAAGCAGTTGCTGCACTACTTTCGGCGACTTCGGGGGCGACTTCAATAGACATCTGTGCGTGAAGCTGCACAGATGTCTGTGAAGTCACCCCAGAAGTCGGACTGAAATGCAGCTTTGACATCATGGGAGTTCAGATGAATTCGCATAATTTCAAGCCCGCGTTCAGTGTAAATGGGGGCTAACACATATTTTCCCACTGCACAGCCAGATGACACACCCAGTTCAAATTAGGGATGAACCCCTAACAGTTGCCAACATTTGAAAAAAAATTGCAGGAACACTTTGCAGCACAGCTACCAATTTCTTACCACACCCACTTCCCTGAAGCTCCGCCCACTCCACTCCACTCAGATTATAGGGTCTACTCAATAAAGAGCGAATTACAGGAAAATGAAAAGGGAGGTGCACATATAATGAATTATATCATAAGTGACCCATGCTCATTGAAAACACTTTGGTTACCTTTGCCCTCCCTTAACTCCTTTACGACCGCCCGCCACAGATATACTGCGGCAGGCAGCCGCTCCTGGGCGAATCGCTGTACATGTACTGCGCTCGCCCTCGGGAGTCTAGGGGGCGAGCGCACGCCGGTGGCTCCGATTGCCGCCTGACACTCTCGATCGTTCCCCACTGAGAGAGAAGGACGGTCGGCTGTTGTAAACACAGCCGACCGTCCTTCTCCCTGGGATGATCACAGAGCTCATGTAATCCTTCTATATAGGATCACATGTCTCTATGGTCATCTCAGAAGCCACACCCCCCACAGTTAGATTCACTCCCCCGGGTCACATTTAACCCCTTGATCACCTATATTGTTAACCCCTTCCCTGCCAGTGTCATTATTACAGTAACAGTGCATATTTTTAGCACTCATTACTGTAGTAATGTCACAGGTACCCCAAAAAGTGTCAAAAATGTCAGCCAGGGGTCCGATCTGTCCGCCGCATTGTCGCAGTCCCGCAAAAAATCACAGATCGCCGCCATTACTAGTAAAAAATAATCGCAAAATAGGGTCTGGTCAGGAAGGGGGTAAAATCTTCCGGGGCTGAAGTGGTTATGCTGAAATTGTAATTTAAAATGGTTCTTTCAATATATGTTTTTCCAAGTTTTAATACATACCATTATTTTTGTAAGCGAACCCTTGCACTCATAAATCCTATGTTTTTGTTTTGATGAAGGGTAGTAGGTGCAGAATAAGTTTCCAATGGTCCTTGTAGTCCTGTTGTTTATTTCCAGGAAGTGCCTCTGCCCATCTCTTACATTTTTTCCTTTGAATGCTTCTACTTGTCAGAGATTGGCCTCCAAACCCATTCAAAATTAAAGGCTTTCTCACCTTCTATAGAATATGTTCTTCCCCTGCAAAGGATAAGTAGTGTCCAGCAGCACTTCCGGGTGAAGGTCCTTCTCTGCAGCTGACTGTGGCGGACGGCGCCAGCGAGGCGCTGCTGAGAATGAGTGCCTTTGATTTAAAAATGGCGCCAGGTGGCGTCATTACATAACTGCGCATGCGCTCGCCTGGCCGAGCTTGTACAAGTTTTCCCAAGCCCGGAAGGCATTGGAACGGCGCATGTGCTGTTATGATGCCGGCCGGCAACCCTTTTTTTTTTACGGGCACCGGCTGCCCATAACGGGCATTTAGGGACAGCTGGGACAAATTAAATTACTCGGGACAGGGTCCTATTTGCTGGCACTGTCCCTGCAAAAATGGGACAGTTGGCAGGTATGGATGAACCTGCTTTTCTCCCTGGGCTCCAAGTATCAAGGCCAGACTCTAGTACAGGGGTCTTCAAACTATGGCCCTCCAGTTGTTCAGCAACTACAATTCCCATAATGCCTAGTCATGTCTGTGAATGTTAGAGTTTTACAATGCCTCATGGGAAGTGTAGTTCCGCAACAGCTGGAGGCCCGTAGTTTGAGGATCCCTGCTCTAGTATAATGTCAAAGTCAGTTCCCTTCCTGAAATTCTTTGGCACTAGGCCCTGACTTTCCTGTCCAGGCCCGATTGTCAAATAGCTTTTGCTGAGATTGACAAGTAACGAATGGCAATAACCAGGAACCAGAGGTTTTAGAGCCAAGCAAAGGCCAGTCTCATGCTTTGTGTCAAAGTCTGCCCCCCTCATGAACATCTTTGGAACTAGGCCCTGACATTCAGATCCAGGCCTGACTGTTAAATGTATTTCACTGAGAGTTATAAGTAACTAATGGTAACAGACAGAAACCAGAGGTGTTAAAGATGTTCTAATGTCAAAATAGGTTTTTACCTTAATGCATTCTCTGCATTATGGTAAAAAAAAATCCACACCACCTATCCTATCCACCCTCCTCCCTAAAAGTGATTGTAAAGCTTCATTAAAGCAGAGTTCCATTTCCCCGTGTCAATTTTTTTATTTGTATTTTTTAATACTCCGCTGTAATTTGGTCTACTTCATCTGCAACGTTTAGATAGTATCTATTGTGTAGTCCTTTTAATCTATGTTTAAATATTGTAAAACTACCTGGATCTTAAAAGCTGGCATGGTCCATGTCTACTGTGGGCATCTGAAGCCCTCTTGTGTTTATTTCTGGGATTCTGTGCAGCTGGCTACCCAGCATGCACCCCCCGATCTTGCGCCTGCACAGTAATGCCACCATGCGGCGCTCCTTCCTTCTGACACATTGCCATAGCAACGGCCTGGAAATAATGTGAGATTTTGTCACTAGGTGATTTGCAAGGACTCCTGGGATACGTGACGCTGCTATCCCAGGAGCCCCTGCGAATCGCCTGGTGGCATAATCACCTAGACGGCTGCAGCTGGCGGGGCTGCCAAAAAAACAAACAAAAAAAAAAGGTTTTTACTTGCAAACAAAAAGTTGCCATTTATAAAAGCATTCGCAATGCTTTTACCATACATTGCAACAATAAAAAATGGGTGGAACTCCACTTTAAATTAATACATGTTATACTTACCTGCTCTGTGCAATGGATTTGCACAGAGTGGCCTGGATCCTCATCTTTTCAGATCCCACGCCAATGCTCCTGGCTCCTCCCTCCTGTCAGGTGCCCCCACAGCAAGCAGCTTGCTATGGGGGCACCCGAGACAAGCCGCTCCTCTGTGTGTCCATTCAGTGACTTTGCATAACCCATCTGTCTCCATCTCACTGGCTGAGCCAATGGCTCCCACTGCTGCCAATAGCCAATCAGGAGTGCAAGTCCCAGGAGAGGCAAGGCTCTCATGGACATCCCTGGATCAAGAGGGGGCCCATGTGAGTAATGGGGGGCTGCACATAGAAGGTTTTTTACCTTTATGCTTAGAATGCATGAAGGTAAAAGCTTTATGCCTTTACAACCACTTAAACGCTCACCTGTCTTCTCTCACTGATCCAGCGCTGTCCCAGCTGCAATACCACTCTCCTCTCACTTTCACATGAGATATTGAGAGCAGTAGGAGCCAGTCAAGCTCCAGTGAGGACGGAGCGGGGGCTTGGCTTACCAGCACTGTGTGCATCTATGGATGCACACAGCCTGCATGCGTTCCCCCCTAGCATATGGCTTGCTAAGGAGGCACTTGGATGAAGAAGGAGCAGGCAGTGCCAGCAAAGGACCACCATAGAGGAGGCAGGGAACCCCTGTGTGCAATATTAGTGCATAGAGGCGGTAAGTATAACTTTTTAAGACAGAACATTTTACATATATTATATATAAATAATTTCTAAAAGTAAAAAATATGCTCTGTGTATTCAACTTCCTGTGACAAGCAAACTCACCAGAATAGTTGGACATCTTTTTTTTTTTTTTTAAAAGGCAAAAGTGTTTCCATCCAAGCATTCTCCATCATTTCTATATATCCCAAAAACATCCACATAGACGTAAAGGAAACAGTATCATAGCATAATCCAAATTGTAATAAACCAACTGATAAAACAACATATGCTCCCATATATGTAGTGCAATACACACTATGGGGTTGATTTACTAAAGGCAAATAGACTGTGCACTTTGCAAAGTGCAGTTGCAGACTTTAAGAGCAGTTGCTTCAGAGCTTGGAGCTCTACTGACTTCCATTATCCAATAAGGTGCAAGCAAAACATTTTTTTTCCTTGCATGTGAAGTGAAGTTTTTTTCTTTTTTACTAAGCTCTTTAGCAACTGCACTTTGCAAAGTAAAGTACACCGTCTATTTGCCTTTAGTAAATCAATCTCATGGTGTGTAGTGCACAACATATATGAGAGAATATGTTGTTTTATCAGTTGATTTGATAAAAATGGGATTATGATATGATACTCTTTCCTTTGCTCCAGAGCTTAGTAATGGCACTTTTCCACTGCAAGTACCGGCTCGGCTCTACTCGGCCCTGCTTGGCCCATTTTGCTTTTCCACTGCTGGTACCGCATGGTATAGTGTCGGAACGGTTCGGTACGGTACGGTATAGGTTTGCTTTTCAACTAAAGTAGTACTAAAGTTAAGTGGGTGGGATAACAACGGGTGGGTGTGATTCTCTGACCAATCAGTGGCTAGTAGTGACTGCATGCAAAGGATTGTGGGATATGGTACCAGTTTGGTACCTGTTGGAACCACAATCGAGTAGATACTGTTTTTTCAGAGCCGTACCGTACCGTACCGTTTCGGTTCCATGCAGTGGAAAAGCAAACCTATACAGTACCGTACCGAACCGTTCCGACCCTATACCATGCGGTACCAGCAGTGGAAAAGCACAAAAGCGTGCCGAACTGGTACGGTTCCATGCAGTGGAAAAGCGCCATAAATGAGGTAAAGCTTCACTTTGCAAAGAAGACCCAATCACATGCAGGGACAGTTATGAAAACAGCATTTTTGCTAGCACGTGTTTGCATGATGGAAGTTAGCAGACCTTCTGCTCATTTACTAAGCTCTGAAGCAACTGCTCTTGCAGAGTGCAACTGCAATTTGCAAAGTGCACAGTCTATTTGCCTTTAGTAAATCACCCCCTATGCTATGTGTCCATTCATATTAGGGCATTTAGGCCCCTTTCACACAGGAGAGTCCATCTGCGCACTCCGTGTTTCTCAGTGGGGGATCGATCCGCCGATCCCCAGCTGAGCAGACGGATGGAAGCTGTGTCTCCACGCTGTGTGCTGAGACAGAGCTGTCAGGTCCTGCTGTTCTCTATGGGGGAATCGGATGGGAACGGACCGTCTGTCCTTTCTCATCGGATCCCATCCGATCCAATCTGCCAGACGGATGGAAAATAGGGTTTCCATCTATCCAGATTTGACAGGCAGGATCGGATGTCAGCGGACATGTCTCCACTGACATCCGATGCCTCATAGAGATGCATGGGGTGATGGTTCAGATCCACCTAAAAAACTGACAGGCGGATCTGAATGGTCCGCATGTGTGAAAGGGGCCTTAGAGGCATATTTGAAAAGGAGAGTTTAGAGGCAGAAAAAAAGCAAAAAACATCACAAGTGTGTTTTTGAAAGTGAGTTTTCGAGCAGAAAAAAATGCTAAACGCTCATAAACGTGTCCTAACTTGGCATTAAGCAGCATTCAGCATTTTCAAGAGTACATTGATTATAATGAAAGATAATCAAAGTGGAATGTTTTGGAAAAAATGCTTATAAAAGCAAATGCCCATAAACTCTCCTAAATTCTTGTGCAATACAAGCCATTATGAGCATTTTGTTTGACACTTTTTCTGCCAGAGATTCTCCCCTTTTTTTTTTTTGCTCCTAGTACATGAACCAAAAAAAAGGGCCGTACATTGGTCATTGTCTTTATCGATCAGAACAGTAGACTAATCAATTAAACTGAATGGACTCCGCTATCCACAAGTATGGTGGCTACAGATATCCTCCCTGCAGTGTTATTGTATTCTGACAGGGGGGACTTCTTAACTGTCAGAATTCAAAGATGCAGCACTGGTCAGCCACGGAAAGGTTTTATCCCCCTTAATGACCAGGCCATTTTTTGTGATGCTGCACTGCGTTGCTTTAACTGACAATTGCGTGGTCGTGCAACGCTGCATCCAAATTAAAGTGATGTATTTTTTCTTACAAATAGAGCTTTCTTTTACAGTTTTCATTTTTTGCGCTATAAACAAAAAAAGTACCACCATTTTTGAAAAAAAAAAAAAAATATATATATATTTTTTACTTTCTGCTATAAAACATTCCCAATAAAAAATTAAAAATACAATTTTCATCAGTTTAGGCCAATATGTATTCTGCTACATATTTTGGTAAATGAAATCCTGATAAGTGTATATCCCAGAGTGAACGCTAGTGTAATTTAATGCATCCAATAAATTGCATCATTTAGACTTCTTTAGTAGATCAGATAGGACATGTTACTATGTTCTGTTATACAACATCACTTGCCGACCAGGGATGTACTGGTATGTTGCTAGACTTCAAGTGGGTATACCGAGATGATGCCTGTTATTCAGAGCTGACAGTCAGCTCTCTTATAAAAGCAATCCTAGCAGCTAACTAGCTACTGGATTGCTTTTACAAGCAGCGGGAGGGGATGCCCCACCTCCCGCCGCTTTCCACAACTTCATCAGGCTGTCCCATCGGGACACCCTATCAACCACCCAGCACTTCTGCCGGCTGATCATAGAGGTGAACAAAGACATGAAAGGCTTTGATTGCCTCTATGAAATAGGAACCTAGAAGCGATGAGCTTACATCACTTCTGGTTTCCTCACATCACTTCCTGGTTTTAATTTTTTAAAATGAAAAACATTTAATCACACTGATCTTGATCAAATGTTTTTAAGTGCAGAGGAGGGATATGGGGTCTTAAAGACCCTATATTTCTCCATAAAGAGTACCTGTCACATGTCTATTGGTGTTACAAGTGACATTTACATTCCTTGTGACAACAATAGAAGTGATTAAAAATGTATAAATAAAATAAATAAAGTGCCCCATTCCCCCTGCTTGCAGGCAGAGGAAAACACACACGTTGATCCCGCACGCACGCAAACAGCGATCACCACTTACATGTGAGGTATCACCATGGACATCAGATGGGGGACAGTAATTCTAGCACAAGGCCTCCTCTGTAAATCTAAAGTGGTTACTTGTAAAAGGTTTTACATCGTCTCCTAGGGGTAGTACAATTTACAATGTTTGTCACCGTTGCACGGGCATGTACAATTTTAAAGCATAACATGTTTGATATCTATTTACTTAGTGTAACATTGTCTTTTACATTTTTGCCAAACAATGGGGTATTATATTGTGTTTTTATGCATTAAAATAAAAAAAGTTTATTTGTTCCAAATTAATTAGGTTTGAAAAACAGCTGCGCAAATACCATGTGACATTAAGAATTAGAACACCCAGCAATTTATTCTCTAGGGCCTCTGCTTTAAAATATTTATAATGTTTGAGGGTTCTAATTCATTTTCTAGCAAAAAATACTGATTGTTAAATGTGAACAAAAAGTGCCAGAAAAGGCCTTGAGATAAAGTGGTTAAACTCTTCATTGTCATGTTCCTTATGTTTAGCTATCACATTGACACAATTGGGATGATTTACTAAAGGCAAGTAGACTGTGCACATTGCAAACTGTAGTTGCACTCTGCAAGTGCAATTGCTCCAGAGCTTAGTAAATGAGGTAGAGCCCTGCTGACTTCCATTATCCAATCATGTGCAAGCAAAAATGCTGTTTTTTTTTTCCCTTGCATGCGATTGGCTATTCTTTGCAAAGTGAAGCTTTACCTCGTTTACTAAGATTTGGAGCAACTGCACTTTGCAAAGTGCACAGTGTATTTGCCTTTAGTACATCAACCCTATTGATACAAATATATAAAATAATATATACATTTTTACAAAAAATTTTTTTATGTGGCGCCTTAACACAAAAAAATATGCAACAGTTAAAAATAAAAATAAAAATTAAAGCGCACACATACAGTACATGCAAAAAATATAAAAATCAATAAATAGGGGGAAAAGAAATTAAAAAACAAACCACTAGGGCATGGACAGCAGCTTGGTTTGGTTGAGCTTCTCTAGAGCAAATTGACAGATATTTTCAGCCCAGCTGACACAAGGGAGGCATCGCGGCAGATTACTCACAAGTATGTGAATGTAGTCCTGACTCTGTTGGTTTGATTGATACTAGACTAGAAGATATGTGGAGCAGCTTGATGATTACCCCAGCTCAGGACAGCAAGTGTTAGACACTACACTTAAAGATATGCTTGTCTCTGTGAGGGGGTCTTTCCATCTTTATATAATGCAGGGGTGTCCAACCTTTTGACCTTCCTAGACCACATTGAAAGAAGAGAAAATGTGTTGGGCCACACATAAAATACACTAACAATAAGGATAGCTGATGGACAAAAAGGTCAGGCAAATCCCAAGTTTACGATCAC
This sequence comes from Pelophylax lessonae, assembly GCF_965119305.1. NCBI lineage: Eukaryota > Metazoa > Chordata > Amphibia > Anura > Ranidae > Pelophylax > Pelophylax lessonae. The sequence continues at coordinate 82,741,673 of NC_138774.1, forward strand.
TGATATAGATAACGTACCCATCTGAGTATTAAAACTTAATTTTTTTGTAATAATTTTTATTATAAACATATAAACATTATAACATAAAACTAGTGTGATATGTGTCACTGTTTTAAATAAACTAACACATCAATATCTGGTTTAATGGCTGTGGTAGCAATTCTCAATGAATTCTCAAGGTGCTCATCAGATATTTGGGTTCTAATTTTGTCCTTTGTGTTCTTCATCCTTAAAAATAGTTTCTCACAAAAAATAGGTGCTGCTGAAAACTGGTGACATTAATAAGGAGTGATTATGAAGAGTGAATATTTTTCTTAGGGGAAATAAAACTTCAAAAAATGTCCAATAAAGAGACTAATATCAAGAAATCTCCCCCCCCCCCCCCCCAAAAAAAAATCAACATTTTTAAGTAAGTTTACAATTTTGTCCTGAGCCCCATTCATAGCCATTTTGAGCTGCAGGTTGAACACCCCTGATCCAATGTCTTTTGTGCAACAAACCAAATCTGATATCACAGCAATAGGTGACAGAGTACATCATATTGAACATAACAAAGGGAAGTTTGTGAAGGCGCATAATGAACTTGTGGATGTTCACGATGACTTGGATGATGAAGTCCAGATTATTAAGCTATGTGGAAAGCAAGAAGGGGGGAGGCACCACTAAGTGTAGTAATAAAGTATAATTTAATATACAGGATTTAGAACACTTGCAAGATTAACAAGTAATACAGGTCCATCATTGTGGATGTGGTCCTGATGTAGGTGGTGGTCCTGTGGGCTTCAGCAGACCCCAAACACCAGGAGGATGTCAAGTCAGGGTATACAGCCGTGTACCTCCACGCTAAGCAGCGTGGAACGTGGAAGCGGAAGTGACGTCACTGGTGCGGAGCGGAGCGGAAGTCTGGATCACTGGTAAAACCACAAGGGGGCGAAGGCTACACGCTCGGAGCTCACTGCTCCTTCTACTGGCCTACTGCTTCCTAGAGGAGAGAAGTTTAAATACAGACATAATGGAATGTTGCACATGAATATTATTTATATTTTTATTAAGAGCAGCGCTGCAATATTAGGTTGGTATCACTTTAAAGGCACTAGCACTTTAACTTGCAGTAAGCAGCTATCGATTGCACAGATATATTTTATATTTTAAATTATTTAATTAATATACGCACAACACTTACCATAAGCGTGAGGATACACCGTTATACATACATAAAAATATACTATGACTGGGCATACATAAAAAAATTACCGGAGTGTAAGAGACAAGACAAATATAAAACGTATGTAGAGTAACAAATATAAAAGATATAAAATATGAAATATACCTACAATATTATTGGGAATAGTGATGTCGCGAACATAAAATTCGCTGTTCGCGAACGGCGAACGCGAACATCGGCGAATGTTCGCGAACCGGCGAACATTGCGAACCGCCATAGACTTTAATAGGCAGGCGAATTTTAAAACCCACAGGGACTCTTTCTGGCCACAATAGTAATGGAAAAGTTGTTTCAAGGGGACAAACACCTGGACTGTGGCATGCCGGAGAGGGATCACACAAAAAAAAGTTCTTAAAAATTATAATTTTTGGATAGAGAGCCAATTATTGGAAAAATTAAAAAAAAAATAAAAATAAAAAATTTCTTTGGATTTAGCATCTGGGGGGTCTAAAAAGTGTACCTGTGATCTTTCAGCTCTGTAGCATGTCCGGAACCAGAAAAAAATATGAATTAGGGTTAGGGCTAGGGTTAGGGTTAGGGCTAGGGTTAGGGTTAGGGTTAGGGCTAGGGTTAGGGTTATTTTTATGGCTAGGCTTAGAGGGTTAGGGTTAAGGTTAGAGGGTTAGGGTTATGGTTAGAGGGTTAGGGTTAGGTTTAGTGTTAGGGGCTAGGGTTAGGGTTACGGTGTGATACTTAGAGTTAGAGTTAGTAGCCCTACCCCTCTAACTCTAACCCTAAGCACTAAAAATAACCCTAACCTTAGCCCTGACCCTAACCCTAGCCCTAACCCTAACCCTAACCCTAACCCTAGCCCTAACCCTGATTCTATTTTTTTTTTCTGGTTCTGGACATGCTACAGAGCTGAAACTTCACAGGTACACTTTTTAGACCCCCCCCCCCAGACAATAAATCCAAAGAAATTTTTTTTTTGTTAAATTTTTTTTTTTTTCCCAATAATTGGCTCTCTATCAAAAATGACAATTTTTAAGAACTTTTTTTGTGTGATTTAGTGTACCTGTAAAGTTTCAGCTCTGTAGCATGTCCAGAACCAGAAAAAAAGATAATTTTTCAGTAGAGCAGGGATGGTGGGAACCCCTTTTACACCTATATGATCTTTTTTTCCTGGTTCTGGACATGCTGCAGAGCTGAAACTTCACAGGTACACCTTTTAGACCCCCCAAACAATAAATCCAAAGAAATTTTTTTTTGTTAAGTTTTTTTTTTTCCAATAATTGGCTCTCTATCAAAAATGACAATTTTTAAGAACTTTTTTTGTGTGATTTAGTGTCTAGGGGGTCTAAAAAGTGTACCTGTGAAGTTTCAGCTCTGTAGCATGTCCAGAACCAGAAAAAAAAGATAATTTTTCAGTAGAGCAGGGATGGTGGGAACCCCTTTTACACCTATATGATCTTTTTTTTCTGGTTCTGGACATGCTACATATATATATATATATATTAAAAAAAATACTCAAATACCAGCCCTCAAAGGGGCTTTTGGGGACAATATATATATATATATCACAGAACAAAAAAAATTACACAAATACCAGCCCTCAAAAGGGCTTTTGGGGACAATAGATATATATATATATATATATATCCAAAAAAAAACTCAAATACCAGCCCTAGGAAGGGCTTTTTGGGGTGCTGTCCTTACAGCAGGAGTGTACCAAGAACACTGGCTAACAAGACCGGGAACTGTCCCCAGCTATAACGGCAGCAGCAGCACCAGCACTTTCCCTGCTCTCAGTAACACAGAAATGATCTAAAATGGATGCTGCCCTTGCTTATTTATAGGAGGTGGGAGGGATGCTGATTGGCCTGGAATGTGTCTGCTGACTGTGATGTTCAGGGTCAAAGTTTGCCTCAATGATGATGTATAGGAGGCGGACCGAACATCGCATATGTTCGCCCGCAGCGGCGAATCGAAGTTCGCCGGCGAACCGTTCGGTACATCTCTAATTGGGAATGCTTATGAAGAAAAAATAAGGTAATGAGAAATGCATCTAAAAAGAAAAAGATAAAAAGAACATCATACAAGAACGTATCTGTATCAATAATAATAATATTAATACTGATAATAATGGTAGTTCTTGATAGTTATTACCATTATTTATACAGATACGTTCTTGTATAAAGTTCTTTTTATCCTTTTCATTTTATATGCATCTCTCATTACCTTATTTTGCCTGGACAGCAGGCTTTCACCACACCTATATACGTAAACAGTCCGCTCCACCAGAGACATTTGAAATGTTGGAGCGCCAGTTACCTATTGTATTTTATCCACAGAATATTAAGCTGAAACTGTCAGACTTAAAAGACAGGTCTCACAGAAATAACATCAAATGTCAAGGTATTGTGGGTCTGTACAAGCTGCAGATCTCCGGTAGTACAGTATATACAGCGTATGATTCCAGATTTTTTTCTATCAGTCTCTTCCCAAGAAATTGTGGGTGCCAGAGCCGAATAAACTGCCTAAACCTGCACATATCCCCAATAGGCTGCCTAGAGATATTCTGGCTAAGATCCATTTTTTTATTTAAAGGATCAATTAATGCAGCTTGCAAGACAAAGCTCACCATTGCCAGAAAAAAACTCAGCCCTGCCTTTTTTAGGGATTACTCTATTTGCTAATCTCTTTTAGGATACTATATTAGCTTGTAAAAAACGTATTCCCATTACCAAGACATTGCACAATCATAAAATACCCTATAAGTGGGGGTATCCTACTAGCATCATTGTTACTAAGAACAACTCCACCCATGTTATCTTCTTCAGCTTCTAAAATAGTGGGAACTCCTCATGAATACTGATGATCATGATATCTCTACTAGTCATGATTAACTGATATTATGGGGTCTCCTTCTTTATAATGCTCAGAGGTATATTGTCGAAAGACTGTTGTTTGCTTATTGATGTGGCTCTCTGCTCAATGCTTCTGCTACTTACCTCTTGAAATCTGCTTGGATATAAATGGTAGATATATTATTCTAGTCTGTGAGCTTAACAACAATGCCTATACAGTCATTGACCCATATGTTCCTAATTCCAATCCTTTGAAATTTAAACTTCTTGCAAATGCTCAGAAAATGCAGAAAAGTCATATGTTGCTTTGTGGGAAGTTTAACACCATAATGGATTTCCATCTGGACACCTCAATAAACAAGACATCCCCGCTAGGAGAAGACAGTGATGATCAGTAGTGGCTATAGCAGCCACTACTGATAATCGCTAGAGAATCAGGCAGAGAATCAGGATTAACTAGGTACATTCAGCTGAACTGTGTATGGCTGGCCTTAGATGTCTTTTCAGCTGAGTATTCAAAAACTTTTTGAAAGTTCTGATCCCCCATCTTGCTAAGGCAACAGTGCTGCATCCTCGGGTGTTTTTCATAGTCAGATGTTGCAGGCAGTTATAGTGACATATTTTTTTCTAAACTCTGATTTAAAAATGTATTCAAGGGTTTTAGTGAATCGCTTGCTGGAGGTGACACCTTTTCTAATTAGCTTCAATCAAGTTGGATTTGTGAAAGGTAGACAGGCACCCGGAGGTCACCAGATGAATGATAAATCTAATTAAATATGCAGAAACCCTTCTCTACTACTGGCTTTAGATGCGGAGAAAGCATTCTATAGGGTTTATTGGGGAAATGTATCCCAATGCTACAAAAAATTGTATTGTTGGAGTTTATTTACTTTACTACAATCTGTCTCTATACATTACCTTCTGCTCGGGTGTAAAAATTTGGTATTTTGCCCGATAGCTTCAGAATATCAAATGACACATGTCAAGGGGGCCCTCTGTCCCCGTTAATATTTTTTCTGGTGATTAAACCCTTTGTAGAAACTATAAGGTCTAACCTGATGATTACAAGTATATTGATTTGGGGCTGCATACATAAAATTGGTTTATTTGCAGACAATATTATTCTCTCAGTATCTAATCCAGTTTCTTTTATGCAAAATATACAAAGTATTATGTAAAGGTATTGCAAGGTCAACGATACTAAATCATATGTGTTGCCTCTAGGATTATCGAAGCCCTCTATAATGACTTGGAAATGGGACTTCTAATATAAGGGGGATGCACACTTTTTTAGATATTAGGTTTGCAGCTAATCTAACCAGCCTCTAAATTATATTTAGTCAATTGCACCAGACTAATTACTCAAATATCTCAATAACTGAAATACAGGAGCCAATTTTATCTCTCATGGGTGGGCTAAATATCTGCATTTAAAATGAAAATACTCCCGAAACTTCTATATCAGCTTATGACACTCCCAATACTGATTCTTAAAAAAATATTTTTCCAAATAGATACTAAGTTTAGACAATTTGTTTGAAATGGTAAGAAAGATAGAATTTTCCTTTTAATAAGACCTAGAGCATGGGATGGGATAGGACTCCCAAATGTTCATGGCTTTTATCAGGCTGCCCTGTTATGTCAAATGAGGGCATGGTTCTCTCCCTGAAGGGACAAGTTATGGGCAGAAATTGAACAAGTAGCAGGCCATAAACTTACTGGCCCTTTAACAGCTATGTCCTTATCTCCTTAGGTCTTTGCTCCACATTTCTCTACTATTACTTTCTCGTAAGAAGCTTGGAGGACTTTAATGGGCAGCATGCTATCTAGAACTTCACTTTTTCTTAAGATACCCTTTAGGGCATATACGTTCCTTATCCAACTTTTTATGTACAAGATTGGATTATGAGAAAATATAATTTTTACGAACATCCCCCAGAAGAGGTTACCAATGCAGAAAAGTATAGGATATACCAACTCAGACATTTTTCTACTTCCAGCCCACGGAGATCTATTGATATAGACCCAACCATTTGTTAATTTTGACAAAACAGCAAAACAATACAATTCCAGTATCGATTGTATAGAGAGTATAATATTCTCATATAAGAGTTAAGAGAGGCCTGCACATCCCAAGTGTAACACTGGATAAATCTGTCAGTATTTGAATAGTAGCACTATCAAAATCAATAGGACCCCTGTTCCTTCGCTTTATGGTAGTGAACATGGCATATTACGTCTCCCTCGGACGGTCATTAGCAAGTTTTTTTACAGCAGGTGTGACCCTGTGGACTCTAATAAGTTCCATATCTACATCTGGTTCTCAGTTGAGGTATTTATTAAAGACTGACATGACCATCACAGCAAGGTCTACAGGAGTGGTGTCCTCTGGTATACCTCAGAGGTGGATGTTGTTTCTCCTGCTCCTGTTTTCATTATCCACTGCTCTTAACTGCAGCTGAAGGAGTTGGGATTGATGGTGGGACACAACAGTTTCCAATGCCGCAGTGCGAGCCTCCAGTGCAGTCTGAATAGAGTCAATGACAGTGACCCTGTTATCTGTGTGGGCAATCTGAGCCTGAAGGTCCTCCACCTTCATCCTGAGGGAGGATTCGATCAGGATTCGAGACAGGTTTAGGCAAGGTAAGGGAATTGGAGAACAGTCTCTTACCCCAGCTGCAGAAGCAGTGGCTGGAGTGGTACGACAGGAGTGGGAGGGAGAATGGCTCTGATCCCCATGGTTAGCTGTAGGAGGAGACAGCATCATATTGGCTGTGGCAGTCCCCACAGGGCTGGGAGATTCAGGGGGCACAGAAGAGAAAAAGCGGGTGAGATCAGCCTGCATAGGGGCTTGCGGGATGCTCTGGGACATCCTCTTCTTACGCATTTGTCAGGTACCCAGTTTAAGTCAATAATACGGCTGCAATAAAGAATTTAAAAAAAATAATAATACGGCTGCAAGGAGCCCTGTGTGTCAGGAGCTCTGGAATTAGCGTCCTGTTTGTGCCATGGTCAGCCACGCCCCCCATTTGTCAATTTGTAACCTCTTTCATAAGGTTCTTTTCATTTATAACCATTTTCACCATGCATCTGTTATTTCAAAAACTGCAGCTATGCTAAAATGGTAACAGGACCTCTGACAATCTGGCAATGGCACAAAGCTATCTTAATAAATAGTAAATCATCCGCTTGTATTGAGCATTGGGAAAATTCTCAAAAGGTTTGTAAATAGATGCCATATAATCCCATATAAGCTTTTCAAAATTTACATTTCACATCCCCAAATTTGTTGGAGAATTTGTCTCCAGATATGCGATCTTCTTCATATACTTTGGGTTTGTAAGAATGTTGGAAGTTCTTGGCACTCGGTTTCAGTCCTAATCTTTAACATAACTGAAAACCTCACCCCACTTTCCCCTGCTATGGCACTCTTAGGTATAGGCCTAGAAGTGTATGCCTCTGAACACAAAACCATTATAGTACATGTTCTGTTTTCTGCTAGACTCACAATTACAAATCAACTAAAAAGGTCTGATGAACATAATGTTACTATGAAAAAAGCTAGTTTACAAGGAGCTTAGGGCAAATAGCTTCATCAAAAACTGAAATGTTTGGTTATCTCACTCTAGGGCTTCCTATGAAGGCCTTTGGTGTACTTGAATTGTAGGTACTGCTGCAACTTGAAAGTATGGTGAATGAAAAAGTAGCTTCTGGCAATCAATTTTCTCAGAGCAATGACACAAAGCTATCTTAATAGTGAAATATCCTCTTCAATCGAGCATTGGGACAATTCTCAAAAGGTTTTTAAATAGATGATATATACTGTAACCCCATATAGGCTTTCCGAAAATTTACACTTCACATCCCCTGTATTTTTGGAGAATTTGTAACCAGGTATGCAATCTTCTTCATATACTTTGGGGTTGTAAGAATATTAGAAGTATGTATATATGTTTTCTTTGGTATTCTGATTTTTTTTTCTTTTTTTTAAATTTACTTTTTCTCTTTCTTTAAGTTTTTTTCTTACAACAAAGATGCATGTGTCTTAGTATCTGTCCAGGTATGGCTTTTGTTATTGTGGTTCTGATCTGCTCATTAAGTAGATTACTGTCACTATTATTTTTGCTTGATAGTTGAATATTATTTTTTGTACTGTATAGGTACAGTAAAAAAGCTATATAATCACAAGAAAATTCAAGATAAGCATTGAGTTTCCTGTTTTTATAGGAATTGTTATGATATCCAAGCTCTCTATTGTATCAGAAAGTATATAATTCTTGTCTCTGGTTGATAATCGTCACCATTAATGACATTGTATTAATACTATGCTGTTTGTTATGTTTCTATTCTTTTTAAACTCATAAAAAACATTAAAATATAAAAACTAAACCGCCCCTGATTATACATTCTAGTCCCTTTCAAGTGTAATCCCTATTCCATATTTCATAACATGTGCATTGCAACTTGAATATTATAATCAGAACCATCCTCCTAAAAAAATGACTAATAAAAAATAAATGCACAATTCTTTCTTCAAGCCCTTTGGGGCCTATGTATCTAAAACATGTATCCATTTTATATTATTCTATGAAATGTCTTCCTCAGATTTTAAATCCCCCCCTCCCCAAAATGTATTAACAATTTCCATACCACATCATTTAAGGCTCCCTGGGTTTTTAGTATTTATTCATAAATGATGTGTTTTAAGATCCTTTTTAACATTACATACAGTATCTCACAAAAGTGAATGCACCCCTTACATTTTTGTAAATATTTTATTATATCTTTTCATGTGACAACACTGAAGAAATTACACTTTGCTAAAATGAATATCTAAAACACTGGCAACAAAAGTGAGTACACCCCTAAGTGAAAATGTCCAAATTGGGCCAAATTAGCCATTTTCCCTCCCCAGAGTCATGAGACTCGCTAGTGTTACAAGGTCTCAGGTGTCAATGGGAAGCAGTTATGTTAAATGTGGTGTTATCACTCTCACTCTCTCATACTGGTCACTGGAAGTTCAACATGGCACCTCATGGCAAAGAACTCTCTGAGGATCTGAAAAAAATAATTGTTGTTCTACATAAGGATAGCCTAGGCTATAAGAAGATTCCCAAGACCCTGAAACTGAGCTGTAACACGGTGGCCATGAACATACAGCGATTTAACAGGACAGGTTGCACTCAGAACAGGCCCCGCCATGGTCGACCAAAGAAGTTGAGTGCATGTGCTAAGCGTTATATCCAGAGGTTGTCTTTGGGAAATAGACGTATGAGTGCTGCCAGCATTGCTGCAGAGGTTAAAGGGGTGGGAGGTCAGCCTGTCAGTGCTCAGACCATACACTGCATCAAATTGGTCTGCATGGCTGTCATCCCAGAAGGAAGCCTCTTCTAAAGATGATGCACAAAAAAGCCCGCAAACAGTTGCTGAAGAGAAGCAGACTGAGGACATGAATTACTGGGACCATGTCTGATAAAACCAAGATAAACGTATCTGGTTCACCTGGTGGGAACCAAGTGAGGAGTACAAAGACAAGTGTGTCTTGCTTACAGTCAGGCATGGTGGTGGGAGTGTCATGGTCTGGGGCTAAATGAGTGCTGCCAGCACTGGGGAGCTACAGTTCATTGAGGGAATAATGAATGCCAACATGTACTGTGACATAATGAAGCAGAGCACGATCCCCTCCCTTCGGAAACTAGGCCACAGGGCAGTATTCCAACATGATAAGGACCCCAAACACACCTCCAAGACGACCACTGCCACTTGCAGCTGTGTCTCCGCACTGTGTGCGGAGACAGAGCTGTTAGATCCCGCTGTTCTCTATGGGGGAATAGGATGGGAGCGGACCGTCTGTCCGTTCTCATCCGATCCGATCCGATCTGCTGGATGGATGGAAATTGGGTCTCCACTGACATCCGATGCCCCATAGAGATGCACGGGGCATCCGTTCAGATCCGCGAAAAACAGACAGGCGGATCTGAACGCCCCACCTGTGTGAAAGAGGCCTTATTGTGAGGGGACAGCAAATTTACACTGTTATACAAGCTTTACATTCACTACTTTACATTATAGCAAGTGAGGGGACAGCAAATTTACACTGTTATACAAGTTGTACAGTCAATACTTTACATTGTAGCAAATTGTCATTTCTTCAGTGTTGTCACATGAAAAGATGTAATAAAATATTTGCAAAAATGTGAGGGGTGTACTCACTTTTGTGAGATACTGTATATGTTTCCCATGTGTGTCTCCAGAGCTCTGGTTGCACCACTAGTGCAAACTATAAGTCCACTCTAATGACTATGGGTCTTGTGTCAAACTGTCATGCATTTTTGGAAAATAATAAAGAACATACATTTTGTTAGTAAAGGGTATCAAATATCTTGCCTCTTTCTAAGAGAAAATTCTTCCTTATAAACTAGAACCCTAATCTACTTGTTATACTTTTCTGTGGAATTTTCTTTTAACCCTACATACATGAAGCTACCTGACAATAAATGGTTAATTTTCTCATTAATAATAATCCTTTTTATCTTTAATAACAACTCCTCCCTTATCTACTGGATGTAGTAATATATTTAATCTATAATTTCTTAAACTTGATATCTTTTAAAATTTCCAGTACACATTCTTTAAAAGCTTTCATAAAGTGCAAACACTGAACAATTGATCAAACCTAAAGAAACAGAAACCTTTTCTGATTTGGGATGGGGTTAGCTTTGGTAGCTCATCCTTATAGCTTATAGAAAATATTTTTTTAACAATTAACTATTATATTTCTAGAACTATTACTGCTCTTTTTAGGTGTATATTGAAATTATTACAACTTTTTTTTTAGGTGTAAATGTAAGCCCTTCCTATTCTTGCAGTTTCTCATTGGCCAATACTATTGGGCTCATATTAAATTTCCCCTGTCCTACTAAAATCTTCTTCCTTTTAAACTGGCATCCAGGGGTGACTATTGGTTTTCTTTGTTAAAAGTGTAATTGTCTTCCAGGTAGGAAGGTTGAAAGGTATAAGGTATACTTCCAAAATGGCAGTTAGAGCCCACATTAGTGAACATTTTTTATCTGCATCTGCATAGTTAAACATCAGACTTATAGCTGAATTGCACCGGCCACACCCAATACAACTGCCTTTCCTGAACCCCCTCAAAAGTGAATGCCTTTGGGCTCTGACCTCCACTGCTTCCCTTATCAAGCCAGATATAAATCATATGCTGTACTTGATGCACTTGGAATGAACCTCATGAATATAATCAGCCAGACTTATGAAACCAGATGGGAATATTTCACGAAGCCTTTTCTTTTTCTTTCCAGTCTTGGATTTAACAGAAGATTACTGAAGTAGAAATACTACAGCTACATGCTGTCTCCATTATTCCAACCATGCCACATTTTCTTAAACATAATCCGTTTATTGATTACTCACAAGGACTTATCCTCATTGAGATGTTTTTTCACATCTAGTTTTTTAATAGGCTTTTATCTAAACAAATTCATTAGCACACCACAATAATTACACTGATGTAATTCTCTACAGCATAGCTCTGATTACAGATATGAATAGGAATGACTCTTGGCAGCTTCCATTATCTGAATCTAAAATGTATTCCTGATTACCACCAAACGGTGAGGATCTTGGAGTTCAACTTAAGTTCTGCTTGTGAATGTATGACTCATCCTTTGCCAGTGTCTAGCACAGAACAAAGGAAGAGTGATAAACACCACATTAGGAACTATAAATATGATTCTTAAGTAAAGGTTTTACAGGTAAATTCCACCACAAGATGACATTTCAGCTTTGCATAGTGACTGACATGTTGACTGGTATGGTAAGCACACAGTGGTGGGATACATATCCTTCAAGATACAAGTCTTGAAGTAATGAAAAAGAAGACTCCAACAAAAACGTTTTCAGTTTTAGATAGATTAGAGAAGAAATAGAAATAGCCAGGTTTTTATTGCTGTCTGTGTCTCTACTGAAATTTTCCCCTCACTTCCTTGCTGCCATCACCAAGACAAGAAATAATGGATATCAGAAATGGAGCAGAGATGGGTGCTTAAAAAAATAGAGGAATGCAAACACATAGGACTTTTAGGCAGACATGGGAGTAAGTCACACATGTGCAAGTCACAAGCAAGTCTTAACCTTCAAGTCTCAAGCAAGTCCCAAGTTACTGTGACTAAAAGCAAGCAAGTCAAGTCGAGTCCCTGCTAGAAGTCAAGCAGGTCAAGTCAAGTCATTTATTTTGGTCAAGTCACAAATCAAGTCAAAATACTGATCTACTCCAATTTTCACCTTTAAAGCGGTAGTATCATGCTTTTTTACACTTTTACCTACAGGTAAGCCTATAATAAGGCTTACCTGTAGGTATAATTAATATCTCCTAAACCAGCACGCGAGCGGCGCATGCGCTCTGAAGGTCCGGGGGGACCTTCAGTTTTGCTTGCCGGGAGCTTGCCGGAAAATCACTCCCGCGCGCACGCGCGGGAGTGACGTCATCGCGGCTCCGGCCAATCACAGCGCCGGAGCCGCCGAACCCGGAAGAGACTGCGAGGGATCATGGCGGCGCCCGCAGCGATGTCCGGGGGTCCGTGTCGGGGCTTCGTTCTAAGGTAAGTAATACATAATGAGCTAGTATGCGATGCATACTAGCTAATTATGCCTTTGTCTTGCAGGTTTTTTTTTGTTTTTTTTTTTACTTTTTGGGTTTACAACTGCTTTAAATCAGTTAAAAGTCAGTGGTCAGGAAAGGTTTTGTTTAATTTTCAACATTAACAAAACTGCTTAGTGCTTTTTTTCTTGGCATATTAAAGAAACATTTTGAATGCCCAAACAGCTCAAAATCCTTCATCCGGTCATGTTTCAACACCACAGTCACTAAAAACATGTTAAAGCGGAGTTCCGGCCTCAAAATGCTCTTTGGGCCATCCGCTTGCTCAGTGTCACCTGTAAAAGAAATGGATAGTCACGATTTTTTTTATTTTTTGTTTACTTACCTTGTTATTGAAGAAAATATACTTACCCTTCTTCCTCTTCCTCCCTCTGCGGCCTCGGCCCGCTCCATCACTTCCTCCTTGCATTGATTCCTGGGAGCTGAATGTCTCTGAATGCCCTGCTCGTCAGTTCCGGTGCAGGCACGTCATTCCCTGCTAAACAGCTTCTGGGCATGCCCAGAAGTTGTGCAGGGATGACGCTCCTGCCCCGGAAGTGACGGCGGGGCCGGTGCAGTGCATTGTGGGACCGAAGAGGACGCAGAAGAGGATGCGCTGGCTTCAGCTTCCCACACCTGAGTTGGCAGCACTGGACAAAGACATTTTCAAGGTAAGTATTTCTTCTAAAAGGTAAGTGCGACCTGGGACAGTTCAGAGGCCATCCATTGTGGAATGTACTAGCCCTGACTGTCCCGGGGGTATTTTTATTGAAAAATACTTTCAGAGGCCGTAACTCCGCTTTAAGTATTTCCATTGTTAAACAGCCAGTGTTCTAAAAATTAGAACACACTGAGGTGTTTTAAGTTACTGTGGTGTCAGAAACATAACAGGCACATTCATTTTGCTTTAACACATCTTGAGAAAATGCAAATATTTAATAACTTAAAAAAGTGAAGTCATTTTGAGTCATATGTCTCAAGTCAAAGTCAAGTCTCAAGTCTTTTATTAATTTTAGTCAAGCAAGTCTCAAGTCCTCAAACTGGTGACTTAAGTCAAGTCATGTGACTCAAGTCCCCCACCTCTGCTTTTAGGATGCAAAAAACTCTGACTAAAGACTTCTTTATTGAAGGAGTATTTTTAAACACAAATAGAGTCACCAATTTGTGAGATATGGTACGGAGAAAACATCTGTCATATGGACACAGGTAAATAAGTACCAATATGATAACAGAACTTTTACTTTTTATCCACAATCAATATATTTCTCAATACAAAATACACATCCCATGTGAAAAGGCAATAAAAAGACACGGAACATCACCAAACATAAGCCCAAAAAGGCCGTCAGTATTACCCATGGGTTTAAGAAAGGACTGCAGGGCGCAATAAGAAGGAAGCATACTAGTTCTATAAATATAAAGAATCTAACTGATAAAGCTTGCTACGAAATGTGTTGAAGAACAACTTACCATCATCACCTTATCTATCTAATGTAAACCATATGTTTGTCAAAGGTTGACTAGAGTTTCTTTCAGCAATGACATGCATATGCAATGCGATAAGGATGCATAAAGTGGTGTTGTTATAAAAAAGATGTGTCTATGTTAACGCGCAATTGGTGACAATATATTGTTGACACTTTTTATTCCAAAAATATTCATTCAATAAAGAAGTTTTAAATCAGATTTTGGTTAAAATAATGGCACCCAAAAAGTCCCATGTGTTTGCATTCCTCCTTTTCCAAAAGGAAGAAATGGAAACTTCTCTGAAACCAAGATACAGGCAGCAATAAAACCAAAATGGTGTTTCTCCCCCTCCCAACTCTACGAATGAAGAAGTAAATAGTGTAAAGTGACCCAGAGAAACGCAGTAGGTAAGCCTGAAGTCTATATTACTTCCACACAGTGCCAGAGACTGAATCCACTTAGTTCCTGTGTATTACCATAAAGCTGCATATTCATTCATAGAGGCCATATCTTCTCCAAATGTTTAAACATTTCTGCATCCCCTTCTGAAAAGATTTTCCATCACTTCTTGTTCTGTCGGAAATTTGTCATCTGGACTGGAAATTAGACTAAATCTCCCCAGTAGGGAAAACAATAGTAACCTGACAAAGGTTTTAATGCTTCCCCATCTGCAGTAAAAAAAAAAAAAAATTGTATGGCGCTGGGATTTAAGATGTTTTAAATGTAAGCTGCACATTATGTATGCAAATAAACAAACTTTGAGCTACAAAGAAGGCAAACAAACTGACCTGTCAGGCTTAGGTGAATCTATCAAAGATTCAAACAAAATTGCACAAATTAGATTCTATGGGTGTAAATGATGTTTTGATTATGCTGCATTTATTTCTAAGACTTTACAAATTATGCTTTGATTACACTTTATTTTCTTAGTTGCCATCCTCAGTATTACAGCTGAAGGGACATTTGAGCTAGGAAAGAGCTGAGGAGGTGGGTGTTTTGACTCTGAGGCCTCTATGCTGGTGCCTGAAGCTGAAAGTCTGCTAAGGAATAAAAGGTTTCCTTTTTTATTTATTTTTTTTGTTATCGCACTGTTTGGTAATGTCATTTCCATGTCCTTATGCCCTGACTTCCTGTACTAAGAGGCACTTATACCGAGAAAAAAAAAAAAAAATAACTGCTCTTGGGTTTTTGATTTCAAACATCTCCTTCTCTAACACGGAAAGCAGGACTTGTAAAAATTTTATTAATATTTCAAATGCCGGCTGTTTAGCTCTGTGAAAAGGATCAGTGACTATGACAGGCAAACACGCTCTCAGATTCTGCATTAATAGGAGCCATTTAATATCGAGGACTTTGCTCCATGCTGCTTTCAGGAGAGCTTTTTTTTCTATAGAATTCCTGATGTAGAATAGCTTTTTCTCCTACCAGGCTTATTCATTCCAGAGCTGCGTCTTTGTCAAGATTGTGAAAAGCTATTTAAGGAGTAAAAGCAATTCCTGTATTATTTCTCATTGTGCATTTCCATTTGGCCTCTAGATTTGGCAAGGCTGTTTATTCCTGTTGGGCCTGCAAAGGAAAATACTCTTCCCACCAGGCACTCATAACAATGTTGCCGAGTGGTTGAGAGCAGCAGGAATTTTTTTTCGACTTTATAGCTCACGGCTATCTTCAGCCAAGTGGAAACCAAAATGTGTTAAGGAAGAATGTGATGCATTGAGAAGGTGCCAATGATCTACTCCAGAATAAAAGTGAACTCTGGTGTGTAAAGAAAGACATCTTTTCAAGCAGCTATAATTACCTGTAATGACTTGGTGGGTTGACCAAGACTCCATTACCACTCGCTGGAAATAGAAGTGCCTCCTTTTGTCAGGAAACATGCAAAAGATTAATAGAAAACAGCAAGATGAGCTTCACTGCAAATATAATGCCACCCTCAACAACTTGACCGCTCATGGGTGGGAGCACCATTACTTGACATACTCACACAGAGATGAGCAAACTCATTCACATGACTCAGAATCCGATTTGCCTAATGACCTGGTAAAGTGGTCCAAAGAATGGAAAAGAAAGGACAGAAAGAGGAAACCAGAGGAGCCAACCACAGGCAAAGAGAAATCTTTTCTATCTGTTGAAGTTAAGAGTTTCTTGCAATGACTTTGCTGAAACTTCAACAACACGTAAGACACACTAAACACCAAGAAGGTCCATTTTGGTTTGCCAAATTATACGAAAAGTCAAAGTTTTTATTTTTTTTTGATAGAGCAATCAAAAAAAAAATACCAGCACTTGATCAAGCAAGTCAGCACAAAAAGATACTTAATTAATCTGTTTTAACATTTAGGTTTCGGTAAAAGAATAAGTTTTTATTGATTTATTTGCAAATACATATGAAGTACCAATACTGCGTCAAACCACCCCCAACATAGTGTGAAATTTGTGGGTTCATTCACACCAGGCCATTGCAGTAATGTGGTAAAATGCAGATGTGTAGGTGTGCTGTGGTGCCATTTTGAATAGCAACCAAATGCACCTCAACAACACACCTGCTCTTCAATGCACCACAACACACGATGTGTGTTGCTGTGCATTTCTTTTTTTTTTTTCTTTCTTTTTTAAATTCCACGAGATTTGAATTCGGATCACTGGATTCAAAGTCCAGAGTGCTAACCATTACACCTAATAACTGTGCAAAAATACAAAAAATAAGAAATACGTGTAAAAGTGCAAATATGTGCAGATGTCAGATGTGTGCCTCGCACAATATGTTTGAACAATTATACTGAAATTATTTAAAATATACTGTTAAAATTCATAAATATTGTGCTGATCCAAAAAATAAAAATGTATATAAAAACTACTATGATCATATATATATATATATATATATATATATATACCAAAAAGTCCATACATATCCTTCAAGGTGTGAAGTAATTGTTTTCATCCTATTAACCTCAGTGAAGATGAGAAAAAAAAAAAAAATATCTCGCGTGCTCAATTTAAAGGGGAGGGTTTAAAAAAATAGAGCATTCCTCCCTGAAGTGAAAAAAAAAAAAGAAAAGGGGGAAAAAAAAGTATCTCACTCATGACTATATTTAAGAGGGGTAGGAGTAATATCCTCCCAATTACAACTTAATTGATTTACGAAAAAAAAAAGGGGGGGTGGGCGTGACAGGGAAAAAAAAAAGAAAAAAGTGGGTGCCAAGATCTTATGATGGTGACTCTCAGCCAAACATGTCGACCACCAGAGCTTGCAGTGTTGATGTATGGATACTATCATCCATTATCTGAGGCACTTGAACATATGAGGATTTATTACTCTGGATGAAGTTACATGGTGGATCTGGTGCTGGACCTTGGAGTGGACCCTATCCTGGTGGTCATCTCTATGTTCTATGCTTGGTTGACCTTCCGTAACAGGGGGTCTAAAGTTCTGGTAAGGGAATTACCTTATATGAGCACGTGGTGATCGTCAGGATTGTGTTCTTACTTATGGTGTTGGAATCTTCTTGCATGAATTTCAGCACTTCAGCATCTGGTATCACGGACTTTATGGACTTTGTTTAGTCTATGCTTTTCTTCCATTTCTTTGTTATTGTGGCGCTGTACTTTACTACATAATGTTGGGGGGGGGGGGGTAAATACTGTGTTGTGCTGAGGGTTAAGTATTGAACAATGCCCTGGTTAATTACTGTGCTGGAGGTTAATTACGGTGTCCTGTCATGGGTCAGTTATTTTAGTGTGCTGGGAGTTAAATATGTTGCTGTGCTGGAGGTTATTGCTGAACTTGACACAAGCTGAGGGTTATCATTTTTGCCACCAACTGGACTTATTTTTTCCCACATTAACCAGCAAGTCTGTTTTGGTCTATACAAAGGGTTAAACTTGTTATACTACAAGCCATATACCCTGAAAAACCCTACTGGCTACACCCAGTTTTTTGCCATGCCCGCAAGTGTGGGGTAGGCAGCAAGCTTCACACACAGCATTAGCACCCACACTCCTACTTCCAGCACAGCACCCCTGAAAAAAAAAAAATCTGGATCTGCCCCTGTTGTATTGTAATTAAAAAATCTAAACACATCCAAAATAAAATACATGTATAGATGTACATATTACATATACAAAAATATAAACTCTGATAATACCTGCAATGTCCCATAAAACACGGAGGAGGAGGGGGGCGGCAGCATAGCTTGGCATTACAGTCACATTTAAGTTGAACGTTTTCTTTCCCTACTGGTAATAGATAGGCCTACGGGAGACAACAGAGAGGTGGGAAGACTGTGATTTGTTGCACAGGCAGGTGGACCTAACTAGTGATGGACGAACATCGGCCGGGTCGGTTCGCGAACGCCAGCCACAAATTTTCTCAAAAGTCCGCGAACCGCGAGTTTGCGGCGGGCCCCATTGACTTTAATGGGAGGCGAACTTTGAAAACCTTTAGGTCATATTTGCAGCCACAAAAGACGTACTAGCTGTGCACAAATAGTCCCAGCACATGGACAATGTCATAACAGAAGTATTGCAATTGAAAAAGTTGCCCTAAATGTTTTTTTTTTTTTACAGCAAAAAATATATATATTTTTTTCATAAATCAGCCAGAACTGACAGCAGCCGGTAAATACATGTGTAATACATATAGGGTCTATTCACACATCTGTGACAACCACAGGATACCTGGCCCTATAGTAAAGAGACTGTAATAGACCCTAAAATGACATTGGAGCATTTTAAATGACTTTTGTGGACATTGACAGAGCGATTTCTGTGTGACTGCAGCCGATCTCTAACTGCCCCTAAAGCAACCACAGGATACCTCTCCCTAAGCTCAAAAGATACTAGACCTATACCAAAATACCAGCCCTGAAAAGGACTTTTGTGGATCTTCACAGAGCTACATGTGTCTAGCAAACTCTCCCTAATGAGGACAGCAGACCTCTCCCTACACTGGCAGAAAGCGTAATGTGAAATGGCCGCCAGATCGGGTCTATTTATAGGGTAGGGGGACTGTCCATGTGCTGGAATATTTCAATTTGCTGTCCCGTTCCACCTGACGGCTGTGTCATGGGTCAAAGTTCTTCTGAATGAAAAAGAAAATGGCGGCACGGACATATTCGCGAACATCGGCAAAAGTCCGACTTTTTGCGAATTTGCGAACAAGCAAAAATTTGCGACCGCCGGGCTAACCGCAAGGCCATCTCTATACCTAACCCTACTGACAGAACACAGGAGGAAGGCAGAGAAGGAGTGCAGAGGAAGCCTAGTGGAATAGAATGGGAGGGAGAAAGAGTGGTGCAGCAATGCAAAGGGAGAGGACCCACGAGAGTACAAGGAAATAGGTTTGGGAAGGGAGGCCCAGAGTGCTGTGTAATTCTTCTCCTGGCCTCTGGAAGATGTGTGAGCACAGGGCCGGCCTTTGGGGTGTGCGAGCTGTGCGGCCGCACAGGGCGCCATGGGCAACAAGGGCGCCGTGCGGCCATCACAGCTCGCAGAGGATCAGGCGATTCAGGCCGCACAGCGGGAGGTGAGCGGCGACCGCGGCATGGACAGGGTTAACACAGGCCGCGGCCGCCGCTTACCTCCCGCTGTGCGGCCGTGCCTCGATCGCCGTGCCTCGGTCACATCCCCGGGAGTGTGGGCGGGCCCGAGGAGGAGAAGGGGCGGGGCGAGGAGGAGCTGATGAGTGACGATCTCTCCTCTGGCGTCAGTGCAGGGAGGGAGGAGAGATCGTCAGCTCCTCCTCGCCCTGCCCCTTCTCCTCCTCCCGCCCGCCCACCCACACTCCCGGGGATGTGTGGGCGGGAAGTCTAAAGAAAAAAAAGTCTGCAGACAACGTAAGGTAGGTCTCCTTCAAAAAATGTAAAGGGGGGGGAGTCCTCTGTGTGGGGGGTCTGTGATGTAAGGGGGGGCTCTCTGCTGTGGGGGGCTATGTGTGGGGGGGCTCTATCTGAGGGGGGCTTTGTGTGGGGGGTCTGTGATGTGGGGGGCTCCGTGGGGAGTCTGATGTAAGGGGGGCTTTGTGTCGGGGGTTTCTGATGTGAGGGGGGCTCTCTGATGTGGGGGGCTCCGTGGGGAGGGGGGTGGTCTGATGTAAGGGGGGCTTTGTGTCGGGGGTCTCTGATGTAAGGGGGCTTTGTGTCGGGGGTCTCTGATGTAAGGGGGGCTTTGTGTGGGGGGGTCTCTGATGTGTCGGGGGTCTCTGATGTAAGGGGGGCTTTGTGTGGGGGGTCTCTGATGTAAGGGGGTCTCTGATGTAAGGGGGGCTTTGTGTGGGGGGTCTCTGATGTGTGGGGGGGTCTCTGATGTAAGGGGGCTTTGTGTCGGGGGTCTCTGATGTAAGGGGGGTTTTTGTCGGGGGTCTCTGATGTAAGGGGACTTTGTGTTGGGGGGTCTCTGATGTGAGGGGGGCTCTGTGTGGGGGGGTCTCTGATGTGTGGGGGGGGTCTCTGATGTAAGGGGGCTCTGTGTGTGGGGTCTCTGATGTAAGGGGGGCTTTGTGTGGGGGGTCTCTGATGTGAGGGGGGCCTCTGATGTGACGGGGGCTTTGTGTGGGGGGTCTCTGATGTAAAGGGGGCTCTGTGTGGGGGGTCTCTGATGTAAAGGGGGCTCTGTGTTTGGGGTCTCTGATGTAAAGGGGGCTCTGTGTGGGGGGTCTCTGATGTAAAGGGGGCTCTGTGTGGGGGTCTCTGATGTGACGGGGGGCTCTGTGTGGGGGGGGGGGCTTTGTGTGGGGGGTCTCTGATGTAAAGGGGGCTCTGTGTGGGCGGTCTCTGATGTAAAGGGGGCTCTGTGTGGGGGGTCTCTGAATGTAAGGGGGGCTCTGTGTGGGGGGGCTCTGATGTAAGGGGGGCTAAGTTATTAGTGATCATAAAAAAGAAAAGTCAAATAAAGTGCAAGAAAATGTGCGCGCGGGGGGGGGGGGTGCCACAGGATTAGCTCGCACAGGGCGCCTGATCACCTAAGGCCAGCCCTGTGTGAGCAACACTGAGGCATCCAGGGAAGGAGCTGCCAGGCTGCAGTCAGCTTAATGGGAATGGCCTGTGTTGAATTTGCTTTTATCTAGCCTGTTGGGACAGTGTGTGAAAGACTGATCGCTGTCAGGAGGAAATCTACACAACAGCGGTGAGAGGCATTTGGCCACTTCTGTGAGTGTTGAACTTTCTGTTGCTTTTGGGGTCTTTCCACTAGCAGCAGAGCTCTGCAGATCCATTCAATGTGTCCCCATTTCCAAGTTAGTTCAATCTTTCTCCTTCCTCTATTGTAAAAGGAAGAGGAGGGGCCAACAATGTAAACAATAGCATGTGAACACTGTGATGGCCAATCACAGTGTTCACATAGTATCAAGCCCCTTGGGTTGGCTCGTTACAGCGTATCTGTGCACTAAGTTTGATAACTTATAGGTGGAATGGCTGCTTGGTGCTTGTTTATCCAATACCATTTATGAAAGGCACTTAAATAAATAATGTACTTCCAATCCACTGTTCTAAAACCTACTGTAGTATAAAAGGGGTGAAAGTTGTTCTAAAGGCTCTATGCATAAAGGTAAAAAACCTTCTGTGTGCAGCAGTCCCCAGCCCCCCCCCCCCATACTTACTTACCTGAGCCATATTTCAATCCAGCAATGTGTACAAGAGTTTTGGGTCTCCAGGACTTTCCCTCCTCAGTGGCTGAGTCAGCAGCAAGAGCCATTTGCTCAAAGCCAGTGAGCCAATGGGAAAAGAGAGGAAGTGGGACCGGGCCGCTGCTCTGTGTCTGAATGGACACACAAATCAGCGGCTTGGAAACAAGTCTTTTTGGGTCCCCCACAGCAAGCTGTTTGCTCTTGCGGCACTTGACAGGAGGGAGGAGCCAGAAGTGCTGACGGGGTACCTGAAAAGCGGAGGATCAGGGCTGCCCTGGGCAAAACCATTGCACAGAGCAGGTAAGTATAACATGTTTTTTTTTTTTGTTTTTTGTTTTTTTAAAACTTGACTTTAATATCAATTCAAGGAAGCTGATGAGTCTTCATTGTAGGTCTCCACCAAATACAACAAAACAAAAATGGCAGCTGCTCTGATCAATGAGCACAGGAAACGTGAACAAGGATAGGGCAATACACTGAACAATGCAAAACTTCCCCAATACTACATCTGGCTTGTCAGCGCAAAGAGCCTATTATAAATACACTATATTACCAAATACACTATATTACCAAAAGTATTGGGACACCTGCCTTTACAGGCCCACCCTTTGCCGCTATAGTAGCTTCAACTATTTTGGGAAGGTTGTCCACAAGGTTTAGGAGTGTGTCTATGGCAATTTTTGACAATTTTTCCAGAAGTGCATTTGTGACGTCAGGAACTGATGTTGGATGAGAAGGCCTGGCTTGTAGTCTGTGTTCTAATTCTTCCCAAAGGTGTTTCTATCGGGTTGAGGTCAGGCCAGTCAAGTTCATTCACCTCAAACTCACTCATTCATGTCTTTATGGACCCTGTTTGTGTACTGGTGTGCAGTCATATTGGAACAGGAAGAGGCCATCCCCAAACTGTTCCCACAAAGCATGAAATTATCCAATATATCTTGGTAAGAGTTCCCTTGCCAGATTTTCCCGATCCAGAAAATGGGAACCGGTCAGTAAAGAGGACATCTGGAAGTTTCTGGGACTCATCATCCTTCAGGGGGTGGTGGGGAAACCGCTCCAGAAATGGTATTGGACCACCAATAAGATGCTGGCCACTCCATTTTTTTGGCACAGTGATGTCCGAATACCGTTTTTCTCTGATCATGGAAAATTTGCATTTCGCCAACAACGAGGAGTTTGATGAGGCCACGCATCCTGCGCCCAAACTCAAAAAAATCTGGGAGGTGTGCCAAATGATTGTCACCAACTTCCAGCGGACTTATGTGCCAGACAGGGATGTCGGTGTGGACGAAAGTCTGATGGCCTACAAGGGACGCCTGAGCTGGATCCAATTTATTGCATCCAAAAGAGCGCAGTTTGGGATCAAAGTTTATATGCTCTGTGAGTCGTCCACCGGATATATATGGAATCCTATAATTTACACTGGGAAAGGTACCAAATTCAATCCCAGGTACAGCGGCTATGGGATGGCCACATCCTCTGTCCTTTCACTGCTGGACCCACTGCTGAACCAGGGATATTGCGTGACAATGGACAATTTTTATACCTCTCCGGAACTTTATGAAGTTTTGCTCCTAAACAAAACAGATGGGTATGGTACTGTTAGGCCAAACCGGCGTGACATGCCATCAATGTTTAGCAGGAAAAAGCTAAAAAAAAAAGGAGAGATGGTTGCCTTTCAAAAGGGTAAAATGATGGCAATGCGATGGCGAGACAAAAAGGATGTGTGTCTCATGGGCACCGTGCACAGCACCTCCACTGCCATGGTCCGCACAAAATACGGAACAGATGTGCTGAAGCCGCAAGTCGTGATCGACTACAATCACACGATGGGAGGTGTAGACCGAGCTTCAAACAAAAGAAATGACCGCACTTCCGATAACTTCAAAGAAAAGGAGTGTCTTTATTCCACATCAATCGAGTTGGCAAATACAAATACACACTGTGAGTGCAGGACAATCGGTGGACGCGTTTCACGACTGGATATGTCGCTTATTCATCACCAAATTCACTCTGGATGGGCATCGGCCATATATACACCCCATACATACAGCTGGCAACAATTGGAGTCATCAAGCTAGTTGTTCCTCCCTTTGGTCAGCTGTTGGGAATCTACGGCTAGATTGCACAGACAGAGTGACCCCAACAAAATCCAAACTTAAAAACACTTGTGAAAAAACATTTTACATATATATAGATATCAATCAAATGAATATCCTTAGTGGTATGTGCTAAAGTGAAAAAATAATCAAGAATAAAAACATATATTCAGTGTATATAATACATTAATTATATATATAAAAAAGATATATGCATGTATAAAATATAAATAAAAAGAATATGTGTTGAAAAAACCTTTGTGAGTGACTTGAAAATGATGTTGATATACTATAAAATATTGATTGGTCATGTGCCATGTCACAAAAAATTCTTGATGTCTAAAAGAGCCGTTTAACCGGCCGCAAAAACGATGTATTGTATTCAGAAAAGACCGAGCCCATCAGGCAATGACATTTTACCCGGCGATGCGGAAGCAACAAAAAAAGTACTACAAAAAGATTTTCAGGCATCTCCTTGAACAGTGCCTTTGGAACGCCTATATCCTTTACAAAGCCAACACTACCATACCCCTTGTTCATTCGGACTTTATCTGGAAGGTGGCTGAGCAGATTTTCGTCAACCACCCGACGCCATCAGTATCTGCTAACAGACCTGGACGACGCGCTGTTGACGTTGGCAATCCAGAACGCCTGACAGGCCGTCATTTTGTGGATTTTGTACCGCCCACCCCAAAAAAGTTAGCGCCTACCAGGATGTGCGTCGTTTGCTGTTCTAAGAAGGATGGCAATGGAAGAAAAGTCAGAAAGGAAACAAGGTACTATTGTCCAGATTGCAACATTGGACTTTGTCTAGTTCCATGCTTCAAACTGTTTCACACTCAGGATGTGTATTGAATTTCTTTGACAAATTTCATTATTTTTCATTGCATTATTGAATAAAATTTATTATTGATTAGATTATAAATTTTATAATTCATGTGTTTGTGTTTTAAATTTATCACATCTGGGATGTCTACTAGAGTCTTGTTTTGGTAAGTTTTAAGTCAGTAATTACTAAGAATTGTAGGCCTTTAAAACATAACGCCAAATTTCCATGCAAAAAATTGTACCGCTTTTGGTACATAATTCCTGACAAAATCATACCGCCAGGGAGGTTAATGGACAATTGCACGGTCGTGCAACGCTGTACCAAAACAAAATTGACGTCCTTTTTTTCCCCACAAACAGAGTGTCAGATTGGACACTTGACTGACATTTTTGACACTATTGGGGGTACCAGTGACATTACTACAGTAATCAGTGCTATAAATATGCACTGTTACTGTCAAAATGACACTGGCAGGGAAGGGGTTAACTTTATTGGTGATCAGTGTGTTAAATGTATCCCTAGGGGCGTGTTTCTAACTGTGAGGGGGGGGGGGGTTGGCTAGTGATGTAACCACAGAGACATACGATCCTACATAGCAGGATCGTATAGTCTCTGCATTTACATCAGGGAGAATGACAGACGGCTGTGTTTACATCAGCCGTCTGCCTTTCTCCCTCTCCTAAGCGGGATCGCGAGTGGCTGGCAAGCATCGGAGCCACCGGTCACACGCGCGGGGATGCCCGTGAATGAGCAGGCCTCCGGCGGCGCGCGCTCGCACCTTACAGGCTCCTGGGCGAGCGACGTAGTACTATGTCGGTTTGCCCAGGAGCGTCTGACTGCCGCAGTAAATATACTGATGGCGGTCGGCAAGTGGTTAAGATCACGTGACCACCGTGATTGGCTGTTGCGGCAGTCACTTGGTCCGAAAATAACTTTTGTTTAGGCGACGATAACTGTGCTAGGAGCTCACAGCGCGCACGCTCTTATGAACAGGTGTATACATAGAAATTCACACAAATATGCGGCCCCTTGGCGCTAAGGACAAGGCACTGAGAGGTCACATATTTGTGTATGGCCGGCGCCAAGGGGTTAATAAAGGACTTGAACGTTTTTGGGTATCTTTATTATTAAGTTAGAATTCTTTTTTTTATGAATAAGTAGATGTACTATGTGGGGGGGGGGGGGGGGCGTGACGTGAGGTGAGGGACATACCTGGTGCTTTCCCCTCCCCAGATCCTGGCCTCCCCCATGTGAATGAGTATGGGGTACATTGTACCCCTACCCATTCACCCAAAAAAAAGATGTGTAGTGTTACACAAAAACAAAGAGCTTATTTGTCTCAAACTGCAGATCTTAATGTACCTTTGGTTCTGTAAGGTGTAAAATGATGGTCTCTCACTTACTGTGTGGCGGCGACAAGTCCTTTAATAATTGAAGCATGTCCCCCGTCGCAGCTCCAACTTCTTTCTCCAGTCTTCTTCTTCTGATGTCTACTTCCTCCGGTCTTCTCTTTCTTTTGATGTCTTCTTCCTCCAGTCTTCTCCCTCTGCTGTCTTTTCTTTCCGGTGATATTTTCTCCCTTCGCCGATGTCTTTGTCGTCTTCTTCTTCTGCCTGCCACCGCCACTACACTCAGGATAAAAAAAATCCAGTCCTGCTATGACGATGGCTCTTGCTGTTATGCCAGCTAAGCTGTCTGCGAGATTCCTATATAACTATGGGGTGTGGCCATTCGATCCCAAATTCTGTCCCTCCCAGAGAATGAGTATGGGGTCCATTCTACCCCTACCCATCACTGCCCGGGGCATGATGGGGTGGTGACCTCATGAGGGGGCGAGTCTCCGGGTGATGTCAACGGGTGACCATGGTCCATGGTTATATAACAACTGGCAGACGGCTTAGCTGGCATAACAGCGGGAGCATTGGAGCAGGACCAAATTTTTTTTATTTTGAGGGGGTTGGCGGCAGCAGAATAAGAAGAAGTTGACAACATTGGTGGAAGGAGAAGACATCACTGGAAGGAGAAGACCAGAGAAAGAAGACTCGTTGGAGCTACGATGGGGGACATTGTTCATTTAATAAAGAACTTGTCAAAAACTGTCTCATTGTTTTTTTTGTAACACTACACTTCTTTTTTTTATGTGAATGGGTAGGGATACAATGTACCCCATACTCTCATTCTCAATGGGGGGCCCGGGATTTGGGATTTGTTAAAGGGGACTTCCAGAATATTATAAGCTCCCTGCCCCCAGACCCTGACAACCACTGGCCAGGTGTCAGGAAGGTTCTGGCAGAGGATGAGTTAAATCCACAGCCTAATCCTGGCTCCACCCTTCTCATCAAGGAAGAGCACTATTTAAGCTGGATCAGCACACAGGTTCAG
Source organism: Pelophylax lessonae (assembly GCF_965119305.1). NCBI lineage: Eukaryota > Metazoa > Chordata > Amphibia > Anura > Ranidae > Pelophylax > Pelophylax lessonae. Next base: position 82,768,762 of record NC_138774.1, read on the forward strand.
TGCTGCTTTGTCTTCAGCCTTGGATACCTGTTACCTGTTTACCTGCACTTGTTCCTAGTTCCAGACCCGGCTTGTCCTGACGATTCTCTGATCTCCACCTGCACCGACCTTGGCTTGTCCCGTGACCACTCTTCCTGTCTGCTCCTACTGGCTTATACGTTACCAATTGGCTCCTGACCCGGCTTGTCTTACTACGCTTCTGTCATTCCCAGATCCGTCCATCCTGCCTGGGAAGCTCTTCCTGTTATCCAGGAAACCCTGCTTCCAGCACCTGCTGCCTGCACAAGACCCGGCTCATCGGACTTCTCTGGCAAACTTCACCAGTAGCCATCGTCCGCTTCAAGCAAGTCTCCAGGCGCTCGTGCTACTCTACACTCCGGTGTCCACTGTTTGCACTATCAGGGGTCCCGAGTCGGAGGCGCAAGGGAGGCCTTCCTCACAGTGTCAGGCTCATCTCCAGGTACGTGATAGTACAAAGCAGCCAGATGTCTGAGCCTGACCGAGGAACCTCCCCTATGGACGAGTTATGTCATCACCTGGCGGCACTGACCCAATCAGTCAAAGACTTACAAGAAGGCTATAACCGACTTGAAGAACGGGTCCAGTCACTTACCCCGCCAGCCTCCTCTCCAAACGCCCAGGGGGGATCTCCTGCTACACCTACAGTCATGGTTTTGCCTCCAGAACCTCGTGTACCTACCCCGGAAAAGTTCTCTGGAGATCGCAGCAAGTTCAGGTCCTTCCATAATGCCTGCGAACTTTATTTTGCATTACAACCCCGGACTTTTTCACTCGAGGCCACTAAAGTAGGCTTCGTCATTTCCCTTCTACAAGGCGAACCCCAGTCCTGGGCCCACCGTTTACTTGAACAAAAGGATCCCTGCTTATCCAGTTTAAACTTGTTCTTTGGAGCTATGGCCCAGTTATATGAGGACCCGCAGAAAACCACTACGGCTGAGGCCGCCCTCTACACCCTTCAGCAAAGGCCGCAGAGCAGCAGAGGACTATGTAACTGACTTTAGAAGGTGGAGTGCTGATACTAACTGGAATGATGCTGCCCTCCGCCACCAATTTCGTATGGGACTATCTGACTCTCTGAAAGACGAATTGGCCCGTGTAGGGGTGCCAGATACTCTGGAAGCCCTGATACACCTGGCGATCCAGATCGATAGACGCCTAAGGGAGCGTCGTGCAGAAAGATCATCTGGTCAATCCCGACCTGTATGGATGATGCCTCAAGTCTTCAGACCTTCTGGTCCGACATTCCCAGCATCCGCTCCTCCCACCACTGACTCTTCTGAACCAATGCAGCTTGGCATAATCCGTCCTTCCCTTACCCCAGAAGAACGTCAACGCCGGCGTCTGAATAACTTGTGCCTGTACTGTGGAGAAGATGGACACTATGTGAGGTCTTGTCCAGCTAAAAGCCGTAAGTGTCTAACCCTTTCTTCTACCAACCAAGGGTTGAGCCTCCACAATTCATCTCACCTGACTGTGCTTATTTCATTACAGCTTCCAGAAGGGGCTATCCAGGCACCCGCCATTATTGATTCAGGAGCCTGTAGCTGTTTTATTGACCTGAAATTTGCGACTCAGCTAAAGGTTCCGCTAAGGCCCAGATCACAGGGACTGACTATACATTTGGCTGACGGATCTCGTATCAGATCTGGACCTGTCACACAAGAGACTCTTCCCTTGCATGCTACCATATCGGGTAACCACAAAGAGTTACTACGCCTAGATGTTATCACCTCACCACTGTTCCCCATCATTCTGGGCATGCCTTGGCTGCAGGCACACAATCCCTGCATTAATTGGAAAACGGGAGAGATTAAATTCCAGTCCTCTTACTGTCAACAACTCTGCCTCTTCCAATCACAAGACCCCCTGTCTCCATTACTGTGTATGGATTCTGACACCGAATCGTGTTCTTCTGTGCCTGCAATCTACCACGATTTCTTAGACGTCTTCAGCAAGAAGGGAGCAGAGACTCTTCCCCCTCACAGACCATACGATTGCCCTATCGAGCTTCTTCCCGGAGCCGAAATACCCTTCGGACGGATTTTCCCACTCACTGAACTTGAACTTTCCGCACTAAAGGAATACCTTGATGATAGCCTGAGAAAGGGGTTTATCCACCCTTCCACATCCCCGGCAGGAGCTGGGATTTTCTTTGTAGAAAAAAAAGACCACTCGCTCCGCCCCTGTGTGGACTATCGTGATCTAAATAAAATTACGATTAAGAATCGTTACCCGTTACCATTAGTGCCGGAACTATTCCAGAGACTCCGCTGTGCCACCATTTTTACTAAATTGGACTTACGGGGGGCATATAATCTAGTGCGAATCAGGGAAGGTGACGAGTGGAAAACAGCATTTCGCACCCGTTTCGGGCATTATGAGTACCTAGTGATGCCCTTTGGGCTTTGCAACGCCCCAGCCACCTTCCAGCACTTTGTTAATGACATTTTCCGAGATTTTCTGGACTTGTTTGTTATTGTTTATCTTGATGATATTTTGATATTTTCCTCCACCATAGAAGACCATCACGAACACGTAAGAAATGTCCTTGCCCGTCTCAGACAGCATGGCTTATACGCAAAACCTGAGAAGTGTGAGTTCAGTCGACAGAGTATCCAATTCCTTGGTCTGATTCTTTCCACAGAAGGTATTAAAATGGATCCTCAAAAGGTTTCTGCTATTTTACACTGGCCGGTTCCCACTGATAAAAAAGGGGTGCAACGGTTCGTAGGGTTCTCAAACTTTTATCGGAAGTTTATCAAGAATTTCTCCGCAATCATCTCCCCCATCACTCAGTTAACCAGACAAGGTATCCGTTTCCTGTGGACTCCTGAGGCGCAGATCGCATTTGAAACCCTAAAGGATTTCTTCACCTCTGCACCAGTCCTTCGACACCCAGATCCTGGTCTGCCTTATGTCCTAGAAGTAGACGCATCTGAGTCGGCTGTAGGAGCAGTATTGTCGCAGCGGGCAGGAGCCAAAGCTCTGTTACACCCCGTTGCCTTCTTCTCACGCAAGTTATCTTCGGCAGAGAGAAATTATGACGTCGGTGATCGAGAGCTCTTGGCAATTAAGGCTGCCTTGGAAGAGTGGAAATATCTCTTAGAAGGGGCAGCCCATCCTATTCTAGTGTACACAGACCACAAGAATCTAGAATACTTGCAAGCAGCTAGACGCTTAAAACCCCGCCAGGCCAGGTGGGCTCTCTTTTTCTCCAGATTTTCCTTTCATGTCACTTACAGGCCAGGATCAAAGAACACAAAACCGGATGCATTATCCCGTATGTTTTCTGATGCTGAGAGATCTGCAGTCCCAGATACAATTCTGTCATCAGGAAACTTCCTGTTACTGCAAGACGACTTACTGCTACAGCTCAAACAGGCCTCTAAGGATATTTCCCCACTTCCCGGAGTTTCCTTACAGGTTAGGGACGGACTTTTATGGCATAATAACAAAATATTTGTACCTGAGAGATTGCGGGTCCCTGTCTTGGGTCTCTGCCATGACCATTCCCTTGCAGGACATTTTGGAGTCCATAAGTCCTCTGAGCTACTTCAACGCACCTTTTGGTGGCCTGATCTGCAGAAGGATTGTAAAAGGTACATTGAAACCTGTGTTACATGTATCCGGAACAAGACCCCCAGGTCTAAATCTTGGGGCTTGCTCAAACCCTTACCAGTCCCTGACAGAGCATGGAAAATGATTTCAATGGACTTTATCGTTGAACTCCCGCCATCTGAAGGCTACACTACCATCTTCGTGGTGGTAGACCGGCTATCCAAGATGGCGCATTTCTTACCCATGAAGGGCACTCCCTCGGCCATGGATACAGCCAAGTTGTTCATCAAAGAGATTGTGAGACTGCATGGAGTTCCTGCCAACATAGTATCCGACCGCGGAGTCCAGTTCACCTCCAGATTTTGGAAATCCCTTTGTGAGAAATTGGATATTGAACTGTCCTTTTCTTCAGCATATCACCCACAGACCAACGGTCAAACGGAAAGGACCAATCAGACACTGGAACAGTATCTACGCTGTTTTTCGTCCTTTTCCCAGGATGATTGGGTGACGCTATTGCCACTAGCGGAGTTCGCATACAACAACTCTGAACATTCGGCTACCAAGCAGACTCCATTCTTTGCCAATTATGGTTACCATCCTTCTTTTCTGATCACCACAGTACCTGAATGTCCTGTCCCTGCTGTCCAGGACACAATAAACTTTTTTGCATCCAACACTGAGTTACTTCAGGAAACCATGGCCAAGGCTCAGGAAAATAATAAAAAATTCTTTGACAGGAAAAGAAGGGGAGAGCTGATATTGGAACCTGGTGATCAGGTATGGTTGGCCACAACCAATTTGAAGCTTACCTGTCCCTCAAGAAAACTTGGACCTAAATTTTTGGGTCCCTTTCCTATTAAAAGAAGAATCAATGACGTCTCTTATGAATTGGAACTACCAGCTTCCTTTAAAATCCACCCGGTTTTCCATGTTACCCTGCTAAAACCTGCCATCCCTGATCCTTTTCCGCAGCGAAATACAGGTCCCCCCGAGCCAGTAATTGTGGACAGTGAAGAGGAATTTGAGGTCGAAGCAATTGTGGGTTGCAGGAAAAGGAGGAATCAGGTACAGTACCTGATTAAATGGAAGGGGTATGGTCCTGAAGACAATTCCTGGGAACCTGAAGAAAACATCCATGCCAAAAGACTCATACAGGCTTTCAACCGGGCCCACCCGGCAAGAATGGCCCAGTTGGGCATCCGGAGGCTGCCCATTGGGGGGGGGGCCATGTCAGGAAGGTTCTGGCAGAGGATGAGTTAAATCCACAGCCTAATCCTGGCTCCACCCTTCTCATCAAGGAAGAGCACTATTTAAGCTGGATCAGCACACAGGTTCAGTGCTGCTTTGTCTTCAGCCTTGGATACCTGTTACCTGTTTACCTGCACTTGTTCCTAGTTCCAGACCCGGCTTGTCCTGACGATTCTCTGATCTCCACCTGCACCGACCTTGGCTTGTCCCGTGACCACTCTTCCTGTCTGCTCCTACTGGCTTATACGTTACCAATTGGCTCCTGACCCGGCTTGTCTTACTACGCTTCTGTCATTCCCAGATCCGTCCATCCTGCCTGGGAAGCTCTTCCTGTTATCCAGGAAACCCTGCTTCCAGCACCTGCTGCCTGCACAAGACCCGGCTCATCGGACTTCTCTGGCAAACTTCACCAGTAGCCATCGTCCGCTTCAAGCAAGTCTCCAGGCGCTCGTGCTACTCTACACTCCGGTGTCCCCTGTTTGCACTATCAGGGGTCCCGAGTCGGAGGCGCAAGGGAGGCCTTCCTCACAGTGTCAGGCTCATCTCCAGGTACGTGATACCAGGGTTGTTGGGAAGAGGCCTTTGTCCTCATCAACATGGGGACAAGGTGCTTTGTTGTGGGGGTATATTTTTCAATATATTATTCAATTTGCCTGTGTTGTACAATATTGTAACTATAGCCTTTGAGCTACGTCATGTGCCACGGAGCACATGTTATGTATTTGTATTTTTACAACCTGTGCATACTTTGCAATAAAACAAATTATTGCTTTTACTAATTGTGTACTTAATTCCTCTCCAGCCTCCAAGCACACCTCACACAAAGTCCCGCGGGCCAATTTTTCTTGTTTGTATGTATAATTTGGGATGGAGGAGTGTTTTGGTGGGAACCAGATCATTGCCCTTTTGTTGAATTTATATTAGGGTGGAAGACACCCACTGTGCCCATTTAATGATCTGGCTCCCTCTCTGGCTGGACAATCACATCTTGGTGCCCCTCCATTTTCTTATAGGTATATCTAAACTATTTCCCTTATATGCCATATGCAACCATCCATTGAGATTTACTCTGTTACGGTTATTACATCCAATGTCTTTGCTTTATGTTGATTCCCTGTGTGCTGGATGTTGCTAGTTCTAGTCCTGGGAGCTGCGATGTATGAATTGGGAGGCTCCGTCTCCCTTGCTGTCCCCGCTCCTCCCCTTCCATGGGAGGAGCGGGTCCACCTGTACATCGGCGTCATGCCGCACCCCCAGCGTGGTGCGTCAGTGTTGTCACTGACGTCACCGCGCTGTGTGCATGCCTACACATCTATGGGTCGGAGAGGTCCGCCCCTAGCGCTCCTCTCCTCCACGAGATCACAGACGCTGCTAGTCTGATTGATCTCTGCACACCCGCTGCATGACGCTAGGGTCCCACCTGTGCTCCTAGTCTCGGGTCCAAATGGTAGGTCAGTTGCCTTGTTCTCACTATCTTGTCCGCACTACTTTCTCCTTGCATCCACTTTTCTCAGGGCGGCTTTTCTATACCCTCCACTCACGATCTCATCTCTCCCTCACCCCACCTCGGCACTTACCTGACACACTGTCACCCACCTTTTCTTTCTTTTCCATTATGTCTTCTCTTTTCTTGTTCACTCTTGGTCATCTTGGCAGCACTATTCCTTTTTACACCGGCCCTCTCCATCTCATACACATTTGTTTAGCAATTTATCGGTTGCAATTTGCTACCGTCTCACTACTATTTATACTTTTACACATGACAGATGGAAAGGTGCTTTTGTTATTTGCACATTCATTACTCACCCACCATGGACCCCTTACATTGGCTGTCACTACATTGGGACCCTTCAGCTCCCGGGCCAGACACGCACACCGCTGCAACACAGGAGTCCATTTTCTCCACTCAAGTCCCATTGAGTTGTGAGTATTCCATACTCCGTCAAGTTCTCACTACTTGATTGAATTTTGCAATTAAAACTACAATGCTATTGCATATTTTAACAACAGTGTTCTTTTATAGATATACTTCGAATTATTGATCTCTGAGGAAGGGAGATGTTACTCCCGAAACGCGTCAGATCACGATGATATATACTATTTTTACTGTTATGTCAACTCAGCACATTATTTATGTCTTATCTGTAATTGAGTGGTTACATCAAGATGTTTTTCAATATATTATTCAATTTGCCTGTGTTGTACAATATTGTAACTATAGCCTTTGAGCTACGTCATGTGCCACGGAGCACATGTTATGTATTTGTATTTTTACAACCTGTGTATACTTTGCAATAAAACAAATTATTGCTTTTACTAATTGTGTACTTAATTCCTCTCCAGCCTCCAAGCACACCTCACACAAAGTCCCGCGGGCCAATTTTTCTTGTTTGTATGTATAATTTGGGATGGAGGAGTGTTTTGGTGGGAACCAGATCATTGCACTTTTGTTGTTGTGGGGGTACAGAGCTCCCCCTGCCCCAAAGCACCCACTCCTCCATGTGCTCGCTCACCCCCCCCCTTTCTTGACCTGCTGGGTTGCATGCTCGGATAAGGGTCTGGTATGGATTTTAGGGGGGGACCCCACTCCAATTTTTTGGTGTGGGGTTTCTCTTTAAAATCCATATCAGACTGAAGGATCTGGTATAGTCTTGGGGGGACCCTACGCTGTTTTTTTTTTTTTTTATGTTTTTATTTTTTAACAGCATTTTTTTCAGATGTCAGCGGGGAAACCCGCTGACAGCTGATGACTCATTTGATGTTAAGGATGCGGCAGCTGGATCCCGGCAGCTCCTTAACAACCAGCTATTGTAGGCGTTTGTGGAGCAGTTTTAACCACTTAAGCCCCGGAAGATTTTACCCCCTTCCTGACCAGGGCCTATTTTGCGATTCGGCACTGCGTGACTTTAACGGACAATTACGCGGTCATGCGACGCTGTACCTAAACTAATTTGACATCATTTTTTTCCCACAAACAGAGCTTTCTTTTGGTGGTATTTGATCACATGTGCAATTTTTTGATCATGCGCTATAAACAGAAAAATAGCGTCAATTTTGCAAAAATAACAATATTTTTCACATTTTTTTATATGAAATCCCCCCCCCCCCCCAAAAATGTAAAAATCAACATTTTTTAACATTTTAGGCTACCTATGTTTGGTAAAAAAAAAATGGCAAAAAGCGCATTTTGTTTGGTTTGCGCAAAAAGTTATTGCGTTTACTAACTAAGGGAAAGATATTTTTGTCATTTTTGTTGTTTTTTTTTTAACGAGTAATGGCGGCGATCTGCAATTTTTTTTGCGGGACTGCGACATTGCGGCGGACATATCAGACCCTTGACTGACATTTTTGACACTTTTGGGGTTACCAGTGACATTACTGCAGTAATCAGTGCTATACATATGCACTGTTACTGCAAAAATGACACTGGCAGTGAACTGTATTGGAGAGGGAGGGATTAAGTGTGTCACTAGGGGCGTGATTCTAACTGTGATTGGCTGTGGCTACTAGTGTAAGAACAGAGATCAACGGTCTGACATAGTAGAACCATGTGATCTTCATTCTTACACAGGGAAGAATGACAGGCGGTTTTGTTTACATTAGCCGCCTGCCTTTCTTCTGGTGTAACGGACGATCGCAAGTGCTTGGCGGACATCGGGTTCGCCAGGCACACACACGGGGGGTCCATGGAGCCTCACAGGCTAGCGACGTAGACCCACGTCGCTTTGCCTGTGAGGGGCTGACCGCCGCAGTAAATAGTCGTGCGGCGGTCTGCAAGCGGTTAACAAGCCAAAAGCTTCAAAAATGTTCACAGGGTGGGAACGTTTTTAATGCTCATTAAAAGCTTACCAACCTTAGCTAATACCGTGCATTAACGTTACCGGAGCGTTTGATACGTGTCAGTATTTTGAGCAAGTGTAAATGAGCCCGTATCCTTTAGGCACTCAAGTAAGGATAATTTCAGGTACAGTGCCTTGGAAAAGTATTCATAGCCCTTGAAATTTTCCACATTTTTTCAACCAAAACCGCAAATGTGAAAAATGTAATGGGGTATGAATACTTTTTCAAGACACTGTATACTTTTAACTAAAAATTCCTGTGTAACTTCCTATACAATAGTTTTATAACACAGATACTAGCTGAATTAGTTGCTGCATGCTGTATCAACCTTAGGTGATAATCTGCATTATAGCTGCTGAACCAAATCTGTCAGTCAGTAGTTGGCTAAGCATCATGGGTAATAAAAATACTTCAGCCAAAACCAAGGACAAATGATGTCCATGCTAGCTTTGTGTTGCAAGATTTTGAATTACCAGTACCAGAAATTTGGACATTGTGGATTTACAAATTTACAAATTCCAGCAAGCTACAGCAGTTTCTTGGTAAATAAGATTTATTGGTTTTGTAGAACGTTTTATAGTATACGGATATAATGGTATACAGGTAAAAGACATTTACTGTATGTTGGTGTAGCCAGGAGCTGGCAGAAATGCCTGCGGTGACAGGGAACACTTTGCAGCATCTGCCACAGGGAGACTGTTCCCCTAGTGCTCAGCATAGACTATTTTTGCTACATCCTGACTGCGAGGATTTGCAAGAGAAGAGCAAAGTATCTTGGGACATGAAGACTGAAAAGCCAGGTTTACATTGGATTCGGACTGTTGTGGACTACAAGTCCCAGCCAGCTGGAGGGAGTAGACAGAATGCTGGGGAAGGGCATAAATAGCTTGAGGAAGGGAGGAGTCGGTCTCTTGGGATCATGGCCTCCACCTGGAAACAGTGACCCACAGTCAGGGAGAGTGAGTTAGTGCTGCAGCCTAGATGGCTGTAACGCTCCTGCGTTTTACGTATGATGTGGATTTTCAGCTGCAGAAATATTCCACTTCAGTATTCATGTAGAGAAACGCTGAGACACCAATCCCAACTCTCAATGACTCATCATGTGTGGATGATCTCAATTCAGCAAGTAAATACACACACTCAATAAGATGTTTCCTAGAGTGACTTATGTATATAGTAACACAGTGATGATAGTCTGAAGAAACAGGTTGGGTAGAGATGGTAGATGACAGACACTTGAAAGGAAATGTTCTTGAAAGTAAGATAGTAGCAGATGGGATGCAGATAGGTTTAGCAATCATGTATGGTAGCAGATGACAGAGTAGCAGGTGGACATACAAGAGAGATCAACCCAGTGCAAGAACAGGTGGTAGTAGGCTCAAGAGCTAGCAATCTTAGATAATGCAGATGTAGTAATAGTCCTTAGTATGCAGAGCTAGATAGTGTAAGCTTTAGTATAAAGGTTATAGAGGTTTCCCCTGTGGGGTACTTATCACTAATAGCAATGTAGCAAAGGAGAGGTTCGGCAAGAGCGGATGATCCGGTAGCGGGATACAGGGATCAGCGCAGCGTGGTTCCGACAGCGAGGTATGCTTGCAAGCATGAGAGCTTCAAGACAGGTTAGCATCAAGGCACAAAGCAGTTTGAACGAACACATGTGAGTGAGAGCCGGCGATCTAAATAGCCATCCAGTCCGGCGCTCAGTGATGACAGCATCAGTCTTAAAGGTGTATGCGCACCTTACCAAAAGAGAATGGTGGGGCGCATACACTTATGAAAGTGTAATTAGGGTACCCAAAGGTACCAGAACATTACAACGGCAAGTGTGAGCCTCAGGTGGAGGAGTGTGGACGTATCCATCGTCGGCAGCGCCTGGCCGGCTGTCCGGGTGACAATTGGAAGGTCATCCTCGTCACCTTCCTTACAGATCCAGCTGAGCTGTGGCTCTAAGGAAAGTGGGGCCAAGCACTGTTCCTTGAGCAGTATCATCCAGTATCTGCAGGAGTCGGCTGCATGATCTTCACGTCATTCCTTGAGCCTAGTATCGCCCAGACCTGTGAGCGGGCAATAGCCCACCCTCTTTGCATCTAAAGACACTGCATGCAGACACCTTTACTTTGCCCTCCTCATTTAAGCTCTACAAGGAGACATCTACAACAACAATTGCTCTAGCTGAATGTCATCACCCAAAAGTTACATTGGGCTTCTTCACTTGAGCTAGTTGAAGATACAAGACAACCACATTAAAAAGACTCCTTTGTACCCCCACCACTCGACCCACCACAGAAAAAGGAACGTTCGACATTTGACCAGCACCTATACCAAGGAACTCTTTCTTAGAGGCCAGGTCATATATTTTGCACACAACTTATCAAACAGGTTGTGACGGCAGGAGGCAAAAAAGGGAGTAGTCTGACATAAAATTCATACAGAGAATTGTATTCATTGTATAATGAATACAATTCTCTGTATTGTCTATCTTGTTTTTAATATGTATTATTAATAAATATTTCATGATTTTAATGTAATCCTTACCTCATTGGTCTACCTGGTACCTTTAAAGTCCCACTAGCCCTCCCAATATTGTTCTGACTACTCTATCTCTTTTCCCCATTCTTCTGCTCCCTTTCTTCCCTGTTTCTTGGTTCCCATCCCTTTTTCTCATTCCCTTCCTTTCCACCCTCTTCCCCCTCCTTTTTCCCTTTTCTTCCCCCCTCCTACCCATCTGTGTCTTTTCCCTGACTCCCCTTCTCGGTTTCTTTTGCCCCTTTTCCTATCCTTTTTATCTCCTTCCTTCTTTTTCCACCCCTCCATTCCCCCCTTTTTTCCCATCCCTTATCTCTTTTTCCTCTTTCTCCCTTTCTCTTTTTTCCTTCATTGTTTTTTCCTACCCTGGCCCTTGCCTTTGCACCTTAGGCCACAGCCGTGGGTGTATTTTGGGATACCTTTCCCACAATTTATAATATACATTTCTAGGGATGTGGTACCCTCTTATTTAAATTTGATACAAACATACATTTTTTCGTCCCCCCAGTAATGTATTTAGTCCCCCAATAATGTCCCTAGTGACCCAATTACTCTCCTCAGCCCCCCCAATAATATCATCAGTGACCCAATTACTGTCCTCCGCCCCCCCCAATAATGTCCTCATCCCCCCCCCATTAATGTGCTCAATGATCGGAATACTGTTCTCAGGCCCCTATTACTGTCCTCAGCCCACCCCCAATAATGTCCTCAGTGACCCCTATAATGTCCTCAGTAACCCCATTATTGTCCTTAGTGGCCCCATTACTGTCCTCAGCCCCCCCTTACTGTCCTCAGTCCCCCCATTAATGTCCTCAGTGACCCCATTACTGTCCTTAGCCCGCCCCCACAGTGCTGCCATTACTGTCCTCAGCTCCCCACCCCCTCAGCTCCCTATTACTGTCCTAAGCTCTCCCACACCTCATAGGACCTTATTACTGTCCACAGTTTCCTCCCCAGCTCCTCATTGCTGTCTTCAGCTTTCCCACGCTCACAGCGCCCCATTACTGTCCTCAGCCCCCCCTTCCCCATTGCTACCCTCAGCTCCTCCCCCACTATTGCCCCCTCATTGCTCCTCCTTACACAGTCAGTCCAGAGGGCTGGAGACACAGCGGGTCTGGACAGAGGCAGGAGCTGCAGGCCGATGATTGGTTGCTAGGACCGCCCTACATCCAAACAACCAATTACCAGCTGTTAACTCAGCCAGCCCCGCCCGCTATCCTGAGCTGTCCTGCCTCCCGCTGATGCCTCCCGCTGATGGCTCCCGCCAGAGAGAATGACAGCGGCTCCATGATTTGGGTGTTACTCCTCTGGTGGGTGTCATGGTCCGCACCCCCTGCACCCCCATAGAGACGCCACTGTGGGACTGTACACACAAATGTACCTAGACACAGTCATAAAGTGGAGCACTGCTATTTTTGATGAGGAATTTCAGAAAAAAAAGGTTGATATTTTAGGGTAGTGCTTAAGCACAATTACAGCTTTTCTTGTGTACTCTATAAAACAGCATATATTCACTTTTTGATTTCAGGTCCACTTTTAAAAAAAGCAATCGACATCTTCAAGATCATCCACAGTGAGTTGTATGTGTATTCTAATGTATATTATAATCCTTAAAGAAGAACTCTAGGAATTGCAACACTTTTAAACATCTTCTGACTTATAAAAGGATTAAATCACTTCCTAACAGTGACCAGTGAGAATTCCCCACACACCAGTTGCATAGAAGAAGCATACAGAGAACAAACTAGTTCTCTGTCTTTTTATTTGCTTTTTACATTTTTATTGCTGGGAGTACAGCTTCACAATACTTTCGGTGCTTCGCTGTTGGACCTTCGGGTCTCTGATACTGCAGCCATTTGCAGTGCCACTTTAAACTAATAGTTGAAGCATACCTTTATATTTATTAATATTATTTATGTAAGCATTGTACATTTTTTTTTTCCTAATTAACAAATCAAGATACATTAAAGAAAAAAAAAAAAAGAAAAAATATATTAAGGTATTTCAGCTTCTTGGAGTTCCTATCTAATGCTTGCTTGTTATGAAATGTATTTTGCTTGCAGTCCTCCTTTCATTCTTTATTTCCACTGAAATGAACATTAAAAACTGTCCTGAAATAACCAGGAAGTACGTCTGCACTTCAGCTCAGAGCAGAAAAGAGATGTATTGCTGTTGACAGCCGTTAAGCTAATGACCTCATGTAACTATATATTGATTGTATTAAGTTGCTAACAATGTTTTCATCTTCAGCATCGTTTCAGCTTGCTGTAAAACTATCAAGCTCTTCATCAGCCAATCAGAGTGCTCCTGGAGACAGCGCCGGAACAACTAACAAGGTTACTGTTCCTTTATTGTGAGAACCCCAGTGTGAAAATGTTTCTCTAACTGTCACATTCCTGGCACCCAATGACCCCTAAATCCCATACATGGGGCATTTGTCTGTCTAGAAGCTGTGAAAATCTATACGTGTGTGTCAACAGTTTATACGGGGCTGCCACTCCACAGAAAGAGCTGTCAGGAACGGATTAGGGAGACCATGTGACATTTTCCTCGGTGACTTGTAAACTACAATTTGTCTCCATTAACAGCTCATTCAGTCATTCCAGTGGAGATCAGGGATCAAAAATGATGCCACTCTAAATTTAAATTGGGACTATGGGCAAAATAAAAAATGACATATATAATGCACTCTGTCAACAGCATTAACACATCAGTTTTTGATTTTCTCAATTCCCCTGTAATATACACTATATTACCAAAAGTATTGGGACACCTGCCTTTAAATCCACACGAACTTTAATGGCATTCCAGTCTTTTTCACTTTCAATAGTTTTTATTGAGAAATTACAGAAATAAACGAAAATAAACAACAATAAATGCGACACAGTAGGTATGGTGATACATGAAATAATAGGCCGGAAGAGTAAGTGGATAAGGGGGTGTTGTCCCTCAAGAGAAATCGCATCAATGTAAAAAGCCATAACAAGTGATTGGGCATGGTCATGAAAGGCAGTAGCCCAAATTGGGGAAACAACAATACAATGCCCAATTGAAAAAAAGGGAAAGACCAAACACATATTAGGGTACACTTATTCAAGCGAAATATAGGAGTACCCCCGAGTAGGAGGAATAGGAAAGGACGCCGTGCCCCCCAAGGGTGGCGATACATCCGGGTCCAGTCCGGTCCCCCTCTGAGGGCCAGTCCGAAAATCTCTGGGATGGTCGAAGGGAGTTTGGGGGGGGACAGAAGGGGAGGAAAACACAGAGAGGAAAAGAGACAAAAGAGAAAAAAGGGATAGGGTGGGAGCAGGAGAAGGAATGAGAGGAAAGAGCAAAACAATCCTGCACAGGGTTTATAAAGATACTTGCACATATTTGGCCCAGGGTTCCCAAACTGCTTCATATTTAGGGACCGTGTCGTTTAGCACACTAGAGAGCTTCTCTTGTGACATGATCCAAGAGATTTTTAGTTTGCATTCCCGGAGAGAAACCCTAGGCTTTTTCCAGGCCCTGGCAATAGTGATTTTGGCACCGATGAGGATGAACTGTAATAGTATGCGGGCCGGTTTGGGAAGCTTGGGAACCTGGTCATTTAGCAGTGCGATAAGGGGCGATTGCTGTATAGGACGGTCGAGCACTTTGCGAATAATCTGGAACAACTTATTCCAGAAAGGTCTAAGCTTAGGGCAAGACCACCAGGTGTGTAAATAGTCCCCCCTAGCGCCGCAACCCTGAGGCATTCCAGTCTTTTAATTACATAAATGTAGCACCTTACAGGTAGGTGCTAGGTAAATGTATAGTGGGCCTTGTCTGCCTAACAGCAGGGCCATGATTACTGTAGTAAGGTGTTATGAGATCTAGATGTGTTGAGCTGAAGGGGATGTCTCCCCACTGGCTCCTGTGAGAGGCTTCCCATAGGGCAGAGGAGGAGGCCCAATCAGGGGACACATCCAGGCTTGAATCTACCCCAGAAGGCAGATTATTCTGCAATGAATTCTGGGAGTGGGTATAAGTTTGGGAGAGCATGTGACGCAGGTGTCTTTGGCGGGAGCAGGTTTCCAGGAGGGAGACAACGGCTGTCTCCCCTCCTGTCTGAGGAAGCGGATGTTTCGGGGTGTTGCCTGAGAATCCAGAGAGTGCTGAGTTGAGCTGAGGGGATCCGGTGTGCCGAGAACCAGCGAAGAGCGAGAGGGGTTTAGTCCCAGGAATGCCTACACAGGTCGTGAGTACTGAGGATTACCCCTGGGGGTCTGCCTGAAGTGTTAGAGGAGACCATTTCGGAGAGGGTTCTGGGATCCAGTGCCAGCTAGCGGTAAAGGGGGTGCCTAGGTTGAGGACCCTGAAAGTTACAGAGGGGGTACATAGTCAGTGGACCCTGAAGAGTAACAAATGTAAAGGGGGTGCCTCCGGTAGGGCCCTGAATTGTACAGAGTGTTGGTTGAGAATTGCATTAATACAGAAGCCTTTAGCAGTTTACTACAAGCCAGTGCAAGGCTGGGAAGAAAAGTCAGGGACTCTGCAAGTGAAACAGTGTCAGAAGCTCTCTATTCTGCAGTTCTGGTTCTTCTGGACTTAAAGTCAGGGATCTAGCACTTATTTCAAGTTACAGTGTGTTACTAAGTGTCAGTGAGCGCTGGCTAGCGTCAGCTGGCATCAGGACAGCGTTGACAGACATTTTCTGGAGAAAGTCCCAAGTGTATTCAGTTGAAGCCTACAGTATCCCACTCATTCCCTTCTCCCATCCCCTTTTCTACAATAAAACTACAAAACAAAGATGCCGGAGTTGTCTATGTCTCACTGCTCACACCCAGGGCCTCAGCCCACATGGGCTGGAGAGGTAACTGGTACTGATGGCCGACCCACATCAGGTAACAGGCCTGGAAAACCTGCTACATAAACTTAGGCTTTTTTTAACACACTTTAACCACTTGCCGACCGCTCACTGAGCTGGTACTGCGGCAAAGTGGCTCGTTATCGCTCCTGCTGTATTCAGACACAGCGGGAGTTGGGCCAGGGGAGGAGAGGCGGTGATCATCTGGCTTTCTCAGATAAGCATACCCTCCTGCCTGCATGCCTGGCTATTGGCTGATGGATTCTAGGAAGTAAATGCTACATGAATCATATGCTCTTAGTCAAGATAGCCATGGCTAGACATTCAAGGAGGTGTTATTTCTCAACAAAATAAAACATGGACACATGGATGGATGGGTGAGTTTTCCATTAATAGTAAAAATTAATTCAATAGCTGTCAGCAATCTCGTACAGCAGATGGTCATTTCTGTGCCACAGGGGTTCATTCGTATGCGCATGTGCAGGATGGTAAGAATACAAGCCTAATCAGATAGTCAAGGACTAGTGTGCACATGCAGATGAGCATTGGCACATACGCGCGGGCACACTTAGGCATAAGCATACACACACAACCACACATAATGGCGCCCAGCAGCCTAATAAAATTGAGATTTTGCCTGGCCTCAATGCTGGATTGTCTTCAGCTCCGGTTCCTGTGTTCCTAGTTCTTGAAAGTCTTGGATTTCTGACTACGTCTCAAGCCTCGCTGCTAGCATGTTACTGACTTCTGCCTGTTTCTGACCTTGAGCTTGAAGACTCAAGTCTGATCATTGGAGGAGAGTACACTGAGTTCCCAGCATAGCTAGAGAACTGACCACAGTGTGCTCTCCTGCCTAGTGTGGTCAGTTTTTAATAGGAAAGCAGAGGGACTAGCAGGAACACCAGGGATTTAACACAAAGAAAGCAATACAAAGAATATATTCTCATACAAGTACATGGTACAGCAGGCACATATCAGGAACATGAAATATTGGGGTAACAAATACTTTAACTTTATTGCTATTACTAGCCTTCTTGTGATAGCACAGTTTGAATGACAGATACTGTTTATGGAGGCCTCAAGGGATCTTGGCCTAGGCCAAAGTTTTCTTTTAATTTGTTTGACTAAAAAAACATTTAAAATCACCCTGTATATCTAAGACTGCCCGTCCACAGGGTGACAACGCAGTTGTGCAATTTCATGGAAGAAAGAACAATGCAGTCATCCACATAACATTTTTTTTTTTTTTAAAGTTTGAATCTGCTGGCAAGATAAGCAAGTAATAAAACTATGCTCAAATAGTCATTCAGAAAAACAAAAACTATGAACATACAGTATACTTTGCCCATAGTTTCACTCTAACCTCTTTCCTTTCTCCAATGGTTCAGGACCATGGACAGTGATTTTAGGACTATAGATAACATAATACTTGTAGTACTAAGCTACAGCAGAACAGCAGAACTAATGTAATTCCTGTATATATTTCTGTATATATAAACACATGCTTTTTTTTGGATTGGGAAATATTAAGATTTACATTTTAGACCTATAAAATAAAAATAAGGCCTGTGTTAGATCAAACAGTACTTTTGTTGGTTCACTACCAGTGTTAATTTTGTTGACTAAAACATTTTCATCAACTAAGTAATATCATTTTAGTAGACTAAATTAATACTATTTTAGTTTACTAAAATACGACTAAGGGCTCTTTCATACGGAGCGGATCGCATTGCGATCCGCTCCGGCACACTTTTTTTTTCACGGAGCGGATGACACTTGTGTCATCCGCTCCGTATGTCCGCATATCATCCCATCCGTTTGCGGATGATATACGGACATAATGTAAGTCTATGGGCATTGCGGATGTCAGCGGATGACACCGCTGACATCCGATTTTGCTTCCTTTCCGTTTTTTGAACGGAGGAAAAATAGGGTTCTGTTCCATTCCAAAAAACGGAACAGAACTGAAAGGAATAAAATCGGATGTCAGCGGATGGTATTCCGCTGACATCCGCAATGCCATTGACTTACATTATGTCCGTAAATCATCCGCAAAAAAATAGGATGATTTGCGGACATACGGAGCACCCGTGTGAAAGGGCCCTAAAACTAAAAGAATTGAGATGACTAAAATACGACTAAAACTAAAATGGCATTTTAGTCAAAAGACTAAAATACGACTAAAACTAAAATGGCATTTTAGTCAAAAGACTATGCCTAAAACGAAATTGAAATTTGACATAAAAATTAACATTGCACTACCACATAAGAATATGCGGGGGACATCTACTATGCTGCTAAAAGAAAAGAAAATTAAGAAAAAGGCTTTTCCTATTTTTTTTTTTGTTATTATTTATTGTTGGTAATATATTCAGGTAACATGTCCAATGGCATTACAGTCAAAAGAGTTTACAATTTTTTTTTTTTATCTTTTCAAGTTGTACTTCTGAAGCTTGTCAAAAAGCAATATATTGGTTTATGAAACTTGGTTTTATTTATAAAGACGTTATATATCACAACAGCTAATCTGTGTCTGTAGTGCATGTTCAGCCCTTAATACCAGAAATAATAACATGTTATTCGATTTTTACTCCAGGAGTATATCATGAGTTTGGCAATTATAAATAAATGCTTAAATAATGCATTCAAATTTAACTAAACCCATTCAATTTTAGAGGACTGAAATGTACTGGAGGTTTTTTAGTCGACTACATTGTACTGGAGATTTTAGTCGACTAAAATACGACTAAAACAATTCAGACAACTAAAACACGACTAAAACTAAAATGGCATTTTAGTCAAAAGACTAAAATACGACTAAAACTAAAATGGCATTTTAGTCAAAAGACTATAACTAAAACTAAAACAATTCAGATGATTAAAATACGACTAAAACTAAAATGGCATTTTAGTCAACAGACTAAAAAACGACTAAAACTAAATGGGCATTTTAGTCAAATGACTATAACTAAAACAAAATTTTAAATTTGATGTCAAAATTAACACTGTTCATTACTAAAGAAGTAGTCACTAAGCACATTGCAATCTGAGCCAGGAATACATTTTCCTTCACCCACTTCCCTGAACAGAGGATCGTGCTCTCAGCTGTTGAAGGGGTCTCCAGCATTCAGTTCAGGCACTTTGTACTGTAACTCAGAAAAATCAAACCTGTATAACCTAACATTATGTATGTTTACTGGTGATTTCTTTTACTGCTTCCACCCTTGCTATGTTTTCCCCCATAGACCGGAGTAATTGTCACTATGAGCCTATTGATTTGGTCTTGCTTTACAATTATGGTATATATATTGTTTTTTATTTTGAGGGAATGAAAAAGGATTTTTTTGTGGCATTGTAATCCAAGAATATATAGGCTATTTTCTATATATGGTAAAGATTAAATAATAATAATAATAACTTGAATTAATACTTTCAAAACATAATGTTACCACAAAGTAACACTTTTATTTAGCAAGTTTATTATAATACTTCAATACATTGCTGATACAAAGCTAAAAAAAAAAAAAAAAAAACAATTTTATTGTTGAATTTGTTAAATTAAGATTCCAATAAAAATGTAAAAAAAAAAAAAAAACATCATTAAACCCTTAGCTTTTTTTTTTTTTCTTACCACATTGAGCACAATAAAAAACTATTTGCAAACATTGTTACCCCAGCATTTGCAGATTACAGTTTTCGTTGCTGCTAGCTCCTGCTCTCTCATTGCTGCTTCTCTGAACTTCTGATCTTCGAAGGATGGAGTTAAAAGTGGACAGTGCAGTCTCCAGGCTGTCTGTTAGCTTGGAGAAGGAAGGGGTGAGGGGGAGGGACGAGCAGAGGAGTGCCTTGCCAGGGTAGGCTATGTGCCTGTGTGTTTCTATTGATGCACACAGTGTAGGGAGATATAACTATAGTCCCTGCATGCAAGGGTGGCTCCATAGGATGCTGCAAAAAAAGAAAAAGGAGTCACACTGAAACAGGAAACATGGAGCAGTAGTTAAAACATCACCTAAACTGAAACATAGGCAAGGACTAAAAGCTAAAAAAGCTGCACATTCAGCAAGTGATTAAATCATCTGCTGAAAGTGCTTAAAAACTGAGGGTTTCATATCACTTAAATGCCATTTCCCATACAGTAAACCCCCCTCCATTGCGGGGGTTACGTTCCGGACCCAGCCGCGAAAAGTGAAATTCCGCGAAATAGAAAAACCCTATTAAAATGCATTGTAGGCATGTTTTTTTTACTGTCACTGTACGTGTAAAAGCATTTTAAGGTCTTTAAACACACTTTTAAAACAATAGAAACTCATTTAAACACATAAAAGATACTGAGAGACATAGCAAGAGCTATGGAAAACACAAAAATATTTCATTTTTAATGATTTATATAGTAAAATAACATTACAAAAAAAAAAACGCGAATTACCGGGACCTCAAAAACTGAACCGCGATGGAGCGGGGGATTACTGTATATGTTTCAGTCTTTAAATCTGTAGCTGTCTTTAAAATAGTATCTGGTGATCTGTCACGAAGGTCCTTCTTCAGGCAATTCCTCTATTTTAGGGTGACAACGCTTCTTTCCTGTCCCTCAATTGTTCTCCTTTGTTGTCACACTGTCTCCTTGGCTTTTGGTTACATAGTTAGTCAGGTTGAAAAAAGACACAAGTCCATCAAGTCCAATAAAAAACAAAAAGAAAAACAGTAAAGAAAACCCAACCATACAATCCCATATACACAATTCTATACCCGCAGTTGATCCAGAGGAAGGCGAAAAAACCCCCAGCAAAGCATGATCCAATTTACTACAGCAGGGGAAAACAATTCCTTCCTGATCCCCTGAGAGGCAATCGGATATTCCCTGGATCAATTTTACCTATAAATATTATTACCCATTTATATTATGTACACCTAGGAAAGAATCCAGGCCTTTTTAAAAGCAATCTAGTGAGCTACCCGGAACCACATCTGGAGGGAGTCTATTCCACATTTTCACAGCTCCTACGGTGAAGAAACCTTTCTGTATTTGGAGATGAAATCTCTCTTTCTCCAGACATAAAGAGTGCCCCCTTGTCCTCTGTGATGACCCTAAAGTGAATAACTCAACACCAAGTTCACTATATGGACCCCTTATGTATTTATACATGTTGATTATGTCCCCCCTTAATCTCCTCTTCTCAAGAGAGAATAAATTCAGTTCCTCTAATCTTTTCTCATAGCTGAGGTCCTCCATGCCTATTATCAGTTTGGTTGCCCTTCTCTGCACTTTCTCCAGTTCCCCAATATCCCTTTTAAGAACTGGTGCCCAAAACTGAACTGCATATTCCGGATGAGGTCTTACTATTGATTTGTACATGGGCAAAATTATATCTCTCTCTCTGGAGTCCATGCCTCTGTTAATACAAGAAAGGACTTTGCTTGCTTTGGAAACAGCAGCTTGGCATTGCATGCTATTATTAAGCGTATGATCTACCAGAACACCCAGATCCTTCTCCGCTATGGATTCCCCCAGTTGTACTCCCCCTAGTATGTATGACGCATGCATATTCTTAGCCCCCAAGTGCATAACTTCACATTTATCAACATTAAACCTCATTTGCCACATAGTTGTCCAATGAAACAGTGCATTGAGGTCAGCCTGTAAGTTGGAGACATCCTGTAAGGAAGTTATTCCACTGCAAAGCTTGGTGTCATCTGCAAAGACTGAAATGCTACTTTTAATCCCAGACCCTATATCATTTATACAGATATTAAAAAGTAAGGGTCCCAACACTGAACCTTGGGGTACACCACTGATAACCTTAGACCATTCAGAGGTGTGGGGACTATACAGATGAAAACAAGGTAAAACAATACTTCCTAATTCTGGCAATTGTTTATGATACACAGCACTTTAGCAATCCAGTTCAGGTTTACTTCTGTGACAGTGTTCTATGCTTGTAACTGAACTTTGATTTTTACTCGTCATTGTTTTTTAAATAGGTCAACACTATAGGACCATAAATCTGGCAACCTCAGTCTTGCTCTTGTGGATTTCATTTTTTGCTGATGTTGACCTTTGTAGGTGTCTGTAAGCGCATGAAAATGTGTCTTTTGCACATGAAATATTGATGTTCTGTCTGTTTTTGCCAACCTGAAATGATGAAGGTCTGAGCTGGGTTTTTCCTAATAAAAACAGTCCTTTTGTCCTACCTCAGAATGTTGGCAAGTTATAGGCTTCTGGAATACAGCCATAATAATTGACTGATGTTTTTACACAGAAAGATCTTGAGTAAGTGTCGGTTCACACATATGCAATGTCAGACATCACATCTGATTCACACTGCACTGCTCTGCAAATCACAAGCGATGTCTGTGTGATGTGAATTCGGCCATACAGATTGCAGGGCTGAATTTGCATTGCATTTGGACCAAAGTTGCACAGGACCCTTTTTTTGGTCCGCACCAGAATCGATCGCATGGGTGCTCACACCTATGCGATCTGATTACTGTCTGAACTGTCAGTTCGTACTGCGATATGCAAACTAATCTGGGGGTGACGTTAACTTTGTATTGACACTCCCAGCAGTTCTCATTTGGCAGTGTAAACTGCCTACGAGTCGGGTGTGATGCGGGAACCCGCAGTGGATTTGCAGGGTTCCTGCATCGCACCAATGTGAACCGGCACTTAAAAGGGCTCATTCACAGGATTAGTGGCATACAAAATAAGTAGGAAACAGGTGCATCTGGGGTTGTACATACACTATATTATCAAAAGTATTGGGACGCCTGCCTTTACACGCACATGAACTTTAATGGCATCCCAGTCTTAGTCCGTAGGGTTTAATATTGAATTGGCCCACCCTTTGCAGCTATAACAGCTTCAACTCTTCTGGGCAGGCTGTCCACAAGGTTTAGAAATTCCCTAAACCCTGTGAACAGCCCTCATTCCCATAGACACACTCCTAAACCTTTTGGACAGCCTCCCCAGAAGAGTTGAAGCCAAGGAAAGATGGAAAAATCTCCAAAAGGCATCAAATTACAGATTAAACATTCTTATAATATGTCAACAAAAGTTAGATTTTTTTTCCATCATTTACACTTTCAAAAAAACAGAAAACAAAAATGGCAGCTGCAAAAGTTTGGGCACCCTGCAGAATCTATAGCATGCACTGCAAGGCTGAGACCTGCCAGTGTCATGGATTGTTCTCAATTATCGTCTGGGAAGACCAGGTGATGTCAATCTCAAAGGTTTTAAATGCCCAGACTCATCTGACCTTGCCCCAACAATCAGCACCATGGGATCTTCTAAGCAGTTGTCTAGAAAACTGAAACTGAAACTAGTCGACACTCACAAAGCTGGAAAAGGCTATAAGAAGATAGCAAAGCGTTTTCAGATGTCAATATCCTCTGTTCGGAATGTAATTAAGAAATGGCAGTCATCAGGAACAGTGGAAGTTAAAGCAAGATCTGGAAGACCAAGAAAAATATCAGACAGAACAGCTCACAGGATTGTGAGAAAAACAATTCAAAACCCACGTTTGACTGCACGATCTCTCCAGAAAGATTGGTCAGACACTGGAGTTGTGGTACATTATTCCACTATAAAGAGATACTTGTACAAATATGGTCTTCATGGAAGAGTCATCAGAAGAAAACCTCTTCTACGTCCTCACCACAAAAATCAGCGTTTGAACTTTGCAAATGAACATATAGACAAGCCTGATGCTTTTTGGAAACAAGCTCTGTGGACCAATGAGGTTAAAATTGAACTTTTTGGCCGGAATGAGCAAAGGTACATTTGGAGAAGAAGGGGCACAGAATTTAATGAATAGAACCTCTGTCCAACTGTTAAGCATGGGGGTGGATCAATCATGCTTTGGGGTTGTATTGCAGCCAGTGGCACAGGGAACATCTCACGAGTAGAAGGAAAAATGGATTCAATAAAATTTCAGCAAATTTTGATGGTAACTTGATGCTATCTGTGAAAAAGCTGAAGGTAAAGAGAGGATGGCTTCTACAAATGGATAATGATTGTAAACACACCTCAAAATCTATGGGGGATTACATCAAGAGGCGTAAACTGAAGGTTTTGCCACGGCCTTCACAATCTCCTGACCTTAACATAATTGAAAATCTATGGATAGACCTTAAAAGAGAGGTGCGTGACAAACAGCCCAGAAATCTCAAAGAACTGGAAGACTTTTGTAAGGAAGAATGGGCAAAGATACCTCAAACAAGAATTGAAAGACTCTTGGCTGGCTACAAAAAGCGTTTACAAGCTGTGATACTTGCCAAATGGGGCAGTACAAGATATTAACTCTGCAGGGTGCCCAAACTTTTGCAGACACCGTTTTTTTGTTTTCTGTTATTTTGAAAGTGTAAATGATGGGAAAAAAAATCCAACTTTTGTTGACATATTATAAGAATGTCTAATCTGTAATTTGATGCCTTTTGGATATTTTTCCATCTTTCCTTGGCTTCTTTATGCACATTAATACAAATTTTTACCTGGGGTGCCCAAAATTTCGATCACCACTGTATATCTGCAAAGGGTGGTCCAACTCAATAATGAACCATATGGACTAAGACTAGGATGACAGTAAAGTTCATGTGCGTGTAAAGGCAGGCGTCCCAATACTTTTGACAATATAGTGTATGTGCAGATTTCACATGTGTATACGTGTAAGGGTTTATTAAGTTTACACCACAAATAGGGCTCATTTACACCACAGCACAGTTCAGTGTGCAGATCCACATGAGCCGTTACATGCTTTTCTATTGTGTTTGTGGCACTTTTGTGGTGTAATTTTGCTGCATTTGTGTGTTTCAACCACAGATTACAGAGTTAAAGCTGAGTTTCGGCCTCAAAAACCACTTTGGGCCATCCGCTTGCTCTTGATCACCTGAAAAATAAATGGATAGTCCTGATTTTTTTTTTTGTTTACTTACCTTGTTATTGAAGAAAATATACTTACCTTTCTTCCACTTCCTCCCTCTGCGGCCGCGGCCCGCGCCGTCTCTTCCTGCTTACATTGACTCCTGGGAGCTGAACGTCATCGCTTCCAGGAATCAATGCGCCTGCACCGGCCCCGCTTGTCAGTTCCGGTGCATGCGCGTCATTCCCTGCTAAACAGGTGGGATGACGCACCTGCCCCGGAACTGACGAGCGGGGCCGATGCAGGCGCATTCTGGGACCGGAGAGGACACGGAAGAGGACACTGAAGAGGACGCTCTGGCTTCAGCTGCCCACACCTGAGATGGCAGTGCTGGACAAGACATTTTCAAGGAAAGTATTTCTTCAAAAAGGTAAGTGCGACCTGGGACAGTTCAGAGGCTATCCATTATGAAATGCAAAAAGTCCTGACTGTCCCGGGGGTATTTTTATCTAAAAAACGTATTCCGAGGCCGGAACTCTGATTTAAGGAAGCAATGCCTGCCTAGAGAAGTCAGTGATTATTGCTAGCAGCTAGAGCAGCCTCTAGCGATAATCGCAAGAGAATCCGACAGGCTGGTTGTACCCAAATTGATCAATCGATTAACTTGGTACATTCAGCCTACCCATTATTGATTCAAACCGTGTATGGCTGGCCTAACTTATCAGTGTGCTGGTTCACCTTTCACTACCTAATCACAGGAGAACATGAGAAGTGAGAGTGAAAATGAAACTGCAGTAGAGAAAAATTAGAAAGACAGAAAGGACAGTGCAGTGTGGCAGAACTGTGTTAATATCAGGACTGGATGGACAGAAACACAAATCCTTTAGAAGGTAAAACTGCTCCTATATATGTATTTATTTGTGTACTTATCATTTTGTCCGGAGTTCATCTTTAATGCTTTATGTCATCCAAGTTTTATAAACAACTGTATTATAAAACAATGCAAGAGAACAAAGTCAACCAATTAGTAAAGTGCTAAATAAAACAAGGCAGATTTATTAAAGCCAAATTCCAGGCAAATATTAAAGAAAAACAATCTTTAGCTATGAGCAGTTATAAATTCATTAAAATGATATTAAAATGTAAATTATTATTTAAAATCTAATATAAGCTTTAACCTGGTAAAGTAATTGCTAAAAATAATTTCAATCTTTTTTAAATCTGCAGCTTTTATTCGTATACCTGGAGATCCTGCCATGAATGTCTCTGTTCAAGTACTTCTTGTAATGGGGAGACAACTGTCTACCAACTGTGCCCTTGTGTTGTCATCCTTTCACATGCATCCCTCATATGGGTAAAAGCAGCGGTGCCAACACACAATGTGCAGGCATGGTCCAACTTTATCATAATCAAGAAGCGTATGGGGCCGCAACGCTTTCTCCTCGACTCTCAATCCTTCTCATTTGGTGTCACCCTGTTATACACTCTACCAATGGAAGCTACACGTGGCTGTTCTGATGTACAATACACAGTCATTTACCATGGTTGTCACCATCAGGAGATCCACCCAAAGAAATAATGCAACCATTGCTGGGAGGAATGTAGAAAGGGAAGGGGCTGCAAAGAGTCTGCAGGAGGTCAGCAGGACTAGGATGCAAGAAAAGATGCAAAGAGGTGAATGCAGTATTTTATTTAAAGTGGATGTAAAACCTCTCCTATACCCTCTCCTATACTCAGTGAGGTGAACAGCCTCAGATGATACACAAATCTCCCTACATACGTTTTACATGTATATCTGCTGTTTTTCCCTTCCTACATTCTTTAGAAAGTGCACATCATGTTAGAAATTGTTTTTTCTCATTTAGCAGTGGGTGTGGAGTCTGGACATACACTGTGTGTGAGGAAAGGCACACACCCCCACTCCACATAGGCAGAGGAACAAAGAAACTTGCAGAGCTGCAGTGTGAATAGACAAGCTCTCTGCTTATCTATCTCTAAGCACCCTCCCCAACACAAATTTCCAGCTGCTTTTATCTCATGCTGATAACAGAGAAACTGAGCAGTAGTAAGACATGGCACTCAGAGTTTTGGAGAGAGATAAGTAAACACTACAGATATATGTGCCCAGGTCATATTTCATGAATGCCAGAGACGCCAGAGACGCCAGAGACGCAACTGATCGGACCAATCTCAGTCTGATTGGCTGCATGGGGGCCAGAAGAGAGATTTGGGGTCCAATAGACCTGTCATTGCCCATGTTATCATAAGGAATGTTGTTCATCCCTTGTGATAGCAATAAAGTTTGTACAAAAGAAAAATGTAAAAAGAAATTGTAAACAAAAAATATTTGTATAAAATAAATAAATAAAAAATTAAAGCGCCACTGTGCTTACGCACAAATGTGAACGTATACGTTGCTCCCGCACGCATAAGTAAACGTGATCGCACCACACATGTGAGGTATTGTCACGAACGTCAAAGCAAGAGAAATTATTCTAACACCAGACCACCTATGCTACTCTAAACTGGTAGCCTGTAAAGGTGTTTAAAGTGTTGCCTATGGAGTATTTTAAGCACCGTAGTTTGCCGCCATTCCACGTGCAAACGCAATTTTAAAGCGTGACATGTTAGGTATCTATTTACTTGACGTAACATCATCTTTCACATTATACAAAAAAATTGGGCCAACTTTACTGTTCTTTTTTTATTCTTGAATGTGTTTTTTTTTTCACAAAAAATTGCACTTGAAAAACCGCTGCGCCAATGCCGTGTGACTTAAAAAATTGCAACACACACCATTGTATTCTATAGGGCCTCTGCTAAAAAAAATGTATAATGTTTGGGGGTTTTAAGTAACTTTCTAGCAAAAAAAAGTTTATTTTACATGTAGGAGCGAAGTGTCAGAATAGGCTTGAGAAGGAGGTGGTTAAGGAATAATTCTAGACATGGTATATATTTTTACATAGCACTTTGGTCCAGTTTGGACCAATGTAGCTCTATATATACCATACCTGGCCAGAGTTCCTGGAATCTGGGAATTACTTGGGCTAGGTGCATCCATGTAGCGCTACTCCCATAAGAGCCGCAGGATTACTGTTCAGATATTTCCCACAGGCTTTGCCTCGCAGCCAGGTACACAGGCTAATTCACACGTTTATTCAATAACCAGTCCAGGGGATGTTGTTTCGTGGTATTTATTTTTGGGGAACTTGGATAGTGTTGAGGATAGTGGTGGGATACTCCAAAAACAAAAACTTTGTATAACTGAGGACTGAGGTATTCTTCAGGACATGTCCGGGCTTGAAACAAACAGTAGACTTCAGCTTAACCATAAGAACAGAGTCCCTTTAAGTAGGAGATAAGGTGGACAAAGTTCTTCAGGACACCAGCTGGTGTCCCCTTTAAATAGGCCCATGGCTGACCATATAGTACCAGAGGGATAGCAAATGCACAAAGGAATGCACAAAGGTCCCGAAGATCTTTCAAGCATCTATACTCAGAAAGCTCAAGGACAGCTGGTAGCCTCCATCCAACTTCCAAGCAATACCTTCCCATGATACCAGACAGATCTTCAGCAGACAGTCCCCCTCAGTCAGCTCTCTCTAGCTCCTGGATCTCAGCATTCAGCCCCTCAGGCCTCCCACCTGAGGTATCACCAACAGCAGCTTCCATCTGGGAGGGCAGCGTGCCCCCCTGGCTGGACTAATAAACTCTGGGAAAAGACCCAGAGCCCAGTGTACTCACTGAATATAAACAGTTACCCAGCATGCCATCACAGCCTGCCTTTTTGCAATAGGTCATGGCTGTATTAATAGCCATGCTGTCATCTGCATAGCTTCACAACTATCATCCAGAAAGTTCTCTAGTTCCCTGAATACAGAAGAAGCTATCGACCAGAGTGGCAGCAGCTGAACACACTGAGCAGGCCTGGCTAGCAATTTACAGCTTCACTGATTACATGAATATTTTTTTGTCTACCAAAATAATTCAGCCACACTGACTACAGTGTGGTAACTAAATTTACAAAACGCAAAAACACAACTAACTCTAACTTATTTTATTTAATTCCTAGCACTTATCTAGGAAGGTGCTACACCCTCAACCACCCACACGCAATAAGGAGCTGTGGTTTAGAAGATTTACGGGGGTGCTATTAATACTCCGTGCAGGGTACTTTTTAGAAAGGGTGCAGGGACCTTTTCCGTGCATTTTCAAGAGGCAGAGCAGCCCGTTCAAATGAATTGGCTGTCGTGCATGTGCAGAATGTGGCTCTCAGAGCTGCACAAGTATGAACCTAGCCTTAAAGCGGTGTTCCAGCCTCCCCTCTCCCCCTCCAAAAATTAAAAGTCAGCAACTACACATACTGTTGCTGCTGACTTTTAATATTAGGACACATTCCTGTCCTGGAGTCCAGCAATGTCGGCACCACAGCCGATGCTTTCATCGGCTGTCGGATGCTGCCGCCGGTGAGGGAACCCGGCAGTGAAGCCTTACGGCTTCACGGGCGGGTCCCTAATGTGCATGCGTGAAGCGCGCTGCGCATTTGGATCGGGGATCGGGGGAAGGAGGAGGGAGCCAAACTTCAGAGGGACAGCGCCACAGCGCCGTCTCCCGGAAGTGGGGAAAGGTACCTGTCAAAAACAGGTACCCGTTCCCCCCTCCCCCTTGAAAGGTGCCAAATGTGGCACCGGAGGGGGGGGGGCAAATGAGTGGAAGTTCCACTTTTGGGTGGAACTCCACTTTAAGGAAACACCTCTATTCTAGTGATCTCCATTAGCTTTAGGGTCCTATGCTGAGCAGGCGGCCTGATGCATTCTGAACACAGGAGGTCAGCCGCTTGGCATGGGTGCCATTCAGTGAGTACTTTGCAGTGTAAGTGCTTTTAGACAATCAGGGTCTACTGTATTCAGACCTCATCATCATCATCATCTAGCTACAGGCTCAGGACAAAGGGGTTGCCAAGGTATATTGCTAAACTGCAGTACTTCAAGCTGGATGAACACTGTCAAACCATTTCTCAGATACCATCATATTGCTGTTTTAAATAAAATCTTAGAATTCTAAGAACACATCTCAGACGTACACAATAAGCCTTTGTGAAGCAAAACATTCCTCTGTCATTTATACGGGATCTGGCTGACAGCACATTCTGGAATTTGCAGTTCCATGGCAGATGTAGAGCAGGCTTTTAAGGTAAAGCCTATGTCACTATCCTTTTAGGTTCATCCAGTGGTGGCAAGTGCTCCTGATTTGGTCCCCTACAGCCTTTCCAGCCTCCCCAGGGACGCTACATAACAGAATACACATACTTTTATTTAAAAATATAACATAATTCTAGGCACAAGGTAATGTATATAAGCACCTCCATTACTCCTGATGGAATTAATGTTGATCCAACAATGTGTAGAGAGCCCTGAATTCATGTATGGCATTCAGGGAGCTCTTCAATATAAATTATTTATAGTTGTTAATAATTTAGGCTAAGGCCCATATCCGGTGAACGGGCTCTTAGTCTCTGATGATGATCGGGATCTGGTGGGACTGACTCCTGATCATGTGAGCAGCCGGTCCTTCCCACCCCCCCAAGACGTAAAGACCCTGTTAAATGGATGCTGTGGTGGGTGGGAACGCTTTAATGTCAAAACTGGATGGGATGTATATAACATATATTATACAGTTCTCTTTTGCTTATTAGATCTTGCAAATTATATCAAATGAGCTTATGGTCGACTTTGGGCATTGAGATCAATTTGATTTATTAAAGGCAAATAGACTGTGCACTTTGCAAAGAATAGTTGCACTCTGCAAGAGCAATTGCTCCAGATCTTAGTAAATGAGGAGGAGCTCTGCTGACTTCCATCATCCAATCACGTGCAAGCAAAAATGCTGTTTTTTTTTTATTTTCCTTGCACGTAATTGGGTATTCTTTGCAAAGTGAAGCTTTACCTTATTTACTAAACTCTGAAGCAACTGCCCTTGCAAAGTGCAGTCTATTTGCCTTTAGTAAATCAACCTCTTAGTGTCTTTTCCTTGGTGTCCTTGTGCTTGTCCTGGAGATGCCTTTTTTAGCAATGATGCTCATGTTATAAATTGCATGTGTAATGTATGGAACATTTTGTGAAACTATAGAGTTTGATATACACAAAGTCATTGTACTTACTGTATATGTATCTTATGCTCATTGTAGAAACTAGCCTCAATTGTACTCCTGAGAATGCAGAATTCTATTTCAGGAAACACATTGAGAGAAGTCTCTAACCCATCACCTGTCCAGCAAAACAGCAACATATAGTTATGATGACACTTCAGAAGTTATTTTCGACTACTGTTTATATGCTGTATGAATATATAGATAAGTGTGGTTGGGGAAAATAATAAATACTGAGGCGTTGTAACAGATAAATCTGTGAGCAATATGTTTATATTATATTTTACTGTGATATTAATAAAAATGTAATTAATTTTATAGGAAAGATTTAGTAAGGTACCTTAAAAGTCTTTCTTCGTTTGAATTCCCATTTATAGCTTTCGCTGGATCCCTCTATACAGACTTCAGGGATTTCCTGTCCCAGTTGACCCCAGGCAAAGAGACCTTGAGTGACATCTTCCACACTGACCCTTGTTGCACATACAGAAACCACACAGATGCTAGAAATCTTTCACTTCGCATTCTTAGCATACAGCAGAAGAATGTCCAGTTGGGTTCTGTAGTCAAAAGCCTATGAAAATGGGAATACATGAAGTCATTATATACCTCTATGTCGTATATACTGTAAAGAGATGTACATAACTATATTAAGGATTATAATATGTTATATGTACATGTGCACCATATGCATTACGTGGGCAGCAATAGGTTTACCATAACATAAAAGATGTGTATACTTGTATACCTACGTATAAGACTTCTACTCTTATATGACTTAGAGTGGAAGAAAAGCCTAAGACTAACTTTTCTTTAAAATGCCCCCACCTCCTCTTACCTTTCTTGTATACCCTGTGTAAAAAAAAAAAAAAAAAAAAAAAAAAAAAAAAATCGGTGTACTTACCTATTTTTATTGTGGTCCAGTCACACTAGCCAGCTGCTCCGGCTCCCCTGTGTCAGTGGGTGTCTGCTGCAAGGGAGAGGAGAGAACACCAACAACAGCTAAGCAACGAGGGGCCTATGGGTGATATCACAGCCTGGGGGTATTCACAGCAGTTGATGAGCACTCCCTTACACAGCAGAGCCCAAGTTTATAAATTGACCCCATTGGTTTCTGCTCATCAGAGGCACCGGTTGTATGCCTAAGAAGAGGTCGTAATTTCCAGTTTAACCAGATTATCGTTTTTTCACCTTAGGTTCTGAAGTGCTCTTCAAGGAAGCTGATATCCCATGCCTATCTCTTTTTAGTAGGAGCACACGTTTACATGCATTGGGTAGCATATTGCTACCCAAACCTAATGGTAAAATAAATTATGAGATAATATTGGAGATATAAACATATTGGACTAGGTGGGACTTTATATGAGACCCAAGCTGGTGTTGCCCGGCGTCTCCATCCATATAACAAAACACAAATTAGCGGCCATGTGCCTCCAGTGTGAGGACACTAAATTAAGAGTGTAGGACTGCAGATATAACAGGGTGCCGTGAAGTGGCTCTGCAGCTTTCACATGCGTTTGCAAATGTGTGTCAACTAAACCCCTGTTCTTTGTACCAAGAGACAGGTTTTATTTGGTTGGTGACAGACTGGAGGGTGAGTACATCAGACTGGGGGCTGGCTGACTTTCATGCACCTCTTACAATCCTTCAACCTCATTTTGTGTTTTGTTATAGGGATGGAGACGCCGGGCAACACCAGCTTGGGTCTCATATAAAGTCCCACCTAGTCCAATATTTTTAAGCAACCAGGGATGGAGACGCCTTGCTTACAGCTTGGTGCCTCATATAAAGTCCCACCGTGGGATTTTTGTGTGTTTTTGGTGGATGCAGTTTTGATTTGACCTTAGTGTTTTCCGTATACAGGGATGGAGACCAATAGCATGACCTGCTTGTCTCACATAAAGTCCCAAAAGGAAATTAGGGATTTCAAAGGCAGTGTGCTTTACAGGCCATGCCCCATACATAAAATCCCTTCCTATCTATATGCTGCATCCACCAAGGGGATGGAGATGTAATGCTTTTCAGCTGGTCTTTTCCAGTTTGCATCATGGTTATAAACCTAATTATTTGAGTCTTTGAGACAACAGCCAGTTGTGGATGGGGATGGGTTGGGGGAGGTTGGGCTGTCTCCCTCTCACCTGTTCCCCCATCCACCCATTAGCGGCCATGTGCCTCCAGTGTGAGGACACTAAATTAAGAGTGTAGGACTGCAGATATAACAGGGTGCCGTGAAGTGGCTCTGCAGCTTTCACATGCGTTTGCAAATGTGTGTCAACTAAACCCCTGTTCTTTGTACCAAGAGACAGGTTTTATTTGGTTGGTGACAGACTGGAGGGTGAGTACATCAGACTGGGGGCTGGCTGACTTTCATGCACCTCTTACAATCCTTCAACCTCATTTTGAATATTGGAGATATTTTTGTGATATTTGGGTATTAAGTTAAAGTTATGAGATAATATCCTAGTCATTTTCCTTTATTCTTATAATAGTGGCAGGTACACAGTGTTGAACCTTTCATACCTGCCAATAGAATTCTATATCCGGTTTATAGGAACTGTGCAGGCTGCCCTTGAGGGTGCATTACAAGGGGGTAAGCATACATGTCAAAGATGATAATGACATCAGCATAGAAGCCATGCCCTCTCTATCCCTAGAGTGTTCACCTCTGGACATTGGACTTTACAGTCTGCAAAGGTTCTTGTCAGAAGCTGGGATGAACAGGGCCCTCGAGGGACAGACCTGAGGGTTTATTGCTGTACATGGGAGACACGGGTTCCCCTGTGTTTTTCTAATATTCCTTTTAATACTCTTTCTCTGCAAGGTCAGATGGGTTACCGAGCTGCTTTATTCTCTCTCGAGCGCGTGTATGTGTGTGTGCGTGTTTTTCTGAAAACGGACCCTGGCACAAACCACAATCTGGTTTCCTAGGAAACAGCTTTCCCATTCAATTGCCGCCACACTAAATAGAAAGGGAGAATGAGAGAGGAGGACAATGGGAGAGAGAGTGATAGGGTGAAACGGTAAAATAGCAGAAGAAAGGCAGGATTCAGAGGTGGGAGCCTCACATGGACATTGTTGTCCCAAAATATTTATATATGGGGGACAACGACAACTTACCCGAATAACAAAAAAAAAAAAAACATAATTTTCATTTGTCTTTCTTTATTTAACTAACATTAAAGAAAGAAATGGCATGAAACACTATACATTTCCTTTAAACTGAATCCTTTCACTTAAATCATTTTTAAGTGAACATTTATATTAATAGGAATGCATCATCAAACGTCATTATATCTGCAAACCTCCACTGGACCCTTTACACCTGCTGTGCTCTGATATGCAAATACCAACTAGTCACCACAAACCATTGCTTTCTGTACCCAACTTCTGCTTATTAGATGAGCCACAAGAAGTGGCTAAGCATGAGAATTTAACAGGGGGTGGGCTAGTTATTGACTTTGATAAAATGTATGTATAGGCATAGAGGCCAAACTTTGTTTTTACTTTAGAGTGTGTAAGGGTTAAAACAATTGTAAAGTTTTATTGCTGTCTTTGTCCTGAGGCTGAGTAGCTTTATTACCTATATTTGTCCTGGTGACCATAGCCAAAAAGACATAAACTGATGAGAAATCTGGGAACAGGAGATGAGGGTAAAGTTGACCCTCATTTTCGTCTGCAGCTATTGGTTTTTAATGGCTGGTTAAAAATAAAGTAGAATAAACCATATATTTTACATGTATATACTGTATATCTTTATCTGTACATAAACTCCTAAAATTAGACCAGGCTAGTCCTACCATAAAATAAAAATAGGGTCACTATAGTATGAAAACAGCATCACATGACTAATGAATAAATACTTTACTATATTTTACCAAAAAGAACATTTTACTATTATGTTACAAAGCAAGATGGGCAATATAAGTATATACTGTACATACATTCTGAAAATATATTCAAACTATGTCAATCTAATTGTCCATCATCCACTTTATTAAGGATGTATGTCCTTTGAAAGGAAACATAGATATACAGTAAACCCCCGTTATATCGCGGTTCAGTTTTCGCGGTCCCGGTATGTTGCGTTTTTTTCTGTAAGACCTATTACTATTGTTTTATTAATTAAATCATTGTTAATTAAATATTTTTGTGTTTTCCATTGCTCTTTCTCTGTCTCTCAGTATCTTTTATGTGTTGAAATGGGTTTCTATTGTTTTAAAAGTGTGTTTAAAGACCTTAAAAAGCTTTTAAATGTACAGTGACAGTTATAAAAACATGCTTAGGGTGTATTTAAATAGGGTATTTCTATTTTACGGATTTTCAATTATAGAGGGTGGGTCTGGAACATAACCCCAGCGATAGAGGGAGGTTTACTGTAGTTATAGTTATCCCACAATACATACAGTATATTAAAAGGTACTACATCACATCATTTGACAGCTACATCTTCCCTTTTGAGGCATAAATTGACATACCCTGTATTAGATTAGCTTGGTAAATCTGCTGGACCCTTAGTATATAGTAAAACCATGTATGTAAATAAGTCTTGATTTCCTATCTCTAGGTGCATGTAGAGGTGCCAGAGGTCTGTAGATAGGCAGGAAAGAATAGATGTAAAAGAAAATCAGACAAGCATGGTCCCATGGAGAATACCCCCCCCCCCCCCCATAAGTGAAACCAAAAAAAAGCAACCCCTAAAGGATTTGGGGACCCATTTAAACATTCCGGGGTATATCTGCATTCATCATGTGTAAGCTGGTGCTGCCTATCTAAAACAAAAACAACTTTTTAGTCTTAGGGAAGTAGGGAATGGTAATAATGAGGGATGAGCTCAGGCTTACACCCCTTGTATAAGTGTGGCTGTGGGGGACAGAGGGCATGTGCAGTGTCGGCATATGCAGATCACCATTCAGCTTTAGCTGTAAGTGTCAAGCGTGGCTGTAGAAAAGCATGGCACTGCGGCGAGGACCACTGCACACATTAGCTACATGCTTTGGATAAAATGTAAGTTAAACACAGTAACAATTAAACAAAATATAACCTCTCTGAACATACACTATACTCACCTTTAATTCCAAGTTTTATGCACACACTATACAATCACAACTTTATGCTTTTTTTTTTGTATACTGTACCTGCACCACTTTTTCCTTTGACCTTTAATATCATAGTTCAAGTGTAGAGCAAAAATATAAAAATAATAAATATATTCTTGTATTTAAAGAGCAAGAAACCTTTTCATCAAACAGCTAAAGGTATACTGTATATCTATTGTGACTAGTGAAATTACTAGTCTTTATTTCTTTACTAGTTTGTCAAGATTGCACGATTTTGGGGGAAAGTAGTATTTGGGTGCACTGAGCTTTGAATGTTACAGAAGCTTCTCTCCACTGTGCTAAACCTGTTCTTGTGCAAAAAAAGGTCCTTCATTAAGACAGGTCCAGAGTAGTCTAAAGAAGCTTGTCTAACCCCCAGGTAACATTAAAAGCCAATTTCGACCCCCCCCCCCCCCCCAAAAAAAAAAATAAAAACATAAAGTTAGCCTTTCTCACTGACTAAGTATTTTGCCCCCAATTTCACCAAAAGTGAGGCAAGAGAAAACGTATCCCAATATTGCTCATTCCTAATCAATATCAGTGGTTTTCATGATGATTGACATTGTAATTGTTTTTTGGGGCACCTAAAAAAAATATCATACTTATCTTGTGGTAAGAAAAATTGATGCGCTAAACCTGGGATAAAAAAGCAGCACCTGAAATCCCTGAACCTTGGGAATCAAAATAAGTGGACCCCTTACTATTATAATAAAAGTTTAAAAAGGTTCATGCACTATCAGCTGCATTTTCATCCTTTCATGCCACGCTGTATGACCGCTGTTAAGCTTGTTTACCCATGGGGAGCTCTATGTCAGTATTCAAGGGGGGAGTGTGTGCATGAAGTCAGTGTCGGTTTCCATCCCTGTATGCTAGGAGCATCCATCCCTCCAAAGGCAGGAATTTCTACATTCAGTACAGCTGATAACAGTACCTGGTCGGGTTACCGCAGCACAATCGCTACATACATGTAAAGTTTGATCTGAGATCTGGTAAGCAGCTTTCCAACTGATTGGGCACAGTGGGATTGCATGCAGCACCTAATGGGATAAATGTTTGGATTACATTCACCTCCCCATTTCATCCAGAATCCATATGATCCTGTTTCTCATTGATTGCACGTTCTAGTGGACTTATCTTTTGGACTTTCACTTCATCTAATATCCCATCATTATATTGATTGTTTTTCGCTATTGATTTGCTTCAGTCACATTAGGGTGTTATTGGATATCACTTTATGTCACAAATTGATACATTGATAATTTCAACATTTTTATTTTTTTCTATCACTGTCGGAAATATTTGTATTTTTGTTAAGTGTCTTAATTAGCGCACCTTTTCTACCACATTCTTATCTTGTACAAGAGAGGCCCAGAATAGTTGAAAGGAACTTTCCTTACCCCAAGGAGCCGTTCATTGAAACTTTACAAACCAGCAAAAAAGGCTTCATTTTTCAATTTTCCACTGAGTGGAAGTCATGTTGCCAAATAGTGAATCTTCACAGTAAAAGCGATAGGCAGTTAGAGATTCCAAGGTTGCTCAGTGGACTAGCATTTCACCTCAGGGAAGAAATTTAGCGCCAGTCATTTTAAGAAAGTTAACAGAGTTTATTAGGGCCAACAAACCCAGAGAGAGAGAGAGGTTAGGGCACGTGATACAAACACATCCCAAAATGCAGACTCTGTATCTCTACTCACAGTCATAACAGAAAAAGGATCTCTACACTAAAGCCACACTCTGCTTTCTCCAGATTGTACAGTAGCTCTAAGGCAGCACACATACTCCTTGGATCAACCACCAAAACTCCCTGCAATGTCCGAAGCTTGTACCTATCTTTTCTGGGCATTCTTCAGCAAATGAAATTTTACCCCTGGTGCTCCAATCCAGGTAGACACCTTTCTGCACTTCTTTACCTGGATATATCTGCTAGTAGGACAGCACAAAACTTTAGGTATCAGGCTTAGGTCCCTATTTTGCATGGTACACCCTCCGCAGACAGAAGGCCTAGGTTAAAGTTAAGCACAGCTACAGGCACACCAACTCACTAGGAAGAGACTGGGAGACAAGAGAACATTCAAATGTCAACCCAAATATTTATATCCTTCCTCAGAATGCACCAGTGGCAAAAACTGTCCTAGAGGAAGGCCAGGGAGACATCAATATTCATAACTCAGATTATTGTATCTTCTAAAACGATTTGCCCCAACAGCAGGCAGAAGCAAATCCCAAACATTTGGAAGTTTGAGGAAAACAAAACAATGCATCCATGTGTAGGCTGACTACAAGCTAGCAGCAGTAAATTCAAACCAGAGACACTACTGCTTAGAGCAAGATCCCTAAAATCAGTTTTTTAAAGATATTTTGACAAAGTAAAAAAATAGATTTCGTGGCAACACTTACTTCTGTTCCTGGCACAGTCCTCTGCTGATTCACCTCTCTGTAGTTCAGAGTCAATCCTCTTATGGGTTAAATGACTCTCAACGTCATCCAAACCATTTCTTGTAAGCTAAAGCCATCACTGACACACTTAGGGGGGATGCATGAATTAGGACTACCAACAACCCCCTCTAAAGGGAAAAAGAGGAAAGATCCATATTGTCAGGTGACCAGCCAGAAGACAGCAAAACTCAGGTTATTTATAATGGGATCTTTTAAAAATAGGATTAAAAGAAGGGGGGGGGGGGGGTTGCAAGACTCTAAAAAAAAAATAAAAGAGAGACTTTTCAAGTTTTTTTTACAATAAACAAAGTAAAAAAAAGTTACTTTACTTCTCTTTGTTTGGAACTTGTGTAGCCTCTGAGCTCATTAACAATTTTTTTTGTATTTTTTACCAGAACCGTCATTTACATTTTTGCACCTTCAATATAGTACAGTACATGGAGTCTGATTTACATTTAGAAACTGGCACAGATGGTAGAGGGGCTGAGAGCTTACAATCTAGCACCAACAACACTAGCATCCTTGCGTGTAACTTCGACTTTCTCTCCACTCAGCACAAAGAACTCACAAATGAAATGGAATATTTTTTTCCCTACATTATTTATTTGGAATTGCAGTTGCAATTTTGTTTTTGTTATTTTATTATTTTGATTTAATTTCCTCTGGCTGTGAGGCTGTCTTATTGACATCTGCATTATTGAAGTTAATTTTGTGCCAAGCACTGCGTAAGAAATTACAACTGTTTTACAGCTGGGCCCTGTGGAATACACAGGCTAAAAGCAATAAATGATTTGAATTTACCTCCTGAGCACCAAGCACAGGGGGGAGATGACCAGAGCTGGCATACATTCTCCCTGAGCTAAATGTCGTTATTTAAAGTGGTTGGGACAGCTTCTGTCATCGCAGAAAAATAATACAAAAGTTCTGGCTGGGCAATTAATAGAGGTTGTGGACGGGAAAATAAAAGTACCTGTCATTTTTTCCAATGTTCACCTGGCATGTGTAGACTGTTGTTTTCTCACTTTATAAACCAGAAAAAATAGGAGGGGGCTGGGAACCTAGCACTAAGAAATAAATCATGCCTATTTCTAAATGACTTCAGGGAGAGGCCACAGTGTTTGGACACGCATATATAGCTGCAATTATTTTTATAGGTTGACATGTGAGAGATGAAAATTGTTTAACTAACGAAAGCTTTCTCATCTATATGTACTGTAAGAATAGGTTCACACTTTTGCTTGTCGGGAAGGCATGAATATGCTCTTTAGCAGATGCTTGGCGGTGCCCATAATTGTTAATGGCACCCCCCACATCTTTAAATGTGGTTCAGTGCAGCTAGTTTTTGGAAAAAAATCTGAAACATTCTTTTTTGTGTTTCCCATGCATAGGTTAGCCAAAAAAAAATATACGTGATGCAAGGGAACACGTGAAAAATGCACGGAATCAAGCTCACACTTGGTTGCGCCTGTACATGTGAACCAATCCTAATGCCAACTAAATGTTTGCTGCACAGCTCAACATTATCTAAGTCTTTTATATTACATATGTGCTGTAAAATGTGAGAAAATGAAATATAGGCAGCTTACAAATGCTATTGTGTGAATGAGCAACACATCTTTATGTGTTTAATGCAGTGAACTAAAATAATCATAATTTCTACATCTTTGCTGTTGTTTTAATGCCCTGTTCCAGGATATTCTCCCTCCTCTGCCCACCACTCCCTCCCACCAGCCTTAACCAGATTGCTGGGTTAAAAAATAATCTCTATAATATTTTACTTTCCTTAAAGCAGTATTCCACCCAAAAGTACTCCTGACCCCCTGACATGTGATTTTTTTTTGGGGGGGGGGGGCTGCGGGTACCTAGTTTTGACAGGTACCCACTCCCACTTGGGCCGCCTAGGTAGCTTGAGCAGAAGCTCTCCTCTCCCCCTCCCACTCTGCAATCTTCAGCGACACGTCAGAGGTCCCAGAAGATTGCCCGGCTATTCAGGAGGTGCAGCGCACACCTGGATGTGAAGCCGCAAGCTGTCACAGCTGGGTGCCCACACTAGTGATGCCGACGCCATAGAGAGGAGAGGGAGAGGAGTGAGGCTTCAGGTGGCCACATCGCTGGATCGTGGGACAGGTGAGTGTGTGTTTATTAAAAGTCAGCAGCTACACTTTTTGTAGCGGCTGAATTTAAATAAACACAGAAACAGCAGGAACTCTGCTTTAAGCCATGGTCATTTGGCACTGCAGCTCTGAGTCTTCTTCCTTCTTCGGCCCTCCTTTAGGTGTCCACATGAGTGCCTGCCTGACATGGAAACTCAAGGTCCTCCTAGGATCCAGAAGAGAACAACACCGTCTCAGGGGAGTGGCACTGGGCCTGCGATCTTGGGGGTAGGCATCACAGCGCTGGATCAGCAGTCCTCCCAATGGTAACTGGAAGCAACTAGAAACCTGGAAGGGGGACTTAGATGTCTGGCTTCACAAGGTAAGAAAAAATGCATAGTAGTATGGGATAGATAGGGGTGGGAGGAATGGATAGTAAAAAATTATTTTGGTGAGGAATGGGGCTTTAAAAAAAAAAGAAAAAAAACCTTGAAAAGAAATTAATAATACACGTAAAAGGTGTCTGAAACACACTGTACTACAACTGCACTGAATTCGAAATGCAGAACTAGCCATAGGCATGTAAAATGAATTTTTATTATTAAGAGGGGAAGGACATAGTATATATAAAGTCAATTAAAAAAAAAGAAAAACAATTTGAATTGAGTATGGGATTGATATGTCCCCTGTCATGAGTTTTTTTCTTTTGCGGTCTGTCTGTTCAGTCCAGGAGCTTTCCCTTCATTTCCTATCCCAAACACACAACAGTAAGGATGGTCATACACCAGTAGAATTTTGCTAAAATGGAACTTTACCCATAACAGCTTGATAACAATTTATGTTTTTTTTTTTTTTTCAAAAATGTTTTGCAAAATATACAAATACATAAGGATGATGAAGAAAGATAATAAATGAAAAAGAAGGTACAATTAGGCTACTGGTTATACCAATATTAAACATGGTAGCAGAATATCATGTCCAGAGAAACAAGCCTCTGCATACACTACAAACACCTTTCCAAAGTGCTACTAACATGGCATAGTATAACCTCCTACTAACACATTCCTACTTCTTTGGAAACTTGGACAGCGAAAGGGATCCCTCACTAGTAGCTAGAGGAATCATAACCAAATATAGATAAGAAAATGTTTATAATAGTTACAACCTAGGGTACTGACCAGGGTTAGTGTCAATTATAATGCAGAAACAAATAAGATTGGGATTAGGGTCCTTAAGGGGTAATAGAAGGGCAAATAGTCAGTCCTCCTATTGAGTTCATCAGGTCCGCCTTGGCATACCATTCCATGAATTGAAAAGAAGACATTATTGTTGTAATTCTGGAGCTGAAAAGGTTGACTCCATAAAGGATCTCCAGTGGGTAAAAAATCGTTTGGTGGGTCCAAAGTTTCAGACCATCTTGTTTGATGATAGTGATGGGAGGGACTTCCGGGGAGGTCCAAGCCTTTAGAAGGACCCTACAGGTCGTCAATAGACTAAGAAGGGCATAGGAGGGCAGCGGTCTCAATCTTGAGTTTCCTGCCGTCAATTCTTGTTCTACATAGCCAAACAAACACAGCAAAGGGGTCTTGGGTAAGGATATCGCTGTGACTCTGTATATGTAGCAAAAAACTTGGTCCTAATAGGAACTGACAGGTGTGCAAGTCCAAAAAGAATGCAGCAGGGAAGGTCTACTAGCCCCACACCAGGGGTACGTGGCCAACAGTGGGTTGGCAGGATCCATGGAGGCTGGAATATAGGCCCTGTGGAGAATCTTGAGTTGTGTTTCCCTGAATAGCTCATTGCCCAATTTGTAAGTGGCCCTGTAGCCCTCCAAAAGTTTGTCTTCATCAGCCGCCTCTGGAATCTCCTTGGGCCAAACTTTGAAGAGGGAGGCATGGGTGAAGGATGTCTTGTGCAATAATATCTATATGTATAACATACATATAGAATATCATTTTTGTTTGAGCACTCTGTCCATCACTGGAATCTGTGGGGGCCCCTTCAGGAAGCTAAGCAAGGATTTTAAATAGACTAATATTTGATGAAAATAAAAGGCCAGATGCAAGGGAAGACTATAGTCCCTAGCAACCTCTGTGAAGAATCTAATTTGGCATGTATCTGGACTAAGCAGCAATGTCACCTTAGTCAGACCCAGGGGTTTCCAACTCAAAATAGGTTTGTGTTACAAACCTGGTAGGAACCTGGGGTTGTCATGGATAGGCAGATTGTAAGAAATAGACAAGGGGGCCTTCAGAATCTTGCAGATCTCCCACCGGGCTACCACCATGTCATGGATTAAGAGGTTATTACGCAAATGCGTAGGCAAAACCCAAAGAGGAAAGCGAAGCACCGCTGAAAGACTGTAAGGAGAGGCAACAACAGTTTCTAGATCGCAGTTAGAGTAAATTGAACTATTGGAGAGCCTCTAAGTAGACAGGATTGAAAAGGTAGAAAGGTTGTATAACCGTATATCTGGCAGTCCCACTCCACCATCACTCTTGGGAAGGTGTAGCTTAGGAAACGCTATACCTGGTCCCTTAGAGCGTCAGTAAAATGTAGAGGCAGCTTTGTTGGAAGCTTTAATAGCTGTATATTTAAGTAAAAGAGGCAGTGTCTGCATGGAATACAATAATCTGGCAAATGAGACCAACTTACACAAGTGACACATATCAAGGAGTGAGATCGGTAGAGTCCTCCGTATTTCCAGCTCCCGAAAGACTGTATTTTAGATATTAAAGGAGGACAGTTAAGGCGATATAATGATGAAGGTTACCAGCCTATATGAATGCCCAAGTAGGAGATATAACTTTTAGCCATTTTAGGTGGGGACAAGAAGGCCTACAATGCAGCATAGGTTGCGCTGAGGGGAAGTATCTCACTTTTGGAGAAAATAATATGAAAGCCCGAGCAGAGATGACAAACTGAGAATAAATTTTGTATAAAGACCAGATCCAAGGTCATGGACAAGGATAAAATCAAAACAACATTCGCAAAAAGCGTTGCACAAAGTTTTATCCCCGACCATGATTCCGCTGGGCTGGGGATGAGTATTGAGAATTTGTGATAGAGGTTCAATCACCAAATTGAAAAGTAAGGGAGACAGGGACAACCTGATGTTAGAAAAGACTTTTTCTGGATTGAGTGTAATATTAGCAGTATCTGATTGAGGATGGAGTTTAGCATGTTCCAAGGCTAATATGACCTTCATGATGTTCAATTCCTTCGATCTGCCACAGACAAAACCAGCTTGAGCCGGATGAAGGAGATTCAGCTGCAGATTGGCAAGCCGGGAGGCCACTATTTTGGACAAAATTTTAGCGTCCATGGTAATCAACTAAATGGGATAATATGATCCAGGAAGGATCAGGTTTTTTTTGCAAATAAAAAAACCTGTTGCCAATAACTTGATAAACACCCTTAAGCCTGTGGGAGATAGGGACCCCCTCCCACATTCCCGAGTAGACATGGAGGAGCGGATGCAGGATATACAATTTTGATGAGTACCTATTGGGTCCTGGAGCCTTTCTGTTTGACAGATGCTTAATGGTAGACTGAATCGCCGACAATGAAATGGGTGCATTCAGGTCAGCCAACTGGGCTATCATCAGTGTTGACCACCATAAGGAAGCCAGAAGGGAACTTGCCTTGGTCTGATTTATGGGTTCATTGGAATAAAGCTGTTGATAATAGTCAGCTAACAGGGACACTATATCCGAGGGTGAGAACCTAAGGACTCCATCTGGGACTCGCAAGGAAAGTCCCCATCTTACCAGTGTTGTTACCAATCTATGGTATTGAAGTGCTTGGTAAGAGGACTTGATCCATTCCATTTGCCCTGTCCACATGTCAAACTGATGTTTTACAGTTTGCCAGATGTGCCTATTGCCTGGAGAATGATTAGTGACAAGAGCAGACTAAGCTCGGCAGAGGGCTGCATTCACCTGGGGAAACTGGAAACAAGGAATGCTTTTTGAATTGGGCAGTGTAGGAAATAATTTCCCCTCTAAGGACAGCTTTGTCCGCCTTCCAGAAAAGATTGGGGTTCCAAACATGGCTTGTATTGGAAAGCAGATATTTGTTCCTCGCTGTGTGAACAGCATGATGAAAGTCTTCATCATCTACCAGGTATGAAGGAAAACGCCAAGGCCTGGACCTGCCTAGAGGTTTAAAATCTGCCAGGGAGATAAGGATAGGACTGTAGTCAGAAATTGCTGTAATAGGGAAAAGGAAAACAAAAAATAATCAATGCGCAAAAAAGAATCATGTTGGAGGGACTGAGTGAATCATGAAAGGAAAAG
The DNA here is from genome assembly GCF_965119305.1 of Pelophylax lessonae. Classification (NCBI taxonomy): domain Eukaryota; kingdom Metazoa; phylum Chordata; class Amphibia; order Anura; family Ranidae; genus Pelophylax; species Pelophylax lessonae. The sequence goes on from NC_138774.1 coordinate 82,813,712, forward strand.
ATTTGCATCCTAAAGTTTAGGAAGTTTACGTAAGTGCTTGAGATCATTTCCGGACAGATAATCTCCTGAAGGAGGGCCACATCTGCTTGGAGATGTTGCAGGTGATGGAAAACCTTCATCTTTTTGGAGGGGGATCTCAGTCCCTAAACATTCCAAATTATTAACCTCAAATCACAACATTATAATCAAAGCTATGGTAGGAGTGGTGTAAACCTCTATAAGGAGGAACCCAGACTCACAAGGGTAGCTTTTGAACCCAGAAAACCATTGGGCAGGAAGAAATAATGTCAAACCAGGTTGAATAGAAAAAAAATAACATAACTGATTCCCAAAATAAGGTTAAAAATCCACAAAAAAAAAAAAAAAAAAAACGAAAACCATATGGACTTTTTCCACATAAGTGGATACATAAAACAAAACCAAGGTTGACTAGCTTTTAATGCCTGCACCCCAAGGGCAGATAACCAATACACAGAGGGCACCCCTGCCTGTGAACAGGCATGCCCCAGAAATCTGTGATTGCTCCTACAAATAAGAAAGGGAGAAATATGAAACTGGTGCCCCTAACAGAGTGTTTGGCTTAAAAAATAAAATTCAGTTGGCCATATGGCCCTCCATGAGAAAAGAAAAGACCATGACTGTTAAAGTGTGCTTAGACACACATTGGGGAGCACCTGAATTTAGAGACAATAAAACACATAACATAAAAGGTTAGTGACTACTCAGAGGATACCAGAATGTTCGGCCGGGTTATCAGAGTGCAGCCATTTATGTGGTAGCTTCCTCAGGCTGCGTTACAGCTTAGGGGATCCAGGATCCTGTGGGGCCAAGATCTGCTCCATTGCTTCTCCTTGTGAGTTATCAGACTAAAAAGTTTTAAGTAAATGAATAAAAAGCTGACCATTGAAAGCAGCACATTAGTATTAAATAATAACTGACACTTTTTCTGGACAGCTTGGTCTGCTAAAAGAAGTTAGAAACAACAGACTAATCCTCTCTATACACTGTACGAAAAATCATTCAAACTAATTTTCGAAAAAACAAACACTCGGGGGAACAAACAATAGTGTCAACATGTAATGACTGATAAATCATTCAAATGACATTAATGAATCCCTTTTTTGTTAGTTTTTTCACATATACTGTACCTAGTGCAAACAGTTTAAACAAGAAACACATTAAAGAGGTAGTATACTCATTCATTGTACTTTACATACTTAAAATCGTATGTGTGCATATAATATTTTTACCTTTCTCCTTTGCCGCTCACTTTTTCTGTTGCTTAGATATTTTGTTTGTAATTTCTAATGATGTCACCCGCGCATGCTCCGTTCATCCAGATTTTCCGGCAAGTTATTGCTGCTGCCGGAATAATGCAGGGTCTCTGCTGGGGCTGCGTCATTTCCTTTACTAGACGTCAGCCCCATGCTCTCTCGAGACTCCGTCCGTCCCCATTCAGGCATTCCTCAACTACCCCATGTGACTTGCAACGTCACAGGGGAGTGATAGTGAAGAGAGCCGAAGATGTGAGGAGAAACTGCGGCTAGTGCTCATGCGCGGGATTTCTGAACAGACCGAACACTGAGAAGAACAGGGAAACAACAGTAAGGATGGCGGTGCTAAACATGAACAAAAACACAGCAGAACGGGATCAATAAGAGATGTAAGGATGATTTTTTATCATTTGCTTTACAGGCTATGTGATTAACAATGACTTATTACGGGCTTTAAATTTAAATTGAGAAAAAAACGTCTGAGTATACTACCGCTTTAACCTTTTAATTTATCGTTCGTTCCGCAGAAAATTTTACAAACTTGTCCTTCGTTTTTTTGGCTCAAAAACTGATTACTGATTTGTGCCCAGTAACTGGCCAAAAAACGAACGAACTGTTCAAATGAGTGAATTTCGGCCGATTTTTCATATAGTGTATGGCCAGCATTACCAGCAGGATCACCAGCAGGATCACCAGGTGAAAATAAGGAGAAAAAAGACAAACAAATTACATTTTTGCTTTTGGGTGTAGATATGATTTAGGCCTATCCTCAGGTCTGTGGTGGCACAATCTTTTAAATGAGTTACCAAAGCATTTTAATATGGGGTTTTCCATTCAGATGAGTGGAAGAAAAGTAGCTTGTTAGAGCAAGATGGAAGAAAAATCACTTTGGTCGGACAAATTAAAACAATATGCTTATTCTAGATGTCCAGGAGGAGGCTTTGAACTGTCATAAAGCTCATGGAAATACGTCTATAACAGAGTCATCAATAGGAAAATTCTTCTGGCAGAGTTCCAAGGAACAGTCAGTAGGAAAGGACATCTTTATAACCAGAAACAGGTGTGCCACCTCCATGCTGACATGAAAGCCTAACGAGAGGTTTATGGTTAGTGTTCTTGTTATGGGGACAATCTGCTACATGCCCCAGAGATGAATGAGCCGTGCTGTTCCTAAGTCCTTGTCGGTTTAAATTTTATGGGGAAAGAAAAAGATCTTGCATCTTGTGTTCTCCCGCTACTGAAAATAAACACAGCTTGTTGGCAGTGGATGCAGACCTTATTGGGATACAGGAAACAATACTTCTGTATCAGGCAGACCTTCGCTCACTGTAGAACAACTTAATTAGAAAAGCTAGCTGATGCCCTTAACATTTCCCTGGCTCGTAAAAAGCTTTTCTTTAAAGTGTAAAGCAAATTGGGCATAAAAATCAGAAACCTTAGGAGATCATGTTGATGGACAGTAATGCTGAGCCTGTGTTACCTTAAAGGGTAACCCCACTTTTGTGGGAAAAAATAGCGAATAAAAAAAAAATATATAGCATATACTATTTGCGACTCAAGTAATTGAATGTTATTAAAAATTACCTTTCCTTTTTAACCTGCAGCTCTGTCATTTTCTATAAAATGCAATACAATACATCTACCTGGAGGTGTTCTGTATACAGAATGGGTAGAGAATGCCCCCAAAAACATAATTTCCTGCTTTGTGATCAGCTCACTGATTTTCCCAGAAGTCTGCACCAAGATTTTTGACATCCCCTGAAACAAAAATGTCATTTTTGGTGAGCTACTCCCAACAGGAAACCATGTATAAAGGGATGCAGACCCTGCAATTGTCCTCATTAGAGCCCTACAGGTGCAGCAGCTGATTGATAATTATGAAACCACTCCCATTATATTCACTTACCACATGGACACAGGCTTGCCTTTGACCAGAACTTGGATACTGCTTCTGCTCTGTCACCAGTTCCTGACCCCCGCTCCATTCTTGACCACGTCTCTGTCTTATCTTACTGCCCACCTGCTGTTGACCTCAGCTATTCCTGTGACCACGCTTCTGTTCCCAGCTCTGCTCTCACATCTGGTTCAAGTGCCTATCTGGCTGTCATCTGTATCAGCTCTGCCCATTGCAGCTAGTTCCTGTTTTTTAAGTCTGCTAGGAGCTCTGAGAAGCCTCACATCTGTAACAAAAGCCTGTGTGGAGTGTCCCTTTAAATTTGGCTGGATTAGCTACCATTCCTGACCTGATGTCCTGCCAGCCTGCCAGGATCTGCATCTCCTGCTGCAAGCACTCCCCTGCTGGCACTAGTTAGGGTTACAATGTTGTATATGGCATTTCTCGCTTTACTCATCTCCGTAACAAAGGGAAAGGTACTATGTAGACCACATAGGGAACTAGAAACCTTGCTTACTGATAAGAGTGCAGCGCAGGCAAAGAAGAAGAGGAAATTCTCAACTCACAAGTTTTCGGACATAGTTACAGTCAGGTCCATAAATATTGGGACATCAACACAATTCTCATCTTTTTGGCTCTATACACCACCACAATGGATTTGAAATGAAACAAACAAGATGTGCTTTAACTGCAGACTTTCAGCTTTAATTTGAGGGTATTTACATCCAAATCAGGTGAAAGGTGTAGGAATTACAACAGTTTGTATATGTTCCTCCCACTTTTTAAGGGACCAAAAGTAATGGGACAATTGGCCGCTCAGCTGTTCCATGGCCAGGTGTGTGTTATTCCCTCATTATCCATTTTACAAGGAGCAGATAAAAGGTCCAGAGTGCATTTCAAGTGTGCTATTTGCATTTGGAATCTGTTGCTGTCAACTCTCAATATGAGATCCAAAGAGCTGTCACTATCCGTGAAGCAAGCCATCATTAGGCAGGAAAAACAAAACAAACCCATCAGAGAGATAGCAAAAACATTAGGTGTGGTCAAATCAACTGTTTGGAACATCCTTAAAAAGAAAGAACACACCGGTGATCTCAGCAACACCAAAAGACCCGGAAGACCATGGAAAACAACTGTGGCGGATGACCGAAGAATTCTTTCCCTGGCGAAGAAAACACCCTTCACAACAGTTGGCCAGATCAAGAACACTCTCCAGGAGGTAGGTGTATGTGTGTCAAAGTCAACAATCAAGAGAAGACTTCACCAGAGTGAATACAGAGGGTTCACCACAATATGTAAACCATTGGTGAGCCTCAAAAACAGGAAGGCCAGATTAGAGTTTGCCAAACAACATCTAAAAAAGCCTTCACATTTCTGGAACAACATCCTATGGACAGATGAGACCAAAATCGACCTGTACCAGAGTGATGGGAAGAGAAGAGTATGGAGAAGGAAAGGAACTGCTCATGATCCAAAGCTTACCACCTCATCAGTGAAGCATGGTGGTGGTAGTGTCATGGCATGGGCATGTATGGCTGCCAATGGAACTGGTTCTCTTGTATTTATTGATGATGTGACAGCTGACAAAAGCAGCAGGATGAATTCTGAAGTGTTTCGGGCAATATTATCTGCTCATATTCAGACAAATGCTTCAGAACTCATTGGATGGCGCTTCACAGTGCAGATGGAAAATGACCCGAAGCATACTGAGAAAGCAACCAAAGGGTTTAAGGGCAAGAAGTGGAATGTTATGCAATGGCCAAGTCAATCACCTGACCTGAATCCGATTGAGCATGCATTTCACTTGCTGAAGACAAAACTGAAGGGAAAATGCCCCAAGAACAAGCAGGAATTGAAGACAGTTTCAGTAGAGGCCTGGCAGAGCATCACCAGGGATGAAACCCAGCATCTGGTTTGGTCTATGCATTCCAGACTTCAGGCTGTAATTGACTGCAAAGGATTTGCAACCAAGTATTTAAAAATGAAAGTTTGATTTATGATTGTTAATCCGTCCCATTACTTTTGGTCCCTTAAAAAGTAGGAGGCACATATACAAACTGTTGTAATTCCTACACCTTTCACCTGATTTGGATGTAAATACCCTCAAACTAAAGCTGAAAGTCTGCAGTTAAAGCACATCTTGTTTGTTTCATTTTAAATCCATTGTGGTGGTGTATAGAGCCAAAAAGATTAGAATTGTGTCGATGTCCCAATATTTATGGCCCATCCAGTTCAACCTGTGTAGGTGTGCGTGGCCGTAATCACCTCCCATATCCCTGAATGTTTTGATCCTTGAGGTGTACATCCAAGAGTCTTTTAAAAGAAGCCTTACTCCCTGCAGTAACTACCATATGTGGTAGAGAATTCCACAGTCTAGTAGCCCTTACTGTAAAGAACCCACTGTGTAGCCTGAGGTTAAAACGCTTCTCCTCTAATTGCATTGTATGGCCTCGAGTCCTCATGCATTCCTTGCGACTGAATAGTTTTTTTTCTATGTTGATATCACTGTTGAGGTATTTATAAATTGCTATCATGACCCCTTTTAGGTGTCTCCTCTCAAGGGAGAATAAATCAAGCACTTGTAAGCGCTCTTCATAATCAAGGTCCTCCAATCCCCTAATCAGTTTAGTTGCCCTTCTCTGGACTCTTTCCAGCTCTAACACATCCCTTCTGAGGACTGGCGACCAAAACTGGACAGAATACTCCAGATGCGGTTGGACCAGTGTTTTATAAAGTGGTAGGTTTTTAGTTTTTAGACAGATTTACAGGTATTTTTTTTTTTTGCACGTATTGAACAAATATAATAAAACCTTTCAAGGGTACATTTAAGAGACCAAAAGGGATCAAATACGTTTTAGGCAGTGTTAATATACTGTGGCTGCCTATTTTGAAGGAAAATTTCAGGTATGGCATTTTATACAGTTACATTGGTCCAGCCTGGACCAATGTAACTATGCAAATATCCTACCTATGGGATCCCACTAATAGCTGAATAGCACCATACTAGACATCTCTTCTCCAATGATTTTCACTAGCTTTTGGCTCCCGTGCTAAGCAGCTGCCATGCTACATTGTTAACACAGGAGGTTGGCCACTCAGCACAGGTGCAATTTAGAAAATGCTTTGCAGTTTCTCAATAAATATAAAGCATTTTGTGATTGGAGGTGGAGGACGTAACGTCACCATCCCACCTTTCCTCCTTTCCCAATCAGAGAGTACTTTGCATTTATTTAGAAAATGCAAAGTGACTTCTGAATTGTGCCCATGCCAAGCAGTCAATTTTCTGGGTACAGAATGCAGAGGGGTAGCTACTTGGCACAGGAATCAGAAGCTAGTTAAGGTCACTGTATCTACTACAGTGATTTCCATCTTCCACAGGATTCCGCAGGTATGCTATATGCAAAGTTACATTAGTCCAAACTGGACTGATGTAATTATGTGAAAGACCACTTGAAGACCAGGCTTTTTTTCTGACATTTGTTCCTTACAAGTCAATTCAGCATTTTTTGCTAGAAAATTACTTAAAACCACTAAACATTATATATATTTTTTTAGCAGAGACCCTAGAAAATAAAATGGCGGTCATTGCTATATTTTATGTCACAGTGTATTTGCACAGCAGTCTTGCAAACACAATTTAAAAAAAAAAAAATAACTTTGATGAATTAAAAAAAAAAAAAGTAAAGTTAGCCCAATTTTTTTGTATATCGTGAAACATGATGTTACACGGAGTAAATAGATTCCCGACATGTCATGCTTTAAAACTACAGTACTTTAAAATCTCCATAGGAGACATTTTATACATTTTTATAGGTTATCTGTTTAGAGTTACAGAGGAGGTCTAGCATTAGAGTTATTGCTCTTCCTCTAACAATCACGGCGATACCACACATGTGTGGTTTAAACACTGTTTACATTTGCGGACACAACTTATGTTTATGTTCACTTCTCCATGCAAGCATTGAGGGAATAAAGCGCTTTAAATTTTTAATTTATTTTTTATTTTACTTTTTATTTTTTATTTTTACACTGTCCCTGTAATTTTTATTTTTTTTTTACTTTTATTACTGTCACAAGGAATGTAAACATCCCTTGTGACAGTAAGAAATAGGCAGTGACAGGTATTCTTTATGGAGGGATCTGGGGTCTTTAGGACCCCAAACCCTTCCTCTGCACTTGAACGCATTAAAAACATCAATATCTGTGTTTTTGAATCCTTTCAAATTTTTAAAACTGACGCCTTCAAAACCCCAGTAAACTGGAAGTGACACTGTGGTGACGCTTCCAGGTTACAACATCGGAGACCTGATCAAAGCCGTTTCCGGCTTTATTCGTGTCCCTGACCAGCCGGCGGTTGTGCCGGCTGGTCGCTCGGATCTCCTGATGGGATAGGAGAGCCTGGGCGGAGCAATGGAAGGCGGCGGGATGTCCCCTCCAAGCTGCTTAGCTGCATCTGTTATTACAAGAAAGCCAATCGCCAGCTCTAAAAAACGGTACTGGGTTGATGCCTGCAGCTGCATCACCCCAGTACAACCACTTGAAGCAGAATGATGTACAGGTACATGATTTTGCGTCAAGTAGTTATAGAATAGAATTTTATCACTATACACATTGCTGTCAAGGGGAGCTGTGAGGGGTTAAGTGCTTAGGGAGGGTTTTAAGCTTAAGAAGATAGCTTAGAGGTTGTGTTACAGCTAAATGCTGGTCTTGCCTGAAACCTTGCACAATTATAGAGACTCCTTCCCTTCTACTGAAAATGCATGGTCTGATTTCACTACACACCCTGAGCTGCTCACAGCATGTGTTACAAGCTGCAGTAAGTTAGATAAAGCCTACCAAATTTTCTTGTTGAAGGATGTCTAGTATTACTTAACTCTTTTCTCCACAGCCTTACAGTCACTCACAAGCTCTTTTCATTCATTGGATTTGAGTTGTTTCACTCATGGAGGCTTAGCATCATATGTAAGGGTTATCTCAATTTGGCCACAAAAGTGGAAATACACTTTTAGTTTTTTTTTTAAAAAACAGGAAAGGGTTAAAGTTGGCCATAGATACTGTCGATCAAAACGTGGCTGGTTTAGCAGAAACCGGATAAATCTCGATCCCCGTGTGGCTGTCCCTGTTCAACAGAAGTCAATTGTTAAATCGACTTTTGTTAAATGGCAATGTTGGAGAAATTTTGTCAATGAGTGGCTGCAGCCAATCATTCTGACAGTGGAGAGTGCCGCTATTAGAATGCAATGTCTTGCTTGTGTGGCAGCCAGCCCGCTGGCTGAACGAAGAAAATAATAAAAATAAAACAACCCATCTATAACCAGCTTTAGAGTAGGCAGCTTTAAAGCAGGGTGCTTCAATACAGGAAGAGCCAAAATTGATATTGTCACTTTACTGGCGCTGGGAAAAAAATGGTGCAATTACCTTACTGTCCTTTAAAGTATAATTTAAGGCAAAACTTAACCAACGCTAAATCTGTTCTCTGCCACATTTTAATCCTAATCTATCTAACCCTGTAAAGCAAAAATTGCTTTACTTACCTACAGTATTTTGCAGCCTATCCAGTCCGGTCGCAGCATCAGCTGTCAGCAGCGGCTTCAGCACGGATGCGGGTGCAGGAGAGGCAGCAGACAACAGAAGCCCCATAGTAACTCCATGGATGATATCACTTCCCTGGCATTTCACAGCCGTTGCCAGTCCTCTCCTGCACACAGCATCCGCCACTGGAGACCAGACTGGATTGGCTGCAGAATAGGTGGGTACAGCGATTTTTATTTTACAGGGTTAGAAAGATTAGGGTTAAAATGTGGCAGTGAGGAGGTTTAGAGTTAGGTTTTGTCTGGACTTACATTTTAAAATATTTTATTTTTGAATTCTAAGAAGTGCGCATAATTTGAATGTAAAGACACTTTAAAGAGTGGTGTATTAAACCCTGGTACAGCTTTAAATTTGGTGTTCCAAAATCTTAAGTTACAAAAAGGCATAGGCTTTCACACAGCAGGATGGCTTGGATACTGAGACATCAACAGGATAAAAAACAAATGTCTTCTGTAGGCAGACTTCACCCCCTCCAAAAATTCAAGATGAAAATGGAATACCTCTACAATGTTTAGTTTGTACTGACTATAAATAATGAGAATTTGCTGTGCAATTCCATCTTGTGTTTGCTGCTGTGAATTCAGCTTTCCTGGGGGTTCTGGCTGACTCATGTATTTCTTTTTATATGAGCAGCTGAATAACTGCTTTTCCCTCCCCTGTGCAGTGAGCAATATCCAGGGTTAAAGTCTCCCGCTGTCTAACACAAGCTGATCAAGCAAGAAAGCCAGCTTCGCCCTAACCTGCTGAGAGTCCCCCAACAGCTTAGATCCAGACCAGACTTCTACGGCCTCAATATTAAGGAGTTATTTTATGTCTCTGACGCCTGGAGCTACTGCTCTTACTTCCCGTTTTGGAGTTAAATTGTCCTTGAGAGACACCTAGCCGAGGTCCTGTTTTATGAAACTTTCCCGAGGAGCAACTCTTGCCCTTTTTACTATCACTTTGGTAATATATGGCTCAATCACAGATGCGGCTAAGGAAGTAATTTCGGAGTCAGTTAAAAGTGTGATTGCACTTAAAAGAGCTGACGTGGAAAAGACTATCACTGCTGCAGTGGAACGGACCGCAGAGAAAATTGACACTGCCCATGGTGGAAACAAGAAGAATCTGGATATGGAGACATTAGTATTTACCTTTGGTTAATGATGAACACCTTGGCAAAATTATACAATTAAATGTGAGATCTTGCAAGTCTTCCCTGGCAATGTGCTTTCAGTCTTAATAAAATAGACCCACAGAGAGACCAACGGAGGCAAGGGGGTGTAGGTTTCAGACTTTGGATTCATATCTATCTATCTATGGATTCATATCTATCTATCTATGGATTCATATCTATCTATCTATCTATCTATCTATCTATCTATCTATCTATCTATCTATCTATCTATCTATCTATCTATCTATCTATCTATCTATCTATCTTATCTACTGTATCTATCTTTTTTGATGAACATATACTGTATGAAGAAATTAGTTTACTTTAGTATACCTTCAATAATTAAAAATGGTGAGAACAGGCAGCACGGAGTCTGCATTAAGGATGATCGAACTTTTGAAAAGTTTGGTTCGACCAGAACACCCGAATTTCCCGAAAGTTCGGTTTGGATTCCAGAACCCCATTGAAATCAATGGGACCCAAACTTCTGGAATCAAAAAACACCATTTTGAAGCCCTAAAACCCAATAAATGCCCCTAAAAAGTGCCTAGGGTTCTGGGTCATGCCCCAGGGACTATGAATCAGGCAAAAAAAGTTCTTAAAAATTGTTGTTTTTGATATATATATATATATATATATATATATATATATATATATACCCCTAACCCAGAATCTGCATAGTGGGGTCACCCTGACATGGTAGAGTTTGGTCACCCTGACATGGCAGAGTCAGTTCACCCTAAACTACACTACAGTCACCCTGACATGGCAGAGTCAGTTCACCCTAAACTACACTATGGTCACCCTGACATGGCAGAGTTAAGTCACCCTGACATGGCAGAGTCAGTTCACCCTAAACTACACTACGGTCACCCTGACATGGCAGAGTCAGTTCACCCTAAACTAGAGTATGGTCACCCTGACATGGCAGAGTCAGGTAACCCTAAACTACACTACGGTCACCCTGACATGGCAGAGTCAGGTCACCTAAACCACACTACGGTCACCCTGACACTTAAAGCTATCCCTACAAAAACAAGATTTTTGAATCTAACTATAGTGGTATATAGTACCCTAACTACACTGCATATCCCTTTCCTCACACTAACAATTGCAAAATGACACTGGAGCTTTACAAGCAGCAGGAGAAACACAAATGCTTCCACTCTCTTCCACAGCCTCTGTATTACAGTGCTAGAATTTTGGCGGGGCTATGTTATATACTGGGGGGCGTATGGGGGGCGTATTCACTCCTGATTGGCCTCTGGACCCCGTAGTCACTCCAATCACATTTTACTGATGTTTCTGGGCCAATCATGGGCTTTTAAAGCCCAGTTCCTGTCCCATTGCATTATGGGCGGTTCTGGTGGTCGAATTCCGAACTTTTACCGCAAAAAGTTCAGAATTCGGCCGAATTTCGACCACCCAACCTTCGGGTCGAACCGTTCGATCATCCCAAAGACACAAAAAAAAACAAGCTGATATGCTAATTAGTTATTGTCTAAGTTCACCCTAATTTGTGGGTCTACAGCCTCCTATGGCAGACCCTGGTAATACTCCCTTGAGTGGATAATGCAACTCTAGACTCTAGTATGCATTTCAAGCACAGAGCCACAAAAAAAGTAAGATTAGAAGTGTGGCAAAGATTGAAACACAGTTATGGTAGAATAGATGGGGAATGGTAACATTTGAGAATAATTAAAACACAGTTTTGGAATGCATTCTGTCCAATCCTTTATTGTTGTGTTATGTTTTGAGTACAAGTCTAGTTTAAAGGGAATCTGTCAAGGAAGAAATATAGTGGCTGCCATTACCAATTTGATTTAGTGTGGATGAAAAACAAAAAGAACTGGACTCTGTCCTGGGACCAAGTCTGTTTAACTTGTTCATAAATTATATAGAGGTTGGTACAAATAGTTCAATCTCAGTGTTTGGTAATGATACAAAGTTAAGCAGGGCAATAACTTCACAACAGGTTTACAGTGGGTATAGAAAAGACCCCCCCCCCCATTCCCTTTAAAATAATCCCATGTTGTTGCTTTGCAGCCTGAATTTAAGGCATACCCAGTTTTTACTCAGTGTATCTTATAACATCCAAGTGAAAAATATAACACCAACATGGCAGAAAAAAATAAAAATAAATAAAATAACAGAATCATTGAGTTGGAAAAAGGATCACCCCCTTGTGTCAGTATTTTGTTGATCCACATTTTAGCTTTAATTACAGCCTTTAGTCTGTTGGGATATGTCTTTACTAACTTTGCACATCTAGACTTTGCAATATTTGTCCACTCTTCTTTGCAGAACTGTTTAGTTCAGTTAAAGTTAAATGTGATGGTGACCATTTGTGGACTGCAGTCTTTAGGTCATTGCACAGATTTTCAATGGGGTTGGAGTCTGGGGCATGCAAGGACATTCACCTTTTTCTCCTTCAATGACTGTGTGGTCATTTTCTGTGCTTTGGGTCATAGTCATGTTGGAAGGTAAACCTTATTCCCCGTGACAATCTTTTGGCAGACGGCAGCAGATTTTCCTCAAGAATTAGGCATTATTTTGCTTAATCCATTTTTCCTTCTATCCTGACAAGTGCTTCACGTCCCTGCAGCAGAGAGGCACTCCCATAATATGATATTACCACCTTAATGCTTTACTGTAGAAATGGTGTCATTTGGATGGTGAGCTGTATTGGATTTCCTCCAGACATATTGATTGGTGATGAAACCAAATAATTTGATTTTAGTCTCATGTGATCACAATACCTTTCCCATGTTTTCTTAGAATCGTCAAGGTGTGTTTTGGCAAAGCTCAGTGGTGACTGCATGAAGCCTTTCTTGAGGAGTGGCTTTTTTTTTTCAACCCTCCCATACAAGCCACATTTGAGGAGAATTTGTGATATTGTTGTCACATGCCCACAATGGGTTGCTGTAGGCCTCTTGGTAGCTTCTATGACCAGTTTCCTCCTGGCTCTTTTATCCAGTTTGGAGAGATGTCCTGATCCAGGGAGGGTCTGTGTTGCACCAAATACCTTGCACTTCTTCATTGATTAGACCTTTTAATTTTTTTTTTTTTTTTTTTTATCCGTTTGCCTGTCCACAATTTTATCCAGGAGATCCTGGTTTAAGTCCCTTGCCAACCTTCAGTTGCACTACCAGGGACCTAAACATGCCTTTTCCTGCTGAGCCAATCACAATTACCCAGCTGATCACAGTTAAAAGTCGAATAGCTTTGTGTGCCATTTAGATGATTAGCTACATCTGATTGAGTTTACAAGTCATTTTTAGAAGGAGCTGATCTTTTTTTAACTCAGTGATTCTGTTTTTGATTTTTTTTTTCTGACATGTTGGTGTTATATCTTTATTTGGATGTTATAAGTTGCACTGAGTAAATACAACTGGATAAACCAAAAACTGTGCCTGTCTTAATTTCAGGCTTCAAGCCAACAAAATGTGATTATTTTAAAGGGGTAAATCTTTTCTAAACCCACTGTAGCAATTATACAAAAAGACATACTTAAAATAGAGGGGTGGGCAGTTAAATGGCAAACGGAGGATTTAATATTGAAAAATGTGAAGTAATGCATTTGAGAGCTAGAAATATGAATGCAAGTTACTCACTAGAGGGAGAACCTCTGGGGGAAGACAAGGATTAAAACGCATCTTAACAGGCTCAGCAATAGCATGCAATGCTAAGTTGCAGAAATTAAGACCAGCAGACTATTAGCATTCATTAAAAGGGTATTTACTCAAGAGATAAAGCAATAATACCACTTTACAAAACTCTGGTTCGACCACATCTTGAGTTTGCCATCCAGTTTTGGTCACCAGTACTCAGGAAAGATGTGCTGGAACTGGAGAGAGTCCAGAGTAGGGCAAATAAGGGGGCTGAGGACTTCAGTTATGAGGAATGACTACAAATATTAACTTATTCTCCCTGGAGAAGAGGTGCTTAAGAGGGTATATGGTGGCAATATAGAAATCATTAAATGGTGACTCTAGTATTGGAAAGAAAGTATATAATCGAAGGTCTCTAAGAATGACATGTCGCCACACCATGAAGTTTGACAAGAAGCAGTTCAATCATACCCTGCCTAAGGGGTTATTTATTGTTAGATCAGTGAGGATGGGAAAATCCCTTCCACAGTTGGCGGGGTTAGCAGAGAGCAGAAAACACTTTTAGATGTGTTTCTTAGTAAACACAAAGTACTGGGATATGGAAAATGGTAGTGACATGAACACACAGCACACACATGTTGAACTGGATGGACCAGTGTCTTTATTAAACCGTATTAACTATGTAACTATGATTGACACCCCATTTCTAAATATAGCATGAAAATATTAGAGAGGACATTGTATAAATGTACTGATGTTCACCCCCCTAAAGTGATTCTGTACCTAAAGTGCAAATCCAGCTATTGCGTATATATGCAAAGGCTGCATTGTCAGGTCAATGTACAGTAAAATACAGTTCTACTGCTAAATTTACTCCAATTTTTGAGGCCTGTCATGTTACACATGCATTGTTGTTTGTTTGTCTTTAAATAATTTTGTCCTTTCTTCACTCAGTAGCTAGGGGATGTGCTGTGTAGTTAGTCCCACCTTTCTTCTTCTTCATGCTTTAGTCTCCATTCATTATATGTGCAGTATTCTGCTGGAGCTAGACATCCTTTAACTTTTTGACTTGATCTGATGTTCATCTGTTATGATCTTTGCAAGTTTTTGGATTCAAACTTTTAGCAATCTGCAGGATGCCATTTGAATCGAGTCATTGTCTGCCAAGCTACTAGACTGCAAGTTAAGCTATCTCACCACAACTGCATCAGTTATAGAGATCCCAGTTTCAGTGCTTAGATTGCAGAAGCAGAACAAGGCAACATTTCCATCACCAAAGACTGTTAACAACCCTTGCAACCATAAGCAGTAGTCCTGTACTATAACCCATAGTCATAAACAGAACATTTTCTTATTTACTGGTCCTAACCTGGCTTAAAAATTGTGGCAATGTATTAATTAACTGTATCTTTTTTGATAGGAAAAAAAGAGTGATTGAAATAAATGCTATTTTGCCGTCTATAGCAATGGGCATACTGTACCTAATGGTGAACCTGACCCTGACGATGGTTGAATTGACAACAACTATATCTTGCTTTTCCCCCAATTCTCCCTATGGCACATGCTACAGCTAAAGACTTTTTCTTATGCATGCATCAAACAAACAAAAGGATAGCAGCTGCTTGATCAATGAAAATGTATGTAGTTTGTCACAATAAGATGGGAATTAACAAAGTGCAAAAAAAAAAAATTATGAAAAAGTCTCCAGCCCATAGCCTAGCAATCAAAAAAGAGGACCTGTCCAATCTGTTATAGGTTTCAGAACAGAGGGCTTAATTGAGCACATTATCTCCTCTAACACACAACATTTAGTCCAACAGGCATTATCTGCTCAGGAAGAGCAGGGAACAAATCTGGCATTGTATGCAGAGATTTGGCCTAAACTCTGATGGGATTTTCTGGTGTTGTACCCAACTATACAGCTGCTATCATCAGCTGCATGAAGCAGAGCTTTTACAGTCACCTACAGCCATATTGAAAAAGGTTTATTTATTCCTAAGTGCATTAACCCATAGTAGCCAATCAGAACTCATCTCGTACTGGTCTGACTTCAGCAGAGTACTTTGCCACTGGCACTGTACTAAAATGTAGCAATTAAAGGGTCAATCCAACCAGAACTGTTATGTTAAACACTTGCTGACTGATATACGTATCCAAACATCCTGCCAGCAGGTGATTATTACAAGATCATGGCTGGTACTGTTTTTTTTTTCTGCCGGCGATCAACCATTTTGTGAAAGTGATCTCTTCCTCCATCTCCTCTGTGATAAATTAACCTTTTTTTTGGGAAAAAAAAAAAAAAGATAAATGAACCTAGAAGCAACAAGGATTTGGTCACTTCTGGTTTCAGAGCTGTGATTCCCTGGATGTTACAGGCAGGGAAGAAGATAACGAAGCACACTGTGTGCTTGGTTAGCTGCTTTAGAGGAAATGGAGACATCAGGGGGTCTAACAGACCCTCGATGTATCCAAAAAGAGTACCTGTCTCATGCCCAAAGCTTTGACAAGGGGGATTATTAGCCCCCTTATGATAGCAATAAAGTTAAAATAAAAAAATTAAAAGTGTAAAAACAATAAATTCATATAAAATAAATAATAAAAATGTTTTAGAGACCAGGCCTTTAACACTTTTTGTTTACATGTAAAAATTTGCATTTTTTCCTGGAAAATTACTTAGATCCCCAATCAATATACAGTATCTCACAAAAGTGAGTACACCCCTCACATTTTTGTAAATATTTTATTATATCTTTTCATGTGACAACACTGAAGAAATGACACTTTGCTACAATGTAAAGTAGTGAGTGTACATCTTGTATAACAGTGTAAATTTGCTGTCCCCTCAAAATAACGCAACACACAGCCATTAATGTCTAAACCGCTGGCAACAAAAGTGAGTACACCTCAAGTGAAAATGTCCAAATTGGGCCCAATTAGCCATTTTCCCTCCCCGGTATCATGTGACTCGTTAGTGTTACAAGGTCTCAGGTGTGAATGGGGAGCAGGTGTGTTAAATTTGGTGTTATCACTCTCTCATAATGGTCACTGGAAGTTCAACATGGCACCTCATGGCAAAGAACTCTTTGAGGATCTGAAAAAAGAATTGTTGCTCTACATATAGATGGCCTAAGCCACAGGTGTCAAACACAAGGCCCGCGGGCCGAATCCGGCCCTCCAGGTCATTTTATGTGGCCGTCGCACCTCTCCTGTAGCTGCAGGAGAGCTCCAGTCCTCCTCCAGACCTTCTACTTTCTGCTTTCCAGCAATGCCTCTAGCTTCTTCCCAGCAGCACCACAAGGTAAGGTAGGTGCACTGTGATGTAAGGGAAAGTGGGGGACTCAACTTTTGATGGTGGAGAGGCTCTTGACGTCTTATGTAAGGGTAGGGGATGCTCTTGACATCTAGTCTTACAGATACAACCGGCCCTTTTGAGGGCAATCATAATGCTGATGCGGCCCTCGATTAAATTGAGTTTGACACCCCTGGCCTAAGCTATAAGAAGATTGCCAAGACCCTGAAACTGAGCTGCAGTACAGTGGCCAAGACCATACAGTGGTTTAACAGGACATGTCCCACTCAGAACAGGCCTTGCCATGGTCGACCAAAGAAGTTTAGTGCACGTTCTCAGCATCATATCCAGAGGTTGTATTTGGGAAATAGATGTATGAGTGCTGCCAGCATTGCTGCAGAGGTTGAAGGGGTGGGGGGTCAGCCTGTCAGTGCTCAGACCATACGTCGCACATTGCATCAAGTTGGTCTGCATGGCTGTTGTCCTAGAAGGAAGCCTCCTCTCAAGATGATGCACAAGAAAGCCTGCAAACAGTTTGCTGAAGACAAGCATGCTAAGGACATTACTGGAACCATGTCGTGTGGTCTGATGAGACCAGGATAAACTTATGGCCTTGGGCTGCGTGAGTGCTGCAGCACTGCAGAGCTACAGTTCATTGAGGGAAGCATAAATGCCAACATGTACTGGGACATACTGAAGCAGAGCATGATCCCTTCCCTCTGGAGACTGGGCTGCAGGGCAGGAATCCAACATTATAACGACCCCAATCACAGCTCCAAGACGACCACTGCCTTCCTAAAGAAGCTGAGGGTAAAGGTGATATACTGGCCAAGATTCTTTCCAGACCTAAACCCTATTGAGCATCTGCGGGGCATCCTCAAATGGAAGGTGGGGGAGCGCAAGGTCTCTAACATCCACCAGCTCCATGATGTCGTCATGAAGGAGTGGAAGAGGATTTCAGTGACAACCTGTGAAGCTCTGGTGAACTCGCCATATGGAACTTAAAGAAGTTGTAAAGGCTGAATTTTTTTTTTTTTTAACCTATATGCATTCTCTGTATTAGGTTAAAAAACCTTCTGAGTGCAGCCCCCCCCCCCCTACTTTATACTTACTTGAGCCTATCTTGATCCAATACTGTGCATGAGAGCAGTACTTCTCAAGGTCCTCTCCCTCCTCATAGGCTCTGAGACAATCCTCCACATCTTCTAATCCACTTAATTCTCCTCACTCAGTTTGAGGTTCATCAGACCACAGTCATATTCCTCCTAGCCTTATTTAGTGAGTTACTGACCTGAAACAAACCAATGTGCGCTGTCTGCCGATCAGTAAAAGCAATATTAAACCCAAAAACAAAAAAATAGATATTGCAGCTTACAGGTCCTTACAACAGGTGGCTGCATTCGCTTTCTTTCTTTTTTTTTTTTTTTAAGAATTTTTTATCTTTATTTTCACCAGATGATCTGGCCAGGAACATACTTCCTATCTTATTGTGACTTCATTCTATGGAGGAGCAGCAGAGATACCGTTGCACAGCAGCATCATCAATCTTGGAAGAGGGTAGGTGTTAGATGCATTAGGATTTTCTTTTGACTTGACTAACAAAATAAAGAAAGGTCCACACTGGTGCGATGCGGGAACTACAGCGATTCTTGTGCAGGTTACCGAATCGCATCTGATCTTCAGGCAGTTCACACTGTTCTCTGCAAACAGCTGTGGGTGTCAATGTTAATTATAACTCCAAAATGGTTCACAGAACGCAGTGCGAACTGTAGAATTGGATGGAATCGGATCTAATTGGTCTGATCACCCAATGCAATCCGATTCCAGTGTGGAACAAAAAAAGGGTCCTGCACAATTTTGGTACAAATGTGATGTCTATGCAATACAGTTTGTATGGCTGAAATCACATTTCATGTGATGTGCACAGCAAAGCGGTGTGAATCACATGCGATGTCTGACCTTGCACCAGTGTGAACCCAGCCTAAAGCCAGGTGACACTTTTTAAGCTGTTACAGCAAAAGTTTTTTTTTTCTTTCCTTTTGGAATGAAGGTTTTATAAGGAATAAAAAGCTGACCATTGTAAGCAGCCCTGTCAGTAGTAAATGGTTTGTCTCAACCCTCTAATTGCCACTTTTGCTTGACAGTTTAGTCCGTTATAGGAGTCAAAAAATACCAGACTGGCTAGATCACAAGATAAAAAACAGGAAAAAAGCCTAAGGCCCCTTTCACACGAATGATCCGATCAGATCCGCCTGTCAGTTTTTTAGGCAGATCTGATTGGATCCTCCATGCATCCCTATGGGGCAGCGGATGTCAGCGGAGACATGTCCGCTGACACCCGCTGCCATCCGTATCCGATCCTGTCTGTGAAATCTGGACAGATGGAAACCCTATTTTCCATCCGTCCAGGGGATCAGTTCGGATGGGATCGGATGAGAACGGACAGGCAGTCCGCTCTCATCCGATTCCCCCATAGAGAGCAGCAGGGCTCTGACACCTCACTCTCTGCACACAGAGCGGAGACAGAGCTGTCATCCGCCTGCTCAGCGGGGGGGGGATCAATCCCCTCTGAGCAGAGAACGGTCCACACCGGACAGCGGACCGTGTCAAAGGTGCCTAAAAAGCTAAACAAATTCAGCCACCATACCTGGTAAGCTACAATATATTACATGTTTGCTTGTGGGTTTAAAACTGCTTTAATGTTGACTTGTGTTATTGGTCCAGGTTTGCTTTAAGTATATTGCCGCAGTACGTAAACAAAGAATGATAACAATATATACTATGAAGAAAAGGAAACAGACTCCAACCCACATGACATGCACAGCTGGGAATTCAGAGCCTACATAAAACCAGCTGGAAAGATGCAAGAGACGCCATTGGCTTTAGCTGAAATAAATGGATGGCAGATTAAGGATGCTGAGATAATGTAGGAAGAAGGCTGACGGAGATAGGCATGAGAAAAAATACAGAAGACAGTCACCAGCAATTGTACAGCTCAGTCATCACACAATACACACACCCTTTAATGTCAGACAGAACGGAGCGCAGAAGTTCAAGATTCTAACTCTGCCCTATTCAGTAAATCAAAGATGTTTTACTGTTATGGCATTACCATGTAGTACCCTACAAACGTTTAAAATAGTATTAAACCCAAAAGCAAACATTTATTATATTGCAGCTCACCATTTCTTAGATGTGGAGGTTGCATTTGTTTTTGTTTTTTCCTTCTATTTTCACCAGGTGTTCTAGTCAGTACATAGTTACATAGTTACATAGTAGTTGAGGTTAAATAAAGACCAGTGTTGGGGGTAACTAGTTACAAAGTAACTGATTACAGTAACTACATTACTTTTTTTGGTAACTAAGTAAAGTAACTAGTTACAATACTAATATTGGTAACTACACTACTTTACTAGGCTATAGGAACGCGCTTTCCTGCGTTACCCAAGCCGTGCGATACAATCGTTATTTCGAAGAATAGAGAGGGATGAAGTTTATTACTTTTTGTTGCACTTTATGTTTTATTCTGTTTTTTTCACGTTTTGTTCTCATGTTTCCCAAAGTCTGTGTTTATACAATAAACTCTATGCAGAAAGAGTGTCATGTATCTTCTTCTACACGGTCAATTAAGAAAGAGGAAAGTAAAGTAATAAGTAGTGAAGTTACTTTTCAAATGCAGTAACTTGTAAAGTAATCTCATTACAATTTACAGAAGTAACTAGTAACTAGTAACTAGTTACATTTTTTGAGTAACTACCCCAACACTGATAAAGACAATAGTCCTTCCAGTTCATCCTGTGTAGGTGTGTGTGGCCGTAATCATCTCTCATACCCCTGAATGTTCTTAGCCTTGAGATGTACGTCCAAGAGTCTTTTGAAAATAGCCATACTTCCCGCAGAAACTACCTTTTGTGGTAGAGAATTCCACAATCTTGTAGCCCTAACAGTAAAGAACCCCCTGCGTTGCCTGAGGTTAAACCACTTCTCCTCTAATCGCATTGTATGTCCTCGCGTCCTCAAGCAATCATTGCGACTGAATCATTTTTTTTCTATGCTGAGATCACCGTTGAGGTATTTGTAAATCACTATCATGTCCCCTCTCAGGCGTCTCTTCTCTAGGGAGAATAAATTGAGCGCTTGTAATCGCTCCTCATAATTAAGGTCCTCCAATCCCCCAATTAGTTTAGTTGCCCTTCTCTGGACTCTCTCCAGCTCCAACACAACCCTCCTGAGGACTGGCGACCAGAACTGGACAGAATACTCCAGATGAAGTCGGACCACAGTTTTTTATAAAGTGGTAGGATTATAGTTTTATCTCTGGAAAACATCCCCTTCCTTATGCATGCCAATGTTCTGCCAGCTTTGGCAGCTGCAGCTTGACATTGCATGCTATTGCCTAGTCTATCCTCTACTAAGACTCCCAGATCTTTCTCCATTTTTTATTCCCCCAGGGGTCCCCGGTCCCCCCCCCCCCCCCAGCGTGTATTGTGCTTTTATGTTTTTAGTCCCCAAGTGCAATACCTTACACTTCTCCACATTAAACCTTGTTTGCCATGTCGTTGCCCACTCTGTTATTTTGTTCAGGTCATTCTGTAAGATATCTGCCTCATGTTGTGAAGTTATTGTCATGCCCAATTTTGTGTCATCTGCAAAAACTGATATCAAGCTACTGATCCCGTCCTCAATGCTGTTTATGAATAAATTGAACAAGGTTGGTCCCAGGACTGAGACATGGGGGACCCCACTTACCACCCCAGAATAGTCTGAGTATGCGCTATTTATTACCACCCTTTGGACGCGCCCTTTTAACCAGTTCCATATCCAAGAGCAAACCTTGTGGTCGATGCCTGCAGACCTTATTTTATAAATTAAGCGCGACAGTAAGTCTGTTGTTTTTTAAAAAAACAAGCTCTTCAGCAGAATTTATCAGTTTTTGAGTTCAGACAAACCTTTCAACGCTGGCAGGGGTGATTACAATGACCAGCTTTTATTTAGTTATTTCAAATCTTTATTCCAAAAAGGAAAAACGGTTTGTCGTAACTGCTTATAAAGTATTACCCGGAGTCTGGTTTCAGTTTGTTAGTGTATTTAAATCTGCTTGTACATTTGCACTCCCCTCCCCTCCCCCCCCAGACCGACCTTGCTGCTATATTGCTGTATTGCCAATTATGATTAAGCAATCTTGAATCGTGAAACGCGTCAACTGTTTGTGGCTCGATTGTCTTGTCTTGTTGGATTTACAATCTTAATAAGGGATTATTTTATCTTCATCCACTGGAGTGCGGTCAAACCTCTTTTCATTTACATTGAGTGGATCCAGACCACGGACTGGACCTGTACCTAGTTGCTTGAGGGTTGGATTGTCCTCACCTGGAGCGGTGTACATTTCCTTTCAGCTATCCAAAGGGGCCTCAATGCTCATTCATCCAGAGTGGAGGCACTCTAATACAGGAGGTGTGTTACTGGCCAGATCACCAAGTGAAAAACACAAAAAAAACGAAAACTGATACAGCCACTACATCTAATGATTGGTAAGCTGCAATACACTATATTTTCAAAAGTATTGGGACACCTACCTTTACACACACATGAACTTTAATGGCATCCCAGTCTTAGTCCGTAGGGTTCAAAATTGAGTTGGCCCACCCTTTGCAGCTATAACAGCTTCAACTCTTCTGGGAAGGCTGTCCACAAGGTTTAGGAGTGTGTCTATGGGAATGTTTGACCATTCTTCCAGAAGCGCATTTGTGAGATCAGGCACTGATGTTGAACGAGAAGACCTGGCTCGCAGGCTTCACTCAAATTCATCCCAAAGGTGTTCTGTTGGGTTGCGGTCAGGACTTTGCACAGGCCAGTCAAGTTGCTCCACCCCAAACTCACTCCTCCATGTCTTTCTGGACCTTTCTTTATGAACTGGTGCACAGTCATTTGAAAACAGGAAGGGGCCATCCCCAAACTGTTCCCACAAAGTAGGGAGCATAAAATTGTCCAAAATGTCTTGGTATGCTGATGCCTTAAAAGTTCCCTTCACTGGAACTAAGGGGCCAAGCCCAACCCCTGAAAAACAATCCCACGCCGTAATCCCCCCTACACCAAATGATTTGGACAAGGGCACAAAGCAAGCTCAATAAAGACATAGATGAGCGAGTTTGGGGTGAAGGAACTTGACTAATCCTGACCTCAACCCGATAGAACACATTTGGGATTAATTAGCCAGGCCTTCTTATCCAACATCCGTGCCTGACCTCAAAAATGTGCTTCTGACACACTCCTAAACCTTTTGGACAGAATTCACAGAAAATTTGAAGCTGTTATAGCTGCAAAGGGTGGGCCAACTCAATACTGAACACTACAGACTAGGACTGGAATGCCATTAAAGTGCATGTAAAGGCAGATGTCCCAATATTTTTGACAACATAGAGTATATTCCATTTTTGGTTTGGGGTTTAATATCCTCTTAGTGCACAAATTAAATGATATTGCATTTACCTGGATAGAAAACTAGTTGCAGCAGTACATCCAGATGGTGGTGATTATTAACAAATTTTTTGAATGGTTTGGAGTTGTTTGTTGCGCGCCCCAAGGCTCTGTCCTGGGACCAATCCTGTTTAACTTGTTCATAAATGATATAGAGGTTGGAATAAATAGTTTAATCTCAGTGTTTGCTAATGATACAAAGCAAAGGTATACACAGTGGCGGACTGACCATTCGGGCACTGCCCGAGGGCCCGGAGCCAGTAGGGGGCCCCATGAGAGGCTCTGTCACTGCACTTTAACTTGTAGCAGTGTACCTGCAGAGCAGTTTCCATACATGCTACTCTCCTTAGCAGTCCATTTCCTGTCAGTCTCGGTAGATCAATGACATGTGATCGATCCCTCCATCCATCCACCACAGACTCCTTTTTCTGAGGAGAGGAGAGGACAGAGATAGTGGACAGCATTCAGAGTGGAGAGCTCAGTGTGCAGGCAGAGAAAAGGGGACACCCCTGCAAGAGCGCCGTGCATGGCAAGCCCAGCCCTGATCATTGCCTGATCATGGAGAAAAATATAAAGTAATGCACCTGAGAGCTAAAAATTTGAATGCAAGTTGCACGCTAAGGGAGAACCTCTGGGAAGATTGAGGATGGAAGAGGTTCTAGGGGTCCTAGTAGATGACAGACTCAGCAATAGCGTGCTATGCCAAGCTGCAGAAAGCAAGACCAGCAGATTATTAGCATGCATTAAAAGGGGTATTTACTGAAGAGATGAAACTATAATTCTACCACTTTATAAAACTGGTTCGGCTGCATTTTGAGTATGCCATCCAGTGTTTTCACTAATCTTCAGGAAGGATGTGCTGGAAATGGAGAGAGTCCAAAAAACAATAACAAAGTTAATACGTGGGCTGCAGGACCTCAGTTATGAGGAACAACCACTAACTCTGCAATTTCCTTGGAAATGAGGTGCTTCAGAAGGGATATGGTAGTGATATACAATCCTAGAATGGTGGCTTCAGTATTGGGACGCAGTGATTGTAAGTTTTTTCTTTGTTAAAAATAACAAACATGTCACACTTACCCGCTCTGTGCAGTGGTTTTGCACAGAGCAGCCCAGATCTTCACCTTCTTGGGTCCCTCTTCAGTGCTCCTGGCCCCTCCCTATCTGCCAAGGGCCCCCATGGCAAGCAGCTTGCTATAGGGGCACCCGAGCCAAGCCGCAGCTCTCTTGTGTCCCTCTCTCTCCTAATTGGCTCACTGAATGTGATTGACAGCAGCAGGAGCCAATGGTGCTGTGCTGCCATTTCAGCCATTGAGGAGGGAGAGAGAATGCATTAAGATAAAAAATTCTTCTGACTTTACAACCCCTTTAATCTTAGGTCTTAAAAGAAGGCATGTGTCCATGCAATAGAGTTGGATGAGAAATAGTTCAATCGTAAAGTGTTACTAAACCCAGGACCCTGCATTGACTATATGTGGTCTCCCACAGTACACAGAACATGGAAATGCAATTATCTTGGTAAATATAAACTGCTAAATACCTTTTCTCATCAGCAGTATATAGCAGTCTTGTGACTTCTAGCAGCGTCTGGCCTAGCACTGGTTAAAGCTTGTAAGATGAGTTTTCATTCTCCTCTGACTGTCCTATGAGGCTGCATGACCCCTGACCCCCTGTCTGCACAGTGCTGAGTGGCCCTGTGCTGATCACATGCACCCTCCCAAAAAACCACAAAAAAAATTCTCTAGCAATACACACCAAGCTGGGCATGTGCAGAGTGCCTCCAAGGCAGAAGGAAGAAGGGGAGATTTAGAGAAGACAGGATCAAACAGTCTTTTTACACAAGGCTGAGGACCCCTTTAATCCCATAGGTTCTCAGTGAGTATAACATGCATGCTTTACTGCATATAAAGACTGATTTTTCTCTCGTGGGTTTAGTAATACTTTAAATGGTGTAAGGGATTCTTTACCATTATAGTGGTAAGGGTGTGGAACTTTCATCCACAGATGGTGGTGTCAGTAGGGAGTGTAGAAAAATCCAAAAAGCTTTTAAATGTATTTCTTAATGAGCACAATGTACAGGGATATGAAAAATGGTAGTATACATTAGTGTTTTGAGAGTGGTTTGGACAGAGCATAAGTTCGTCCAGCGAACACCTTCATTTTTTGGGGCTCACTGCACAGTGCATTCTTAGCCCTGATTGGGCAAAGCTTTATAGCTATAGAGACCCAATCAGTGATTCTGTGCAGCTGTTGCCATATGTGTTACCATATGTGTTACACAGCTCAGATACAAAACATATTCCTTCCCGAAAAGTGAGTCACACTAGCAGCGCTTATTATAGTCTTTGTTTATACCCCAAACAGGGTTTTAAATGATAATAATCAGGCAGATGTGCAGTCTCTTGAAAAGATCACAGATTACTGTCCATTCTCCCCGGTGTTGGATGAGAGAAAAGAGGGCATGCACCTTCACCACACCTTGTGGACACCTCCCTTGGTAGTACTCAATCACCAATTCGCTTCTTGTGCTGTGCATTTAATCGGTTCCCTGGTAAAACCGCACGCCAATCTCCAGAGGAAAAGCTGACACCCCTCACTTTCTGCCAATACTATCCTCGGATGTACGCACCAGAATAATGGATGTAGTGCAAAAAATAGGGAGGACTCAAAGGTCAATATGTAAAAGCACCATTAAATTTTATTGCACAAACACCCCTTTCCCCTTTCACATTCCACTCACAAAAATCACAAAATTCAGGGCACAAAAAATTCCAAATTATCAGATCCAACAAAGATAGGTAAAGATGTGACTAAGAGTACCAATACGGCATCAGCGTCTCACCCTCCGCTGCTCGGTAGTTGCCAGCTCTTCAGTGGTTCCCGGGAAGGCGCTTGACAGCCGCTCGGTGTCCTGTCATCACGGTGACCGCACTTACGCGTTTCGTCATCAATGACTTCTACGGAGGGCGTGGGCACATGGCACGGACACCGCTACTTATCTCCCTCCTCTCCCCGCAGTTAACCCCTACAGGAGACACACAGGCAAGCCATCATAGCCGGCAAGGAGCATTATGCGCTTCATTGGAGATCATTGATTTTGACTTATACAACGCTGGTGACTATCTACAAACTCTCCAAAGGATAACCATTTCTGGTCACTGACCAGCCCCCAGTTCTCATGAGTATTGAGTATTAATCAAGGGTCGCATCAAATCCAATGGGGGTCAGCATGATCTTTTGTATCACCAATATTATACCTGCTGCCTCTGTAACAGTTACCCGAAACAGTTGCCATAAACGCAGAAAGGTTGGAGCATCCTATCTATAAGGGATAAGTCTACTAAAACCATATACATTAAACCCTATCACGTTCCAAAACATGACAAATTAGGATATCCATTACCTCCAAAATATACATGTGACAAAAAATACGGCAAAAAATACGTCACTACCGCAGTTCAGTACACAGCGAAAGGAACATAAATCTGCACATAAGTCATTAGAGTACTTTAAATCTCATGCAAGTGGACATATATCTATATTAATATAGGTTAAAATGGCCCACACGCTCAGCGGTCATTTATGACCATGGGGACCATTTCTATACTCACAAAGAGCTGCATGCTAAAACAAGTTAAAATGTCAAAAACATAACTTAAAATGTATATAAAATATACACATATATGATATATATATATATATATATATATATATATATATATATACATACACATAAAAGCAAGGCATACTATTCATATTTGTAACCAGGTAAATTGGTATTATAAGCTCCCAATCACAATAATACCTGGAACCCAAATGGCTAGATCAATAATTACTAATGTAACAAGTCACATCCAGTTCTGTATTTAGACCATTTGGGTATAAGGAATTGGTCAAATAAATCCAATGTGTTTCGCTTTTAGATATCTCCCGGACCATATTTTATCCACGCCAAGCTGGATCTAATTTCTCCACTTCCCAAAACTTTAAGACTGACAGATCCCTATTATGCTTGCATCTGAAATGTAGGGAAATGCTGTGGTCCTTGAAGCCTTTAAGGATATTGGCTATATGTTTCCGACATCCTTTTGGCTAGAGTCCTTTTGGTGCGCCCAATATAAATTAGGCCATACGGACATTCTAAACAGTAAACCACGTGGGTAGAATTGCACGATATAAAATCTTTAATCTTAAATGTTTTCCCATTTCCACTAGAGACAAAAGAAGTTATGCCTCTCTAAGGGGTATTGACGTGCCTACAGGATATACACCTACGACAGGCATAAAAGCCTGCCCTATCTCAAAACATTTTGGGCTTCCTAGGGGGATCCGAGTCCTTTTGGACAATCCGATCACCAAAGGTAGGGGCTTTCCTATATATGAATACCGGCTCATTAGGTAACACTCTGCCCAAGATTTTATCCATACTCAAGATGCCCCAATGTCTTCTAAAGATTTCTTCCACTTCCTTATGTTGTTCATTAAAGTTGGTAATGACGCCCCATTCATGCTTGGTATCTGCTCTTTTGCTTTTATTCTGGAGGCACTCCTCCTGTGGAATCCTTTTAACTTATTGGATGGTCCTATTCAGAATGGACGCATTATATCCCTTTTCTATAAACCTCTTTCTGATCACTTGGGCATGAGAAAGAAAGTCGTGCTCATCTGTACAATATCTTCTGACCCTCAAGAATTGCCCCTTAGGGATATTCTTGAGCCAGAGTGAATAGTGTGCGCTTTTAATTGGTAAATAACCATTGCGGTCCGTGAGTTTAAAATTGGCCCTAGTGGCCATCTACCCATCTTGTACCCTTATTTTCACATCCAGATAGTTGACCTGTTCCCTACTGCAATTAAATTCCAATCTGATGTTATTAATATTGGAATTTGATTTATCCCTGAACATTTTCAAGGATGGTTCTGTACCTATCCATATAAAGAACAGGTCATCAATGTATCTTTTGTACGCGATGAGTTTACATCTTTGCTCAGCAAAGATATACCGATCTTCCCATTCCCCCATGAATACTTTTGCTAGGCTTGGAGCGAACCTCGCGCCCATTGCAATGCCTCTTTTCTGAGTATTGAATCTACCTCCATACCAGAAATAATTGTGGAGGCAGACATCTAAAACATGGCCTAAAAACCTTTTCTGGGAGTCTGGTATATCTTGTCTCTGGCTGAATGCCCAATTTAGCACCAACAGGGCACTGTCATGCTGAATGATTGTGTATAAGGCTGCCACGTCTGCTGTCACTAGAAAAATGTCTTCTGTATCTGGCAAAGTAATATCTTTCAAGGTCAGAAGGAAATCCTTAGTATCTCTAAGGTAGGATCTTGTTTTGACAACACTTTCCTGAAGAAACCCATCTAGATATTCGCCTACCCTGGATGACACCGAGTTAATGCTATTAACTATCGGTCTCGCTGGAGGATTTTTGTCATCCTTGTGGTTGTTGGGTAGGGTATATATTGTCGATATTCAACTAAAACTGGGCATGAGATAGCGTTTTTCTTTCTTGGTTAATATTCTCGTATAATACCCCAATTCAACTAGTTCATCCAATTCCTTTTGGTATTTGGTAGTTGGACCTCTACTGAGTACCTCATCGTTGTTGTATCTGACAACATTTCAGACAATTGTTTGTGGTAATAATTCTTGTAGAGAATTAAAACTCCACCCCCCTTATCGGCAGGGCGTATAATAACATTCTTACGCTTCTCCAAAGCTTCCAAGCCTTTCTTGGATATACCTCGGATTTACCTATTTTTTTGGTTTGATAGATTCCAAGTCCCAGCTGTCGGCGGGAAAACCCATTGACAGCTGATGACTCATTGGTTGACAAGGATGCCTCAGTCCGGCTTCCTGGCCCCACTCCTTAACAACCAGCTTACACTGCGCCTTGATTAGGCAAAGTTTGCCCTAATCAGGGTGCAGAATGCACTGTGCAGCACTCATCCCGTCGAACACCCGGTGAGCACCCTGCAAATTTGGGTGTTCGGCAGGTGACTGAATATGCAAATATTCTGCCCAAACTCATGCTCGGGCCTAAACATTTGCCCATCACTGATGGCTATCTGATGAGGCCATACAAATAGCTGAACAAAAAAGGATGGCAAAAGGCAATGTAGAAAGGGGAAAATATACCCTGACATAATTGAATGCAGACTTCCAGAGGATAGCAAGAAGAAACAAAAATACCTTTATAAACAATTATTGCAAAGAATTACAGGAATACAACAGAATGGGAAAGACTAGAGCTTTTTAAGAAAATTGGAGGTATCAAGGGAAAGTTTTATGCAAAGATGGGCACGATAATAGACTAAAATGGCTAGGTCCTGACAGAAGCAGAAGAAATAAAGAACAGATAGCAAGAATACACAGAAGAACAATACAAGAAAGATTTGAATGTCCCATATAACTGACCTTGAACTGCATATCCTGGAGAGTGGGCTTTAAAAAGCATTGCTAATAACAAAGCTAGCGATAATGATGGTGTCCCAGCTGAGTTATTTAAAATCCTAAAAGATGATGCTGTTAAAGTGCTGCACTCAATATGCCACCCAATTTGGAAAACTCAACAATGGCCACAGGACTAGAAGAGGTCCATTTACATTCCGATACCGATACCGAAGAAGGGCAGTCTAAAAGAATGTACAAACTACCGTACGATCACCCTCATCTCACACGCTTGCAAAACTAAAAATTCTTCAAGCTAGGCTTCAGCAGCATGTGAACTGAGAGCTACCACAAGTACAAGCTGGATTTCGAAGAAGCAGAGGAACTAGAGATCAAATTGCCAACATTCTCTGGATCATGGAGAAAGCAAGAGAGTTCTATAATAATGTCTACTTATGCTTTATTGACTACGGTAAAGCCTTCAATTGTGTAGATCATAACAAGATGTGGAAAATACTGAAAGAAATGGGAATACCACACAACCTCACCTGGCTTCTGAAAAACATGTATGCAAGTCAAGAAGCAACAGTTGAAACAGAACATTTAACAACTGACTGGTTCAAAAGTGAGAAAGGAGTGCGGCAAGGATGTATATTGTTACCATACTCAGGAATCATGAATCACAAGCTGGAATTAGGATGGCAGGGAGAAATATTAACAATCTGAGATATGCAGACGGTACCACACTAATTGCAGAAGGTGAAGAAGAACTAAAGAGTCTCTTAATGACAGTGAAAGAACAGAGCGCAAAAGCTGGCCAGAAATTGAACATTAAGAAAACTAAGATCATGGCAACTGGTCCCATCACTCCTTGGCAAATAGGAGAAGAAATGGAAACAGTGATAGATTTTATCTTCCTAGGCTCCACGATCATGGCAGACGGTGACTGTAGCCATGAAATTAAGAGACTATTGCTTCTTGGGAGGAAAGCAATGGCAAACTTAGACAACAGTATATAAAAAGCAGAGACATCACCCCACCAACAAAGTGCCATAGTCAAAACTATGGTATTTCCAGTAGTAACCTATGGCTGTGAAAGTTGGACCATAAGGAAGGCTGAATTCTGAAGAATTGATGCTTTTGAACTATGGTGTTGGAGAAGACTCTTGAAAGTCCATTGGATGGCAAGACGATCAAACCAGTCAATCCTGAAGGAAATCAACCCTGAATATTCACTGGAAGGACAGATCCTTATACTGAAACTTGAATATTTTGGCCACCTAATGGGAAGAGAGGACTCATTGGAAAAGACCCTGATGCTGGGAAACATGAAAGAAAAAGGAGAAGAGGATGACCGAAATCAAGATGGATAGATAGCATCATCGAAACAATGAACATGAAATTAAGCAAGCTCTTGGGGACAGTGGAGGACAGAAAAGCCTGGCGCACTATGGTTCATGAGGTCACGAAGAGCCGGACACGACTAAACCACAACCGTCTACAAAGTGCAGGGTTCACGAGAGGGTTACATACAGAGTGCAGAGTTCAGCAGTATGCAGCATACAGTGTGCAGAGCTCAGGAGTGCACTACATACAGAATGCAGAGTTCAGGAGTATGCTAGGCACAGAGTGCAGAGTTCAGGAGTACACATCAAACAGAGTGCATAGTTCAGGAGTGCACTACATACAGGGTGCAGAGTTCAGGAGTGAACTACATAAAGAGTTTAGAGGTGCACTACATACAGGGTGCAGAGTTCAGAAGTGCACTACATACAGAATGCAGAGTGTAGGGGCGCACTGTGTACAGAGTGCAGAGTTCAGAAATGCACTACATACAGAGTTCAGAGTTCAGGGTGCACTACATACAGAGTACAGTGTTCAGAAGTGCACTACATACAGCATGCAGAGTGTAGAGGTGCGCTGTGTACAGAATGCAGGATTGAGGAGTGCACTAAAGACAAAGTGCAGGGTTTAGGACTGTGGTATGCACTGAATGCAGGGTTCAGCTCTCTTTCACAGGCTGTCCACATCTCACTTTAACCCCTCTTCCTTGGCTCTGACTTCTGCGCCACTCTCACATCTCCATCCACAGCACTCCTCTCTCCCCCCTCTCCCTCCTCACAAAAGCTCCCTTGCATCTCACCTACGTGGCCTGGCTCTAGTACCTCCCAGCAGTGTAGGTGGCTTTGCCTCGCTCTCTCTTACTTGCAGGGAGATCATTGGTTGGCATCTGTCCTTGCTGTGCCATGCTATGAGTTCCTGCAGGGTAGGCAGGTATCTGTGAGAGCCACGAGCTGCTGAATGGCAAGCTGTTCTTGTAAACATAGAAGGCTTCCATGTTTACATGTGACAGTGGTGAGTGGGGAGCGGAGGACAAGATCCGAAAGGTGGCAGAACTCTATTCGGCCACATTCCAGCTGAAAAAAGCCTTGGGTGTGAAGAAATTAAATGGCCTGGAGGTCTATTTACTTTGATTGTCAGTGAAACCAAAAAACAATTATACTCTAGCTGCTGTTAAAAGAGTATCCCCTTATGATACTATATTGCAGATATTAACAAACAAAGGTAACAGCTTTCCTACATAAAGTTCAACAAATCAGTGTTAAAAACTTCTTATAAATAAATAAAGTGCAAACTTATTGATCAGTAAAGATTTAACATTGATGTGTGATTTGTGTGTCATCAGCTTATTCACTGGGACTTTAATGTATGGACTTAATTTATGAGAAACTGAGATATTGATTTTATACAGAACCAGGAAAGAGAAAAGAACTGGTTTCACATGTTGTTTTGTTAACTGGGAATAGAACATAGGACACCAGAGATGGAGTATTGCAATTTATTGAGCAATACGCCTGCATTTTATTTATTAAAGCTTTAACACTGATTTGTTGCAATTTACTGATCAATGAGTTTGCAATTTATTTATTTATAAGAAGGTTTAAATAATAAAATATATACACATATACAGCGCCACTGGTTTACCAATATTAGGAATACCTCTGCTGCTGACCACCCTTTTATGTGCACAACGCAACCTAAATTGAAAAGAAAGTAATTTGTGGGAACTAGGTACCCTTTGGAACCTATTAAACTATAATAATCCTATCTGTATAAAACAAAATGAATAATGCAATCTATAAAACACCACAATAGTGTTCATCAATCCATAATGCCCATAAGAAAAAAATGAGAAAGAACCATCTTCTTAACCTAATAGTGTAATTTATCTTTTATTTTTTTGTGAATCCTGTGACCATAACATGTGAGTCCTTATAAATCATATAACAACATATACAAAAGTCTACTGTAGAGCTCAGTGATATATTTCCAATAGTGCTCCGGTCATGCATGAAAGATAATAGGTGTTATGAATCTTCGTGATTCTCTCCACCACTGCACACCCTGCCAATCACCAGATATAAGGACTCAATGTTAGGTGGGTCAGCTTGCGCTCAAGTGTACTCCCCGTCAGCTGACCTGTTACATTCCCTCTCTTCTCCTGCTTGACTCGGTACCAGTAAAATACTCCAAAAAAGAAAATGGCGTAAATAGGAACAAAATTCAAATTTTTTCAGTGCCTTGGCCGGCACCCAGCAATCTTAGCAGCGTTTTGTTATGGCCGACCTGCCGTTTTCTCCCACATGGGTATTGGTGTGTGTTCCAACCACAGGGTTACGTGGTTCCTGAGGTTATAGTCGGTGACGCAACTTCTGCCGGATGGAACACATTATTAAAATGGGGTTACTCTATGGAAAGTGTTTGATTTCTGATTGGAGTACTTTATTAGTACCGAGTCAAGCAGGATAGGAGAGTATGAATAAATAAATCCCAAGGGGAATTGGGATTCAATAGCACTTGCTAATAGGAAATGGGGATATTAAATGAACAATAAATATTCATATAGACTAAAATATCACTAAAATTTCATTAAAATTTACATTATTAATTAAAATTCATAAATAGTATGCCCAATAAATAACATAAAATAATAAATCAAATAGGTGTCATAAAGGTGCATATTAGTGCCAAAAAATAGTCCGATAAAGTTCATATGTGACTTGGTGAAAGTAGATTGCACTTCAGTGCAAAACAAAGTGCAAAGTGCTCAGTGCTGGATCTTCCAATGGTCCGTTAACCAGTTAAATAAAGTGACTTTTAAGGTAAATAAGATGTAGGCTTACCAGAAGTAAAGGGTCTAAATTACCTTACGGTAAAAAGACCAATCGTGCTTAGTGGCCCTCCTGGCCTCAGATCCGGTACCTGCTGGGCTTATCCCCCACTGACCGAGGTCCCTTCCTGGGCAAGCGATATTCTCCAGGTCCGGTTAGGGAAAGATAAAATAATTTGCTCCACATGGTGTAGTACCGTTTAACAAGGATTTTATTGGCGTTCAAAAGTAAAATTTACACACAAAGTGAGTTTAAAATGTAATTTGCGCCTGCTAGCCTGAAGTCTGTAGCGTGGAGAGCGGTAGTTGCCGAGCTGCGTTCCAGCTAGCTTCCGGGTAGGCGGCGTGCGTTCCACCTAAATGCACGCCGCCTATCCGGAAGCTAGCTGGAACGCAGCTCGGTAACTACCGCTCTCCACGCTACAGACTTCAGGCTAGCAGGCGCAAATTACATTTTAAACTCACTTTGTGTGTAAATTTTACTTTTGAACTCCAATAAAATCCTTGTTAAACGGTACTACACCATCTGGAGCAAATTCTTTTATCTTTCCCTAACCGGACCTGGAGGATATCGCTTGCCCAGGAAGGGACCTCGGTCAGTGGGGGATAAGCCCAGCAGGTACCGGATTTGAGGCCAGGAGGGCCACTAAGCACGATTTGTCTTTTTACCGTAAGGTAATTTAGACCCTTTACTTCTGGTAAGCTTACATCTTATTTACCTTAAAAGTTACTTTATTTAACTGGTTAACGGACCATTGGAAGATCCAGCTCTGAGCACTTTGCACTTTGTTTTGCACTGAAGTGCAATCTACTTTCACCAAGTCACATATGAACTTTATCAGACTATTTTTTGGCACTAATATGCACCTTTATGACACCTATTTGATTTAATATTTTATGTTATTTATTGGGCATACTATTTATGAATTTTAATTAATAATGTAAATTTTAATGACATTTTAGTGATATTTTAGTCTATATGAATATTTATTGTTCATTTAATATCCCCATTTCCTATTAGCAAGCGCTATTGAATCCCAATTCCCTTTCGGATTTATTTATTCATTTCAATCCACATATACTATAGCTGCTGCTCCCCGTTAGAGTTTAACCCCATCCCACCCTCTAGCTGCTCCTAGGCGCGAAGAATACACTCCACAGAGTGTATATACTACAGGATAGGAGAGTACTACAGTTAACTTTTGTATATGTTCTTATATAATTTATAAGGACTTTATGGTCACGGGATTCACCAAACAAAAATAAAAAAATACGCTATTGGGTTAAGAAGAGGATTCTTACTCACTTTTTGTTTACGGACATTATGGATTGATGTTTTAGAAGATTGCAATATTAATTTGGCTTTATGCAGTGAATAAATAATATAGTTTAATAGGTTCTAAAGGGTACCTAGCACCCATAACAAGGTTTATTACTGATTTGTTACACTTTATGTAGGAGTGCGATTACCTTATTTTGTAAATATCTGATATAGAGAGTACAATGTGAGAAGGATCAGTAAAGCACAACCACTAACACTGTAAAGCAGAAAGAAGATGACATAATCAGGATGACAACTTTTAAGCCAACAGCTTTGCAAGAAAATCAACAAGGGCAGCTCCTGTATTCCGAGCCCCACAAGTTTCCTTTTTTCATCAGAATTGTGAGGATAGCTGGCAAACCAGAAAATAGCAATCAGATTCCATCTGTTGCTTTCCAGTGCCTCATAAAATGAAGGTTTACTTGTAAATGCTTGCTATGAGGGAAATCTGCATTTTTTTACTTTCTATATATTAAAAAATGAAAACACAAGTCTAGTTTTACCTTTTATCAGTCCAATTGCCAGCTTCTATACTTTATATATGTACATGGATTTTAAAGGAGACCTGAGACCATAAAATTAGTATTTTAATATTTGGTCACCTAGTGGTTTATATTGGCAAAACAGGAAATGCTACCGTGCATGATAAATTTATTCAGTGCTTATAGTTTTGGTGCTTAATAAGGAAAGTGCAGGTTTATATTAGTTAAATTAAAGTGGTTGTTCCTTTAAAGCATGTTATACAGGACAGTGCTTGTGCTGCGTCATTTGGCCCCTAATATAAAATACCTGGCTGATCCTGCCCACCCGCTGGTCTCCTCCTCTCCTCCTCCTGGCTGACGTCAGTGGGGGATTCTCAGCCCCTCCCGCTGTAGCTGTCAGATCAGGAGAGGGAGCAGCGGGCGGTCAAGTGAGCGCCAAACACCGCTACGAAATGAGGTACACATCGGCATTTAATAAAAAAAAAAAAAAAAAAACACATACACTGGGGAAATTATTTAATATAGCAGAGGAGATTGTAGGAATGTCATTGAGTTATGATAGCAGCGGGGGTTGGGGGGGGGGGAAAGATCGGCACTGAAACAGCTGACATGCAGGGAACCTATATTTTTATATAGCAGAGGGGGTTGTAGGAATGTCATGGAGTGACCTAACAACCACTTTAATGTATAAGGGGTTAGTGCTAGAGATTAGGTCATGATTAAAGGCATAGTTCACCTTTACTGAAAAAAAATCCTGTAGATAAAAATGAACTGTGCAGCGTTGATGACAGTTGAATAATGCTCTTGCTATAGGTGTAGGCAATTTATGTACTTCCAGAAACCTAACTAAAAAATTCCCAGAAATATAAGTATCCCATCCTGCCTTGTTGCTAGGACATTACTAAGAGACTCACAGATGTTACTGTTCACACCCACCATCACGAGTTCTCAAATACTGAGCTAAGAGGTTCTGCATCAGGGTAGAGAAAGAACATGTGAGAGGGTTTGAACCAGAAAGTTTTGGTTGACTCCAAAGGAGGTCACACATTCAGGAAATACTGGCAGCATGACTGTGTCCATAAGCTACTTATAAGTCAGGGGCAAAGATAAGGGGGGATGGGGGGGGGGGGCTAAACCCTTTCCAGAGCATTTGTGGCATGGGTATCTGGCCAAGCACAAAGGGTTCATGCCTTGTATCTCTTGCCTAGTGCTCTGGGTCCTGATTCTGCTGTCAACCATGTTTCTCTGTTGTCCCTTACTGCCTGACATGTTACTTCCAGAAAGCCCAAATTTTTCTATAAAGGCATGCGGAAGAAGCCACTCTGGTTTTGTCCCATGCTGAGTTGTCAGCGGCGGCTTCACTGTGGAGGTGGGTGCAGAGGAGGCAGCCGACAACAGAAGTCCCATAGTAACTCTATGAGTGGGGTCACTTCCCAGGCATTTCTCAACCATTGTCTGCTGTCACCTGCACAGAGCTTCCACCACTGGAGACCGGACCGGATGGGGCTTCAGAAAAGGTATGCATAGCGATTTCTTCTTTACAGGGCTAGATAGGTTAGTCTTCGATTGTGGATGCCAGTACATTAACAGATTTTAATTTTAGGGTGAAATTCTACTTTAAGCGTGAAAAGAAGAGTTTGGGATTCTAAATGAGGCTCGTATATTAATGTGCCCCATCCTTATTTGTGAGAAAACAAAAAGAGAGGTTTGGGACATTGTATGATGTGTGGAACCAATCGGTGGTATATTACATATAAACATGGTATACATTTATATAAATAAAGGTAGATACATATTAAAAACACATATTTTATTAGGTAATTTAATAAGCAGATGGTAACAGTATTACATCATGGTTGAAACAAATCATAAGATACATTTATAAATCAATGGTACAGTTGAGCCATAGCACACTCAAAGGATGTAAAATTTAAGAGCCGAATAATGGAAAATCACAATGATATTAATACATGGTAGGCATAAAATAATATAAAAATTAACATCTAAATACATGATAACACCAGAAAGAGTGCATCCTATTGTGCTCTATGCGTTTTGGGAAATTCACTTCCTCAGGAGCAGGTGCAATCCATGTATAGATCAACTCAGACTGTTACCATGCGGTGTTTAGGACCAAGGGCCTTCTGGAAATGTCTGCCCCTGGAACTGTTGGACTGGTACCTGTACACGTCAGATTATAATACGAGGACTGCAGGAAAGGTGCAGATCCCCATTGAGTGATCACTGATGACCCAGCTAGCCGTCCACATGTGATTCCTGTGTTATCTGATATGTCCATGATCAGAAGTAGGATGGCAAATGTGCCCAAGGAGAGTGCAGGAACATGTAACAGCAAGTACTTTAAGCAGGACGTGTCACTGCAAGCCGCTCCTCCTCAGTACCTCCACCTCCAAGCTTTCCACTGGAAGAAGTAGCTGAAGGGATAGCCAGCCATGTGACCAGAAGGTATAAGTATTCTGTTATAGTATTTTTGATATTTGAGGAAAATATGTGAGAATTTTTCATTTCCTGCTTTTATTAAATAAATCAAATCAAGGTGCATCCATGAGAATTCCTCAATTCTTCTGCAGTGTTGTCTCCCTTTCCTGCATGAAAAGTGAGACAGAAGAAAGCTGTGCCAACAAAAAGTGCACTGTCAAGTTTAGGCATAGACATAGCAGCACGATTACGAGTCTACAGAATGAATGGAGGGTAGGGCCTCAAAAAGGAACCAAAAGTGTTGTCCACATAGATGTCCTTGTAGAAAGGAAATAAATCCAAACATAGATATTTATTGGTTGTGAAAGCAAAAAAAAAAAACACATTTTATGGTTCTCCGATGGCCACTTCATCAAGACATAGGTATACTGCACACATTAAATGGGTAGGAGTAGCATACATTGATGGCTGAATGAATGTAATCTGCTCCCATTTATTGTGTGCAGTACAATTATGTCCTGATGAAGTGGCCAACAGAGAGCCATGAAACATGTTGATTGTGTTCCTTCTCTGCGTTTTTCAATAGATCAATAAATACGTATGTTAATGAAGATACCAATTGAATTTACTTTCTTTCCACAGCCACTGCTGACCCCAGTTTTCGTCTTTTATGGGGCTACCCTCTATATCTCCTCTAGCGGAAACCAGCATTTGCGCAGCAGATGATCATCCAGAAAAGTCCAACAAGTATAGAGCATAGCCATCCGATATATTTAATATGAACACAGTTATATTCTCTATATACTAATCAAAATGTTGCATGACCCTTGTTCAGGTATCTAGCATTCCCAATAAATGTACATGAATACGGGAACTTTTTGCAACTGCTTACATGTTTTTTTCCTAAGCTGTATTTAACTGAATTAGGTTAATATTGCTCTGTAGTATGCTGATGTCTAATGGCAGTTTAAAGCCACTACAGCTTGTTCACTTATTTACTTATTTGGTATCTTCCTCTGTCCTCCTCTCCTTTTTTAGTCCAGTTCATTCAGTCCTAGTTAGACCCACCTTGTTTCTTCCATGTTCCCTCAGTCAGTGTTTGTACTTCACAGGGACAGGGTTTTAGGGAAGTCATTGTCTTCCTACATTACAAATGTCTGAAAAAAATATCTGCTGTACTGCAATTATTGGAAGTAAAATTGCAATAAATTTAACTTCTGTGAACCACCTATGGATGGTGTCAAGTCAGCAGGTGACCATACTGTCCAAGACATACTGTCTCTAAAGAAGTATGGCAGTGCATATGGCTTCATTTCCCTATGCATCGCATTTAGAGGAGCCAATTAATTTCAATGGGCTGCCCTAGGTATGAGAAACGTGCAAAAGAAATGCCTGAACCATTTTGAAAACCCCACCATATGAAAACACATGGGACTGCATGGGGTGTTATTAAGAAATAATTACACTATTGCGTGTCTGCAAAAGGGCAGCATGTTTTTTGTGCATTCCTGCAATGGAGAGGTGTGAATGAAGCCTAAAGTGGTGCTTGAAACATAACAATTTGTTTACACCTGGTAATCAATTGCTACACGTAAAAGAGTTTTTACTTTTTTCTCCTGTTTTTCTGGAGTAATTCTATATCAGTCTACAGAATGTGTGAATCACAGGGAGAAACAGCAGGAGCAAAGTGGGGGGCTGTTTTTTTTATCCAAAACAATTATTCTTTTTTATTTAGAGTGCTCAAGAAAAATATTTTTGTGAATATATATATAATATTTTCTGTTTCAATCTTTTTATTCAATTTTCAGAGTTACAGTGCAATGTTATAATGTAATGCAAAAGAATGCAAACTAGCTCTGTCAACATATACAGTAAGTCCCGGTTCACACTAAGGTGACCTGTGAGGCGACCTGGTCGCCTCACAGTTCGCCGTAGGTCGCCTCCCATAGGGAAGCTGCGGACCCGTTCTAATAGGAGCGAAACAAGTCGCTCCGACTTAGAAAAAGGGTCCGGAGCTTCTTTGGGGCGACCAGGAGGCGACCACCATAGACTTCAATGTTATGAAGTCCGTGGCGGCCTCTCCGAGGTCGCGGCGCGCTGCTCGCACCGCGACCTCGGAGGTCACGGTGCGAAGTAGCGTTGCCCCTATGTGAACGGGGCCTAAAAAAGAAGCAAATCATAGGCCTTACATCAGACCAACTTTGTACATTCAGCGAAGGTGTCAAGCAGGAGAAAACCTGCCCACCTGACCACTAAGGCAGGCTATAGACATAATAATGGAATTATAGCAAACATAGTGACCATTATGTAATCTAACACTAAACTTATTTATCCCACACTAAAAATATTACATACAGTACTTAGAAAAATCAAGTATATCAACAACATGTCCATTAAGGTATATCGTTACATACAAAACCTAAACGGAAACCCTACAATCGAGACAAAGGGTCCGACTAGAGGTCCTATCTTGCACCTGAGTGAAGAGATAGAAAAAAGCGAATTAGAAAAAGGAAAGGAAGTGAGTCAGAAAAGAGTAAATGCGCAAGACCACACTGTCCAGGAGTTCAACCCGGAACCGATCCAATGTCAATCCTGAGTGTTCGGAACCTATAGATAAGGGGTCCACACCTTTTCAGGGTTTTTTTGTCCTGTAGGATGCTGACCAGTTTTTCGTGGAGCATGATCAAGGTTAGTTTTCACTTCATTAAAGCTAAGTCGATCACTGGACTTTTCCAAGCAGTAGCGATGGCTTGGCCACCAAAAACATAAATAAGAGTCTGTGTATACCTTGGGACATTCTCAACAGGTTTGTTAAGCAAGGACATTTGAGGGTCCTTAGTGATGTGACCAAATTAATTAAGGAATTAACCCATATCCAGAAATGACACGCTTTGGGACAAGTCCACCATATGAGGAGCAGAGCCAAACTGACCACAGCCCCTAAAGCAGGAAGGAGACAAACCCGGATACATTTTAGAGAGGCATTCTGGCACAAGGTACCATCGCGCAATCACCTTTATCCTGCTTTTTTCAGGACGAAATTCATTATACCCTTATAAAATGCGTGCACTCCAGGATCGCCAGTCCTCCACTTCAGGAGCAATGCCCAGATCCATCTCCCAAGCTATTTGATAAGGAAGTTTTGATGAGGTGGAAACAAAGTATTTGTACAACATGGAGATACAACCCCTCTGGAAATTCTCTTGCATACATCTGTTTTTGAATTATGTGCGCACAGTAATATCAGGACTGTTCTTTTGTAAGAAACCTAAGATCATAAAATATATATATATATATATATATATATATATATATATATATATATTGTATATATTATACTTGACTATATTTAGACAAAAGTTTAAACAGTATTAAATACACATGTACATTCTAAATGCAAATTCGGATGTATCCAAATTTCCAAATACATTAGTAATGAATTTCAACTTATCAAAAAAAAAAAAAAATATTAATGAAAAATGAAATTCATTTGTTTCATTTGGATTTTTAAAGCATCTGAATAAAAAGAATGATTCCAATTCATTTGAAAAAAGATGGTTGTTAAGGAGCAGGGCAGCAAGCCAGCCACCACATCCTTAAAGCGAAGCTCCGACCAAAAGGGGAAGCTCGGCTTGTCTGCCTTCTCCACTCCTCTGCTGCCACATTTGCCACCTTTTGAGGGGGTACCTTGTTTTGACAGGTACCTGTCCCCACTCCTGGTTAAGTTCGCCATGGCGAACTCAGCAAGAAGCTTGGCCATCCTCTTCCTTCCCCCGCAGCTGGCCCATTCATGGAACACAGCACACTTCGCACATGCACAGTAGGGAACTGGCTGTGAAGCCACAAAGCTTCACTGCCAATTTCCCTTAGTGGCAGCACCTAATAGTCTATTGAAAAATCATCTCAGGCAAGGACACTGCTGGATACATAAGTGTCCTAATATCAAAGTTACAGTATTTGTAGCTGCTGACTTTTATTTTTTTTTCTGAAGGAGCCTGGAGCTCCTCTTTAACAACCATGACTTATCTGCTGTCAGCGGGATTCCCCAGAATGTAAAAAAAACATTTGCTGGCATTATTTTCAATTTTAATTTTAAAAAATGGCCCTTTTTTTTACCTTGATGATGTAAATGCATTAAGGTAAACAAGTGTAGCCTTTGGAACAAATTTAAGAGAAAGTGGCATAATATATATTTTTTTCTATATTTTACCAGTTTTTGTGTGCTATTTTTTAACAACCAGTCTACCTTTTTATCTGTTCAAACCAGGATTCTGCACACAAACAGTGCAGGGTATTAGTTTCAGCTCTATAAAAAGAAATAATAGATGTACCTTACTTCACCCTTTTGTCCTTGTGACAACTAAAAGTAAAATATAACAATATTATTATCAGACACGATGTCTGAACAACACATACAATTGGGAATGGCAAACAGAAAAGGAGAAAAAATAAACATAACTTTTTGGCCTACATTTATATATTAGTGGCAAGTCTGGAGCAGAATATTTCAGAATTATGCTTTTTATATATTGTTATAGTATAGAAACAAGGATAAGTGGTGGCAGGAAAATACCAAGTGGTCTATCAAGTCTACCACTTTTTTATTTATTTTGTAGCCTGTTTGTCTGAGTACAGATGTTTGTCCCAAGTATTTTAAAATGTATGAGTAGATGCCCAGCGCTGTCCCCTTAAACTATAAAATTCATATATATATATATATATATATATATATATATATATATATATATATATATATATATATATACTGTATATGCACAACACTATAACTCAAAATAAAATAAATAATAATTCAGAAACTTCCATTGTGCAAAATATCATCAAAGTCCTTCTAACAAAGTGCAATAGTGCTTTTCTTCAAAGTGCAAGCAGTGCTCCAAATCTTCTTATGTGTAGTGAAGTGCCGTGCTCCCCTTTTGTTCCCTCACTCACCAAATTATTAATATAATTGCGCCCGTAATAGGTGAATTCTCAGATGTCCTTTTTCCAGCAACTACATTTCTCTCAATAGGATGGAAGATTAGTATTCACATAAAGAGGTTAAAAGAATCTCCATAGTGTAATTCCATTTTATTATTATTTAAAAAATGTGAAAACTTTCAGATTTTCCACTCACATACTTACTATGCAAACAAGCATGTAATGCTTGTTCGGAGCCAGCACCAGAACCAGCGTTCCAAAAGCTGGACGTGAAGTCACTGGAAGTTCCCACCTAATGCATTTTGCCTTCTCATTGGGCGTCTTCGGAGGCTTTGGACGCCGGTGATTAGTGGATCTTTATGTACATCGCTCCTTCTACTACTGTCACACCTTCCTACTACACCCTAATTCTCCCTAATTTTCTCAACTCCATCTTAAAAGGGGAGCCTTGCTGATCTAGCTTCCACTTCCTTATTTGTTGCTATGATGAGGATGGCATCCCTGTATGTTGCCACGGAAACCATACCCTGGCATGTGCTTTACATACAATTTAGTTCCCATTCATTATGCACAAAATATAAACAAATTAATTATACATTTATAATACTAAAATCTTTTGTACAATACATCTTGTATATGCATGCATATATTTTCCCTGTCAGTCAGTGTCCTATATATATATATATATATATATATATATATATATATATATATATATATATATACCTACTATGCTATATATTCATCATTAAATTAAATAATAGTATGCCAAAATGAATAAATAAAACTATCCTAGAATTATTGGGTACTAGTGTACTCGCCTACTGTTGACTGACTCATTACCTTTGTTGGAAGTCTTTTCCAACCACTTGCTGCTCCTTTCATAATATGATACTTTCTAAGGTTAGCTTTTACATTTTTTCCTGCTAGTTTGAGTTTATGTTCTTGATCTTAGCTTCGTATTGAGGAAGCAGCCCTTTGCCTTTGCAGCTTAGGGCAGAGCGGTTATGGGGGGGTAATACAAATGTGGTTCAACCTCCCTT
The DNA here is from genome assembly GCF_965119305.1 of Pelophylax lessonae. Taxonomy (NCBI): domain Eukaryota; kingdom Metazoa; phylum Chordata; class Amphibia; order Anura; family Ranidae; genus Pelophylax; species Pelophylax lessonae. The sequence goes on from NC_138774.1 coordinate 82,857,802, forward strand.
TGTGGATTTTTGCTACCACATGTGGATTTACTGCCAATTATGGACTTTGGCCTTACTAAGGTCTTTACCCCCTAACTCAGGTATGACTAACCTCATGGGGCAATTCAATATGGGCACCTAGAGAACTTTGTCAGGAATGTGTGTTGAAGATGTCTTGTAGAACTGCTTCTGTACTATTTCCAATGACTTTAGTAAAATAACTTGTGGTTCAGTTTAACTGCCTGATCTGAAGTTATTAAAGGGGTGCATGCTAGACATATCAAAAGTACAGGGCATATTCAAGGGGACAAGAGGAGTTAGATACAGTACATGGGTCTAACAAGCAGACAAGCTGTCCTAAGAATGCTTTTCTATTGTGTCACATGCTAAATCAATCAACCAGTCAGGAAACAGGTGACATGGCCGGGGGACAGACACTTTGGTAATGAAGGGGTGTTATGCTTGGCCCCATCACTGGTCACCAGTTCCCCACAAACTGTGACTGGTCTCTCGACACAGAGCACCTAGGGACCTAGTCTGAAGTCACAGAGAGATGTAGAAAGGGCCCTGGGAGGAGAACAAGCATTGAGCTATGGAGAAGTGCGTTTCCTGTATTCAACAATAGTAACAAAATGATATTTTCACTAGGAGTGAAATGACAAGACTGCTGGGTTGGTGGAGAGCTGTTCAAGCTCCGCGGTACCAGCTGAGAAATGCTGTACAACTGGGGAGAGGTGTTTTTTAACCAAAGTTGAGTCCATAGTGCAGTATTGTCAACAGTGTAAGAAGTATGTTCATGAATTGGGAGGTGTTACCTGTGCAGATTGATAGGCTCACTTCTAAGCTTGGAATGCTGCCTTAATGCTAAATTCACATGACCGTGGCTTCCACCTGCCATGCAGGCATTAACAGGTGCTGTTTCATAGTTTCCCCACTGGGTGTATCAAGCCAAACCCACATAAGGATAAGGGAACTATCATATAACTGTAATTGTACCAAAGGTACAGTTAGTTAAGTCTAGGCTAACTTAGCCCATCCTCAAAAGCAAAATTGTTTCCTAAACATCTGTAATATGGGGAGCCCAGGATCACCAGCCAGCTGCTTGTAAAAATAAACAGCCATTTCATTCTCTAAACAATCAAAAAAAAAAAACAGCTTTTCTGAAACAAACTACATGCAAACAGTCCACATTTTTGATAAAAAGCATAAAACTTCTGGCTTACTGCCTGAAAAAATTGTCCCTTACGAGACTTATGTCCCAACCTGCCTCATGGGGTTCAAAGGCCAGGTCACCAGACACCTTGAAGTGTCTTAGTTACAGCAGTCCACTACTCCGTCTCCAAAGTGTGTCCTGCCTCTCACTCTACCCCACAGACAGCTTCTAGCTGTTTCCTTTTTCTTTTCTGGCCTCTACCGCAGGTAAGTTAAGCCTTTCAGGACAAAAGTCTTTGTATTTAGGGTTGGAGGCTCTTTCCCACCAAAAGTCTCTCCAAGCCTTCAAATTCTGAGTACCAAATGAGGACTTACCAAACCCGAGAGAACTATAAATCAGTCCTCTCCTCTCTGACCGGACTACCCCAGAACCCCTCATCCTGCATGGGTGAGAATCCCATTGGTGAGAATGCATTCATACTGTCCCCCTTAAAAGGACCACAACCCAAATAACTTGGACAAGTATCTCCCTTCAAGGACTCATCCCTCGTTTCCTGTACACGTCCCACACAAAATCTACCTGCACATAAAAATGATTGCTGCTATTGTATGTGCTCCACTATTCAGATTCCTCATGCATTTATTTCTCTGCCCATACTTTGTGACCACATTAGTGCTAGATATGGTATCAGACTTCTTCTGCTGTCCATAAAACAAAGGAAAACATGAATTCTTTCCTGTCCCTGGGGAAATGTTACAGGTATCACAGCAGGGAGATCCTGTGCATAAGAGAAAACATTTCAATGTGATTCATCCAAAAAGCATTTACCGCTAAATGTATGTACGTATCTGTTTTCGGTTAGATACCCTTCATTACAGGTAATTTGGCTTACTAAAACTATAGACAATGTTTTTTTTTTTCTATAGCTAAACTTTAGCTTTAATTAAACAATTTGATCGTCTACATTTTCCTTGGAAACGTACAAACTACACAGCAGCCTTCTGGGAATAATTACTCTATTGGTAGCCTATATAAGTAACCGGAGACTAAAGATCATCTTGTGAGACAAAAAACAAATTCATATATATATAACTTCCCCGCTGCTTACCCAGAGGGATGTGATAAGAGCCTGAAACAATATCACTGTTTGTTTGAACTCAAAGTTCCTGAAACTGCTGCCAATTCTTCCCTTCCCAGTGGAATAAAGGTTCATATTGCGAGCGCCCCGAGCAGGTCAAGAAATATGACAGGGGTAGGCTGGTACTATCTAATAAGAGTCATTGCAGGACATTGGGGACAGGGACAGAAAATGACACTTACCTCACTTCTCCGAGCTATGTTTCATTAACAATCATATCACCATGGCAACCCAAGCTTCCTTTGAGCAAAGCAGGGCAAATGACAGTGAAGCAATGCTAAATATAGCAAAGGTGTCAGTTACTGATGTTGGGATCTGCCCCGCTAGTTGGGTTGTGGTGCAAACATCTTATAGGCCTTTTTTCATTACTTATACCAAGAATGATCTATTTCCCATAATGATAATTTTACAGCTACTAACCCAATTATCTCCAGTCTGTAGGCGGGGAAAGCAAGTGTCCTTTAGCAGGATAGAATTGGACAATGGATGGTGGACATGATCAAGGCAGAAGTCCCACAGGAGAATAGGGGATTTTGCAAATGAAAAACTGGAGGCTATAACTGAGGAGTTAAGGATGAAAAATATCTTAACAATTTCTGATTTATCTCTGTGCTACTTGCTGTAACACATGTACCTTGATTTATATTCTCTATAGATGTGAGCATTTGAAACCAGGTTGATTGTACAGGAAAACAACTGCATGCAATATTATGATTTTGTGAATCTGTGTGCCTTTTTTACAGCTTTAAAGAGACCAAGTTAAGTCTCTAAATAAAATACATTCCCAATTATCTGCAGTAGAAGAAATAGAATTCTCACTTCTTCGGAGGCCTGTGTTTCCTACCTTTTCTCTGTTTAAGCTCTGCAGCCAATTTCTTTGGCCTTCAAAACTTCCCGGAGTGTCAGATGTCTTCATCTGACTCCCTATGTCACTACAGGACTCAGCAGTGATGTAGGAGTTGAACAATGAAACTGCAGTACCCCATGGTGGAACATAGGCATCTGATACTCCTATAAGTATTGAATTCTGGAAAAACTGATGGTCGCCTGCGGTGCTAAAATGGAGAGAGGTAGAAGATATCGGCCACCATAGAGGGAGTATACCACCTCTTCCCTTACAAAAAACAAATTTGTTTAAAGACCTGATCTGACTAAAACTTTTAGCCCAGGGTGCAGGCTGTAAAGAAATATGGATGCTGCATTGCTGGCCTTCCAAAAATGCTAGTAGCCAGGGTGCCTTTAGTTTATTTTTCTTCTTGATGACTATAACTGGAACACTGTTTTTTGAATAGTGAGTGACTGTGTTTTGGGCGAGCCCCATCACCATGCACGTGGGGGTATCTTTTGCGACACTGTGGGCAGTAGTAAAATGTGCAGAGATCTTCTAAAAGTGCTGTCCTGTGTCACTACACACTGTAAGTTGAAGTATGTTTGCACTAAGAGGTACGCTGCTGAGCCTGCACCCTCTCCACCTGTCCAGAAATTTCTCTGTTACCTCACTCCCAGTAACAGAATAGGGTCCGCTGTGCACATAAAGAGGACCTCATGCAGACCTCATGTGTGCACTTCTTTTCCCGTACCTAAGTGACTAGGCAATAGATCCCTGTATATCAGGTGAGATTCCGGTTACTACTGGAAACAAACCACTAGGAAGGGAGCCAGAACTTTAACCCCCTCGCTACCAGAAGACCTGTCACCTTTTCCAGGTACCACTCCTAAGGAATGGTTGTGTTGTACCTTGAACTAGTGCTTGGTTACCCATAGCAACTACACTTCCTTTCTTGTTTAACGTGCTGAGTGGACCTTTGGTAGCAGCTGAGCTTAAACATCCCATGTGCTCTACAGACGTTGGTTCTTTTAATACCACAGAACCAATATGCACCCCTTTTAAAAGCTGCAGACCAGGCTCAGAACAGTTGACAGCATTACTGAAGAGCTTATTAGTTCAGTCCAACATGAACAGTAATTTCATAATGTCTCTGACTATCTCTAGCTAGTTGCCCAGCCATACCTCAGAAAGGTAGTAGTCTAAATTTCTCCTGGTCTTGGTCATTCTCCGGAACCATTGGCACTTCCGACAGACTGTAAGGTTCATCGGTATCCAGCAGCCATGGCATGTCCATTCCGATATGTTTCAGAGAGCCTGAACCCAGCCTCCTTCCTTATTTATATTACTGATAAGTAGGTTGGATCCATAAAGCCTGGGAACTGTAGCACACACATTAAATCCCCCCACCCCCCTCAGCCTGGGCCAGTCACTATTTATCTAAAGCACCTGTAGGGAATTTGCCTACATGCGCCTTCTAAGAACTATGGGCGTCAACTAAACTGGATTTCTAAGCAAAATTATGGATCTCACCTATACAAAAATGTTACCAAAATTAGCTTCAAACTTTGTTATATTAGGTACAGTTTGAGTAAATAAGGAAGAAAAATCCCAAGCTAACATAGGGATATGGGGATCATTGTCTTTGGTCTAAACCACTTGCCCTCCAGAAGATTTAACCTCCCTTCATGACCAGGCCATTTTTTGCGATAAGGTACTGGGTTATTTTAACTAACAATTGCGCAGTCATGCAACACTGGTCCTTAAATGAAATTTATGTAATTTTATTCCCACAAATCAAGCTTTGTTTTGGTGGTATTTGATCACATCTGGGATTTTTATTTTTTGCGCTCTAAACAAAAAACCAACAATTTTGACAAAAAAAAATCTACTTTTTGCTATAAAACATATCCAATAAAAAATGTAAAATATCTAATTTCTTCAAAAAATTAGGCCAAAATATATTCTGCTACATATTTTTGGTAAAAAAAAAAAAAAAATCCCAATAAGTGTATACTGATTGGTTTGCGTAAAAGTTATAGCGTCTACAAACTATGGGATATATAGTGGAGTTCATTTTTTTATTTTTTGTACTAGTAATGGCAGCGATCAGTGACTGATAGCAGGACAGTCTGACACTAACTGATACCTTTGACACTTTGTGGAAACCAGGGACACAAAAAATATGCACTGTCACTGTACTGACACTGGCTGGGAAGGGGTTAAACAACTAGGGTGATCAAAAGGTTCAATGTGTGCCTAACCTATATGTACTATGTATGCTGCCTTTACTAATGGATGTGATTTTATTGCCTGCTTTGCAGGGAAAGAAAATCCATCACTTTCCACCGGTCAGGGCTGAGCTCTGCATTGTTTACATATGCAGAGCTTTGTTCAGCCTCTCTCCTCGACTCAACTGGCCAATGGATGTTCGCTGGCACCCGCTGATCATCTTCTGCTGTGATTATTCACAGCAGCAGCAGCTTACCAGTGGTGCGCTCCCTGCCCTTTACCCAGCAGTGCAAAATCAGGTATATATATATATATATATATATATATATATATATATATATACACACACACACACACAGTATATATATTTATATATACACAGTATATATATATATATATATATATATATATATATGTGTGTGATTCTGAACAGAACAGCCGCCCTATAGCAGTAAATCTGCTACGGGGCGATCAGCAAGTGGTTAAATAAAACAAACTTTACAAATGCACTCATGTAGGTTGTATACATCATACAGATGTACCACTTCACAGGCAGGTTCAGGGCACTGCTCAGTCATGTTATTTAAAAGGTATTTTCCATTTTTAAGAATTATTAAAATCACTGCTCCCTGACAAACTGATTTTTTGAAAAAAGTACCTAGCCCCTATGCGATTTGTTTGGCAATCCCTTGTCTTTGGCCTATTAGCCTAGAAACTGCCACTACTGGTTTTAAATGTACCTGGGGTCGGACTACTAAAATATATATATATATTTATATGCTTATCATTACTGTTGGAGTTGTCTGTGTGGCCCTTTAAGACTGCTTTCAGCGGAAAGCGGCCTCTCACAGGAAGTGGAAGAACTGGATTGTGGGAGATATAGTTCTGAATTGAGAGCAGACTGTTATCTGGATTGCTGGGGGAACTGTTCTACCAGGGATCAGCGGGCAATCGAAGGACCATGGGAGAGACTATAAACCTATCTGCTCCACAGTGTGAATGCTCTCTTGCTTTCGGGACCCAGTAAGTGTGGATCACCCTATTGTGTGCATATAGGACTGGTGGTGGCTGAGGCCTAGTACACGAGGCCTAACCCACGTGTGGGGCTCGTCCTCAAGGGAGCGGATGCTGGGAGCATGGGAGAACGCATCGCCTGTCTTATAGGACCCCCACGAATGGACATTCAAAAGAGAGAGGGTGACTGTGTGGAATCCTGACCACAAGTATAACCTTTCCCATCAACACACTGACCGCGAGACACTATTGCACACATCACCTCCCTTGGGATTACAAATTATCACTTTGGACAGTGATAATAGCTCCAACTGCCAGTGAAGATTTAACAAGGCCTTGCTAGGGGAGGGGTGTCGGCACCTGATACAACTTAACCACTTTACCACCAAGCCTATTTTTGACACTATTTGTTTACAAGTTTAAATCAGGATTTTTTGCTAGAAAACTACTTAAAATCCCCAAAAGTTATATATATTTTTTTAGCAAAGACTCTGGAGAATAAAATGGCGGTCATTGCAATATTTTTTGTCATGCCGTATTTGCGCAGCGGTCTTTCTTTTTTTGAAAAATTAAGAAAAATCATATTTCACTTGCATTGAAAAAAAAACTAAACAGTAAAGTTAGCCAATTTTTTTCGTATATTTTGAAAGATGATGTCACGCCGAGTAAATAGCTACCCAACATGTTACGGTTTAAAATTGCGCACACCCGCGGAATGGCGACAAACTACGGTCAATAAAAATTTCCATAGGCGGCGCTTTAAAAAATTTTAACGGTTACCAGTTTAGAGTTAGAGTGTAGCTCTTTTTTTTAAATGATTACTCACACTCTGGCGATCGCGACAATACCTCACATGTGTGGTTTGAACAGCGATTTAATTTGCGGCGCGACTTCCATATACGTTTTCTTTTGTTAACGGTGACGGGGGCGGCTAAATTTTTTTTCCTTTTTTTTTCCTATTTATTTAATTTTATTTTTTATTTTAACACAGGTTTTTAAAAAAAAAAAAATCTGGTCACTTTTATTGCTTTTACAAGCAATGTAAACATCCCTTGTGACAGCAATATGCAGTGACGGGTACTCTTTATGGAGGGATCGAGGGTCTAAAAGACCCTAGACCCCTCCACTATACTTCCATGTATTCAAAACGCAGAAAACTGCATTTTTGAATACTGTCACTTTTTGAATCTGTCACCTTTAGCAGCAGAGTAACCCGGACGTGACGTCATCGGAGACCCGATCAAAGCCGCTTCCGGCTTTTATCAGGACTCCATCCAGCCGGCGGATGTGCCTCCGGATGGGACGTGAGACCCGGGCAAAGCCGTGGAAGGTGGTGGGGGGGGGGAGTCCCCTCCCGCTCACCGGGGTAACGATCGAGCGGCTCCCGGGCCACATCAGTCATTACTGCCGGAAAGCCGACCGCCAGCTCTAAAAAAACGGTACCAAAGTACCAACGGTAAAAGTGGTTAAAGGGGACACACTTGATTTGTTTACAGCATTGCTAGTTAGAACATTATTTGCACTAAGATAGCTCTAAGTTTTCCTTTAAGCTAACAATCATAGCATTATTATAAAGGTCATCAGTCACTGTTTCAAATCTTAGAGTATTGTTCTAAAACATAGATATTGCAATTCCTTATTTGTCATTTCTTTACATCAGTCTCACTGAACCCTGCTAGTTTAGGTGGGATTCGGCTGACTGATAGAGTTATACTTGTTTATCCTTTAAGTAAACAGCAAAACCTCATTTATCTTGTGTCAATGTGTTCCTAAAGGTATACATATAATGTCGGAACCTAGAGTGTCAGGTGGGTTGGACAATTCACAGGGTCACAGGGAGGGAGGGCTAAGGCTCAGGACACCCCTGGGGTCACACCAGACTTTGGTAGTTGTATACCTTTGACACACAGTATTATGTAATTTTAAGCTCCAGGCTAAAGAATAGGTGAAGTAACATTGAACTCTCAAACTAGGCATCATATTGTAGGCAAGGTCTCAGTTATCTCAGACAATGTTCCTCAGTGGAGTTCCTTGTTTAAGCACAGTTCCACACTTTCCCTGTAAAGACCAGAACCAGCAGGGCAGTGCTCTGGCCTAGTCTCATGAGCACATGGTTGTCTTCACTAGGCAGCAGGCCTAGAAGGAAGAGACATTCAGCATATACCCTTCCCTAGACAAGAGCCTGGGGAGAAGATAGCTTCACAAGGTCATGCTTAAAGTGGCAAGAGGGGATAGCAATTTTGGATATGGGCTAAGTTCCTTAGGAGCTCTCACAAGGAGGAGCCTAGCATAGGCCTATGGTACAAACTTAAGTTTATATGCAGATCTGCCCTCATGATCAAATAACCTGAATACAGTCCTTAGCTCTACTCGTCTGCTGGTTAAGTTGGAGCCCTTGAAGGCGAAGGCATGGGTGAATAAGATATGTCTATGGTGTAAGGAGTTATAATCCTGCAGCCATTAGGACGGACTGGAAGATAGTTGGAATCTGTATGACACAGTTTTAATAGGCTTGATCATGAAGCAGAGGGGAGAGGCCAGTTTAGGCCTAGTTCAGCAGAACAGCAGCACAAATTCCTTGAAAGAAGAAAAGTATGAAAAATGTCAGTATTCAGCATAACTGTGGGTCCAAGACCCTCTCCCTTGGAAAATCCTCAGTGACTAGCCAAGACATTGCAGGGATCCTCTTTGTCCCTAACCACTCTGGAAGGTTTTACTCACTTCATGACCAGGCCCTTTTTTGCATGTGCATGCCCTGAAAGTAGGCACCAATGTACAGTACATTGTGGGTGGGCGCCAAGTGGTTAAGCTGACTGGCTAGAAGAATGGTGTAGGCTCTAACAAAAGGACACCTCACTCACTCCTACAGCAGACCTGGGTGGCAGCAATCTGTATTATTAGTTGATGGTTCAGGTAAGTACCGGAGCGACCCACAGGGCAGACCTTTGAAACTCAGCCCAGCATTTAATGAATGGATCCGGTAGCGTTCATCACAGTATAGGCCCACAGGTTACTTTTCCCCACTGAATCACGAACAGCACTTCTCACTCCTCAGCAGCTCTCTGGTTGGCGGCAATCTCCAACTCCTCCCGCTTTCTTTCTGGAGAAGGGGGCCTGCAGAGGAAGAAAAAGAGGACTGTCTCAAAGAAAGAAGGTGTGTGGGAAAAAGACTAAGCTTCTGCTGCTGGTAGACAGGGTCCCTGCCATTGCTAACCACAATTGGGAGGGAATCAAAGAGATCAAGAACCTTCTCCTGGGGATGCTGTGAGGTTTGATTTTTGATGCCTGTGAGATCAGACTGTACTGGAAAGTGTGCCTACCATTTTTGAGGAAGGAAAGGTGGGACTGTCTCAGCAGGATTAAAAGAGAGACATCACAGCAATTCCTATCTATGTCTGAAGACTTGAACTGAACCAGAGCACATGTCTGGAGACCCAGAGGGGAATACCTGGGTCTGGTAGGAGACTAACATTGCTCAAGTTAATCTGTTGCCTGCTGGAAATTGTTTTGTTTTCCTCAAGTACCTCATATTTGCCAGCCAATGAGTTTATTTTTTTTTTGTTTGTTTTTTTACATGAATCATTGACCCATGGGATAAAACTGGGACTGTTATAGCAAGTTAGGATTGTCTTTAGATATTGTTGTTAGGTAAATGCAGCTCAGTTTTGTTAATTACTGTTAGTCAGAATACTGCAGGTGTTTAACCATATATATTTCAGAATAACATTATTGTCTAATTGATTGTTTGTATAAGTACAGTTGCTAAGTCTCTCTTCTTTTAGGCTATTTTTGGAGTAATAAACTATTTCAAATAATTATGGTGTGTCGGTAAGTGTTGGGTGAGCGAGGTCTGTTACCTTCAGGTGTGAAGAGAAATCACAACACAACTCAGAGGCTCCTTTGTGGGTAGCAGCCCGCTAGAATAAAGGAATATAGTATTTCTGGTAAGGTAAATTGGAGTCTACATTTAAGACAATTCTTATATTATGGAATCAAACAATTAACACTTACAAGGGTGCATCTTTATCAATTTGCTGGATACCTATGCTGCAGTATTAAGACATTCACAGCATCCAGAAATGTTCATTGGGTAAGGACATAAAAAGCAACTTGGGCTGCAATTCCGTGTAAATTTAAACTCATGTCACGTTGATGCTATTAGCCCCGGGCATCAAAATAAATTTGTAAATTTGTTTCGAAAGGCAAATGTGCCCATATTTTTCCATACAAAGCTCATGTGTAAAATGAATTGCCATGCTAAAAAAAAAAAAAAGTTATAATTTGCAGTAATGTGCACTGAACATTCCACAGTACCATTATTTATTTATTAACATAGTTCAGTAAAAAGTTTCCCATAAACTAATATGATCCATGCGAATACATTACTTCTAGGACTTCAACCCACAAATGAGCCTGATAAGATTGTTAGTGGAACACATACCAAACCAGCCAACTTTTCTTTATTTAAACTCATTTTCTGCATCTGAATGAGAGAACAAATAATGAAATGTTGCAAACAGCAGACTGCCTTGGGAAGAGCTGTTATAAAATACAGGTGTATTTTCATCAACGCTACTGCATATGCTTAAAAGTTATTTTTTAGTCAACAATAAAAATTAAAAGCCCGACCTTGCATTACAAGTTAACTCTGCCTATTTTCTTTGCCCCCCACCCCCACTGCTAACATGGAAATGCTGAAATAAATTAAAATAAAATGTGGGGAAGCAAAAGTTAAGGCTAGGTTCACACTGGTGCAATGTGGGAACCACAGCGATTCCTGTGCACACCACATCAGAATCGCAGCCAGTTCAGTGCTATGCGAACTACTGCAGGTCTACATATAAAGTTAATGACACCCCCAAATCAGTTCACAGAATGCAGTGCGAATTGTAGAGAGGGATGGTATTTGGATCGCATGAGTCCTGCACTATTTTGGTGAGAATGCGATGTGCCATATAAACTGTATGGCTGAATTTGCACAGACATCGCATTTGATGTGCACTGGAATGTTGCGCAATCACATGCAATGTCTGCAATGGTGCCAGTGTGAACCCAGCCTTATAAATATATTTACCTTTCCCCTGGCTGCTGTACTGCAGGGAGTGATGGCACACTGCTTCTGAAGAGATCCCGGGGAATGATGAGTAGGCCAAATCTTGAGTTGACACTCCAGAACAGTGTACAAGGATCAACTCAAAAGATTTGGGCTACTTGGCATTCCTTAGGATCTCACTAGAAGCTGATGGTTGGTTGATTATATTTATTAATAAATGTTTTTCCTACATTTTTTGAAGTGCAAGGTCCACTTTCAAAAAACACAAAAGGTTTTGGCTAGATGAGGACTTTAATTTTACACTTTTGATTGGAGAATAAATGTAAAGCATAGTGCAAGGTCTCTTTTAAAGTTAATCTCTATCAAAACTTTTTTGGATAGAGGATGGAATGATTAAAATCTCTTTTTTCAACACAACCTAATATTTTGAATTTGTAAAAAATATATATTAAATTATTTTTGCGTGCACTAAACCTAATTTGAGTTTTACTAACGATATAGGTTTAATAAAACAAACAAATAAATAATTACCATTTTAAAATAACCATTTTATTGTACAATGCTCTGCTTTCAGGGTTTTAAGTACATTTTCTTGTAAAAAAAAGTTAATTTTAGTATATGTGCGCAAAATGAAAAAACTGTTTTGGCAGCAAAAGTGCTAAAGGACATCTTTACTGAAAGTGAAGTTGTGTTTTAGGAGATTGCGCATATGGTGAAAAACTACAAAAATGTATTCTTCAAATATTATTTTTTAGGTGAGCGTTGTCTATTGCAATGGTTATTTTGCTATTTTAGTTCTATGGGAACCCAGAAGGAAAGAATTGTGAGAGTTAATTGCAATATCAGTCTCCCAACCGAATAATCTGTCTTCCTTATCAATGTCCAATACATCATGCCGTACACTCTACTGCGCCACTGACTAGTTCACTGTAATCTGTTACTGATAAACAAAGCAGTGTATTCTGCCCATTCTGTCGGCCCATTAATATGTATTTTCTGCTTCTTTCGCTGGCTCTGCGTCCACTTGTTCTTCAAGCCAAATGATTTTTCTTGTCTCTCTCAGGTCTAAGTCTGAGTAAACAGTACACGTTCTTTTGTGTTCTTCTGCTCATTTGTGACAGACTGCAGGCTTCATACTTGGGGGCTTATGTTTTATGTATGCAAGCAATGGGGCAGAAATCTGGACTACGAAAAGCACTATAGTAATTATAATTCTCTTTTGTAACTATTTCTGAATGGCAGCTTGAATTCAAAGTTTGGTATATGGCCCTATTTAGACTTGCAGTTGAGGCAAGTTAAAAATGTGTGGTTAAACTGCATTTTTAGTCTCTTCCACCTACCACCCCTCAACTTAAAGTATAACTCCACTTTTGTTGAGAAAAAAAAACATTCCCCTCTGGTTGATCTATGTACATTGCAAGGATTTGAACAAACTTTGTTGCAGATTCCTACCTTTTGTTATTCAGAAGAAATCATTTTTTGTTCCTCTGTGCTGAGTGGGTAAAATGGGAGTGGTTTCATAATTATCTATCAGCTGTGGCAGCTGCAGGGGACTAATGAGGGAAGCTGCTGGGCCTTTAGATGTGTTCCTATTGGGAGTATCTCACCAAAATGACATTTTTGTTGCAGGGGATGCCTGAAATCTGACTTGTATCTTATGCAGACTTCTGGGAAAATTGGTGAGACAATCACACAAGCAGGAAATGATGTTTCTGGGGTGTGGTCAGTACATCAACTGTGGCAGCTGCAGGGGACTAATGAGGGAAGCTGCTGGGCCTTTAGATGTGTTCCTATTGGGAGTATCTCACCAAAATGACATTTTTGTTGCAGGGGATGCCTGAAATCTGACTTGTATCTTATGCAGACTTCTGGGAAAATTGGTGAGCCAATCACAAAAGTGGGAAATTATGTTTCTGGGGTGTGGTCAGTATACATTCTGTGTACAGAACAGCTCCAGGTAGCCATATTGCATTGCATTTTCAGAAAATTACAACAGCTGCAGATTGAAAAGGAAAGGTCATTTTTAATAACATTCAATTAGAATATGATTTGTGTCACAATTGTATACGCTATAACGGAAAATTTATATCAATACTTACCGTAATTTTCCTTTCCTGATAGAACTCCATGGCAGCACACGTATGGGTAGGCTCCGCCTCCTCTCCTACCCTATAGGACCCCACTCCCATAAATTTTTGCTCCAAGCCAGGAGCCGTGTTCCATATATAGACTACTCCAGCAGATGGGAGGGAACTCCTGCTGCCATGGAGTTCTATCAGGAAAGGAAAATTACGGTAAGTATTGATATAAATTTTCCGTTTTCCTGACAGACTCCATGGCAGCACACGTATGGGAAATAACTAGCCATACACACCCGGGTGGGCAACTGCTGGTCAAACAGAAATAGGTTTAATTTGCACCGTCAACAGACAAAATTTTTAAACCAAAATCAACTGAGGATAAAGAAGCAGGTTCAACACAATAGTGTGACATGAAAGTGTTAATTGAGGACCATGAGGCCGCTCTGCAAATGACATCTGGTGCAACATGAAGGGAAGCCGCCCAAGACGTAGAAATCCCTCTGGTGGAATGAGCCGTCACCACTTCCGGAGGAGCCAGTCCCTTGGCTCTATATATGCCCACTGGATGGTCTGAACTATCCAGCTAGAAATTGTTCTGGAAGAAGCCCTCTTGCCTCTGTTCTTTCCATAAAAGAGAACAAATAGATAGTCTGACTTGCGAAAGGAAGCTGTGAACTTCAAGTATGTTTGAAGGACTTCGCCCACATCCAACGGATGGGTACTCTGGTCATCTTGAGACTTGAATGTAGGTAAAACAATCTCTTGGTTGACATGAAAAACTGAATTTACCTTCGGATTGGACCCCAGCATAGGGACCAGGACAACCCGATCAGGAAAAAATGTCAGAAAAGGTTCTTTGCAACCTAGGTCACTAATTTCAGAGACACGTTTAGCCGATGTGATGGCTACTAGAAAGGCCGTCTTCATAGACAGATTCTTAAGGAAGAAGGAATCTCCATGTTCCAAAACTGTTGTTGAGAGAAACTCAAGGACTAGTGGAAGGTCCCATTTGGGGAACCTGGGTTTCCTGGGAGGTCTCATTCTTGACGCACCTCTGAAAAACTGCCGGACCAGAGGATGTTTTGCCCATGAGGTCCCCGTGAAGGCAGAGATTGCTGAGATCTGTACTCTGAGAGAGCCAACAGCCAGAGATAGGTCTAAGCCTGTCTGGAGGAACCCCAGAATGTGATGGATCTTAGGATTAGTGATGAAATCGGACTCATTAGACATGTAATCCTCAAACTTAGACCAGATCCTCTCGTAGACTTTGTTGGTGCCCGGTCTCCTGGCACTCATCATTGTGGACATTGCCGCACTTGGACAGCCAAGAGCTTTTAGTCTTTCCCTCTCAAGGACCATGCCATGAGATGTAACTGCGCTGGGCATGGATGCAGCACTGGACCCTGAGATAGAAGGTCCGACCTGAATGGCAGGGGAACAGGATCCCGAAAGCTCAGTTGGAGCAGCAGAGGAAACCAGGGCCTCCTTGGCCAAAACGGAAGAATTGCTATGATTTCTACCCTCTCTCTCCTGAGTCTCTGCAGGAACTTGAATATCACTGGGACCGGGGGAAAAGCATATGCTTTGTGGAACTTCCAGTGGTCCGTCAGAGCATCTACCCCGTAGGCTTGGGGGTAACGCCATCTCGAGTAGAATTTCGTCAGTTTGGCATTGTTTGGAGAGGCAAACAGGTCTACTTCCGGAAGAATCCCCAGAGAGATGACCCACTTGAAGGTTTCTGGATGAAGAGACCATTCGTTGTTGTCTAGATTGGTTCTTGACAGAAAATCTGCCTGAACGTTCTGGACTCCTGGAAGATAAGCAGCTGATAGATTGGCAAGATTCCGTTGGGCCCATGCCATGATCGGTTTCACTTCTTCCAGAAGGGAGGAACTGCGGGTGCCCCCTTGCCTCTTGATATATGCGACTGCCGTCGTATTGTCTAGCCGTAGAAGGACCGAGGACCCTTTCACCAAGTGACGGAAAGCCATGATGGCACGAAAAGCTGCCCGAAGCTCCAGGACATTTGAGACCAACCCGAGGGTGGGAAAGTCCCACCTGCCCTGGGCCACCTCTGACAGGCAGTGCGCACCCCAGCCCGTCTGGCTGGCATCCGATGTCACAACGATCCAAGGAACGGGAACGATCGAATGACAATTCAGGAGATTTTCCCGTTGTAGCCACCAAGACAGACTCGCCCTCATAGAGGATGTTATCCGTACAGGAGTGTCTGGATTCCCAGAGCTCCATTGGCGGAGGAAACCGATTTGAAAGGGCCTCATCCTCCACTGTGCCCACTTGACCATGGGGGCCGTGGAGACCATGGTCCCTATTATTTTCAGACACTGTGATGCCCGAAGATAAGGAGTTGACATTGCCGGTTGTATTCTGCTGTGGATCACCGGAATCTTCTCCACTGGAAGAGAGATGGTGCCTCTGGAGGTGTTGAAGAGTGCCCCCAGGAAGATCAAGGATTTTGACGGATCCAGATGGCTTTTCTCCAGATTCAAGAGCCACCCGAATTCTTGAAGGGTGGAGATTACCTGAGATCTGTGTTGCAGAATCTGTGCTTGGTCTTGAGAAAGAAGAAGCAGATCGTCTAAGTAGTGAAACAGTCGGATCCCTTTCGATCTGATCAGAGCTACAATAGCCAGTAAGATCTTTGAAAAGACTCGAGGTGAGGTGGTAAGCCCGAAAGGGAGACAGGTAAACTGGAGATGCACTTGACCCACGGCAAAGCGAAGAAACTTTTGTAGTTCTGCTGCCACTGGGACATGGAAATAGGCATCTTTTAGATCTATGGAGATCATCCAATCTTCTGGTTGCACCACTTGGCGGATAGTGAAGAGTGTCTCCATCCTGAACCTCTCTTTCTTTATGAAAGAGTTCAGATGAGTCAGGTCTATGACCGGTCTCCAAGAACCGTTTTTCTTTAGCACCATGAATAGAGGTGAATAAAGGCCTTGAAACCTTTCTTCGGCCGGAACTGGGATGACAGCACCTTGAGAGATCAGGGAATCTACGTATGACAGAAGAATTGACTTCTTTTCTTCCACGCGAGGTAGAGCCGTAGGGATGAACCGCAGAGTTGGAGTTTCTTCGAAAGACCAAACGTGACCATGAGACACAGTCTTGACGGTCCACTGGTCCGTAATCGAGGCTGCCCAAACGTGCGCAAACTGACGTAGACGAGCGCCTACTCGCAACGCTTGAGCAGGCCTGATATCAAAAAGACTTTGTGGTCTCCCGACCACTAGAAGGTGTTCCCTTGTTGAACTTCTGACCTGTAGGTTGAGATCTTTTCCAATTCTTTCTGAACTCACGTCCAGGCCTGTAAGAGCGAGCTTCTCTGGATCGATCCGAACTTGGTTTGTGCTGAAATCTTCTGCGGTCAAACAAACGGCGATCCTGAGGGAGGAAACCTGATTTACCACCAGTGGCACGGGTAATGGCACTGTCCAGCTTGTTGCCAAAAAGGGACGCACCCTCAAACGGAATCCTGCACCAGGCTTGTTTGGAAGCAGGATCGGCCAGCCAGGGACGTAACCATAAAGCACGTTTGGCCGTGACAGAAGAGAGCATGACCCGCGCCACCAGGCGAATGATATCAATGGAAGCCTCTCCCAAAAAGGCCGTTGCTAACCTTAGTTCATACACAGCCGAGCTTCTGGCTGCTTCTTCTGAGACACCTTTCAGTGTGGTCTCCACGTTATCTACCCAAGCCTCCATAGCTTTGGATGTGGCTGCAAGGGCTAGGGCTGGCTTGCAGGTCATACCAGCTAACAGATAGATCTTTTTGAGATCCGTATCGATTCGTCTATCCAGACCATCTTTAAATGAGACGGAATCTTCCAAAGGTAGGGTAACGTGTTTGACTAGCCTCATCAAGGCTGCGTCTATTGTAGGTGCAGAATCAAGATGCTTCACTTTGTCGGTCTTAAAAGGATATAACCTGGAAAATTTGGACGATAAGGAATTCTTTCTTTCAATTCCATGCCATTCGTCTGTAATGATTTCCCCCAGCTCATTCAGAAAAGGGAAATGATCCCGTTCTTTCTTGAGATGTTTAAAGTATTTCTTCTGTTTTGCTGGGGAGTCTGCTGGCTCTTCCCATTTTAACGCCTCTTTTACCGCTCTTACTAGCGGAGAGATCATGGCAAAATCAAAACCTGAACTTTGGTCTTCTAGGTCATCCTCACTTTCAGAGGAATCCGAGAAGCGACTCGGCTGGGAAGTGCCTGGCTCTACGTCTTCCCTCTGAGGGAGAACTGGAGTATCGGTTGTATGACCAGACAGCCGGTTGGAATCCCAATCCCTTAAGGATTCTTGCACGATCCGCCTGACCAGGGTTTCCACTGGTGGATCTGGGACTTGTTTTTCCTTGATTGCCCGAGAATAGCAGGCATCACACAAGGATCTATCCTCAGGGACTACAGCCCTACAACCCCAGCAAGATTTGTGTGCGGGGCGGTCAGCATGTCGGGAAGACCGGCTTGGACAATCATCATGGCGCCTAGACCTAGACCTGGATCTATGGTGCCTGGATTTGGATGATGCATGGTGATGGCCTGAAGGTGATCTATCCTTTGATCCCGATGCAGGACGTTGGTCAGACCTAAAAGGGCTGAAAACAAAGGAAAGAAAAGCTCAGGCTACAGTAAGCCAGCTGGCAGACAAGCGAGAGTTAAAAGCTAAAGCTCACCTGTTGCGCAGGGACTGGCCACCGGGGGGCGGTGAGGCATCCATTGCAAATCACAGCGAGATAACCTGCAATAGGAAGGATGTAAGAACTCAATCTTACCTTCCCATAGCGGCCTTTCCCCTCCCCCATTCAAGCAGGACTGACCCAGCACAGGACTTACCAAACACAGGCAGAGACACAGCGTGGGGAGGCCGCCGCAAAAGCCCACAGACATCCCAAGAATGACAGCTCCATCAGCTGTTTAAATTTCCCGGGAGCCGTAAAGCCACGCCCCCCCCCCGACGCCACCGCGTCATGGAGGACCGGAAGTGGCGTGCGCACATGCGCAGACCACTTAGGAACCAAGCCTCGCAATGAACACCCAACTGGGAATCAGGAGGCAGGGGGAGGAGCCGAGAGCGACGGCCTGGAACGCAGGAGCGCTCCAGCCGCCATACTAACCAGGAAGCAAAACGATATAAAGTATAAAGTAAGCAATACATTACCACCAATACTGACAGAAGGACCTGGAACGCTCCTCAACCGGAGACTAGCGTGTGCGTCAGGGCATAAGGGCCTCCCGCTAGTAGCAAGGACGTTTGGCCAAGCGATGCAGCCCACCTCTCATTCAGGATTTATGGCATCTTCCGGCATCATTTCAAATTGCCCGGGTCCACCCAGTAGTACTGAGATTGCTGGACTAAGGTAGAAAGGCATCATCCAGGAAAGCCACACACCACCAGGTATGTAAGAAAACGCATCCTATAAGGTAAGACTTCTCTTGCGGAAGGAGGACAAAAAAGGAACACGGCTCCTGGCTTGGAGCAAAAATTTATGGGAGTGGGGTCCTATAGGGTAGGAGAGGAGGCGGAGCCTACCCATACGTGTGCTGCCATGGAGTCTGTCAGGAAATTATTTTTTTCTTTATTTGCTATATTTTTTCCCCACGAAAGTGTAGTTACCTTTTAAAATGTGATTCCCTACTTCTGTTCCTGTTGTTTTAGGTGTTCTTACCCCCCTTTGCACATCATTGCTCTTTTTGTTGCATTATTGATAATGTAAAATTTAAAAATAATCCAACAGAAAATGCTGGGATGACTTCTGATGGCCACAGGAGGTGTGCAGACCCAGTGACTCAAGTATAGAGATTGTACCCCAAGAGTTTCCTGAGAGCAAAAAGAAACTGTCAGGAAGATTAACTCTTTAAAATCTGAAAAAATTATCACATAGACAAGAATAAATCTGGAAGTAGAGAAACCAGTACAACATGTCAAAATGAAATATTTAAAGGGTAACTCCACTTTCGTGGGGGAAAAAAAATAAAGAAAAAACAATATAGCGTATACAATTGTGACACAAGTCATATTGTAATTGAATGTTATTAAAAAATTACCTTTCCTTTTCAATCTGCAGGTCTGTAATTTTCTAAACATGCATTGCAATATGGTAACCTGGAGGTGTTCTGTATACAGAATGTGTACAGAATGTCCCCCAGAACATAATTTCCTGCTTGTGTGATTGGCTCACTGATTTCCCCAGAAGTCTGCCTAAGATACAAATCACATTTGAGGCATCCCCTGCAACAAAAATGTAATTTTTGGTGAGATACTATAGGAAATCACATCTAACAGAATGCAGGCACTGCGGCTTTCCTCGTTAGTGCTCTGAAGGTGCACAGCTGATTGATAATTATGAAACCCCTCCCATTAACTCAATCAGCATAGGAGCACAGAGAAAGTAGCAGTGATTTCTTCAGAACACTAAAAGGTAGAAATCTGCACCAAAGGTTGGAAAATCCCTGCAATGTACACAGATCATCCAAAGGGGAATGTTTTTTTCTCAATAAAAGTGAAGTTATGCTTTAAAGTTAAACTCCAAGCACAAAAACAGTCATGTATATATGTCCCTCAATGGCCACAAAAGATATAAATACACATTGTGAGCACCTTTAAAAAGCCAGATATGACCTTGAAAAAGTAGCAGTGACATCATCACTCTGCTGTACATAGCCTGCGCATAGAGCAGAGCTTTGGGAGGGAACACAGAAAGGGGTGGAGACAAGACCAGTCACCCTGCACAAGAAGAGAAAGCAGCAGTGACTGGTCTTTATTATCGGGAGCTTCTGCACAAAGATAATGTTTAACACCGGATTACTGCACAGATCTGGAAGAAATACACAAAGCATACCAAGATTCCAGTAACAATACACATGACCATACATGACTCTTGCTGTTAGTCAGTATTTTCTTATCATGTAGCTGTAAAGGTAGCAGATAGGGATGCTCACAAAATGCACTTTGCTTCATGCCAGTGGCAAAAATGATTAGTTCTGCCTTTCTCGGCAGGTGGTGCCACTGCTGAATGCAACCTATTCAAGAAAATAAGGATGAGCTATTGGCGAGGCATTTATGGGGTATTTATAGGGTTATTTATGGGGGAAAGCAGTATATCACCTTCTCACTGCCTGTCAAACGCAGAATCCAAGTCTAAACCTAGCCTAAGATTGCCATCACTGACAACAATCTGGCTGGATTGTAGTGCGAGGCTTGTGTTCAGAGAGTGGCGTTCTAAAACACTGAGTATTTTTATGCCGTTAGAGCCTGATCTGCTGGAAGCACCAGAACGATGTGAGTAACCTGTACTTTACCCTAATAAAATCGTTTTGGGAGGATTTAAGCACTATAGCTGTTTCCTTTTTATATACTGAACATCATGGGCTATCTTTCAGAGGAAAGCTGCAAGGTCAGAGCCATATTATTCACAGCCCAGGGAGGCAAAAAGGCTTAAATTGATCTGACTTCATTGTAGAGATCACACTATTTCAGGTAAGATTATTCCTGGAGGGGGGGATCACCTGAGCACCAGTGAGCAGTGGAGCACCTGTTTGTTTTCAGCAACACCATTTGGGAGTCTGAAGCACTGTGTGTGGCACTGTTGCAGCCTTAGGCCTCTTTCACACATACGGTCAGTTTTTCATCCATCCGTTGACGGATGAAAAACGGACTTCAATGCATCTCTATGTAAAAACGGATGACAACGGATGATCATCCGTTAACATCTGTTTTCATCCACTTCCGTCAATGTCCGTTTTTTGGAACGGATGAATGCCTTATTTTTCATCCGTCAAAAAAACGGATCGGACAAAAACCGGATGTAAACGGACGAATGGTCCGTTTTTCATCCGTTTTTGCATTGGTAGTGGATGTAAAAAAAAAAAAAAAAAAAAATGGATGAAAAATGGATGAAAAACGGATGAAAAACTGATACATTTTGACGTGACTGAAGTGATGAACTGAACAGACCATATGTGTGAAAGGGCCATAAGAGGTTGTTTTTTTCCAATCTTCCAATCTTTGACCCAATGTTCACTTTTGTGCATGGACTTTTATTTGATTTGTTTGTTTTTTACCTGTATAAATATTCACGGTTATATAATTGATATTATATACATATGTTTGACAGATGATTATCATTTTTATACGTTTTTTTTTTTTAACACTATTTCGTTTTCACAGTGGGCTTTTTAGCACGGCATTATTTATTTTTGCTTATCAATTTAGCACATCTATGAGATTGTGAACAATACCAGCTGCTTAGATTTTTTTCTAATTATAGTGGCTCACAGGATTGTTGTACTTTATTTCCCCTTTAAAATAAGTACCCCTACTTATTCACAAAAAAAAAAAAAAAAAGTATATCACAATGTAAATCATGATACCTGCCGACCTGCAAGCTGAAAGCTCTGGCAGATAACAGTTGACAAGGGGCAATGTCTTCTGGGGAAACATCATTGGCCATATTTGGACATGACTGTATTTTGACCGATGACTTTGGTTATTGTTAAAGTGGGCTTTTAGGTTCTAAAAGGCCCCCTGCCTTCCTGAGCCAAGGTTGTGGGAAAGAAGCCCTAGTCCTTATCAACATAGTGACAAGGTGCTTTGCCAGGGAGGACCCCCTGGAAAGTTTTCCCCACATGTTGAGGGCATGCAGTCTGGTATAGTTTAGAAGAGGGGGGTCTCATGCTTGCCCTTCCCTTTCCTGGCCTGCTAAGCTGCATGCTCAGACGGGGGGCTGGAATGGATTTTGGGGCAATCAATGTTTTTTTTTTCTTAATTTTTGCATGGACCCTGCTCCACCCCCCCCCCCCCCAAATCAATTTTTTTTTTGCATGGGGTCACTCTTATCTGAAGGGCCTGGAGTGAATTAGGGGAGAACAAACAATTACATGTATTGCCATGTATAATAGTGGAAGTATTAACACTATTATACATGACGTTGAGCTTCCACTGAATGAGCAAATGTTTGGACATTTGTCCAAAAGCTGAATGGCTAAAGCTCGGTCTGAACTTAGATTCATCCCTATTCATCACTCAAAATGTATTCATGTTCTGCAAACTCTTAACCAAGTCCCTAACCTTGCCTCTAAACCTAGCCTTAACCCTAAATGCTTGTACGTACCTTATTGGCTATGTCTTGGGGCCAACAACCCTTCCTGAGCTGAGAAGACCACACCAAGAGTTATGATTCATATTTACCACAAAGCAAGCTCTGGTTTGCTAAAATTTACAAGGTCATGAAGATGTAAGACCTTACAGCTTCCCTTGCCAATAAAAAAGTAAAATAATGTCATACATGATTCCCCTAGGTTGACTTTGCTTCTTCACCTTCTTACAAGGTGTTGCTAGCTACTTTTCTACAGACAATGATGAGATAAGGAACAGCTGGGTACACTGATGAGGTCTGCTACCCAACACACTATCTCTCTCCCCAGTTTTGCACTTTAACCCAGGTGGATACACTTTTGATGCATTTCCTCTCTCTCCCCTTTTCTTCTCCCCCAACCCCTTTCTATCTTCTGTCTATTTTTTCTCCCTTTTTCTCTTCAATCCCTCCTCCCCCCTCATCCCTTTAATCTATCTCTCCCTTAAACATATCATACTTTATTGCTAATCCTCTGAGAAATTAAGCATTTACAAGATAACATTATCCTGTACACCTCACATGCCTTTCAAGTGTTTTCTAACAACATAATGTATTGTTTATTTCCCTCAGGCAAAACCATATCTGTTATAATCGTTAAATCTTTTAATGCTGGTATTTGATTCTTCAATACATGTAACTTTGTGTCATTTTATTATGTCTCTTCTGACCTTTGCTGTTTGCAATGGTAAAGTATGTATCTTTACTGGTGATAATAGTCACCAGTAAAAACAAAGTGGGGAATTTCTTCCCAGTGGGGCAACAGACGGTAAAACAACTTGGCATCTTAGCTACACAATTGGTTGGGTTCAGAGGTGAATTTAGGGCTCAGGTTTAGCTATTCTGCTGAGTCTGAAGATCAGTTTTTCAGGTGCAACCAACCTATTTTTTGAGTGTAATAAATGTAATTTTCAAGCCTAATACATGTATGACACATACAATTAATAGAAAATCTCACTTTTATTGAAGTTGTCCTTTACAGTCCCCCCCCCCCCCCCCCCAGTGTAAGACACAGAGGTAAATGCTTACTTTCAGCAATGTTTCAGGGCTCTTTATTGTGTGGACCTGCCTTGGTCCCCACACAAAGCTTTTTCTTGAAGATTGTCCCAGCTGGACCCAATGCCTTCTGTGCATGCACTCCATGGCTTTATTTATTAATATAAGCCCATACCTTTAAAGAACAGCCATACAGAGAGCAGCGGGAAAGGAGGTAACGCCGCTCCTAGCCATACAGAAGGGTATATATCAACCATAGAAATATACAAAGTAGGTTCAGCCTATGGCCAGCCTATGTTTAAGCAAAGGCTGTGTCCTTCATGAATATGGGCCCAGCTACAGAAATAAAGGATGCCAGGGGGCACATGTACAGAAGGGATTTCAAGACAGGCTGTTTGGTGAAGGGAAGGAATGCACCATAAAAATCTCTACACATTCTTATAGAATAGGGTTTTACTGGATGGAGGCAGGGGGTTAATAAAGACAACTTCATAAAAGTGAAGCTGTCCTTTAAAGTAACTTAAATACTGTTTTATTCAATAGAAGTTGCTATTTAATATTATTACGTTTGTGTGCTGACATTTCTGCCACCAGTTTTGCACTTCAAAAACAACAGAGCCAGTTTTCAAAAGATGAAAATTAACATACCACATCCAAATTGATAAACCTTGCGTCACGGAGCTTACCTTTGTTGGAGTCTGTAACGCAGAGATGTACGTTCACCCTTGCAGATATCCACAGTCCAAGGTGACCAGGTAAGAAAGCCACCTGAGCTGTGAATCTGTGCACGGGGGCTTGGCAGGGAAGGTGCTCCAATAAGCAGGACCGGCAGGGATACAATGGGAAGGGAAGTCCAGCAATAACTGTAGTCACTGGATGACATGAGTCCGGATAAGGATCGCAGGAACAACAAGGAGCGAAGGTAAGGATGCAAGCCGGGGTCAGTCTGGAACACACGCTTAGGAAACAGGAACACAGGAACAAAGTCTGTCAAACAGGAACACAGAAACAAAGTCTGTCAAACAGGAACAAAGATCAGCAACAACTGACACTGCTCTAAGTGAGAGGCAGTGTTTTATAGCTTGCTTAATGAGCAATTAGCTTCAGGTGGACAATGAGAGACAGGAGTATACTCAGGTGAAGTCCAGCCCCCTAGTGCTGCAGGCAATACCAGATTAACAAGACTGGATCCACATGAGCTGAAGTGTGGCTCAGAGGTAGGATAACAGGACAGAATGTCAAAGTACACAGGTTCAAATCCCATGTCTGGTACTTAACGGCGACCACGCCTGGCTGTCTGTAAGCCATGGCGAGAACCGTGACACCTTGACAACATAACAGGAAAAAATATTTAAAGCACAACTGAAGCTTCACCTTTTTTTCTCTCTTTATAGTCCTGTAACCCTGACAAATATTTGTGACTAACTGTTAGGAAATGCTTTAATGCCCAACTCTGGCTTAAAAAAAATAAAAATGAATTGCTGAATGATTTAAAAAAAAAAAAAGGGGGAACTTTTTACACTGTTCCCCAAAAACAGTCCACCCAGTCCTGCAGGTCCTGCTTCAGGGTTAGATGACACTCATCATCACTGAGCCCACTTCTTAAAAGCCAAGGGCATCAAAAACAGTCTCTGGGAGTCCATCATCATGCAGGCCTGAACTAACAGGAGAAAGCTGCTAGGAATGGAACTTGCATCGTTATGTTAATGCAGTTCTCTGAAGCATTCCAGGCTGTCCACTGCTGGAGGAGGAAGGGGACCCTGCGTATAATGTGACTAGACAGATTAGACAGACAGAACAGTGGGATAAATGTATGTATATATATAAAAAAAACCTTTGCTGGTTCCTGCCCTCACACTGCAGTGCTCTGTACCAGTAGAGTTAAGTAACAGCCACACCTCTCATCATAGGCTCTCTCACACACAGAGGAGAGGGGGCATGTCTGATCAAACCTGTTACATTATTGAGAGCAGTAGGTCCTTTCTGGTGCCTATGTGGTCGGTTTGCCTATTTGAAAATGGGGTTTGTTTGTACAAAGTCTGAATAAATATATATTTCTATGATTTTAATTAAACTTCAAACATTTGTGCTCCTATATTTATGGGAAAATAAATGTTTGAATGTGAGTCCCTTTGAAATTTTTAAATTATTCTCATACATACCCTACTGGGTATAGAAAGGAGGTGACAACATGGTGCAACACAATAGCAAAAATAATCTGTAACACAAAGGAAGTGTGGGAGAAAGAGATGAAAAACAAACCCTTTATTACCCATGTGCTCAGCTGTGTGCTAACAATAAACATTCGGAGAGGTGGGTGTTGCCCTTGTACCTACTGATTTGGTGGGAGCGCTGTTTATTCACCAGTTGTTACTAAGTATGCACACCGTAGCCTTGATGTTAATGGAATAAATGTGAAATTGTTTTGTTTCCTGCCTAATGGACTTATGAATCGGATGCTGAATCAATTTGCAGCCTTACAAGTATGGCCTTGCCAGCTTGTGTATAGCATGTGCTGCTGTTTATGACAGTAGTATATGGCGAGGCAGCTTTAGCTAATTGTTTGGCTTTTAAATAGTAGCCCTCTTGGGTCACTTCATAAGGTATGTCACATTTCACATTTAGAACTAATGCTGGATCAGTTGATTCTGGTATTTATAGGATGGCTATGTGAATAAAACTAGCTGTCCTTGAATGACAACAGAGCTTTTCCTCAATGCCATCAGGCCATGTTTATCTACTATGGGTAACAGGTGGGTATGGACCCCTCCCACCATAGAGTGTTCATTCAGCAAACCAACAAAAGCACCAGCTGGATAATAATGACATCTTCTATAGAGGGATTCAGAATGATTAATATTAGACAAGATTTATATATACAGCCCAAATGATCCACAGTGGCTCAAAAGTGATATGGTCCAGAAACATTTAGACAGAATAAAGGTGGATAAAGCATCCGGACCAGATGGCATCCACCCACACATCCTAAAAGAGTCGAGCTCTGTTATTTTAAAGCCTTTGTTTACAATTTTTAGGGACTCGTTAAGGACTGGAATCAGTGGCTGTGTAATGTAAAGGGTGCCATGGGGGGGGGGGGGGGCTGTATATTGTAAAGGGTTCTAGGGGGTGGGGGGGCGGGAGCTGTGTAATGTAAATGGTTCTATTGGGGGGGTGGGGGCTGTATAATGTAAAGGGTTCAATGGGGGCGGGGGCTGTGTAATGTAAAGGGTTCTATTGGGGGACTGTATAATGTAAAAGATTCTATCAGGGGGGGGCGGGGGATGTGTAATGTAAAGGGTTCTTTTGGGGGGGTGGGGGCTGTATAATGTAAAGGGTTCTATGGAGGGCGGGGCTGTGTAATGTAAAGGGTTCTATTGGGGGGTGGGGGCTGTATAATGTAAAGGGTTCTATGGGGGGGCGAGGGATGTGTAATTTAAAGGGTTCCATGGGGGGGGGGCAGGAGCTGTGCAATGTAAAGGTTTCCATTAGGGGGCAGAGCTGTGTAATGTAAAGGGTTCCATGGGGGGGTTGTATAATGTAAAGAGTTTTTATTAGTGGAGGGGTGCGGGGGCTGTGTAATGCAAAGGATTCCAATGGGGGGGTGGGGGCTAAATTATGTAAAGGGTTCTTTGGGGGGGGGCGGGGACTGTGTAATGTAAAAGGTTCTATGGAGGGGTGGGGGCTGTATAATGTAAAGGGTTCCAAGGGGCGGCGGGGGCTGTCTAATGGAAAGGGTTCCATTGGGGGCCGGGGGCTGTGTAATGAAAAGGGTTCCATTGGGGGAGGGGGCAGGGGGCTGTGTAATGTAAAGGTTTCCATGGGGGCGGGGGCTGTGTAATGAAAAGGGTTCCAATGGATGCAGAGGCTGTGTAATGTAAAGGGTTCCATTGGGGGGCTGTGTAATGTAAAGGGGTCCACATTATGGGGGCTGTGTAATGTAAAGGGGTCCAGAGGTAAGGGGGCTGTGTAATGCAAAGGGGTCCATAGGTATAGGGCCTGTGTAATGTAAAGGGGTCCAGAGGTACAGGGGCTGTGTAATGTAAAGGAGTCCAGAGGTACAGGGGCTGTGTAATGTAAAGTGGGTCTTCCTACATTTTACCCACAGTTATAGCTGCAGTCCTGTAGATTTATTTTAGGGTGTGCGTTTTTTTCTGCATTTTCTGAAAGCACACCAAAGGTCCCGCATGCTGCATCCTTGGTGCACTTTAGGAAAACAGGAAAATATTTTTTTTGGGGTGGGAGTGACACCATGGTTTACTGCACCAAGTGACACCAACCCTAGTGACGCCACTGGCAGTAGCACACGGTAAGTTAACCACTGGCAGTTCCATGTATTTCTGTCTGGCGCTTCAGGTCAGTCTGCGCCATTTTTGCAGTGGAGGAAGAGGGGCCTGGTCGCCAGGGGGACCAGAGGGAGGAGGATTCTTTCGGGTTTTGGGCCGCAGTGCGTGGAGGCACTACAGGCGACGTCACTTGATGACACATCAATGTGCAGTGCGTCGCAGGGGTGCCAGATATAGGATCTGCCCCGGGTGTCAAATGCTTTAGGTATGCCCCTGACTGGAATAGTACTGCTGGATTGGCGTAGGGCCAATGTGGTGCTTATATTTAAACAGAGCTCAAAGTCTTTGCCAAGTAACTATAGACCTGTTAGTTTAACTTCTATAGTTGGGAAGATACTGGAGAGTTTAATAAAAAACCACATAGATGAGTTCTTGCTGGAAAAAAATATTTTAAGCAACAGACAGCATGGATTCATGAAAGACGGAAGTTGTCAAACAAACCTGATTTCTTTTTATGAGGAGGTAAGTAAAACCTTGGACAGAGGGGTGGCTGTGGTCGTAGTATACTTGGATTTTGCAAAAGCGTTTGACACAGTTCCCCACTTACGGCTAATGTGTAAGGAAAAGTCTACTGGCTTGGAAAGATCAGTTTGTAAATGAATAGGAAACTGGCTAAAAGATAGAATTCCAAGAGTAGTGGTTAATGATTCTCAGTCTGAATAATCTAAGGTTATCAGTGGTGTACCCTATATTGTGAGAACAGTTATAATTCAGATAAATACAAGAGGGTTTTTAGGGCTCTATTTGGGAGAGTTTGTAATCTAAGGCACTGTACGTACGAGTGTTTATTAGCTCCAAAGTCCTTAAAGACCAACAGGCAATTAAACACTTAAGCCCCGCAGGATTTGGCTGCTCAAAGACCAGGGCCTATTTTGCGATTCTGCACTGTGTGAATTTAACGGACAATTGCGCGGTTGTGCGATGCTGTACCCAAATGAAATTGACATCCTTTTTTTCCCACAAACAGAGCTTTCTTTTGGTGGTATTTGATCACCTATGCGATTTTTACTTTTTGCGCTATAAACAAAAAAAGAACGACAATTTTGAAAAAATAACAATATTTTTCACATTTTTTTATATGAAATTCTCAAAAAAAAATGTAAAAATCAAAATATTTTACCATTTTAGGCCAATTTGTTTTCTGCTACATATTTTTGGTAAAAAAAAAATCGCAATAAGCGGATTTTGATTGGTTTGCGCAAAAGTTATTGCGTTTACTAACTACAGGAAAGATTTATGACATTTTTATTGTTTTTTTTTTTAGCTAGTAATGGCGGCGATCTGAGATTTTTTTTGCGCGACTGCGACATTGCGGCGGACAGATCGGACCCCTGACTGACATTTTTGACACTTTTGGGGGTACCAGTGACATTACTACAGTAATCAGTGCTATAAATATGCACTGTTACTGTAAAAATGACACTGGTAGGGAAGGGGTTAACTTTATTGGTGATCAAGGGGTTAAGTGTGCCCTTAGGGGCGTGACTCTAACTGTCAAGGGGCGTGGCTTGTGATGTAACCACAGAGACATACGATCCTACATAGCAGGATCGTATAGTCTCTGCAGTTACGCCAGGGAGAATGACAGGCGGCTTTGTTTACATTAACCGCCTGCCTTTCTCCCTCTCCAGCGGGAGATCGCAAGTGGCCGGCGGACATCGGAGCTGCCGGTCACTCGCGCGGGGATGTCAGGGAACGAGCGGGGGTGGGAGCGCGCCTCCAGCGGCTCACGCTCGCCCCCTAGAGGCTCGTGGGCGAGCGACTTACCGATACATCGCTTTGCCCAGGAGGGGCTGACTGCCACAGTATATGTACTTGCAGCGGTCGGAAAATGGTTAAAATGGCATCCCTTAAGGTGGGGATGTGACTGCACTGCAAGTTTAATTGCTTGTTTTTGTCTAGGGCAGAGGTATTTAAACTTTCTAAACAAAGGGCTAGTTTACTGTTCTTCAGACTTTAGGAGGGCCAGGCTGTGCCCATTGAGAGTTGACATTTTCCTGGCGTCAGAGGGAGGTAAGAGTGCATCTTTAGCAAATGGGGGGGGGGTAAATCTCCACTGCTGGGGTCAGCAGGAGGAATAGTACCTTATTGCTGGTGTCAGTGCAAAAATAGTGCCCCATCGTTGGTGTCAGTGGGAGGAATAGTGGCCCATGGCTGGTGTCAGTAGGAGGAATAGTGCCCCATTGCTGGTTTCAGCGGGAAGAATAGTGCCCCATCACTGGTGTCAATGGGAGGAATAGTCGCCAATTGTTGGTGCAGTGGAAGGAATAGTGCCCTGCTGTTGGTGTCAGTGGAAGGAATCGTGCCCCATTGATGGTGTCAGTGTTAGTGCCCCAGTGCTGATGTCAGTGGGAGGAATAGTATCCCAGCGTTGATGTCAGTGAGAGAAATAGTATTCCAGCATTGGTATCAGTGGAAGGAATAGTGCCCCAGCATTGGTGTCAGTAAGAGGAGTAGTGTCCCATCATTGATGTCAGTAACAGGATATATGCCCCATTGTTGGTGTCAGTGGGAGGAAAAGTACCCTATCGTTGTAGCCAGTAACAGGAATTAAGCTCTATTGTTCGTGTCAGTGGGAGGAATAGTGTCTTGGATCAGTGGGAGGAAAAGTGCCCAAAGGACCCCATATTGGCAAGCAAAGGGCTGCATCTGGCCCTCAGGTCGCAGTTTGGAGACCACTGGTCTAGGGAAACAAAAAAAAGGTTTACTTACCAAGTCCTCTGTTACTCCCTGCAGCTAGACCGGTCTCCCCAGTGCTCTAGCAGTCTGAGGGACTTACATAATCAAGACTAAAACAGAGTCTATAGACCTGCATTGAATGTGATGATGTCGAGGGACAGTCCACCGCCAGAGCGTGGCAAGCGCAATCTGCCAGAGGAGCAGAGGATCAGGTAAAAAAAAAAAAAAAACAGTTTCTTGTCTCCTAGAAAATCAATATATTAACCCTTAGGAAGCTCCATGTGTCATGCACAGCCTCCTATACAAGTGAATAAGTGTACACAGACATACTTGTATAAATGCCAATAGCCTCTGCATTGGCATCTACCCACATATGAGCATATAATGCATTTTCCCATATGCACCATTTTTGCATTTGGGGAAATGCACTCTATGAGGATGAACTGGAAACTACCAATGCAGGAGAGATCAGTGTTTACATAAGTATGGCTGCTAGGGATGGCGAACGGTTTGGCCCGAGCATGAGTTCGGCCAAACACCCAAATTTCCACTGAGTGCTGCACAGTGCATTCTACGCCCTGACTGGGCAAAGCTTTGCTCGATCAGGGAGCAGTGTAAGCTGGCTGTTAAAGAGTGGGGCCGGGAAGCCTTAACAACCGATGAGTTATCAGCTGTCAATGGGTTTCCCCACTGACAGCTTAATAAAAAGAAAAGTGCAGATAAAAAAAAATAAGGAAAAAAACGGTGTAGGGTATCCCCGTCCAGTTAAATTAAGGGAACCCCACCCAGACCCTTTTCTGGCAGGTTAGGAAAGGGGGGCAGGGGAAGAGCGAGCACCCCCCCCCAAACCCTACCAGGCCTTATGCCCTCAACATGTAGGGCTCTTCCCCCCACCCCAAAGCACCTTGTCTCCATGTTGATGGGGACAAGGGCCTCTTCCTGTCAACACCCAGGGGTGATTGTTATAATAAAGTGTCTAATCGTGTAAATATATATGAATAAATATCAAAAAGGTGCAATATCCTAAACCAATATATCTGAAATAAACTTGTTAATTAGAAGAATAAAAATTGTATAAAATGATATCTGTGCCATATAGATATTAAATCATATTATATCATCCAAAATAAATAAATAAATACGTATGTTGATATATGTAACGTCGAGTGCTCCGGGTCCCGTGGCTTCCCCGGAGCACTCGAGGCGTCCCGCGGGCTGCAGCGCTCCGGTCATCGTCCCCGATCATGAGCGCTGTTCCCCCGCATCTTCAGTGACTCACCCGCCGGGTCCCGTCATCTCTGCCTCCCGGCGCACGCCGGGTTCCTTCCTGTCCTCCTCCCGGCGCGCGCGGCCCCGCTCCCTAGGGCGCGCTCGCCGCTGCATTGAAATTTAAAGGGCCAGTGCATCACTAATTGGTGCCTGGTCCAATCAGTCCAAAACATATAAAAACCCACTTCCCCTTCCTGTCCTTGCCGGAACTTGTTGCCTTTTGTGCCTTGAGAAAGCATTTGGTGTATTTTCCCTGACTGTGTATCAGACCTTCTGCCGTTGCCCCTGACTACGAACCGTTGCCGCCTGCCTTGACCTTCTGCTTCATCTGACCCTGCCTTTGCCTTGTCCTTCTGTACCACGCCTGAATCAGCTGTCTGTGAGGTTGAGCCGTTACCGGAGGATACGACCTGGTTGCTACCGCCGCAGCAAGTCCATCCCGCCTTGCGGCGGGCTCTGGTGAAAACCGGTAGTAGCTTAGAACCGGTCCTCTAGTACGGTCCACGCCAATCCCTCATTGACACAGAGGATCCACCTCCAGCGCAGTCACCTGCCGCCAGTCCGGACCCTGACAGTAGATCCGGCCATGGATCCCGCTGATGTGCCCTTGCCTACTATCGCTGACATCACTTCCGTGGTTGCCCAGCAGTCCCAGCGGATTGCTCAGCAAGGTCAACAGTTGGCACAGTTGACCGCCATGCTGCAGCAGCTTCTTCCCGCACGGCAGCAGCCGCCTGCTTCTGCTTCTGCTTCCGCTCCACCTCAGCAGCCGGTGGCCGCCACCTCTGCTAGAATCTGTTTGTCTGTCCCGGACAAGTTTGATGGGGATTCTAAGATGTGCCGGGTTTCTTGTCCCAATGTTCCCTGCACCTGGAGATGTTGGCCGACCAGTTTCCTACGGAACGGTCTAAGGTGGCCTTCATGGTCAGTTTACTGTCTGGGAAGGCCTTGGCCTGGGCCACGCCGCTCTGGGACTGCAACGATCCTGCCACTGCCTCCGTCCAGTCCTTCATTTCTGAAGTGTCTTCGAGGAACCTGCCTGTGCCTCGTCAGCAGAAACAGCCTTGCTAAACCTCGTCCAAGGAGACGCTACAGTAGGCGAATACGCTATACAGTTTCGCACCCTGGCCTCCGAACTGACCTGGAACAACGACGCCCTCTGCGCGACTTTTAAAAAGGGTTTATCCAGCCATATCAAGGATGCTCTGGCCGCACGAGAGATACCTGACTCCCTGACGGAACTCATCCAGTTGGCTACTCGCATAGATATGCGCTTCCTTGAAAGACGTCAGGAACTTCGCCAAGAAAAGAATCTTGTTCGCAACAGGCGATATCCATGCCTGGCACCTCTCTTCCAACAACCTTTGCAGCCGGTTACTGTGCCTTCCGCCGAGGAGGCCATGCAAGTGGATCGGGCTCGCCTGACCCAGGAAGAAAGGTCTCGCCGGAGGAACGAGAATTTATGCCTATACTGTGCGAGTTCCGAACACTTCTTAAAGGACTGTCCAGTTCGTCCACAGCGTCAGGGAAACGCTCGCACCTAGTGAACGTAGGAGAGGCGTCGCTGGGTGTAAAGTCTTCCTCTCCACGCTTGATTGTTCCAGTATGGATTTCTTCTGCCGCTAAAGTCTCCTTCCCTGCAGAGGCCTTCTTGGACTCTGGTTCTGCAGGAAACTTCATTAAAGCCTCCTTCATCAACCGCTTTAGCATTCCTGTGATCCGTCTCGTCAAGCCCTTCTTCATTACTACAGTTAACGGAGAGAATCTGAACTGTACCGTGCGTTATCGCACAGAACCCGTGCTCATGACCATAGGGGTCCTCCACCAAGAGACCATTGCATTTTTTGTTCTACCGAATTGCACTTCTGACGTCCTTCTTGGCTTGCCCTGGCTCCAGCGTCACTCTCCTACCCTCGACTGGACCTCTGGGGACATTAAATCATGGGGGCCTACCTGCCACACTCATTGCCTCAAGTCGGTACCTACTAGACAAGTCTCCGCCTCCTCACCATTGCTCGGCCTTGCTAAGGCCTATCAGGACTTTACCGACGTCTTTTGCAAGAAACAGGCGGAGGTCTTACCACCACATAGACCCTATGACTGTCCCATTGATTTGCTTCCTGGTACCACACCACCCCGTGGCAGGATTTACCCTCTCTCCATTCCTGAAACCAAGGCCATGTCGGAATATGTTCAGGAGAACCTCAAGAAAGGTTTCATCAGGAAGTCTTCTTCTCCTGCTGGAGCAGGATTTTTCTTTGTTGCCAAAAAGGATGGGTCACTACGCCCATATATTGACTACCGCGGTCTTAACAAAATCACGGTAAAGAATCGCTACCCTTTGCCTCTCATCTCGGAGCTCTTTGACCATCTGCGCGGAGCAAAGGTCTTCACTAAGCTTGACCTCAGGGACGCTTATAATCTCATCAGAATCCGTGAAGGAGATGAGTGGAAAACCGCTTTTAATACCAGAGATGGCCACTTTGAGTATCTCGTCATGCCTTTCGGCCTGTGCAACGCTCCTGCAGTCTTTCAAGACTTTGTCAATGAGATCTTCCGGGACATGTTGTATACCTGTGTAGTGGTCTATCTTGATGACATTCTAATCTTTTCCTCCACCCTGGAGGAACACCGTCGCCATGTTCGTCAAGTGCTCCAGCGCCTTCGTGTCAACCATCTTTACGCCAAAATGGAAAAATGTCTTTTTGAACGTAGCTGTCTTCCGTTTCCCGGATACCTAGTTTCTGGACAAGGTCTTCAAATGGACCCCGACAAACTCTCTGCAGTCTTGGATTGGCCACGCCCCTCAGGACTTCGCTCTATTCAGCGTTTTCTTGGATTCACCAACTATTACCGCCAGTTTGTTCCCCACTTCTCCACTACCGTGGTGCCTATTGTGGCACTAACCAAGAAAGAAGCGAATCCGAAATCCTGGCCTCCCCAAGCTGAAAAAGCCTTTACTCGCCTTAAAGCCGCCTTCGCCTCCGCTCCAGTCTTGAATAGGCCCGATCCTCTGAAACCATTCTTCCTGGAGGTGGATGCCTCCTCTGTTGGAGCCGGAGCGGTTCTTCTCCCAAAAAAATGCCCAAAAAACGCTAGCGTCAAAAAAAAATTCCCAGGTGTGTTTTTGCTGGCATTTTTTGGGAGTTTTTGGAGGCAGGCAAAACATCAGAACTTGTGCACAGTACCACTATACACAAGTTCAGATGTTTTTCCTGACTGCAAAGAACCCAAAAAAATGCCTGCTTTGAAACCGGCAAGGTGTGAAAACCGAGGAGAGAAGCTAACCCCCTGAGCTGAAAGTTTTCTAATACATACAATCCTTTTTTTTTTCTGGTTCTGGACATGCTACAGAGCTGAAACTTCACAGGTACACATTTTAGACCCCCCAGACACAAAATCACACAAAAAAAGTTCTTAAAAATTGTCATTTTTGATAAAAAAGCAAATTGTTGAAAAAAAAAAAGAGATTTTTTAAATTTTTACTTTGGATTTCAGATCTGGGGGGGGTCTAAAAAGTTTACATGTGAAGTTTCAGCTCTGTAGCATGTCCAGAACCATAAAAAAAAAGATCGTTTGTATTAAACAACTTTCAGATCACCAATATGGCTTCTCGGTTTTCACACCTTGCCGGTTTAATAGAAGGCATTTTTTGGGTTCTTTGCAGTCAGGAAAAACATCTGAACTTGTGTATAGTGGTACTGTGCACAAGTTCAGATGTTTTGCCTGCCTCCAAAACCCCCCAAAAAATGCCAGCAAAAACACACCTGGGCATTTTTTTTTTTTTTTTACGCTAGCGTTTTTTTGGCATTTTTTTGGGTTCTTTTGAGGCAGGCAAAACATCTGAACTTGTGTATAGTGGTATATATACACACATACATATATTTATATACACACCCAGACATATATAGGTGTGATAGTAGCAGAAATATATTACTGTAAATGATTTCATTAGCGCAAGCATATATTTCTGCTACTATCACACCTATATATGTCTAGGTGTGTATATAAATATATGGATGTGTGAATATACACCACTATACACAAATTCAGATGTTTTGCCTGCCTCCAAAACCCCCCAAAAAATGCCAGCAAAAACACACCTGGGCATTTTTTTTGACGCTAGCGTTTTTTTGGCATTTTTTGGGGTTCTTTTGAGGCAGGCAAAACATCTGAACTTGTGTATAGTGGTATATATATATACACATACATATATTTATATACACACCTAGACATATATAGGTGTGATAGTAGCAGAAATATATTACTGTAAATGATTTCATTAGCGCAAGCATATATTTCTGCTACTATCACACCTATATATGTCTAGGTGTGTATATAAATATATGGATGTGTGTATATACACCACTATACACAAGTTCAGATGTTTTGCCTGCCTCCAAAACCCCCCAAAAAATGCCAGCAAAAACACACCTGGGCATTTTTTTTTTGCCGCTAGCGTTTTTTTGGCATTTTTTTGGGGTTCTTTTGAGGCAGGCAAAACATCTGAACATGTGTATAGGGGGTATATATACACATATATGTCTGAATATATACCCCTAGACATATATAGGTGTGATAGTAGCAGAAATATATTACTGTAAATGATTTCATTAGCGCAAGCATATATTTCTGCTACTATCACACCTATATATGTCTAGGGGTATATATTCAGACATATATGTGTATATATACCCCCTATACACATGTTCAGATGTCATGTCTGACATCAAACATGTCCTCAAAAAAGCACTGGCAGTGGCAGCCCCTGCAGCATAAAAAATGCTTGGCTGGTGAGAAGCCATATGGGTGTGCCGAAGCAATTCAGAGAAATGATCATTTCTCTATAGCGGTCACCCTGCTAAGGAAGGGTTTTGTCACCCTGCCATAGCAGTCACTGCCAGTTAACCCTACACTACACTACGGTCCCCTTACACTTAACACTTTCCCTACAGAAACTAAATTTTTGAAGCTAACTTAAGTGTAAAGGAGCACTCTAACTACACTAGATATCCCTTTCCTCACACTAAAAATAGCTAAATGACACTTTTAAAGTAAAATTAACAGAACTGCTTCCACTCTCTTCCATGTCCAGTATAACAATGCTAGGAATATGGCGGGGGTGATCTTATATACTGGGGGGGCGTATTCACTAATGATTGGTCTAGGGACCCCCTAGTCACTCCAATCACATTCCTAACATTCTCCTGCCCCCTCAATTGGCTTTTGCTAATGGTTCTGGTCCAATCACGGGCTTTTAAAGCCCATTTCCTGAAGCATTGCATTTTGGGCGGTTCTGGTTGCCGAATTCCGAACTTTTTGGGCAAAAAGTTCTAAATTCGGCCGAACCTCGAACACCCAATGTTCGGGCCGAACCGATGGTCGACCCGAACCGTTCGATCATCCCTACTGCCTACCACCCTCAGTCCAATGGACAAGTGGAGAGGGTTAACCAGATCCTTGGTGACTATCTGCGACACTTCGTCTCCTCCCGTCAGGATGATTGGGTCGACCTGTTGCCCTGGGCCGAATTTTCTTATAACTTTAGAGACTCTGAGTCATCCACCAAATCTCCGTTTTTTTGTGGTGTACGGCCATCACCCGCTGCCCCCCCTCCCCATTCCCACCTCTTCTGGAGTTCCTGCCGTTGATGACTTGACCCTGGACTTCTCCTCCATCTGGAAAGAAACTCAAAAGTCGCTCACCCTGGCCGCTTCTCGCATGAAGAGACGTGCAGATAAAAAAAGAAGAACTCCTCCTGTCTTTTCCCCTGGGGACAGAGTGTGGCTCTCTGCCAAATACATCCGGTTTCGGGTCCCCAGCTACAAACTGGGTCCGCGTTATCTCGGGCCTTTTAAAATCAAAAGCCAAATTAATGCTGTCTCTTACAAACTCCATCTTCCTCCCTCTCTCCGTATTCCTAACTCCTTTCATGTATCCCTTCTCAAACCCCTCATTCTTAACCGATTTTCCCCCAAGGTCACCGTTCCTGCTCCTGTCTCTGGGTCCTCTGACGTCTTCTCAGTGAAAGAGATCCTCGCCTCCAAGGTCGTCAGAGGTAAAAAAAAAAATTCTGGTTGACTGGGAGAATTGTGGTCCTGAGGAGAGGTCATGGGAGCCCGAGTCTAATATTCTCGACAAGGTGCTCATCCACAGGTACCTGGGCTCCAAAAAGAGGGGGAGACCTAAGGGGGGGTACTGTAACGCCGAGTGCTCCGGGTCCCGTGGCTTCCCCGGAGCACTCGAGGCGTCCCGCGGGCTGCAGCGCTCCGGTCATCGTCCCCGACCGTGAGCGCTGTTCCCCCGCATCTTCAGTGACTCACCCGCCGGGTCCTGTCATCTCTGCCTCCCGGCACACGCCGGGTTCCTTCCTGTCCTCCTCCCGGCGCCGCTGCATTGAAATTTAAAGGACCAGTGCACCACTAATTGGTGCCTGGTCCAATCAGTCCAAAACATATAAAAACCCACTTCCCCTTCCTGTCCTTGCCGGATCTTGTTGCCTTTTGTGCCTTGAGAAAGCGTTTGGTGTATTTTCCCTGCCTGTGTATCAGACCTTCTGCCGTTGTCCCTGACTACGAACCGTTGCCACCTGCCTTGACCTTCTGCTTCGTCTGACCCTGCCTTTGCCTTGTCCTTTTGTACCACGCCTGAATCAGCTGTCTGTGAGGTTGAGCCGTTACCGGAGGATACGACCTGGTTGCTACCGCCACAGCAAGTCCATCCCACCTTGCGGCGGGCTCTGGTGAAAACCGGTAGTAACTTAGAACCGGTCCTCTAGTACGGTCCACGCCAATCCCTCATTGACACAGAGGATCCACCTCCAGCGCAGTCACCTGCCGCCAGTCCGGACCCTGACAATATATTTTTTAAATCAATAATAAAGTGCTTATGGTAAATGTGTAATATATACAATTAATTAAAAATGACAATAGTGATACAGTAAAGTGCAACGTGCCAACCAATAAAGTGTCATAATGCTACTTCCATATATCAACGGGATCAGTCAAATATGAATAAATAATTAATATATTGTGCTCAAGTGTCCAAAAATATGACAAAAACAATTTTCAATATTCCTCTTCTGTGAATCAAAATTGACTTCCTTCCACCTTTACACCTTGTGAAAAATAGTGCTTTTCAGTGCTCATCACTTCGGGGTGTGCTACCTGCTCACCTTAATGTTGTAGGAAATGCACTTTTTGGTCTATTAAAAAGCCAGATCATCTATCCTCTCCTCTCATAGCTCTGCTTAATCAAGTGTGGGGGATGTTAGTATATTTCCTCCTTTCCAGGGTATCACTTTTCCTTATACTCCGGTGCCTCCGCGTATCTCAAAATAATGGGGCCATCATAGTGTAGTAATATCAAATTTTTATTTGAAGAAAAAATGTAACACTTATTAATTTAAGAAATATATCAACATACGTATTTATTTATTTTGGATGATATCATATGATTTAACATCTATATGGCACAGATATAATTTTATACAATTTTTATTCTTCTAATTAACAAGTTTATTTCAGATATATCGGTTTAGGATATTGCACCTTTTTGATATTTATTCATATATATTTACACGATTAGACACTTTATTATAACAATCACCCCTGAAATGCGGTACTCCCCCCTATGAATCTTCATTTAACTGTGTGGTCACCAGTAATAGTACAAGCAGCATCAAAGGTAGAATTATATAAGAATCTCCCAAGACAGAGCAAGAATCACACCCATACAAACAGAACCTAACTGTGGTTCTTTGGGTTTACAAGCAGGGGGCTTATAGGAATCTGAAAGACCCCTTTAACAAGGTGGCCCCCAGATCCCGGCCCATTCCCTATCTGAATGGGTTTCAGGTACATAGTACCCCTACCTATTCACCAAAAGAGTGTACAAAAGTAATAACCACATGAGACAGTTTTTGACAAATCCCTTATTAAAAATAAAAAAAATAGTGTCCCTCGATCTAAATCAGTCGTCAATCATGCTTCCCGCGACCCAAAAAATAGAAAAAAAAAAAAACTCTTGCCTCCTAGGAGACCTCTTGCCCTATGCCCGCTCTGCGCTTTGACATCCCTTATGTAGGCAAGGGGCGAGGCCACCTGGTAACATCACCCGGTGGCCCCACCTCTTCTGACGCCACGTAAACTCTATCAGTGAGATCTCCCTGCCATAATTCTGAATCACCTTCCCTCCCACCTTTGTGTGTTTCAGCTGCTCTTGCTGCATTTGCCGTAATATACCATTCATGAAAGTTCCATTGAAAGTGTTAACCAATGGTAGGTGTGCAGAGCCAGCAACTCAAGCTCAGGGATCTCAATAACAAACCCACGAAGAGGTAAAAGAAGCTGTTGGGTGGTTTAGTTATTCATCATCCGCCAAAAGCTGATATTTCAGTTTTGGGTATAATGACTCTTTACGGTAAGGTAGCAAGGGAGGACTATCATGGACTGTCACTGCTTCAGGCACAAGGAAGAGCTGTCATGGGTCATTTATGGAACATAGCTGGCTAGCTGCATCCTTCACTCTTTAAGACACCAAGAGCCATAGTCATAATAACATGAGAAAAGGCAGGAAGAGATTCCCCCAGGAGGTTTTTGGCAGCAGTTCATTAATCAGACATATGTTTGTATAAAGTTTTTATTAAATAATGAATTAAAAGCTTGTTCCACATGGGATAAAAATAGGAGCTCTGGTTACAATAATAGGATAACATCCAATAGTGAAGAAAAACAGTATGAACATGGTTACAATTCACTACCAAGACAAAATGTGACCCAACGCATTTCGACCTAATAAAGTCGTGGTCTTCTTGAGGGGAATATTTATTGCATCTATAAGATACATATGTGTCATTAACAATACAATATATATTTTTTATTAGTTCATTCAAACAAGGTAAGTATATTTACCGCTGATGGAAGAAAGAGCAAATTGCAGCCAGAGGTGTCGGTCAGGAGTACCCGGAATTCCTAAGGCACCAATGAGAAAAAAGTGGCTTACAAGGGTTCACATTTGGGGCAACTAGGGGGTAGCAGGGAGCACACCCACAAATGCACATTCCCCACACTATTAACTTACTTGTGAAGAAAATTAATTTTTGTAATCATGAAAAAGAAGTAATATGTATCATATAGCTCGTATAAGATGACCCAAGGGTGCATTGTAGATGGTCAGAGTCCATAAAGTTGATCAAAAGGCCTGGTGAAAAAAAGTGCTCTAAAAAAGATAGTGTTTGCCTATTGTGAAAGTGATTAAAATAAATTACAATTAAAAAATGTCTATATTACCTGACATGTAAATAATTGATAATAAATAGTTACACACAATGCTTTCAGAGAAACCTGTGTTGCCAGATATCATTGGTGTAAAATGTGTGAACGCAATGAGGCTCACACTGTAACAAAAAAAGAGAATTAATATATATGGGAGTGTGTAAATATAAAGAGAGGAAAAAAAAAATTGAAAAAGTATTTGTGATGGTGAGTCAAAGTGACCCTGTCTGGAATTTAATAGATTATTGTAACCCCCAATTGAGTATATAAAGAAAAACTGGGGGGAGAGAAAATATCAACAAAAGGTTAGGAACAATTCTAATCAAAACCAAATAGGTAACAATTTTGTACTCATAATAACATTTGCCTTGACTCTCACTTAATTCATTATTCATTAACTTAATGCTTAGTTTAGTATCATCCGAAAAATACTGAGATTGTGCTGGATATCCCCTCCTCTAGATCGGCATTAAGCCAATATCTTCTATGCAGGATGTGGAAACCTTACAAGCAGACCTAAACGAAAAAAATGGGGTGGGTAACTACATGGCAGATGAGGTTTAATGTAGAAAAATGTAAAGTAATGCACTTGGGCATCAGAAACACACAAGCAAGCTACTCACTAGGGGGAAACCTCTGGGTGAATCTAGGATGGAAAAGGACCTGGGGGTACTGGTGGACAACAGGCTTGGCAGTGGCATGCAAGACTCTGGTCCGGCAACATCTGGAGTATTCCGTCCAGTTCTGGGCACCGGTCCTCAGAAAGGATGTACTGGAACTGGAGAGAGTCCAGAAAAGGGCAACAAAAATATTTAGGGGAATGGAGGACATCAGCTATGAGGAAAGACTACAAGCATTGAACTTATTCTCTCTGGAGAAGAGACGCTTGAGAGAGGATATGATATCAATGTACAAATACTGTACAGGTGATGACACTAGCATAAGGAACAAACTTTTCAGAGAAAGGGAATACAATAAGAAACGTGGCCACTCACTAAAACTAGAGGAAAAACTGTTTAACCTTAAAATTCGTAAGGCGTTCTTTACTGTCAGAGCAGTAAGGATGTGGAATTCTCTTCCACAAGCAGTAGTATCAGCAGGGAGCATGGATAGTTTCAAAAAACTATTAGATGGGCACCTTAAAGACCACAACATACAGGGGTATACAATGTACGGTTAACAGCGAACACACACACACATCATAGGTTGAACTGGATGGACTGATGTCTTTTTTTAACCTCACAAACTATGTAACTATGTGTTACAGAGCCAGTTCTAGAGATTCCCACTTGCAGTGCAGTAAGGCTCCCAGAGAGAAAGGATGGATCATTTTTGATTCAGGAGTCCAGCTGGAATATAGGGAGGATAAGATCCAGTCTAAACCTATACAAATAAACAAGCTAGATTGTAAACCCTAATATTGGGGAGATTCGCACCTCCTTCGCTTCTGGGGAGAAACAGCCTAGTTAGTGCTATACAAGGGCACCTTTTTGTGCCAGATAAATTTAGCAATAGCTCTTTCTATTTGTTGAATATCTATATGCTTGGCCAAGGGATAAGCATACTGTACATAGTCTCAATGAA
This sequence comes from Pelophylax lessonae, assembly GCF_965119305.1. Lineage (NCBI taxonomy): Eukaryota > Metazoa > Chordata > Amphibia > Anura > Ranidae > Pelophylax > Pelophylax lessonae. Next base: position 82,900,584 of record NC_138774.1, read on the forward strand.
TTGACTGAAAAGTCCAGAGAAGTCTAATCTGGATAGGACTAGCAAGAGCCACTCAAAACTGACATTTTCAAAAGCTTTCTCTGCATCCTGGGTGATGATGGGGAAGTTCTTCCCCAGGTTGGCTTTGCCGTGTTCTAGGACCATTAAGACCTTGCGGATGTTGAAGGAAGCAGTTCTCCCTTTCACAAAGCCAGAATATGCTGGGTGAATTAGAGGAGGAAGTATGTCTGCAAGCCTAGTCGCAATGATCTAAGATAGGATTTTGACATCTACTGTACATTTAAGAGGGAAATACTGTAGGCATGCAGGAAGCTGGCTCTAGTTGATCCTTTCCCTTTTTTGCTAGGAGCTGGATAATGGCTTGGTTGCTGGTAGGTATGGGCCTCTGGTCCATATCCCATTGTAAACTTCTAAGAGGGGGGGGGTGCAGCAATAGTTTGAAGTGCTTTGAAGAATTTGCCCATAAAACAATCAGGGCCTGGGGCCTTGTTGTGTGTTGGATAATAGTGTTGGATAATTCAGATTTGGAGATTGGAAAGTTCAGATGGTTAAGCTGGGATGGGAGATTATGGGGAGATGGAGCTTGCCTAGAAAGCTCTGTGCAAGGTTTTTATCTAAAGGGTCGTGAGCTCATAGCAAAGTGTAGTATTGGAGCATAACTCTATTAACTTCTTGGGAAAGATACTTATTAGAGTCAGTAGAGTCCCACAGAGAAGTGATGAAGGTCGGATGATAGGATTCTCTACATAATCCAGCCTGTAATTTGGCTGCTTTGTTACCAAATTTATGGAAGGTGGCATCTATATGAGCGTATTTAATAAATTCTAGCTTATTCACCCAGCAATCAAAGGCATGTTTAGCAGCCTGCGATTTAGATGAATGTTCATGAGTATTACTAGAGGCTGGAGAGCGCACATGCTGCATTTAAATATGCTGATAGGAGGAAAGAGCAGAGAGAGAATATGCTGCACTTTAATTTTCCATATAGGTCTCTGTAGCTTACTTTATGTTTTTTTTATCTGGCTATTTAGCTGTTTACCTTTTTTATTTTTTATTTCAAATGGCAGCAGATGCAGGTGATTATGTAGTATTTTTTCCACCCCCTAATAATAAATAACCCGATAAGGAAGTTACAAATTATAGTGTCTTCTAATTACAACATTGGGGGTAGATGGGAGAATCTCTCCCCATAATCCCCTGCAACTATTTTGTTCAACAAAAAGGGGACCCCAGTGGATACCACTTACAGGTTAACTAAGACTGTTCACTAATTAAACAATTTAATTTATCTAGTCAGTTGGGGTCCATGGTTATTATCTAGTCTGGTTCAGGTCAAATCCCAGATTGAGAGAATGTTCATATCTAAAGATAACAAGCAGATTCTGTAATTTATGTTACTAATGTAGCTTTGAAGACAAAGCTCATTGCTAAGTCTTCAAAGTCTGCTGGTCAGTGAGGTCAGCCTGTCCAACTGATTTGTGGCAATTATAGCTGTTATCTGCTGTATGTGGTTGTGAGGAAAAGTAACTAACATAAAGAAAAAAAAAATTGATATATATATATATATATATATATATATATATATATATATATATATATATATATATATATATTTTATATATATATTTTTTCCTTTATCTTAGTTATTTTTTTTCCTCAGATATCTAAATAGGGTTATATACAGTATAAGCACTTTTAATATTTTCATGGTGCTTGGTGCATTTTTAAATTTGATTAATTTGGCATTAATCTCCCCGACACCCGTTTTCTTCCTTATGCAACAATTTACGGACACCAAGGGATTCATATCAGGCTGCTATGCCTCTCTTCTGGGATCTTTCCTGGAAAAGTACCCGAGTCAGGCTTGTGACCGCTGGAGCTTGGATGTTGGGGAGATCCCGGGGGAACAGTGGGAGGAGGCCTTGGAGGTAGTTCGTAGCTGCTCTCTCAATGTCTCCCACCAGGTGTCGCAGCTTTACATTCTACTAAGAGTGCATCACACTCCCCTGAAACTTCATGCCATGGGTCTTCGTGGCGATGACCTCTGTGGACGATGCCGGAGAGAGACGGGGGACTTGGTTCACTTGCTGTGGAGATGTCCAAAGCTGCACAGATACTGGTCCACGGTGCTATCTGCCATTAATGAAACTCTGGGGTTGGATATCCCTAGGGATCCCAGACATTGCATTTTGGGGATACTGGAATCGATAGTGGAAGATACGTTTCTGAGAGAGGCCGCCATTCGGGCACTCTTTCAGGCCCGTTTACTGATCCTGAGACACTGGATAGCGCAGGAGCCACCTACGTATGGTATGTGGCTGGAACAGATGGCTTCTACTTTACGTATGGAGAAGGTTATCTACCAGCATAGGGGGGTGCCTCAGAAATTTTCTAAGGTATGGGGTGTGTGCCTGAACAGCCCGGGCATGGCCCCTGATGATCTTATTCTGGACCGTTTGTTAATGTAATTCCTTGAGAGACACATATGCTCATTTTTGGCTCGGGTGGGTGGGGTAGGGGAGTTTCCTGCATTTTCTTATATTATGCTATGTTTTGTGTTTATCGCACTGTACCTAAATGTGGTAACCTTGGGGGGACTGTGGCATGGTGTGGATTGTGTAATGTTTATGGTTCGATGCTGCCATCCAACAGTTTTTCTTTCTGAATGTAATGGTGTGAATTTTTCTCAATAAAGCTTTTCTTGATTCAAAAAAAATTTGGCATTAATCTAATTTCTTTGGTTGTACAGTTATATTTTGTTATCATTGATAATGCAGGTTGATAAGAGGTAAATTCAGGGTCTCACAGAAAGATCTCAGGCCTTCTTGTGCACATACGTTAGCTGTGTGTCCTGATGTCAATGTAGATAAACTGAATGGAAATTTCCATCTGTAGTGAATCCCTTTAGAGCACAGCAAGTCCAGTAAAGGGCAAAGATCTTGTCTATTCTGTAGAGATCTTGGTAAATCTTGATCTCTACTATCTGGAATAGAAGCTCACGATGATCTTTTGCCCTTCTTAGAATTTCCTCTTTCAGTTTAAAATGAACCAGGCAGCATATCACGTTCCTGGGAGGATCGGTGTCTCTTCCTTAATTTAGAGCTCTGTGGAGACGCTCATATTCAATGGTGGATTCAGGGGGCCTACGCAGGATATCGTCAAATATCACTATTATGGCCTACGTTATCTGGCAAGCCTCTACTGTTTCAGGTTGTTCTTTTACCCACAGGCTGTGGTGGTGGTCTCTATTATCCAGGTCTTTGAGGTGTCTGTGTAGCTCCCTAAGCTGCATGGTTTGGGCATCCAACGTTTAATGTATTTGTTGGATGTCTGAGTCATGGTAGGTCATTACTTCCTCAAAGTCATGGACTGTATGTCTGTTCTTAGGTCGTATATTGCTGCTGCCAGGGTCTCCTTTATGTCTGCAGCTACAGACCAGAGATCATTAAGGCTTGGTGGTTGGTATGTGGATGTACCTGTAGTTGATGTCTGTGTGCGGCTGCTGCTAGATGGGCTGGGGCTGGAGGAGAACGTGTGTCTCAAGGAGACCTGAGAAGAACCTGTCACTCTGCGTGGCTGGGTGTGGAAAATCTCTGGTATTTTGCAGCTTAGTTATGTTGCTGGGTCCCTGGGAGAATGGGACCGATATTGGGATGGTTTCCCATAGGTTTCCCCATGTCTGGGGGGGGGGAAATCTCTTTTTGCTAAGCTGATTGCGATTGAAGGACCTCTGTGTACAGGAGCCATCTAGGCCCTGCACCTATGCAGTATTTTGTATGAATGAAGTGTTGACTAATATATTAGCCATTGGGGCTCTTTTGGAATGTGCTCTATGTTAAAAGAGTCCGTTTTCCTACAGTAAGGATTTTTCCACAATTTCTGTTTCAGTAATCACCATCACTTAAACAGAAAATGAATGAAATACTGTAAACAAACATACTTGCTCTACAAAAAATGTTTTATTATTAAATGTTTTATTATACAATGCGATTAGAGGAGAAGCGTTTTAACCTCAGGCAACGTGGGGGGTTCTTTACTGTTAGGGCTACAAGATTGTGGAATTCTCTGCCACACAAGAGGTGGTTTCTGCGGGTAGTATGGTGGCTTTCAAAAGACTCTTAGACGTACATCTCAAGGATCAGAACATTCAGGGCTATTTGAGATGATTACAGCCACACACACCTACACAGGTTGAACTGGATTGACTATTGTCTTTATTCAACCTCACCTACTATGTAACTATGTAACCCTTTTCTGCTCCATCTAAAGCAAAAAAACTGATGTTCTGGCTGGGGTTCTGCCCTAATGTACTGTATATAAAGAACTTAACATGTATTGTACATAGACTTGTATAAACCTTTACAGAGTTGACCCACTATTGCCAGTTTGTTACAAAATCATTGAGCATCATGCCGTTTATTCTTCTGCTACAAAGCAGCATAGGACATAACGATGACATTGCCTTTAGGAAGTAGAGTCAATGACCAAAAGGCTTTGTAATGCTCTGCCACTGTATTCGGTTATGTACAGCTTTGCCTCTGACTAACGGAGCAGTGCAATGGCCTGGTCATAGCCAATGGTGACAGCTCATTCCCATATCACACCCGCCCAATTCACAAGTTTTGCTTGCAGCCCCATCACTGACGTTGCCTGGCGTCAAAGTTGAAACCTGAGGACGTCTTGCATGCTCTGAAGTAGAGGTTAGTTATATAACGTTGCAGTTTGGGGCGAAGTTTTAAATCTCTCTGCGGAAAACAGCGTCTTATCCTTCCCTCCAGGCAGAGGTTCAGTCTTCCGCATGGATTTAACTGCACTACGCAGTGAACGTCCGTGACAGGTAAACCTCGGGAATCAGCGCCCCAGGCACGCAATTGTCTGCTTGAGATAACACTGGAGAAGAAGATTGGAAAGTAAGTCAGATAGTAAAGTTGTTAAAAAAACTACAGAATTCTGTATGTTCTCCGGCAGGGAGCTGTGATCTGCGTTTAACAGTTGCAAGAGCGTAAAGAAAAGAAAAAAAATGCCTAGAGGTAAAGGGACTTGTTGGTTATTTTGGAAAAGTGAAGCAAAGGGACCTTGAGGATTTATGATTTGGATTACAGCAGTCGGTAAAGTACACGCTTGCCTTTTTTTAACATTCACCTTCATCTTTACGTGCACGTCTGACATGTTTACTGTACATTTTTTACTTTCTCAGTTATATTGAATTGCTTTTCACACACCTTTTAGTTCATCTTATCTTTTTTTCCATTTATTTTTCAATCCACTTGCTACTATAGAGGATCTATAAACACAGCAGCCCCTGTGTGTATAGAGCACACAGTGATGATTACTGCACCAGGTAATGAGGGACCCCATGGGTTAGGACACAAGGCATTTTGTTTCTAATGGTCTCCGAAAATTTCCAGAGTTTCAATTACCTGATACTGATGGACTGCAAGATGAAAGATGCCCTTGGAGGCAAGAGTTTTGTTGGACTGTTGAGTCACCCGGTCCTTGTTTTTATTTATACCTACGCTGACAGTTCTGTGAAGCCTGAGACTGAACCAGCAGCAATCCCCTAATCCCCTTCTGTGTTAAGGACAATTTATTGCAGTATGATTAGTGGTGGTGTTCTTCCAGCAAAGTATAGGAATGACAAGGTTGTTATCTGATATAGGTTAGGAGCCCAAGATCCTAAAGTATTATATGCTGTACATGTTGGAGTGTAGGTGCACTGGTGAGGCAGCTCTAAGAAGAACACGACAGCAAGTACAGTTTCTTTTATAGTGTAAGGGACAAGGAATAGCAAAGCAATTGTGACAATTCAAGCATGTTGTCCAAAAACACACTTTTCATGGAGCTCTGAAAGGCCTTCTTCTTCAGGGCTAAGAAAACAAATGCAAATAATAACGCAAATGAATAATTAGGGTAAGATACAAGTTTCAAATGTAGGTTGTACAATGATATGGGTCTGTACTTGAATATTGTTATGTAATAGCCTTATTCCAGAATTGATTAAATTCATTATTTTCCACAAAATTTTACAAACAATACCCCATAACAACAATGTGAAAGAAGTTTATTTAAAATCTTTGAAAATGTATTGAAAAAAAAAAAAAAGAAAAAAAAAAAATCACATGTACAGAAGTATTCACAGCCTTTGCTCAATACTTTGTTGAAACACCTCTGGCACCAATTACAGCCTCAAGTATTTTTGAGTATGATGCTACAAGCTTGGCACACCTATCTTTGGGCAGTTTCTCCCCTTCTTCTTTGCAGGAACTCTCAAGCTTCATCAGGTTGGATGGCGAGCATTAGTGCACATCCATTTCCCGATTTCTCCAGAGATGTTCAATCGGGTTCAAGTCTGGGCTCTGGCTGGGCCACTCAAAGACATTCACAGAGTTGTCCCGTAGCCACTCCTTTGTTATCTTGGCTGTGTGCTTAAGGTTGTTGTCCTGTTGGAAGATGAACATTCTCCCTGGTTGAGGTCCAGAGCGCTCTGGAGCAGGTTTTCATCAAGGATGTTTCTATACATTGCTGCTTTAATCTTTACCTCGATCCTGACTAGTTTCTCAGTTCCTTCCACTGAAAAACATCCCCACAGCATGATGCAGCCAACAACATGCTTCACTTTAGGGATGTATTGGCCAGGTGATGAGCGGTGCCTGGTTTCCTCCAGGCATGACGCTTACCATTCAGGTCAAAAAGTTCAACCTTTGTTTCTGTTTTTGTTTTGTGTAGAATTTTGTTTCTCATGGTCTGGGAGTTCTTCAGGTACCTTTTGGAAAACTCCAGGCGGGCTGTTATGTACCTTTTACTAAGGAGTGGCTTCCATCTGGCCACTCTACCATACAGGCCTGGTTGGTGGAGTGCTGCAGAGATGGTTGTTCTTTTGCAAGGTTCTCCTCTCTCCCCAGAGAAATGCTGGAGCTCTGTCAGAGTGACCATTGTGTTCTTAGTCACCTCCCTGACTAAGACCCTTCTCCCCCGATCGCTCTGTTTGGCCGGGTGGCCCGCTCTAGTAAGAGTCCTGGTGGTTCCAAACTTCTTCCATTTACAGATGATGGAGGACAATGTGCTCATTGGGACCTTCAATGCTGCAAAAAAATTTCTGTAAGCTTCCTCAGATCTGTAACTCAATGCAATCCTGTCTCGGAGGTCTACAGACAATTCCTTGGACTTCATGGCTTGGTTTGTACTCTGACATGCACTGTTAACTGTGGGACCTTATATAGAAAGGTGTGTGTTCCTTTCCAAATCATGTCCAACCAAATGAATTGACCACAGGTGGACTCCAATCAAGTTGTAGAAACATCTCAAGGATGATCAGTTGAAACAGGATGCACCTGAGCTCAATTTTGAGTGTCATGGAAAAAGCTGTGAATACTTACGTACATGTGAGTTTTTTATTTTAACCACTTTACAACCGGAGGATTTTGCTGTCTTCCGTCCAGGCCACTTTTTGCGATTCGGCGCTGTGCGACTTCAACTGACAATTGCGCGGTCGTGCAACGCCGTACCCAAACGAAATTTACGTCCTTTTTCTCCCACAAACAGAGCTTTCTTTTGGTGGTATTTGATCACCTGTGCGATTTTTACTTTTTGCGCTATAAACAAAAAAAGAGCGTTTATTTTGAAAAAATAACAATATTTTTCACATTTTTTTATATGAAATTCCCCCCAAAAAAGATGTAAAAACCAATTTTTTTAAAAGTTTTTGGCCAATTTGTTTTATGCTACATATGTTTGGTAAAAAAAATCGCAATAAGCGTATTTTGATTGGTTTGCGCAAAAGTTATTGCGTTTACTAACAAAGGGAAAGATTTCTGTCATTTTTGGTGTTTTTTTTTTAACGCGTAATGGCGGCGATCTGCGATTTTTTTTGCGGGACTGCGACATTGCGGCGGACAGACCGGACCCCTGACTGACATTTTTGACACTTTTGGGGGTACCAGTGACATTACTGCAGTAATCAGTGCTATATATATGCACTGTTACTGTAAAAATGACACTGGCAGGGAAGGGGTTAATTTTATTGGAGAGGGAGGGGTTAATGTATGCCTGGTGCTTACTGACGTGTAGGGGGGGAGGTGACTATGTGATTCATGGACAGATCGGATGTCCAGCTATGCTGAACAGTCCGATCTGTCACTCCCTGTCACTATGGAGATCCGCCCGCTGTGTTTACACACAGCGGGCGGATCTCCAGACTCGATCCCCGACGATCGGGTAAGAGCAGCGGCGATCGCCGCTGCTCCTCCCCTGGCCCGACTCCCGCTGTGAATGAAAACAGCGGGAGCGAGCCTCCGGCGGCGCGCAAGCGCCGCCCAGAAGGGGAGGAGTCCAGTCACGTTAATACTACGTGACTGGACGGGAACGAGCCACTCTGCCGCAGTACTATTACCGTGAGCGGTAGTAGAGTGGTTAAATAAATTTGCAAGTTTTCAAACAATCATCTTTCATGTTGTCATTATGGGGTATTGTTTGTAGAATTTTGAGGAAAATAATTAATTTAATCCATTTTGGATAAAGGCTGTACCATAACAAAATGTGGAAAAAGTGAAGCGCTATGAATAATGTCCAGGTGAACCATAACTTACAGTTCTCCTTCGTAGGATTTGTCCCATTTCTTAATGCCTTTTCTGTTCTGTAAAGCTGTAAAATTTTTGTTGCTGCCCCCCCACCAAAAAATGCTTATGTCCTGGTGAAGTGGGGTTATTAGAACTGTGGGTGCTGGCACAGCCTTTTATCAAGAGTGCTTGCCTTTTCCTGCACAGCTCTGCCATTCATAGAAGCCATACTATAGTTTCTATGAATTAAACATGATCTATGAATAGATGACAGGTGGATGATTTAAATGTCTGCCTCCTCTATTCATAGATGGCTTTCTATTCATAGATGCTGTAGCACAGGCATGTATGAATGGCAGAGGTGGATGGAAAGGGTGGTCATATTCAGACACTCTTGATGAGAGCCTGTGACAAAGTCCACAGCTCTTAACCCCCGCCACACTGGAAGATTACAACGGTGAGAGGGAGGAAAGCATCAATAAGAATTTCAGCTAACAGAAGAGGTATCAGCACAAAGGACAGTACTGATTTATTTTTATTTTTTTACTGCACTTAGGCTTTAAAAAATATTTTTTAGCCCCCAGCATAACAGAAAGCAATAATGTCCCTTTACTGTTTGATCACCACTAAACAGCAGAAACACCTCAATGACTATGATATTATCTTACGCAAATCAGCATTTAATCAGCAAATCTGATTCTGCAGGGTGGAAAAGGACAGTTTAAGGCTGCCGATAACTGCAAACTAGGGTAATGAATCTAATATTCATTTAGAGCTTCATTTATTTAACAACATAACCATTACAATGCAGTAGCTGTGGCACTTCCGTATTGAAAACAACATGGTATGCATTGTTCTTACTGATAGCATCGTGTTGCATATTAAGTTTTGTAGCCTTGTGCCATACTTTGCATGCAATACACATACTTCCCTGATGCTTTACAAAGGCGAAGCTGCAGAGACAGTGATCATTATTCTGTAATTGTTATTAATATCCTGCAAAGTAATTGCTTGGAATTGCAAATATTATAGTGAATATAGTAGATTTATCTCACTGTACAGAAACCCATCGTATGGTTGAAGACACTAACAGCCATCTTTCCCTGACCTGCAAGGTTACACACACACAGATACAGCAGTCTAATTACTGCGCCATGTGTTCCCTGAGCAGTGACTACTCCATAGCTGCATTTACAATGCCTTGCTTATTGCTAAAAGGAAGCTATAATGGTTTAGGGCAGCTTTTCTAAACCTTTTACCACATAAGGACCCTTAAAATAATGTTTAGGTTTTAGAAATTCCTGCTAAAAAAAAAAAAAATATATATATATATATATATATATATATATACCTACAGCTCACAGATAATGAAAAGTAAAAACTGTCAATTTTAATTTCCTGGAAATTATAGGGAACATTGGGAGACACAAATGCATTGGGGTGGGTGAAATTAAAGTGTGATACAAACAAGAAAAGGAGGTTATAGGCACAGAGGCTTGGTCATACTACCTAATAGGCAAGAAGTGTAGTTAAAAGGTATAAGTCCATAGTAAAGCCTCGTACACACGCACCAATTGTTGGCCGACCGATCGGCCGTCTTTTGTCCGGTGTTGTTGTGTTGGTTGAAATGTGCTCTAGACTGCACACAAATTTTCTCGGTCAATAACAACCAACTTCAGAAGTGATGTCATGTGATGGTTTACTTTCCGTGTGTTTTTTTCTTCTCTGAGCATGCCCAGTCTAGCTCATCTGATGTTTGTCTGCCGAAATCTGTACTGACTGACTAAAAATCGGCCGTTGTGGTGACTGCCAACAAAAATTTTATAGCATGCACACCAGATTTTGTTTGGCCGAAAAGTCGCAGTCGGTTGTCGGAATCATCATACTAACAAGCCGACAATCAGCCGATCGGACATTGGCCGAAAATTGATGGCCAACAATCGGTGCGTGTGTACGAGGCTTAAGTCAAAAAATATTCAAGGCACCAGGGCAGGCTTCTTGGTGGAGTTTAGCAGACTCTGGATATACACAGACAAAAACAAAAGCAGAGAAGAGCCTCTAGGTGCAGTAAGACGGTGTATTTTAATAAAACCCACGACAGGGCTACTTACGCGGTGCATTCTGGTCCTGGGCCCTGCCCCCGTCATCCTGCTACTGGCTGTGTTCCCCGCTGCTCTCCACCCGCTTCAGGCAGGACTTTGGCTGGCTTTCTCCTCCACACGGGTACTCCTGTTACATTCCACCTGGCTGTACCAGCTGCTACCGTGGCCCGCTCCAACTGGCACTCCGGACCTACACTTATTGATGTGCCTGTTTTTTATCTGTCTATTGTAAGTAGCCCTGTTGTGGGGTTTATTAACCACTTCCCGACCACCACCCACCTTTTTACTGCGGCAAGGTGGTTCTCCTGCGCAAACCGACGTAGACCTACGTCAGTCGAGTGCGGGAAGCCGATGCATGGGTCAGACGGTTCCGATTGCCGCCTGACACCCGTAATTGCTCCCCGCTGAGAGAGAAGAATGATCACCTGTTGTAAACACAGCTGACCGTTCTTCTCCCTGAAATTATCATAGAGCCCATGTGATCATTCTATATAGGATCACATGTCTCTATGGTAATTTCAGAAGCCCCCCCCACAGTTAGAATGACTCCCCTAGGCTCACATTTAACCCCTTGATCACCCACAGGGTTAACCCCTTCCCTGCCTATGGCATTATTACAATAACAGTGCATATTTTTAGCACTGATTACTGTAGTAATGTCACTGGTACCCCCAAAAGTGTCAAAAATGTCAGTTAGGGGTCCGATGTGTCCACTGCAATGCCGCAGTCCCGCAAAAAATCACAGATTACCACTGTGACGGTAGTCACTTTGGTTGGAGGTCCTGTGGAACTCAGCTTACCTTAGAGGGGTTGGGAAAACCCTCTCTCTGCCCCTTAGGCTCATCTTATGTGTAAGTCCCCCTGTGTCTATCAGGGGCACAGGGTGACCAAGAACTCCAGTTGGGTCTGCACTAACCAGACTCGCTGTAAAACCACACCGGACTCAGCATTTGGTGTTATCCCGGCTATCCTGGGTTCTGTATGTGTGGTTTGTGTTGAACCTATGACAGCAATATTTAAGAACAATATTCCTCAAAGAAATATATAAAGATGAACAATTTCAGACTGTTATAATATTGGAAATGGTGTCCCATAAACCTCTGCTAGAAAGGTTAAGATGGGGTGGGGTTTGTTATGGTTAAGTACCTGCTTTCCTTTGTTCTATTGTTCTTCTCTCTGCCTTAAGATCAACCTATTATGGGATGTACATGTGTATGTGTATTAGCTTCTAGAGGGGAGGGGGGATTTCTCCAGCAGCCCTTCCTTAAAGACTGTCTACTGTTGGAAAGTTGAATACACCTGTGTGTCATGTTACAGAATGTAGTTCCCCGCCCAGTGTGTTGTTATTATGCAAAGAGGGGGAGGCTTGTCCCCTGAGTTTTTATCTTTTGTGCCTGTGTTCAATAAAGAGTTAGTTGCTTTCAGAGACATACAAGCTAAGTTCAGGCTAGTTTTTGTATGTAGGGCGGCTGGAATATCTCCATCTATGACCAGACTGGAGGAAGCCACATACTGACGGAAGACCACAAGTACGGTGTGGGTCGACGGTTCCGTTACAACCACCATTACTAGTAAAAAAAAAGAAAAACAATAAAAATGACTTAAATCTTTCCCGTAGTTAGTAGACGCAATAACTTTTGCGCATACCAATCAAAATACGCTTATTCCGATTTTATTTTACCAAAAACATGTAGCAGAAAACAAATTGGCCTAAAATGTTAAAAAAAAAATATTTTTTTTTATTTTTTTATTTTTTTTTTTGATAATGTCATATAGCAGAAAATTTTGAAAAATATTGTTTTTTTTTTTTTTTTCAAAATTGTCATTCTTTTTTTGTTTGTACCGTAAAAAATAAAAATTGCACAGGTGATCAAATACCACCAAAAGAAAGCTCTGTTTGTGGGAAAAAAAGGACATCAATTTTATTTGGGTACAGCGTCGCACGGCCACACAATTGTCCGTTAAAGTAACGCAGTGCCGAATCGCAAAATAGGGCCTGGTCAGGAAGGGGGCAAATCCTTCCGGTCTTAAAGTGGTTAAAATACATTATCTTACTGCAATTAGAGGTGCTTCTCTGCTGTTTTTTTTTCTGTGAAATGAAAGTGCAGCTAAAGCTAAAGCATTTATTTTAGTTTTGGACGTCAGGTTTTTTTGCTGTCTATGTTACCATTTGGAAGGTACACTATCTCTATTTTTATATTTGTCCTGGTGACCACTATCACTAAAAATGAAAGTGAGAGAAAAGCCAACATTAAATAAATGGGGAAATCTTTCAACATGAACCTGAGTTTTGGTGACACATGTCTTAGAGGGGATGTCCCCCACAATTCAGAGATTTCCTCTAACTTTCTGTTATCTCTACAAGACAGGAAGCAAAGAGTAATCTTGCCAATGGGGCACAGGTATAAAAAAAGATGACTATGGTTTTTACCATTCCCTTACTATACCCAAAATGTAAAAACAATATTGATTTTAGTAAGACTTTAACAAGGTGTTTGATGGGTTGTGGGTGGTAATGAATTGGGATTTAAATGGATCGTTAGGGTTATGGACCTGTTAAGATGCCAATAAATGGACTCTCATTAATTTCATGAAACATTCAGCTGCAGTGAATATTTAGGCAATGCCACAATCAGTGCTTTATAAATATCCCCCTAAATGAAATGAACTACATCAAACTACCCCAAATACAAATTTCACAGACTGAAACATTTTTATTTTTATGTTATAATCAATTTTGTCAACCATTCTGCTCATCCTTACTCCCGACACATTAGTGTGATTTGTAATTTGCAAAAATAATAATAACAGAAAAATAAGAAATATGGCACATTTAAAGTGATTGTAAAGTCTTGTTTTTTTCTTTTAAACAAACATGTTATACTTACCTGCTCTGTGCAGTGGTTTTCTGCGCATCCTCTTCTCGGGTCCCTCTTCTGTGCTATAGGCCCCTCCCTTCTGTTGAGTTCCCCCACAGCAAGCAGCTTGCTATGGGGGCAGTCGAGTAACAGCTCCCTGTGTCGACTCAGACACAGAGCCATGGCCTGGCCCCGCCCCTCTGTCTCCTGGTTGGCTGACTGACTTTGACAGCAGTAGGAGCCAATCGTGCCCCGCTGCTGTCTTAGCCAATGAAGAGGGGAGTCCTGGGTAGTTGAAACTACTTCAACATTCCTGGATAAAGATGGGCTCAGGTAAATATTGGGGGGGGGGGGGCTGAGAGGGACTGCTGCACACAGAAAGTTTTGTTATCTTAATGCAAAAAATGCATTGAGATAAAAAAAACTTCTTCCTTTACAATTGCCAAAGAGAGTGAGAAAATCCCCAAAATGTTTTCAAATATATATTAATCGTAAACATATCAGGTCTGAGCATGTGGGCCCTTTAAAAGATAATTTAGACTTGGTGACTGGGGACAAATAGAAGCATATGTATTAAATTCCTTCTTCAGGTCTGGGTTTACAAAAGAAAATTGGGGAGCCAATTCCATAATGAGGATAGTATTGAACCACAATGGCTCTAAATTAATATGTTCCAGAAACATTCAGATAAAAAAAGTTCAAACTACCCAAACTAGATATTTTACACCCACGTGTCCTCAAAGAGTTGAGCTCTGTTATTTTATAGCCATTGTTTCTAATCTGGACAAAAGTGCTCTGAGTTGAGTGCTTCTCGGCCATTCAGAGAAAGCCTTATATTTTTATCAATAAATACAAAGCCTCGTCTGATTGGCCAGGGTAGAATAATGAAGTCAACCGGCAAGGAGGTGACCTAGCTGTATTACAGATCCACAGTTGAGACTAGCCAGGTCACCAACCTGACTCTGCTGTCCAGCTGTACTGTGAAATTTTCAGAATTGAAAGGTTGAACAGCTCCAATAGCGGAAAATTTATATCAAATACTTACCGTAATTTTCCTTTCCTGATGGACTCCATGGCAGCATACGTTTGGGTAGTCCCGCCTCCACTCCTACCCTATAGGACCCCACTCCCATAAATCCTTTCAGCATCCATGTTCTGTAACTAGCCTACTCAGGAACTGGGAGGGGACTCCTGCTGCCATGGAGTCCATCAGGAAAGGAAAATTACGGTAAGTATTTGATATAAATTTTCTGTTTTCCTGACAGACTCCATGGCAGCATACGTTTAGGAAATAACTCGCCAAAACACAATTGGGTGGGCAGATGCTGATAAATTTTAATTAACACCTGCAACAGATAACACTTGAGCACCAAAACCAACAGAAGAAAGAGCCGCCGGCTCAACACAATAATGTGACATAAATGTATGAATGGACGACCAAGACGCTGCTCTGCAGACCACATCCGGAGCGACATGTCTTGAAGCTGCCCATGAAGTAGTGACACCACGAGTAGAATGCGCAGTAACTGCTTTAGGAGGAACCAAGCCCTTCTCTCTATAAGCCCACTGAATCACCTCTACTATCCAGGAGGCAATTGATCTTGAAGAGGCACGCATACCTTTGTTCTTCCCAGAAAATAGGACAAAGAGATAATCTATCTTTCGAAAAGAATCTGTAGCTTCCAAATACTGTCTGAGCGTGTTGCCTACGTCCAGTGGATGAACTTCCGGAGGTTCGGCCGATGAATTGAAAGTAGGGAGAACAATTTCTTGGTTCTCATGAAAGACCGAAGTGACTTTAGGCCTTGCTCCCAGCATTGGGATAAGGACAACCCTATCCGGGAAGAAAGTCAGAAAGGGTTCCTTACTTCCCAGACTTTGAATCTCAGACACCCTTTTTGCAGATGTGATAGCCACTAGAAAGACTATCTTGAGGGTGAGATGTTTCACTGATATAGGCTCTTCTGGATTCATGCCAACTGAGGACAGAAAATCAAGAACCAAAGGCATGTCCCACTTGGGGAATCTCAGCTTCTTCTGTGGCCTTAGCCTTACTGCCCCTTTGAAAAATTGCCTGATCAAAGGATGTGCAGCCCAGGAAATGCCTGTGAAAGCAGATATGGCTGAGACTTGGACTCGCAGGGCGCTCACTGAAAGAGGCAACTCCAATCCCGACTGAAGAAAAGAAAGAATATCTTGCACGGAAGGAGATGACCAGGACTTTCCCTTGGACTCCAGGAAAGAAGTAAACCTAGCCCAAATACTTTCATAGGTTTTATTCGTGCTTTGTCTTCTAGCACTCAAAAGAGTTGGTATGGCTACTTCCGGACATCCTAATGCTTCCAGCCTTCCCCTCTCAAAAACCAGACCCGAAGGTGCAGACGGGCTGGGCATGGGTGAAGGATGGAACCCTGGGACAGCAGATCCGCCCTGAGAGGAAGAGGGACTGGGTCGCGGTAACTCAGCTGGAATAGTAGGGGAAACCACGGTCTGTTGGGCCAAAATGGAATTACCGCAACCACTTTGCCTGGCTCCATCTTGACTCTCCGCAAGAATTGAAAGATGACTGGAACTGGGGGAAAGGCATAAGCCTTGTGAAACTTCCAGCAATCTGTTAGGGCATCCACCCGAATGCTCTGGGATCTCTATTCCTCGAGTAAAACTTCTGCAGCTTCCTGTTGTTGAAGGAGGCAAATAGATCCACCTCTGGGATGAACCCCAAGGACAGGATCCAATTGAACACATCCTCGTGGAGAGACCACTCGTTGTTGTTGAGTCGTGTTCTTGAGAGGAAATCCGCTTGTGTTCTGAGCCCCTGGTATGTAAACTGCCGACAGATTGACCAGATTTCCCTGAGCCCAGGTCATTATTGGCTCTACTTCCCGAAGCAGGGATGCACTGCGAGTTCCGCCTTGTCTCCTCACATAGGCTACTGCAGTCGTGTTGTCTAACCTAAGCATGACTGAGGTGCCCCGAATGAGGTGGCCGAAGGCTAGTAACACTTGAAAGGCCTCTCGTAGTTCCAAGATGTTGGACACAGTCTGGCGAGACCAAAAGTCCCATTTCCCTTGTGCCATCTCTGTTCCGCAATGACCGCCCCAGTCGGTGTTGCTGGCGTCTGATGTCACTATCACCCAAGATATGGGGGCTATGGAGTGACAATTGCGCAAATTCTTCAGCTGTAGCCACCAAGGAAGCCAGCTCTTCATGGTTGCGGTTATCACTATTCGCTGAGAATTGCTGACTCCGTTCCATTGCTGAAGAAAACGCCTCTGAAAAGGCCTCATCTTCCAGAGAGCCCACTTCACCATAGGGGCTGTTGACACCATGGTGCCAATTACCCTTAGGCATTGTTTTGCTGTGAGACGGGATGCCGACAAAGCCAGAGACACTCTGTCCCTGATTACCGGAATCTTTTCTTCTGGCAGAGAGATGGTACTGTTTTTGGTGTTGAACAGCGCACCCAAAAGACCAGGGACTGAGTGGGAATCAGATGGCTCTTTTCTCTGTTCAGGATCCAGCCAAACCTCTCTAGAGACGAGATGACCAGAGCTAGATGTTCCAGGATGACAGACTTATCAAGGCTACCACCGCTAACAAGACCTTCGAAAAGGTACGAGGCGACGTGGAAAGCCCGAAGGGGAGACATACAAATTGCAGATGACGTTGGCCGACCAAGAATCTTAGATATTGCTGAAACTCTGTTGCCACTGGCACGTGGAAGTATGCATGCTTCAGGTCTACTGAGACCATCCAATCTCCCGGTTGAACGGCTTGCTGAATGGAGAATAGAGTCTCCATCTTGAATTTTTCTCCTTTGATGAAGCGATTCAAGTGCGTCAGATCTATCACTGGTCTCCAGGCGCCGCTCTTCTTGCGCACCATAAAAAGAGGGGAGTACACTCCGAGCCTTCTTTCTGATTCTGGCACTGGAACCACTGCTCCTTGAGTGACTAGCGAGTCTACGTAAGATAAGAGAATCTCTCTTTTGTCGCCTGACCGAGGAAGGGAGGTAGGAACAAATCTGTCTCTGGGAATACTGGTGAAGGTCCAAGAATGTCCTGCAGAGACCGTGTTGACGACCCAAGCATCCCGGACTGAGGCCGCCCAGACCCGCCTAAAGTGAAAGAGACGACCTCCCACCTGACTGGCCTGAGCGGGCCCAATCTCAAAAGGACTTTGTGGTGTCTCTATCCCCGGACGGATTGCTCTTGGGGCCTTTCCGAAAGGAAGACTGCCTGGACTTCCAATTTCTTCCAAATTCCCTTCCTGGCCTATAACTACGTGCCTCCCTGGCACGGTCAGTACTTTGTTTTCTGGGAGGAAGTCTTTTCTGACCAAGAAGACTCCTATCCTGGGGAAGGAAGCCCGACTTACCACCAGTTGCCTTAGAGATGGCGCTATCCAACTTATTCCCAAAGAGGGAAGAACCCTCAAAGGGAATGCGGCACCACACCTGCTTAGAAGCAGGATCAGCCAACCAAGGGCGTAGCCAAAGTGCACGCTTTGCCGTAACTGATGATAGCATCCCTCGAGCTAACAGGCGGATCATATCAATAGACGCCTCCCCCAGGAAGGCTGATGCCAGTTTCAACTCCTGGATAGGAGAGCTCTTGGCTGAATCTTCAGAGAAACTTCTGAGGGAGTCATCGACATTGTCCACCCATACTTCCATGGCTTTGGACAGGGATGCCAAGGCTAGGGCCGGCTTGCAAGCAGCACCCACTGAAAGATAGACACGCTTCAGATCCGTTAAAGGAAACCGTATCCTCAAGAGGCAAAGTGACATGTTTTACTAGCCTCATAACAGCCGCATCCACAAGCGGAGGAGATTCCAGGTGTTTGACTTCCTCTTCTTTGAACGGATAGAGTTTAGCCAATTTGAGACCATGGAGTTCTTTCTCTCCACCTTGCTCCATTCTTCCGTTATAATTTCCCCCAATTCGGGAATAAATGGAAAATTCAGCCGCTCCTTGCTCAGCTGCTTAAAATATTTTCTCTGCTTTGGGGCGGAGACCGCTGGGTCTTCCCAATTTAAGGTTTCTCTGACGGCCTTTACTAACGGTGGAACCAGATTGAATGAAAATCCCAAGCTAGGCTCGTCTTGATCCGAATCGCTGTCAGACTCAAATACGGAGGGATGGCTAGGCTCAGACGATTCCAGGGCCCGTCCACCAGTGGACTCTCTAACAGGAGAGGCAGATGGATCTGGCGTTGGAGACTGTCGCTTATTAAGATCTGCCAGGGAGTCTTTTACTATGCGTTTGACCATAGATTCAAGATGCTGGTCAGAACTTCCTCTTTCACCCGCTGCCCGGGAATAACAGGAGTCGCATAGCGATTTTCCATCCAGTAATCGGATACCACAGCCCCAGCACTTTGTCTCGCTGGCTTGGCGTGAAGACCTAGGAGGTAACCGGTCTTTACTATGGTATCTGGACTTAGATGAGCCATGTCTGGAGGAAGAGCGACGATGCTGCGCTTTAGCATGGCGATCTTCCCGCGTGCCCTGAGGTTGTTCGGACCTAGAGGAGGAGCTGCAAAGAAAAACATATAGGGAATACAGAATCGACTGACAAAAGTTCTGCTCCCCCCCCCCCCATTCCAGCCCTGAGCTTACCTAAAAGAGGGCTGGTCGCAGGGGAGCGGTGAAGTGTCCATTTGACACACAGCAGATACACTGTAAGAGATTGAAGCAGTATAATGCCAATATTCAGTATAAGGCAATGTATCTATATACAGCAAGGCCCCCCCCTTGGAGCAGATCCACATACCTGTAAATAAGCACAGTGGACGTTGGAACGCCGATTCTACAGTCAGTCCCACCGATTGTGGGACTGACAGCTCTTTAAATTTGGCGCCGGCCGTGACGTCACGGCCGCGTCAACTGCGCATGCGCGAATAGCGGTAATCGCCGCTACTGCGCATGCGCGAACCAAGCCTCGTTCCCGGCCGGTTGGCGCTCATGCGCAGAGCAGCCGAGAGGCACCGAGGATGGAACGCATAGCGTTCCACGGCGTTCAGAGAACCTCCAGGAAGCCTACCAGAAGAGCACAGCCACACACTAGACCACCAGGGAGACTGTACCACTACACCACCAGGTAACAACAAGGGGGATAATAACAATAAAGGTACTTACCTCTCCGGGGCGCTTACCACTAGACACCAGGGAAAGATAGCAGTCAGCAGCCAGGACACAGACTCCATCGTTGGGGCAAAATAAACGGCCACCCGCAGCAGCAGGGCTAATCGGCCATGCCATATGGCCTGCTTAGTCAGGCATCTTGGGCTCCTCTTCAGTTTGCCCACCCCATACCCCGCAGCAGCAAGGGCTTATCAGGGACTCAAATCCTGCTGACTTCACTGTCCCTGCGTCTCTGTCTTCTTTAAAAAATGATCAATAAAAAATGTAGGAAATCAGCACCAAACAGGTGCATGGAGGAGGACAAAAAAAGAACACGGATGCTGAAAGGAAGCAAGGATTTATGGGAGTGGGGTCCTATAGGGTAGGAGTGGAGGCGGGACTACCCAAACATATGCTGCCATGGAGTCTGTCAGGAAATATGTATTTCAACTGCGTTTAAGTGCACAGAACAATGAAAATAGCAAAGTGCAATAACCCATAGCAGAAATAAGTTTAGTACTCTAGTTTCCAAATAAGTGGTCAGTATTAAATCCCTGTATTCTGCTCTGAATTCAATCTCACTTCTTTAGTCCATGTTAAGCTTTAGCGACATGCATTTAAAAATAATTTTAGAAAGAACAGAAATGAGCAATTTCCTCAGGTATTAGCCCAGTCTTTGTGATTGTGAATGTATTGTAAATGATCTGCTCATCCTAAAAATTGCTATATATGCTTGCCCATGAATAGGAAGCCTGAAAGGAGAACTGCAGGCAAGAGAATATTGTGTTTGAGAGTGAAATTGGGGCACCAAAGCCGATCTGAAAGCAAATAACATTTATTGTTCAAGAAATAGTTTGGATATAAAAGCTTGGCAGTTGCAGTAAAGCATGGTACAGTGTGAAAGATCAGAATAGGAAAGTAAAAATCAAACCTTGGAGGGCAAAGCAGCAGGTTCATGTTAAAAAGAGATAGTGTCACCTTGCCCAGGCAGGACAAAGTAACAGTGTTTCTCCAAACCCTCAGCCCCCCACCCCTTTACAATCACCTTGCAAGCACTTCCCTGCCATTCCTTCCTTGTCACAGTAGGTGACACTACCCAGCACTTCCAGTTAATGGGAAGCATGGGATCACCTCCCCTATGACAGTGCCACGTGAGTGAAGTAATTATGTCACCACTCCCCCAATTGCCATCAAGCTGATTTCAGTGGTGGCGATGACAAAGGAAAAAAACACGGGGGAGCACTGGCAAGGTAAAGGAGGTCAGGTGGGCCCCTTTACAGAGCCATTGCGACTTTGCCCTGAATAAACACAGTGACAATGCTACCCTTCCCAGAAACACATAGTCATCTTTTGTTGCTATCCTGCTGCTCTGTTCAATTGTCAGGAGGAAAAAAAAAAAAAAAACATCTGACCCATTCCCCTTCCTCTCTTGTGACATCACTTGTTGTTGGTGAGTGGTCCTGTGTTGTCACATGGGGCAAGTCCTCAGCTCTGTGTAAGCTCTGACTGGCAAGACTCAAAGCTTACACAAGACTTTTTTTTTTTTTTTTTACTCAAACCTTCCAGTTGAATAAAGTAGGACTGTGCTGATGTGAGGTTGGGTAGGATGAAGGGGAATCTGCACCCTAATTCCCACACTTTATATATTTCAACTTTTTTTGTTTGTGTGTGTGTGACAGAATCACTTCCACTCATATGTAGCTTTTCATTAAACCAAAAGGAAAATGGCCTTAATCACTATACACCTTTTAAACATGGGGGGGGGGGGGGGGGGTAAAACTAGAGCACTCAGAATCTTTTGTAGCTGTTCATGGTAGCCAATCAGCTTCTAACTTTAGCTTGCTCAATTAAAGTGATTGTAAAGTCTCTCTTTTTTTTTTTTTTTAAATAACAAACATGTCAAACTTACCTCTTCTGTGAAGTTGGTTTTGCACAGAGTGGCCCAGATCCTCTACTTCTTGGGCCCCTCTTTGGTGCTCCTGGTTCCTCCCCCCTGTTGCTATGGGGGCACCTGACCCGAGTCACAGCTCCCACTGTCCATTCAGACATGGAGCCATGACCCAGCCCTTACCCCATCTCTCTCCTGATTGGCTGATTGATAGCGGGAGCCAATCGTGTCCTGCTGCTGTCTCAACCAATGAGGAGGGGAGTCCAGGGCAGCTGAGACACTCCTACAACATCGCTGAATAGAGATGGGCTTAGGTAAGTATGGGGACCAAGGGGGGCTGCTGCACACAGAATTTTTTTTAACTCTTTTGCATAGAATGCAAAAGGATAAAAAAAAACCCTTCTGCCTTTACCATACCTTTGAGCTTTGACAATAAAACCTGGAAGCTAATTTCTGTGCAGAACTGCACCAGGTTTTGCATGCTCCAGCTTTTCTAAATTTCTACCATTGCTTCACACACATAGAACTATCTAAGAAACAAGAACAGTAACCAGCGAGAACCAATTATAATTCATATAGACAAATCTGACTTTTGTAACTTGAAATCCCAATGGTTGCTATAGGTTACCACACTGAGCGCATCATCAGTGCTTTCTGCCCTGTATTACTGAATTAACATGATACATTAGCATAACAATTTTATCATCATGTACAGAGGTGAAACCTGATTTAATCTATTCTCATATTCATGCTGTACACGTCCCTGAAATTATTTAGGATTCTAAACCACGATATTACCAATTTGTCCAACAAAACTTGTAATAAAACTGTACAGATAACAAATCGTTGACCATTGAAACTGTAGCAATAGTATTTTATTGCCAGCAGAGGAAGGGATTTTCCACTGTGCATGGTAGTTAGCCTGCGGAATTCACCACCAATAGAGCAATTAACAACAGATGTTGAAAGTTAATACTCGCCTATTAGAAATATTATACAATTGCTAAACCAGACACAGACTACCCATCGATTCTCAAGGGGTCTGTTTTATAACTGAATAATATTATTGAAGCTGCATGTTAATTATATATAAAAGTAAACTAGATTTTTATTATCGTGCCAGGGGAGGAGGGTATGATAAGTGGAAAAATACTACTGCAAAATGATTGTGAGTCTTATGCTACATTTATTTGTATCTTGCCCTGTTACATGACTTCCACCTGAAAGGAAATTTCCAATTTAAAGCAAACCTGTTATTTTTTTTCATGAATAATTTGTAATATCTGTTGGGAGGGCATGGTCATGTTAATGGGAACGAGCCAGTGTGTTTGGGTTTGGTTTGGGGAGTGTAAGTCAAACCCATCCTAAATGTAAAAATTATCAAATTTAACCACCTCAATACTGGGCACTTTCACCCCCTCTTTCCCAGATCAATTTTCAGCTTTTAGTGCTCTCGCACTTTGAATGACAACTACTCAGTCATGCTACACTGTACCCAAATTACATTTTTATCATTTTGTTCTTTAAAAAAACAGCTTTTTTTGGTGGAATTTATTCACCACTGTGTTTTTTATTTTTTTGTGTTATAAGCAAACATTTTGAAAAAAAAAAACAATATTTTTTACTTTCTGTTTCAAAAGAAATCTAATAAAATCAAATTTCGTCATTTAGGCCAGATGGAATTCTGCTAGGTCTTTGGTAAAAAAAAAAAATCCTGATAAGTGTGTGATAATAGGTTTGTGTGAAAGTTATAGAGTCTACAAGCTAGGCTACGTATCATTGAAAATTGATCAATCCTGATGTACTGACTACCTATCTCATTTCTTGAGGCCTTAAAATGTCAGGACAGTACAAATACCCCTCAAATTACCCCTTTTTGTAAAGATGACAGTCCAAGGTATTTAGTAAGAAGCATAGTGAGTTTTTTTGAAGTTGAAGTTTTTTGCCCACAAAAGTTTGGGTAATGAAGATTTTTTTTTTCCCCACAAAATTGTCAAATTAGCAAGTTATTTCTTTTAAATGGCATAGATAAACTTGCAATTACACCCCAAAATATATTCTGCAGAGGCCAAAAATCCAAGTAGCACCGTCAGGCGTTCTAAAGCCATAAATTACACATTTCATTTCCTGAGTACCTATCACACTTTTGAAGGCCCTGGAGCACCAGGACAATTGAATTACCCACAAAATGACCCCATTTCGGAAAGAAAACACCCCAATGTATATTCTATGAGGCATTATGAGTCTTTTGAACATGTATTTCATGTCCCAGCACAGGAAAAGCATTGGTCCAGACAGCGAACGGAAATGTCCAGGAATCGTCCAGGCAGCAGGCAGAAATATTCCAAAGTATTGGTCCTGGCAGTAGTTCAGGTAGCAGACAAGGCAAGACAGGTGGCAGGCAGAGGCATGGCCAGTTCAAGTGGAAGGCAGAGGCATGGCCAGTTCAGGTTGCAGCAGGCAGCACTATAAGTCCTAGGGCTTTGGTCAGGTAAGACCTGAGAACTAGGGATCGACTGATATTGTTTTTTCATTGCCGATACCAATATTTTGGCCATCGCATATCGGTATTGACCGATATGGGCCGATATTTTGTACATTTAAAGTTTTGAAAAATAAAGACAATTTTTGACACAAATCTGGTACTGAACATGTTATTTTTTGTTTAATGTTTAATGGCTGGCTGGCATCCTGTGGTGGGTGGCTGGCTGTCTGGCACCCTGTGGTGGGTGGCTGCCTTGCTGGCACCCAGTGGTGGATGACTGGCTGGCTGGCACTCTGTGGTGGGTTGCTGGCTTGCTGGCACCCTGTTGTTTGGCTGGCACCCTGTGGTGGGAGAGTGGCTGGCTGTCTGGCACCCTGTGGTGGGTGGCTGGCTTGCTGGAACCCTGTGGTGGATGGCTGGCTGGCACCCTGTGGTGAGTGGCTGGCTTGCTGGCATCCTGTGGTGGATGGCTGGCTGGCACCCTGTTGTGGGTGGCTGGCTGGCTGGCACCCTGTGTTGGATGGCTGGCTGGCACCCTGTTGTGGGTGGGTGGCTGGCTGGCACCCTGTGGTTGGTGGGTGGGTGGCTGGCACAGGGGCTATGAGTGGCTGGCTGGTACAGGGCCTGTGGGCAGCTGGCTTGTACAGTGCCTGTGGCTGGCTGGTACAGGGCCTGTGGTTGGCTGGCTGGCTGGTACAGGGCCTGTGGGTGGTTGGCTGTCTGGCACCCTGTGGTGGTTGGCTGGCTGTCTGGCACCCTGTGGTGGGTGGCTGGCTGGCTGGCGCCCTGTGGCGGGTGGGTGGCTGGCACAGGGGTTGTGGGTGGCTGGCTGGCTGGTACAGGGCCTGTGGGTAGCTGGCTGGCTGGTAAAGTGCCTGTGGCTGGCTGGTATAGGGCCTGTGGGTGGCTGGCTGGCTGGTACAGGGCCTGTGGGTGGCTAGCTCGCTGGTACAGTGCCTGTGGCTGGCTGGTACAAGGCCTGTGGGTGTGGTTGGCTGGCTGGAACCAGGCTGCTGTGGGTGGGTGTATGGCTGTGATACACCCCCGCGAGACTAGTCCCGACTCCAGACGAGGCTGTCCAAGGCAAGGGAGGCGGCCTAAGAAGGCAGAATGATGTCACAAAAATATCGGCAATAGCGGCCAGTTCCAGGGCCGATACCGATATATCAGGGAAAGTGCATATCGGCCCTCAATATATCGGCCTTGCCAATAATCGGTCGATCCCTACTGAGGACAGGAATAGAGGCTTCTCCCATCGAAATCTCTTAGAAGCCTCCGAGTCTCCAGACCCTAATCCGAGAAAACCCAGAGAAAATATTTTTTTCTCCACTCGGAAATTCTATTCTGGAGCCCCTCACATATTTGAGACCCCTGTGCTGTCTTGAATCCCACTAATACAGAAGCAGGGCAAACGATTAGTTCAGGAGGCAGGAAAAAAGCACGGTCATTTAAAAGGCCGAGGTCAATTCATGTGTAAGGCAGAAACATGGTTGGCAGAGGCATAGTTGATAAACAGTCTGGGTCATACACAGAAATAGTAGAAACTGGAAAAATATCTTCACATCATAGTGGATAAACAGTCCGGGTCATACACAGAAATAGCAGATAGTGGAAACTGAAAAAATGTCTTTACTTCACTAATAGTGTAGTGAAGTGTAATAAATCTGATAGCACTTTCCAATACAGAGGCCTGGCTGGGAGGGACATTGGGGTGATTAGTATCAGGTGTCACAACAAATTCCTCTACTTGAACATACACTACATTTTTGTGGGGGTTTACGGCCTGTGTTGGTAGGAGGGAGGGTATTGTAGAAGTGCCTTTCATGAAGTCTGGCTAATGTATCGGAGCAAATTTGTTCAGGGGCATGGCCATGGGGATAGAGAAGGGCTATGATAACGTCCTCTTGAAATTTTAGATAGGTTAGGGATCTTTGGTGCACTTAGAAAAAAAAACATATGAATTGAACAGGGCTAGTTGAATCAAATAAATAGTGACTTTCTTATACCAAAACAGTGATCTCCTGGTGGCCAAGTAGGGCAGCTTTAACTGGTCGTTCATATCCTCCCCCCCTCCCCCTCACGAATAGGTTATATTCATGTATACATTTTGGCTTCTGGACGGAACGTCATCTTGTCTGAAGTTCCACCAAGGTGTCATCATGTATTGTGGGAAGGATGTAGATGTCTCCTTTATCTCTCCACTTTAAGGCTAGTACCTCTTCATTCCGCATACTGGCTTTTTTACCCCGATTCAATTTCTTGGTGACCAATCTCTGTGGGAAGCCCATGCAGTTGGACTGTGCTGTCCCACTGGCCACAGTCTTCTTCAGGTAGAGATGGTGGAAAAGTGGGAGACTTGAGTAGAAATTGTCTACATATAGTTGGTAACAGTGGTTCTATCAACTGCCAGACGATTTTGCCACTTGTGCCCATATAGGTAAGGCATCCTTGGTAAGCTGGCTTTCTGTTCTCTCATAAATTTTAAAATCATATGTGTAACCCATGGCCCTGTCACATGCCTTGTAAACATTTAGCCCATATTTGGCCTGTTTACTGGGGGGGGGGGGGGGGGTATTGCTTGATGCCAATTCTTCTGGTGAAGTGGACTAGGAATTCATCTACACAAATATTTATATTGTGGGTAAATATGTGCTTGAAGCTGAAGCACAAAAAATTTTCTAGGGCCGAATTTTAAATAATTTATCATAATCATGATGATTTTGTGGGAGGCACTGGGCATTGTTGTTGAAATGTGAAAATCTCATTATCATTTTGTAATGGGTTCTGAGCATCAAAGAGGAGAAGACTGGCATATGATGGATAGGTTGGGTAGACCAGTAGGAATGGAGTTAATATTTTTTTTGTCAGCCCCATGTTGAGGGTTACTCCAAGGAAAATTTTAAATTCTTCCATGGTGAGGGGTTTCCAAACAAAAGGGCGGGCATAGGAAGAATTGGGATTGCTGGCAAAATGTTGGTTGGCGAACAGATTACACTGCTCCACGATATAGTTCAGCAGATAATCCGTGAAAAATAAATAAAAGTAATAAATTGGGGTTATATTTTCTGATTGTATTTTAGGGCCTGGCTGTGCTGTAAAGGGGGGAATTACAGGTTCTGCCTAAGTATCGAGCAGCCATGTAGGGTATAATAATACATCCAGGAGGCTAGTATGGGCCCTGCCTCGTTGTGAATGGGATGCCCCATTACTAGCATTTTGCCTATCATGTAGGAATGTTGCCCTGCTTGTGCTTGCCACTGCACAAGGACTTGTAGAACTGCTGGTGGATGCCTGTCTATAATACTGGAGTGCTGCGCTGCTGGTGGATGTTACAGGATTTATTGTGCTGCTGGTGGATGCCTCAGGATTTCTTGTGCTGCTGGTGGATGCCTGCACCTGCTCAAATCCCCTCAGTCTCCTCAGGCTCTTTGTTAAGATTCTGTTCTCCTTAGCTTCCATTTCACAGCCACTGCTTTCTACTGGTTCATACTCGTTATCTGAGTCTGATGTAGAGAGTTCCCCGTCTCGTCCGACATACTCTGGAGTATATGCATAAGCCTCCTCCCTGGTAAATATTTTTTTAGCTATGTGGACAGATGTGTGCAGATGATTCCTGGGACAGATGTGTTAAGGCCCGTACACACGTACCGATCGTCGGCATACAAACGTCGGTGGACGAAGGATCTGCCGATTGTACGCGTGTTAGTATGGTGCCTCCGACAGATGTCTGCGCACAATCCGCGGACAAAAGTCTTTCTTGCAAACATGAAAATATTTGTATGCCGACACCAGAACGGACGATTGTTCGCCTGTCAGTACGCAATTCTGCCGACACACAGCTACAAATCCCAACACGCATGATCAAACCAAATGAGTTCCCGGAAGAATTTTCTCTAGTAAACTCAACATTTTATTCAGAAAGAACTTTCGGCTCGCGGAAGTCCAAGAAATAGGTGAAATGCGGAGCACATGCTCATCTTGATAAATGTGAGAAGAAGGAAGATGCTGCTCATAATGCCATACTTTTCTAATAAAAAGGCATGTGTTCTGTTATGATGAAGATAATGTTTGTCTATTCTATCTGTTCTATCAAATTTTAGAATTAAATAATTTGAACTCTTCACCATTATTTTTGTATTTTCACACCAAAGATCTAACTATTGATATGACCCTTTATTCTTGTATGAATTAATGTCTAAAACATATTTTTCAGGTTATGCACAATATTAAACATGTTAACAAATTCAGATAGGCCATTTTTTATTTTCATTTTCTTTATTTTTTGGATCTCAGCAAAAAAAAAACAAAGCAAACATCAATACTTTCCGTATAATAAACTAAACATAAAAAAGGTCCATTTGGACAAAATTAAACTAGAAATTTTACAGGGGTAAAATAAATAATAGGGGGTTACACAAATTAAAGTTGCTGGTAACTGTAATCAGGTTGCCATGAGGGCAGGTTTGGATCCTGCTGGCCATATTGCCACTGGCCATGTGGCATTTGGCGAGGTGGTGGGTGTTGTGGAGGTGGAGGTGGAGGTGGAGGTGGAGGGCACGGGTGCTCCTGGCATGCATGGCTGTGCTCAGTAAGTATGCCGTTTTCAGCGTTTTGCAGCACATCCAGAATAATTTTTCTGGCATACTGACACTGCCTGGGGTCCACCTTATCCAGGATTTTGGCAGTCATATTCCCGAAGGACTCATTGGCCTCCGGTTTCCGACGTAGGGCTATGGTGGCCTCCTGGATAAACTCGTCGGTGATGTCATCCACGTGCTTCCTCTTTTGCCTCCGTTTGGCAGGAGGAGGTGGTGGTGGAAAGAGTTCCGCAGGCTCCTCAGGCTCCACAGGCTCCCCAGGCTCCTGGCTGCAACCTGGCTCCTCCTCAGTGACACTTCCCTGTTGATGAAATGAACAATTGATTAGAATGTTATAGTGTATATAAAAATGCATGTTTGTTATATTATTGTGATCAAATAGCAGACTTTACATACAGTGGCGTATCTAGGGTCTCCAGTGCCCTTGTTGAGGAGCTGTATTTGGCAACAACCCCCCCCCCCCCCAAGATCAATGGAAAACTGTAACCCACCCCCCCAAAAAAAAATTAAAGGGCATTAAAAGTTTCTAATTTGCCCCTTGTTTGCCCAGTGTAGAGCTCTCTAGTGGGCAATCATTGTCTCAGGTGTGAAAAAGAAAGAGAGGGTTGAGAGATAGAGAGAGGGAGAGAAAGAGGGGGTGTGAGAGAGAGAGGAGGGGGTTGCAGAGAGAGAGGGGCCTGAACTTGCAGAGGACTTGATGTAGGGCATTGAGGGTGAAGCAGTGCAGGGAAACATGAATAAGGAAGCCACCTGCCTTGCTGACCCAGAGTGAGAGACCAGAGACATGGAAGCAAGGATGGATGGATCATTTGCAGGAGCTGTTAGTTTTGTATTAAAAAAGGTTGAGCCAGAGGAATGCTGAGGCTACAGCAGTGTTTCTTTGGACCAGAGGTGTGCTGGGGATGCAGCAGTGTTTGTAAGACCGGAGGGGTGCTGGGGATGCAGCAGTGTTTGTAAGACCAGAGGTGTGCTGGGGATGCAGTGAGAGGCAGTCTCAGTCTCCTGGTCTTTTGGCTCAGCTGCTCTCAATGTTTTACACCTGCATGAATCTGCTCTCAATGTTTTACACCTGCATGAATCCGCCTGCAAACTGGGGGTTCTGGGGTGTGCAGGCTGAGTGGATTGTTCAAATAAACAATAAAACAATGCCAATGTTTTTGTGACCCACCCCCCTTGGCCTGCGCCCCTGGCGGTTGCCTGTCATGCCAACCCCTTGCTATGCCCGTTTACATAAAGGGTCAATTATGGTTTAGCTTATAATTTTGTTACATGATTACATTTTAGCAGACAATATATTGTGAAATGCCATACCTGAGTAAAACTCTCCTCCAGGAAATCCTCATCCTGGCTTGGATCAACCGACACTGAGCCCTCTGCCGATGTAGAAGGCAGTGTAGAAATTGACGGCCTGGATTCCATGGTGTCTGCCAGGAACCGCATGTTATCAAAGTACCACAGCCGTGGTACATATACATTCCGTGCCCCTGCTCCAGACTGGGTGGACTCCTCTATTTTTTTTAACTCCCGCCTGTAGGCAGTGCGAATACTGTTTATTTTTTTGCGGATATAATTAAAATTTGCCCCAGGACAGACGGGCTTGTAGAAGGCCACCAAATGTTCCATGGCCTGTTTTCTGAGTTTTCGATTTTTATAATCCGCCGACTTCACTTGCCACAAACAAGGCAGTTGCCTGAATTCATCAATGAAACTTATTAAAAAGTTGTGGGTGGTGAAATTGTCCACCATATTGCAGGACAGTATATGCCTGCAAGACACAAAACAACACAAAACATATTAAAAGAGCATGTATTTTGGCACATAATAAAGATATTCCTAATAAAAGCTGTATAGGGCCCAAAACACACACTTTCTATTAAAAGAGTCGTACCTTTGTTTGTGGGGAAAAGTCGTGATTCGCCGCTCGATCGTGCTCCAACTCTCGATATGTCCGCTAGCGAATCGTCGGCCGAACGATCTGGCGTCCTTTAAATACAGCGCAGGCGTCAACTCCTCCTCCAGTGGCGGGCTTGTGCAGGGGTGTGTACGTGCCGAAGATCAGGCCTACATGCGACACTCACACCTGAGGCAGTGGAATAATCATTGTTAAATTAGGAACCATGTCTCAACAATCTGGGAGCTCAATTAGTGGGGGCCGAAGTGATTGGGCCACCAGAAAATCAAGGGCTACACCCATGTCAAAGGCAGAAATGGTGGAGATGGTCTCCATTTTAGAAAAAACGGATTACGATGGAAAGTTGGCAAATTACGAGCGGCCCAATGCCAGGAAAGATGGCATCATGGACAAGGTGGTGGCCTGTTTGGTCAGAAAATTCGGTGTCGAGCGATCGAAAGATCAGATTAGGAAACGATGGTCTGACCTCAAACACCGTGAGCAGGATCAGCTTTCCCAAATCCATCGGATTTTGAAAAAAAGTAAGTTTTATTTTTTCTTTATTTTTTTAATCATGCAATATGTTTTTTATAATTTTGTGTATGTTGTATTAACATGTCTAGATTATAATGTCTATGTAAAAAGTTAGATTACTCATTTTAGTTGTCATGTCGTGATTTGATCGATCTATTGTTGATGTTTTAGTATATGACATTAAAAGTCAGGAAGCCATAGTGAAAAATATATGTATTGTGTTGCAACGAACGTTCTTTCCTGCACAAATCTTCTCAGCAAACATTCCTATTAATCACAGATTATTATTCAAACCTTTAAATAGGAGAAAAACGTAAACTCCGTGCCAAACAGTGGGAAAGGAGGAGGAGAGGTTTGGCAGCTCCATCTGCAGTGGAGGAAGAAGAGGAGGACATGGGCACAGAAGGTGGCACAGATTCCACTAAAGGTAATTGGTTCCTATGCACTGTCAAACATTAATGTACCATATTTTTCGTAGATAACCATGTACATGTCTTCATATTTGTTACTAAAAGAGCTATCAAGCAGGGCACCATGTCCTAACAAATGTACCTCTTGTGACTTTTATGATATGGCCAATGTTTTGTATTATGTAGATGAAGACATTATTCCAGAAATAATACTGGTGGAGCCAACAAGTGACCAGACATCAGAGCAACAAGAAGGTTGGTAGGCACAGATTTTTGTGTAGTGGTATCATAGAAATATGTGTATTTGCAATGATTGTTTAACCTTATATTCTTGTATTCCCTTACAAATTTACATTGCAGATGTTGCATCATGCCAGGATGTGGCATCCCCAGCCAGGTCAGAAGCCCGATCTCCTGGCAACGTGCCAAGCAGCATGGAAGCCAGTTCAGAAACTGTGGAGGAACCAGGACCAAGTGTCCAAGAGCCAATTGTGTGCCCACGTAGGTTTTTTCAGAATGATTTTTATCAGTGTTATTTTTAGCCTCCAATTTACAACACTAGTTCCCTATGGGAGCCTCTTTATTTGAATGGAAGTGGCACCGTAAGTCGGATCAGGATGCTCTGACTTGCGGGGCCACTTGCGTTGTGAAGATTTTTGAGGGGGAACTACACCCAAAAATTTAACAACCCACCGTGGGTGTCCCCCCAAGTTCACAACCAGGCCTTTTGTGTGTGGTATTGAGTTTGAGGGTATGCCCACAACAAAAAGACAGCGTGGGTTACCCCCAAAACCCCTACCAGACCCTTATACAAGCATGCAGCTTGTCAGGCCAGGAAAGAGAACGAGCAAGCGGACCAAACACCCCCTGGACCACAGCAGGACACATGCCCTCAACATGGGGGGGTTTTGTTGCTTTGGGCCAGGGGGCCTCTGCACCGCACACCCAAAAGCACCTTACTCCCATGTAGAGGAGGACAAGAGCCTCATCCCCACAACCCTGTCTGGTGGTTTTGGGGGGTCATGCGGCCAGGGGGTTCCTAGGACTTTGGAAGCAACCTTTAACAAAGGGTGGCCCCCAGATCCCAGACCCCAATCACTATGTGAATGGGTATGGGGTACATAGTACCCCTACACATTAACCACATAAATGGAAGTGTATGTGAATAACGACAGGAGACGTTTATGAAATGTTCTTAAATATCTTCATCCGGTCTTCTCCACTCTGCTCTTTGGATCTTCTCCTCTCCACTCTTCTGCTGTCCAATCTTCTGCTCTTATGTTGTCTGCTCTTTTGCCCTAGGCTCTTCTTCTTCCTCCTGTCCTCCTCCAATGCTGTTGCCGTGCATTCTGCCCGTCTCTGGTCTCTGCATCTTAATATATATACATTACAACCATGCCCTCACAATGACGTCATCATGCGTTCACACCCCTAATGAATATATAGTAAGCTCAGGAGACCGGCAGAATCATCAGCAACAGCATCGGAGGAGGACAGGAGGAAGAAGAAGAGCCTAGGGCAAAAGAGCATAAGAACAGGGTAGGTATTAACTCGAGAGGAATTTAAGATTACCTGGACACCAAATGTTTCTCTATTATTATGACCTCATGTAGGTGATTCACATTGACTCCTTTTTTTTTAATTTTTACAGACCATGTTTTACATAGTTGCACATTAGCCAAATTGACCCGTGAGGCTCTCCAATGCTGCGCAGACCTGGAACATATAAAGGAGACTGCAACGGCATTACAAATCAAAATGCGCAATTTTGTGGACATGATTGGCAAATTTTAAGCCACAATTTTACTAGGTTTTTTATGTTTGTATTGGGATGTTCCTGATGTTACAATTTTTTTAGAATGTTTTAGGGCATTTTAATTACACTCAGATGTTAAAGAGTGTACCCAAGTTTGGGAAAAGCACTTTACAACACCCTAACCCTAACCCTAACCCTAACCCTAACCCTAACCCTAACCCTAACCCTAACCCTAACC
Source organism: Pelophylax lessonae (assembly GCF_965119305.1). Classification (NCBI taxonomy): domain Eukaryota; kingdom Metazoa; phylum Chordata; class Amphibia; order Anura; family Ranidae; genus Pelophylax; species Pelophylax lessonae. The sequence continues at coordinate 82,934,023 of NC_138774.1, forward strand.
CTGTGAATGTTTGATACTAAAACGTTTTTACATTCAACAATGTGTGTTCAATTCTTTATTAGACTTTAGTTGGGGGGTCGAGGTCTAAAGCTGTGTAAAGAAGCACTAAATGTATGATGGCTGTCCTATTCACATATTTACATGTTAATGAAAGCATTTTGGACACTGCCATATGCGAGTTGCTGGAGGTGTCAATGAAATGTTAAAGATACCCCCAGTTTTAACGCATATCACAGTGCGATCTGACATTTCACACAGGATCGGATCACACAAGTTTGAACGATTGTGCGATCCTATCCTGATGCGGCTGAATAAATGCATCATGTGCGACTTTTGTGCGAGTGCAGTGCGAATTGAGCCATACAAACTGTATAGCTGATTTTCGCATGAACATCTGATCGCATGTAATAAAGGAGCAGTGCGCTACGATATTACATGCCATCAGATGTGCAGTGTGAATTGAGACATACACTTTGTATGGCTACATTCGCACTGAACACGCATACAAGTCGCACATGACCCTTTATTTCTGATGTATCTGGATTGGATCGCACAGTGCTTAACACTTGTGGAATACAATCCTGTGGAAAAAGTAAGTGGCGGGTCACCCTTATGCAATGCTGGAAGGCTGCAAAGTCGCAGACTTCCCGCATCGCATAAGTGTGACTCAACACTCAAGGTACTAGCAGTCCTAGGATTCAATATGGCATTGATATTGGCAGTAGAAATCAGTGTAGGGAGATCAGTGTAATCTATAGTGTATTGCTTGTTCGTTGCTCTAGTTCACTTTCCATTACCTATATATATAACACTTTGAGATGAACAATGATCAAGTTTCACATAACACTGACATATCCTAACATTGGTGGGCAGTGAGAAGGATGTCATAAATGAACACAACATAACAGGTGTAGGTACTTTGTTAATACCCTAATGTATTATATGAAATATATAGTATGGGCAACTTCTGGACAATGAACACCAATGTAAGGTGACATTAGATGAACCTTGGGTGTGACCTAGTTCTCAATGTGACAGGGTTTGTGTACATTTTGTGGGGTGCAGAAGGCCCTTGTATTTACACCACTGGCTAAAAAATAACACATGGCCATCATCACTTTGGATCAGCTGGTGAGAGACTACAGTCAAGAAACACACTGATGAATGTATTAACCCTTCCAAAGTCACACATATATAACACATGATTAACCCAAATAATTGTGTTTGGCATATGTGCCCAAATGATTATAATCCACAATACAGAATCATTGCAATTTTTGTTTAATGTGTTGAAAAATAATATATCTCTGACATTTATCTTGTGTGTCCAATCTTTAACAAGATTAATGGGTGTGTGACAGTGATTGCTGCCAGGACACAGCTCCTCTCCCCACGAAATAGTCCAGATATTCCTGGCGGATCTGACGGGCCCTGTGTGATGCCAATGCTGACCGTCCAACTTCCATTGACGTCATGGACTCCACTTGGTTAGAAGGTTGGGCCTCTCCACTTGTACCTGGCATAGCAGGGTCAGTATCCAGTTGCTGCAAGACATAATTTTGTGCATTCCTGCGTAGGAAGTTGTGCAAAATGCAGCAACACAAGACCACATTATCCACTTTGTACAGTGCCAGGTTTATGGACGTCAGGAATATCCGGAACCGGTTGGCCATTATCCCGAAGGCATTCTCCACAACTCTGCGAGCTCTGGACAACCGGTAGTTGTAAATCCTTTGGTCTGGGGTGAGGTTCCTCTGAGGGTAGGGCTTCATGAGATGCTCCCCAAGCGCAAAAGCCTCATCTGCGATAAACACAAAGCTCATACCCTCAACAGTTTGCTCCCTGGATGGCAGGTTCAGAGTGCCGTTCTTTAGACGACGAGCGAACTCCGTCTGATCAATAACTCCCCCATCCGAATTGCGGCCATTTTTGCCAATATCCAAAAAAATAAACTCATAGTTTGCATTAACTATGGCTAGCATGACTATACTAAAAAAACCTTTATAATTATAATAAAATGTGCCGGAATTCGGAGGGGGGACAATGCGGACGTGCTTCCCATCAATAGCACCCCCACAATTGGGAAAATTCCACTTCTCCAGAAATTGATCAGAAATCTCCAGCCATTGCTCTGCGTTTGAAGGAAACTGTGGGGAAAAAATACAAAAAATAAAATTAGTGCTTGAGCACATCACATTATTAATTACACACACAGTTGTCTGTTAAATGCTTATGCAACTTGGTAAAAAAATATACAACAGGAAGGCAAAGGTTTGGATATGGGGATGTAACATCTACATACATTTCTTTTCAAACTCCTATTGTTCTTATATTGTAAAGGGCCATACACACTAGAAGATTCTCTGAAGACTTTTTCGTGCAGATTTAACTTTTCTATGTAGTGCAAGGGCCTACCAGATTGCATAGGATTTGAAAGTGTTTGTTGGACCTCATATTATTTGGTTTTGGTAAATCGGAAGGATAAATTGTTCTGACAATCTTCTAGTGTGTATGGCCCATTATACTCACCAGCTAGAGCTGAGATTTACAAACTACGGCCCTCCAGCTGTTGCAGAACTACACATCCCATGAGGCCTTGTAATTCTCTCACATTCACAGACATGACTAGGCATGATGGAAATTGAAGTTCGTGAACAACTGGTGGGCCATAGTTTGAAGACCTCTGAACTTGAGCTTTGGTATATGCTGACTTTGAGATTTAGCATGTGGGTGGGGGGATGGGTAAGTAAAACTGGGCATTTATACATCAATTAGGGCTTGTGGTCAGTGAAGGTTTTAACATCATTACATAAACATACAGAATCATAGGTGGGAATGGATGGACTGATGTATTTTAGATAAATCATTAACTAGGTACTAAAACATTGGCCAAGGAATAATTGTTTGAGGGAAAGCAATAAAATGACCCAAATTCAAAAATACTGTTAACAGGCAATGCGTTTAGGGACACATAGGAGAGAATGGTGGGGTGGTTAGTGGGTAATTTTACAAATGGTTAAAGATAATCTACATCTTTACTACTATGTGCATGCGGACAGAGGGTAGTTTACAAATAATGGCCTGTGTCAATTGCTGTACATCCAAAAACATCATAATTCGGGTGAAACTAGTAATACATGTAATGTAATGTAAAAAATCAAACATACCTTGATATAGTCCTTCTGCAAGACCTTGATGATGGCAGAGCAGGTCTCAGGGATGATGATACCAAGAGCTTGGGGGGAGATGCCTGTGGTGAACTTCAGATCCTGCAGGCTTCTCCCTGTTGCAAGATACCTCAACGTCGCAATTAACCTTTGCTCAGGAGTAATTGCAAGCCGCATACAAGTATCCTGCTTCAGAATATAGGGGGACACCAGGGCAAGAAGACGGTAAAAGATGGGATCCGTCATCCTCAAATAATTCCTGAAGTCATCAGGATTATTTTCCTGGAGCTCCCTCAGCAAGGACATATGAGAAAATTGATCACGGTTAAGCAACCAATTTTTCGTCCAGGAGGTCCGCTTCTTCTTCCTATTGCTCGTACGTCGTCTCAGAGCCAAAACTCCAACACTAACGACAGCAACGGACGAATTCACGGTCGCCATAATAAATTCTCGAACGATGTCTCGGAAAATAGCGAAATGTCGTCAACCAAACAAATGCTACCGAAATCAGCGCGAGATGCCCAGAAGGGTCACGGCCAAACACTCACTTCCTCTTTTGTAGCGGCGAACGTGCGTGGAACGTAGTGACGTCATTTTCTGTCGGAAGACAAATGTCCTGGGCAAGTTTGGAGCACTTTTCAACAGACAAACAACAAACACACCAGCCGCGAACATTTGTAGGACGTTCCGTCGGCCGACGATCGGTACGTGTGTACGGGGCTTTAGATGTATGACAGATGTTGATCACTGGGATGTGGCAGATGTTCACTAGGACAGATGTGGCAGATCACGGACAGATGTGGCAGATGTTCACTGGGACAGATGTGGCAGAACACAGACAGATGTGGAAGATCACAGACAGATGTGGCCGATGATCACAGACAGATGTGGCCGATGATCGTAGACAGATGTGGCAGATGATTAAAGACAGATGTGGCAGCTGATCATGGACAGATGTGGCAGATGATCACAGACAGATGTGGCAGATGATGTGTGCCAGATGATCACGGACAGATGTGGCAGATGATCACGGACAGATGTGGCAGATGATCACGGACAGATATGGCAGATGATTACAGACAGATGTGGCAGATTATGTGCGCCAGATGTGCAATTCAGTACAGTACAATTCAGATGACATCAGCAATAACTGCTTTTGGCATTACATAATTTGCATGTTTAATATATTTTTTATTTTTACATTATTACAACATTGTTTTTTTTTATTGGTGGAAGAAGGATATTTATACAGGAGTATGTGTGTAATTTTTGATACTATTTTTCCCCTGGTAACCACTGGAGGAAACCTAGTGTTCCATGGTACCTTGGTTGGTAAACCCTGCTTTAAAGTCATTTTTGCTGTGATATTTGGCAAAGCCATTGCTATATCTTTGGACAGGTCTGTTTTGTCTTGTTAGAGAATAGCCATTGTCATTCTCTGATGTCCTTGAAAGTGTCACTATGGTATCCATCTATCTGTCAAACCTTCAAATTGATGACATCTCTCTCCTAACAGTTCCACACCTGTGTAAGAACACATGTCTATTCATAATCCCATTCTGTCTTGCAAATATTTGAACTAAAGATATCTCTAAAAATAACTGTGAAAAAGTAAAGTATCCCTACCACATATGACATATGTTCTAACAAGGAATTAGACCATTGTGATATGCATGTACATTGTATTATGTTTGGAGTGATTGGAAAATTTGCAGTAAATAATGGGTTTGCTTGTATATACACAAAAAAAGTCTCCAAAAATCAGGTGAAATGTCCGTAGAAAATAGATACATTTTGCTACAAGTAATGGGTGGATTTACTAAACATAATGGGGTTGATTTATTAAAGGCACATAGACTTTGCAAGTGCATTTACTGCAGAGCGTAGTAAATGAGGGGATCTCTGCTGACTTCCATCATCCAATCATGTGCAGGCAAAAATGCATTTTTTTAAAAATGTTCCTTGCATGTGATTGGGTATTCTTTGTAAAGCAAAACTTTACCTTATTTACTAAGCTCTAGAGCAACATTCAAGTTGCGCAGTCTATTTGCCTTAAAGTAAAACAATAGGCACAATTTATTTTCATTTTGGATAGAGTAATGGATGGTTATAACCCCTGTCAGGTTTTTTTTTTTTTTGCCAATCTGTGCCATATTGGAAGATTTCCCCTCTTTCTTTTCTGGGGACAACCCAAAATTTTAGATTTTCTTTTACTTTTACTTTCAATGATAATGGTAAACAGGACAAATATAGAGAGGGTGAATCTCACTAATGGGGGCACAGACAACATTAAAAACCTGACAGGTGTTCTAATCCACCACTACTCTATCCAAAACTAAAAATAGTTTTTTCCTTTAGTTATACTTTAAGTAAATCAACCCCAATGATTTTCACTCAAAACTGGCTATTATATTTGTATATTCGTTAAATACCACATGTCTGGACCACTACTTTTTTACCTCATACATTTAATTATTTATTTCCTTCTGTAAATTGTATTTAACCCTCTTTCATGCGGTATTTACTGACAGTTTTGAGAGTTTTGTGGTAAATGCTGCAAAACGGTCTAGTAAATTGACAGTTGCAGGATCGCAAGCGATATTTAAGGAAAATGTGTCTGGATACCGATATAGTGCATGTGACCTGGTTCTGTGAATGGAGCCCAATGTCCTCAAAGTTTAATAAAATATCAAAACAGAGTGTGCTGAAACACTTAAAAACCATAGCCCTACATTTCTCAAACCCCCTCCAAGCCCCACATCCCCAATTATTCCCAAAATATTTAGAATATAAACTTCTGGTTTGTGTTTGGAAGAAATTGGCTAGCTTCAGTACAGTACCTGATCATTTGAATAGGTTCAAATTCAAAGAGCTCTGACAGGGTGGCTCTGTGCAGAGAAGGACCAAGAATACCAGTATTTTCAATACCACAGACATGAGGAAACATATGACTATGAACCAAAAGTGCACAGTGGGAACAGCACTTCAATGACACACGTTAACAGCAAAATGCACACTCTGTCAGGACAAGGTCATTGAGTATCCAAGGAAAATGTCAAAACACACCCTCCTTTCCTCCATGAGCTGTAAACTACTTCAGCAGCATAAGTTGCAGGTCCTACTTTTTTTGCAACCCCCTCCTGCTGAGGAGCCCAAAACAGCCAGCTCTTCTGCTCACCCTTTGGTCCAACCCAGGATGCACGCTACCTCCTCATATCTCACTTTACACCCTCCTTCACCCCACAAAATTCGCCATCTGCATTCACTGCAATGTTTGTGGCTTCCAGGGAAAGAGAGGGAAATCTAACAAGGGTTTTGGGGGCTTACCTTGCAGCACAGTACGGAAGAGTGTCAACATGGGCCATCTCTGAGGAGAGCATATCATAGGCCTAAACCTTGCAGTAAAACTCCTAACCCCATTGTGCCATCTCCAGCAGCTTTCTTGATAAGGTAGATGATAAGGTAGATGTATCTTCTGCAGTTGCTGGTGGGGAAGAAAATAATATCCCATAATCACCCTCATGGGTCTCAATGCCAGCTTGGAAAAATAGCTGACTTTACAGCTGCTTTTATTCCAGCTGGTGAAATCATTATGACCCTTCTGTCAGTGTATGGCCCATGCTGCACCATAGTGGCAAATAGCTAACTACCATTTTGTTGCCCTGATGGCTATGCCTGCCCTCAACCACCATGTGCAGTGGCAATATCTCTGTATTGCTGGACCATGTGGTCAGTGACAGGGTCTGCATGACCACAGACACGTGGGCTAGCAAGTATAGGCAGGAATGGGGCATCTCCTTCATGGCATGCTGGGAAGATTTTTTGGTGGCTGGGGAGGATACAGAATGGGGCACAGTGCTAAAATTGTTGGAGCTGATAGTGCTGCCTCATGTCCTGCACTTTGGTGATGATGACAGCACTGTCACTTCTCCCCTTTTCCACAATAGCCTCAGTAGTGACTCTTCACAGCCACCAGTCTCCTCAAGCACCCTAAACCTTTAAAAAGGCCAGGGCAAAATGCTGCCACAGTTCTTTCAGCTGTTATGCCCTGAGGGGACAGGAGCCACCATATCAGAGTGAGAGGTGGCAGAGAGAAGTAAGTAGGATTTTTCCTACCTTAGACTTCCAGATAAAAACATTCATTAAAGGTAAGCTGCAATTTTTACAAATAATAAATAAATATTACAGTGTACTATTTTTGAAGACAACAGATGGAATATATCTAACCAGCTTTAGTAAGTCATAGGTTAAGAGGGAGAAACTATGCAGTTTTTTAGGTAGGAAATCAAAATTAGAGTGTATTATTATACTGAAAAAAGGACACAAAAATTGTTCAGTACATGCACACTGGGTAAGGGTCACATGATGTTCAATATTTATATTCACAGACAGATTTATAAACAAGAAATCAAAATCAGAGAATCAAATTTTGTATTGAATCAATGCATAGTATTTAAGCACCTTCACAAGGCTGTGTTTTGAACAGGAGAGACTCCAGCCAGCATTTAATCAATAATAATAATTTATGTGTAATTTTCACTGAAAAAAGACACCAAAATATTGTAGCAAGTACCTGCACGCTGTCTTTAAACTCTTTGACTATACACCATGTTGGACAAGACTAACACCAGCCATTTTAAAATTAAAAAAACAACATTTTGTGACTGGAAAAAAAAAAAAAAACATTTGGTGTGACTACCCTTTGGCTTCAAACCAGCATCAGTTCTTACATTTGCCCAGTCAGGTGTATGAATAACCAATTATACCAAGCAGATAATGATCATCAATTTCATATGTAAATTGAAACATAGGCATTAACCAAAACAGAAAAAGCTATGTAGGAGGCTTAAAATGGGTGAGGAACAGCCAAGGTGAGATTATGGAGGACAGTTTCATGTCACAGTCATACACTATGGTAAGACTGAGCACAGCAACAAGACACAAGGTAGTTATACTTCATCAGTAGGGTCTCTCCCAGGCAAAGATTTCAAAGCAAACTAGGGTTTCAAGATGTGCTGTTCAAGCCCTTTTTTTAACCGCTTGCCGCCCGCCCGCCCGCCGTCATATTACGGCGGAGGGTGCGACTATTGTTCTGGGCCGCCGTCATATGATGGCGGCACTTTCAGCAGGGCAGGCGCGCGATCGTGTGCACGCCGCCCTGCACTGCCGGTGTCGGCGTGTCCCCGGGACACAGCCGGTCACCGGCAGGGGGGAAACAGCCAATGGGCGTGGCTGTTTCCTACGTGATCGGCTGTGTTCCAATGACACAGACGATCACAATAGAGGAGCCCACAAGATGACCGCGCATGCTCGATCGGGAGCGCGCAGCACGGTCATGTCGGTGGCTCTGTGTTCCCTAGGAACACAGCTAGTCACCGGCAGTAGTAAACAGTCACTGACAGTGACTGTTTACTATGTGATCGGCTGTGAATCCATTCACAGCCGATCACAAAATGTAAACAAAGAGCAGTAACTCACTGTTACTGCTCTGCTCTCCTCACACAGTTTACAGTGTGAGGAGAGCAGAGCTAGAACATGTGAGTTACTGCTCTGTACACCTGTAAAAGTAAAATCACCAAAATAAACTTGTCCCCACACAGTCCTCAGCCCCCCCCAATGTCACCTGTCACCCAACAGTCACCTCATCAGTGCCCAGAAATTGACACCCATAACGTTCACATGTGAGTGTAGCGATCGCGAGCAGAATCACTGCGATTCTGCCCGCGATCCGGAAATCATTGCAAATCGCGGGGCGCCTGTGCGTTGCCCGTGATTTGCAATAGCACCCCAAACGCTGTGTGATGTTGCCGCGATTTCCGCCTGCCGAATCGCAGTAACATCGTGCAAACAACGCATGCCGCCCAAAAAAGGTACAAGAGTTTCTTTGGGGCGTCATGCGTTGGTTGCGCCATGTTACCGCAATTCAGCAGGCGGAAATCGCGGCAACATCGCACAGCGTTTGGGGTGCTATTGCAAATCACGGGCAACGCACAGGCGCCCCGCGATTTGCAATGATTTCCGGATCGCGGGCAGAATCCACATGTGAACATAGCCTAAAATGCACCTGTCACCAGAGACTGCCATCAGTACCGCCGTGCACCATCGCCCGTCACCTGTCACCCATCAGTGACCATCACCCGTCACCTGTCACCCCATCAATCACCGTCACCTGTCACCCCATCAGTCATCGTCACCTGTCACCCCATCAGTCATCGTCACCTGTCACCCCATCAGTGATCATCACTTGTCACCCCATCAGTCATCGTCACCTGTCACCCCATCAATCATCGCCACTTGTCACCCCATCATTGATCGTCATCTCTCACCCCATCAATCATCGTCACCTGTCACCCCATCAGTGATCGTCATCTGTCAACCCATCAATCATCGTCGCCTGTCACCCCATCAGTCATCGTCACCCGTCACCCCATCAGTCATCGTCATCTGTCACCCCATCAGTCATCGTCACCTGTCACCCTATCAGTCATCGTCACCTGTCAACCCATCAGTCATCGTTATCTGTCAACCCATCAGTCATCGTCATCTGTCAACCCATCAGTGACCGTCACCTGCCACCTATCAGTCACCTGCCACCCATCAGTGATCATCCGCAGTCAACCGTCACCCGTTGCACAGCCCATCACAGCCAGCATGTCAAAAAGGATGTACAGCAGCGAGGAGGCCCTTCAGGTCCTCTCCATGACTGATGAGAGCACCGGGGAGCTCTCATCAGTATCCGAATCAAATCCCGAATCCGATTCGGCATTTGAAATCGCTAATAGTAGCGGATCGGAGATGGACTCGGACTATTCCTGTACACTTTCCTTTATACAATGTATTTTGGGGTGCAATTTTTGCTATATACATGCAACCACTTACCGACCGCCTAACGACTATATACATCGGCCATTAAAAGCTAAATACTGGGGTTATGGCAGCAGATAGCTGCCATAACCCCGGTATTTTTTCAAACGGCGGGCGGTTGGCTTTCAGATAAGGGTGGTCCCAGTGGCGGATTCACCGCGGAATTATCCTTACGGTGCAGGGGAAGAGGTGCACCCCCTCCCGCCACGTCCCAGATGTTTTCCCAGTTTACCGGACCCACCGGCAGCGGGGAAAACTATCCGGTCCCGGATCCTCAGAGACAGGAAGTCGAGTGAGGGCAAGATGGCCCTCACTCGACTCTATGGTTTTGGAGGACCGGAGCTACGTCAAAAATCGTTGCCTAGCAACCAGTTTAAAGGGCCGTTTTTTTTTCGTTTTTTTTTTCTTTTTCAACTATTTTTTTTTCTTTTTTAGTGTAGTTGTGAGGTGTGAGGTCTTTTTGACCCCAGATCTCACAATAAAGAGGACCTGTCATGCCTATTTCTATTACAAGGGATGTTTACATTCCTTGTAATAGGAATAAAAATGATCAAAACATTTTTTTTTAAACTGTGTAAAATAAAAAAATAATAAATAAAATAAATAGGAAAAAAAAAAAAAGGAAAGCGCCCTGTCCCCGTTAGCTCGCGCGCAGAAGCGAATGCATACGCAAGTCCCGCCCACATATGTAAACGGTGTTCAAACCACACATGTGAGGTATCACCACGATCTTTAGAGCGAGAGCAATAATTTGAGCCCTAGACCTCCTCTGTAACTCTAAGCTAGTAACCTGTAGAAATTTTTAAAATTTTGCCTATGGGGATTTTTAAGTACCAATGTTTGGCGCCATTCCGTGAGCGTGGGCAATTTTGAAGCATGACATGTTGGGTATCTAATTACTCGGCGTAACATTATCTTTCACATTATGGAAAAAAATTGGGCTAAATTTACTGTTTTCTTATATTTTAATTCAAAAAAGTGAATATTTTTCAAAAAAATTGCATTTGGAAGACTGCTGCGCAAATATGGTGTGATAAAAAATATTACAACAATCTCCATTTTATTCTCTAGGGTCTCTGCTAAAAAAATATATAATGTTTGGGGGTTCTAAGTAGTTTTCTAGCAAAAAAAATGATTTTAGCTTGTAAACACCAAGTGTCAAAAATAGTCCCAGTCTTAAAGTGGATAAATTGACAACTTTGTGAAAAGTGCAACTTGGATGTTAGGACTCTGTATGTGGCTAGGCTGTGTAAAAGTGTTACACATGTGGTATCACCATACTCAGGAGGAATAGCAGAATGTATTTTGGGGTGCAATTTTTGCTATGTACATGCTATAAATATTTAATAAATGGACAGCTTTGTGTAAAAAAAAAATGCATTTTCATTTTCTTTCCAAATTTTCAAAAACTTGTGGAAAAATGACACATTCAAAAGACTCATTATGCCTCAAAAATTATACGTTGGGGTGTTTGCTTTCCAAAATGGGGTCATTTTATGGGGGTTTCCATTGTCCTGGTGCTCCAGGGCCTTCAAAAGTACGATAGGTTGTCAGGAAATTATATGTGTAATTTGTGCTCCTAGAATGCCGGACGGTGATACTTGGATGTTAGGCCTCTGTATGTGGCCAGGCTGTGAAAAAGTCTCACACATGTGGTATCGCCATACTCAGGAGGAGTAGTAGACTGTGTTTTGGGGTGTAGTTGCAAGTATACATATGCTGTGTGAGAGAAATAACCTGTAAATACTTCAATTTGTAAAAAAAAAAAAAAAATCTTCATTTTGCAAAGAATTGTGGGAAAAAATTACAACTTCAAAAAACTTACCATGCCCCTTATTAAATACCTTGGAATGTCTACTTTCCAAAAAGGGGTCATTTTGGGGGTATTTGTACTTTCTGACCTTTTAGTGTGTCAAGAAATGAGATAGGCCTTCAGTACATCAGGTGTGATCAAGTGTGATCAATTTTCAATGAATAGCACCATAGCTTGTGGACTCTATAACTTTCACAAAGACCAAATAATATACACTTATTTGGGTTATTTTTACCAAAGATAAGTAGCAGTATAAATTTTTGCCAACATTTGTGAAGAAAAATTACTAATTTGCAAAATTTTATGACAGAAACAAAGAAAAATGTGTTTTTTCACAATATTTTCAGTCTTTTTTTATTTATAGCACAAAAAATAAAAAACCCAGTAGTGATTAAATACCATCAAAAGAAAGCTCTATTTGTGTGAAGAAAGGGACACAAATTTTTTATGGGTACAGTGTTGCATGACTGAGTAATTGTCATTCAAAGTGTGAGAGCGCTGAAAGCTGAAAATCGGTCTGGGCAGGAAGGGGCTGAAAGTGCACTGTAGGCAAGTGGTTAAAGAATCACAAAAAACAGGCAACACTGAGGACCACATATGCAGTGGTAATTACTGCAAGGAAACTTACTGCAGCAGATAAAAGACACATCATGCTTACTTCCCTTTAACAGCAGAAGATGTCCAGCAGTGCCATCAGCACAGAACTGATGAAAACTAGTGGGACCCAGGTACAGCCATCTACTGTCTGGATAAGTCTGTCCAAAATTGGAGTGTATGGAGAAATTGCAGCCAAAAAGCTATAACTTTAACATGGAAACAAAGCTAAGAAAATCAATTACATACCAAAACATTAAACTGGGGTGCAGAAAAATGACAGCAGGTGCTTTGGACTGATGAGTCAAAAATTAAAATAGTTGGTTGCAGCAGGAGGAAGTTTGTTAATTGCATACAGGCAACAGTGAAGCACGGTGGAGGTTCGTTGCCAGTTTGGGGCTGCATTTTTGCAAATGGAGTTGTAGATTTTGTCAGGATCAATGATGTCCTCAATGCTGAGAAATACAGGCAGATATTTATCCATCATGCCATACCATCAGGAGGCATGTAATTGGCCCCAATTTTATTTTGCAGCAGGACAATGACAAACATACAGCCAATGCAATTAAGAACTATCTTTAGCATAAAAAAAGAACAAGTAGTCCTGGAAGTGATGGTTTAGTCCCAAGGAGCCCTGATCTTAACATCATCAAGTGTGTTATGTATTATATGAAGAGACAGAAGGATTTGAGGCAGCCCACATTCACAGAAGATCTGTGGTTAGTTTTCCACGATGTTTGGAACAACCTACCTGCCGAGTCCCTTTAAAAACTGTGTATAAGTGTACGTAAAGCAATTGAGGCTGTTTTGAAGGCAAAGGATGGTCACACCTAATATTGATTTGATTTTTTTTTCTCTTCTGTTCATTTAGTTTCCATTTTGATAATTGATAGAAATAAAGTATTACCATTTCTATTTCTGAAAGGGTTCTTAATTTACAGCATTTTTTTCACACCTGCCTAAAACTTTTGCATAGTAGTTCATCTCTTCAGGGAAGCATATCACACCTCCAACTAACTGAACTTTTATCACTTTCATCAGCTCATCCCTTCCAGTTATAACCTTTTGTACCTCTTGCCCCACCCTGTTAGATTGTAAGCTCTTATGAGCAGGGCCCTCTTAACCCTCTTGTATTTTATTGTATTGTAACTGTACTGTCTACCTTCATATTGTAACGTGCTGCGCAAACTGCTGGCGCTCTAAATATCCTGTATAATAATAATAATAATATTGCTGCAGCAGGTTCTATACATGGTACAGATGTGCCACTTTACAGGAAGACTAAGAGGACTCCCAGGCACTAAATTTAAAGGCATTTTTAATTTTATTGTTCTTTCTCATTTTTATGGTTTCACTTTAAGCATCAGTAAGTCACTGCTCATTTAGAAATGATATTTTTTACAAACTTTTTATCATTGGTGCATGTCTCCCAGGACAGTACCCGGACCTCTAAAAACATTGTACGCTCAATTACTTACATATAAGCCTTCAAAATGGGCACTTTTTATTTTTCCTGTTTTGGGTCCCATAGACTTCAATCGGGTTCATTTTTTGGTTCTGAACATTTGCAGTGTTTTAAAGTTCTGCCGCCAATTGAACAAGGAGTCGTTCAGGCCCATCTCTATTGGTGATGTCACCACTGTGCTGCTCATTGTTCTCCCAGCTGCCGAGAAAACTGTTCCTGAGGACTTGCCATGCAATAATCTCCCTGCTTCTGCTTTATCCATTCTGTGGATCTTTGCTTTCTGTACCTTTGCAGTTTCTTAATCATTACTCCATTAGTCATCACGTCACCAATCTCCAGGGAGGCAGCTTTAATACGAAGAAGCAAATCCCTGTCTCTTCCAAGATGGTCACCTCTACACAGAGATACAGTGTGAAAAAGGCAAGGTAAGTCACTAAATTATTGTAAGTCAGGAGATAGGGAAGATGGTGGAGCATCATTGGGCTGCTGGAGCACAGTACAAATACACTCAAAATTTTGCTGTATTTTTACATTTTAGCAATATGTGTTTTAGTGTGTAATTCATTTTGGCTAACCTATAACCTAAAGCATATATAGATGGCAAACAAATTGTCTAAGGGTGTGAAAATTAAAACACACTGCCATACCCGCTGGAAAGCAGCATTTAGTGGGCACATGTGAGATAACAAGACAAATGAAAGAATGTGGTCAGCAAGGTATTCCTATGGGAAAGAGTAAGAGGAAGAGACAACGTGCAAAGCTTTTAGCAGATGATGCTCAGAAAACTGCAGGTGAAACATACTTTGTCTTTGTGCTAATGGAATTTTAGCAGCTATTCTTATATGATTGTGTCCTCTTCTATGCTCTTATCCCATATCATGTTCCCTCTGATCTCATCCTCCATCTTGATCTATTTGAGTAAAATCACTGATAAAGGCTCTTTCAGACCTAGATGTGGACTGATATGAATTAACATTTCAGGATAATAGCAGAAAGCTTGAAGTGGCATTAAATTACATTCTACTCTTCATCTACAAGAGAAGTGATGGAAAAGGTTATGGGCAGACATTTTTCTAAAGCCAACCAAAGGTCATGCTTGTGGATTTAAGTGGTCTGGTGTCTCTGACAGCAATAATTTATGGGACTAATAAAAATAAAGACAGAAAGGGCAGTATGGTTTGTTTGTTTTTTTCAGCACTAGCAACAGGTAGTATGATTTCCAAGAAACCAGTTTAGCGACAAAACTACCAATTTCACCAAAATGTCATTAAAATTAGCCTCACATATTGCCATGCAGAATGCTTTGGCTAAATTTTCTTTAGAAAATCAAATGGCTTTGTTTTAAGCAAGAATTTGTAATCCCCATGTCATAGCTTTGTTAAATAAAGTTAAAAAAAAAAAGAGGTTAAAGTCAGGGTTAGACTGAGTGGTCTCAATTCACAGAATGAACTTGCATGAGACATTTGAATATCAGGACAAATTTTGCCTAAATATCGCATGCAATCTTGAAACTATCAATTCACTACACCCTTTTTGTACAAAACGCTCAGTAAATACCACATGAAAAGGCATTAAACTAAATTCACAGAAAGTAATTTAAGTAGTGGTCCAGGCATGAAGTATTTAAGGAATGTAAAAATATAATAGGCAATTTTGAGTAGTTTCTGCCTTTTTGGATCAGGTTTCTCAACAGTAATACATAAATACCAAAATATACGTTGACTGACTTAAAAAATACCTACATTTTTTTTCTAATTTTGGATAGAGTGGAGGGGGATTAGAACATCCGTCAGGCTTTTATTGCTGGCTGTGTCTCCTTTAGGGAGATTTGCCATCACTATTTGTCCTGTTTACCATTGTCATTGATAGTGAAATGAAAATAAAATCCCAAATTTGGGGTTGTCCCCAGAAAAGTAATACATCTTCCACTGGGGACACAGGTGGCAAAAAGTAAAAAATAAAAAACTCACATGAATTTTAACCCTCCCTTACTCTATCCAAAATGAAACTACTTTACAAAGAATACCCAAACACTTGCAAGGGAAAAAAACAGCATTTTCTGCTTGCACATGATTGGATGATGGAGGCCAGCAAAGCTTCCCCGCATTTACTAAATTCTGGAGCAACTTCACTTGCAAAGTGCTTAGTCTATGTGCCTTTAGTAAATCAACACCATTCATTTAGTAAATCCACACCATTACATGTAGTGAAATATACTTGTTTTCTCATGTCATTTCAGCAATTTTATAGAGATTTTTTTTTGAATATACAAGCATATATATCTTCTTAAAAAAAAAAAAAAAACTCCCAATCACTCCAAACATAATACAGTGCACATGCATATCACAATTATTTAATTCCTTGTTAGAACATATGTCATTTGTAGTAAGGATACTTTTCTTTTTTACAATTATTTTTAGAGATGTCTTCCCACTAACAAATTCTCACTGACATCATTGATCTTTTTAGCTATCTCTAAGGGGGAAATTATTCTCAGTGACCACAAGTGTAAGGGTTGTGGCTATAGTAATTTTAGCAGGGGTTCCCTGAGACTGGAACAATATTTCAAGGGTTCAAGGGTGGTGTTGAAAAGGCTGCTTGAAAGTCTAACTATAGACAACATTTTGGATAGATTAAGGGAGGGTTAGAACCCCTGTCATTTTTTTTTTTTTTTTTGCCATCTGTGTCCCCATTGGAAAATGTCCCCTCTGTTACTTTTCTTGGGACAACCCCAAAATTGGGATTTTCTTTCCATTTAATCAAAGTTTTAATACCTCTCTACCCTATCTGAAACTAGAAAAAAATACATTTTTACTTTAGTTATACTTTAAGTAAATACCAAATATCTTTCTAAATGTCAAATATTGAAAGAAAATAGTATAAAAAAATCACACACATATATAGTAATACTTTTCTTCCACCAATAAAAAAGACAACTTTGTAGAAGAAGAGATATGTGTGTGTGATTTTTTTTTTTATACTATTTGCTGTCGGTCAGTCTGACATTGATAGTATGTAAACTTCTGGAGGGGATGATAAGGGACTATATCGTAGAGTTTGCTAAAGACAACAACAGCATCATCAGTAATCAGCACGGGTTTGCTAAAGGGCGTTCTTGTCAAACCAATCTCTTAACATTCTACGAGGAGGTGAGCTGTGAGCTAGATAGGGGGAGACCAGTGGATGTGGTGTACCTGGATTTCGCTAAGGCGTTTGATACAGTTACCCACAAGCACTTAATTTATAAAATAAGGTCTGCAGGCATCGACCACAAGGTTTGCTCTTGGATACGGAACTGACTAAAAGGGCGTGTCCAAAGGGTGGTAATAAATAGCGCATACTCAGACTGGTCTGGGGTGGTAAGTGGGGTCCCCCAAGGCTCAGTCCTGGGACCAACCCTGTTCAATATATTCATAAACAGCATTGATAACGGAATCAGTAGTTCTATATCAGTGTTTGCAGATGACACAAAATTGGGCAGGGCAATAACTGCAAAGCATGAGGCAGATATCCTACAGAATGACCTGAACAAAATAACAGAGTGGGCAACGACATGTCAAATGAGGTTTAATGTGGAGAAGTGTAAGGTTTTTCACTTGGGGACTAAAAACATAAAAGCACAATACACTTTAGGAGGGAACCTTTGGGGGAGTCAAGAATGGAGAAAGATCTGGGAGTCTTGGTAGAGGATAGACTAAGCAATAGCATACAATGTCAAGCGGCAGCTGCCAAAGCTGGCAGAATATTAGCATGCATAAAGAAAGGGATATATTCCAGAGATAAAACTATAATCCTACCACTTTATAAATCTCTAGTCCGAACGCATCTGGAGTATTCTGTCCACTTCTGGTCGCCAGTCCTCAGGAGGGATGTGTTGGAGCTGGAGAGAGTCCAGAGAAGGGCAACTAAACAAAATAGGGGATTGGAGGACCTTAATTATGAAGAGCGTCTACAATCGCTAAATTTATTCTTGCTGGAGAAGAGACGCCTGAGAGGCGACATGATAGCAATTCATAAATACCTCAATGGTGATCTCAGCATAGAAAAAAGCTATTCAGTCGCAAGGATTGCATGAGAACTCGAGTACATACAATGCGATTAGAGGAGAAATGCTTTGACCTCAGGCAACGCAGGTTTTTTTTTTACTGTTAGGGCTACAAGATTGTGGAATTCTCTACCATAAGAGGTAGTTTCTGCGGGAAGTATGGCTACTTTCAAAAGACTTTTGGACGTACATCTCAAGGATCAGAACATTAAGGGGTATGAGAGATGATTACGGCCACTCGCGCCTACTCAGGTTGAACTGGATGGACTATTGTCTTTATTCAGCCTCAACAACTACTAATATTTGAAATTTAGAAATAGATTTTGTATTTACCCAATTAAACAGTTTTAACCCGTGAAAGCAGTTTCCTTTTGACTGGTATTCTAGTCACCTTTTTTCTTTTGTATTATTGCATATGGTCCAGGGACTGCACTGTCTTAGTGAGTTGGCATATTTCTATGGTTTAAAGCATTTTACGTCTTTATTAAAAAAAAAAAACTGACAGGTGTTTAAATTATTTTTCACTGTATCTAGTCCACTGGATATCGCATATTTCGATGAAATACCACATGCCCTTTTTCAGTAACTTTTTTTGTGAATGCCAAAAAACTTTTTAAAAAATGCTATGAGCTATTTTACTGCAAATTGTAAAGAGGAAGATACCACTTTGTGAATGGAGCCCAGTGTTAGATCCAGAAGTTTGATGTTAGGGTTAGCCTTACAGTTGGGGTTAAAGTCAATTTGGTCCCCATCATTTAATGTCATGTATCCAGCTAATGTGGGGCCCTTTTTTGGCTTAGGAGCAGTGCTAGGTTAGTTGAAAGGTGATTCCAGAAATCATTTAGAGCTCACTACACCATTACAATCTCCTTCATAAAGACTTCATATTGACTCAAATGCATTCATTGAAATGGGGAAATATCCAGATTTCTTTTAAAAACTCACTCATTCTGATTTCGTACACATCACTTTTGCCTCATATACATGCCCTTCTTGTCCCTTCTCCTTCTTTTCCTTCACTGTACAACCAGCAGCCACCCCATGAGCTCCAATGATACCCCTCTTGCTGTTATTAATATTACTCTGTGTCACTTCCAGAGGAAATGGTCCTCTTCTCCACATTAGGGATGAGCTTCGAGCTTGAGTCGAACGTACGTTCGACTCGAACATTGGCTGTTCCCTCGTTCGTCAAATGACGAATAAATGTGCTTCTTTGTGGGAAATTCAAACGCCTGTATCCATAATGCATTGCGCGCGCGGGGCGCTTGCAGTGCGTTATGTGATTGGCCAAAGCATGCACCCTAACCTCCTTGCTTTGGCCAATCAAATCATCTCTGCCATGATTGGACAAAGGCAGGCTGCCTTTAGCCAATCATGGCTCAGGGGCTAAGTACACGGCCCAGACTATATATAGGCTGCTCGCACAGCTGCAGCGTGTAGTGTGCCTGTGCGGGCGTCAAAATAGTAAGTGATTGAGAAAGGGAGAGGAATGTGATTGAGGCAGGGAGAGAACAGTCATTTGCAGTTTGTCAGACAGTGCAGTGTAGTCTAATTAGAGACATTGCTAGCAGTGAGTTAGGCAGGGAGAGAGATTTGGGCTTTTTACAGGTTAAGAGATCAGATAGTGAAGTATATTCAGTATACCATATACCATACATTGATCTCTATCTATATATAGGACGAATCATTAGATACCAGGCCATTGAGTATCTATCAGTCAGTTCCGTATACCCTATCGTGATCTCTATCTATATATAGGGTAATTGATTAGATATCAGGCCATTAAGTATCTATCGGCCAGTTCAGTATACCCTATATTGATCTCTATCTATATATAGGGCAATTGATTAGATATCATATCAGTCCATTGAGTATCTATCGGTCAGTTCTGTATACCCTATATTGATCTCTATCTAACTATGGGGCAATTGATTAAATATCAGGCCATTGAGTATCTATCGGTCAGTTCCATATACCCTATAGTGATCTATTTTTTCTTGTACCCGCTCACATTATAGAAGTCCTTAAAAGTATGTTAATGTGCGTTTTATTGCATACTAAGGCCCCTTGCACACAGACACCTAAAAACGCCACCTTTTAGACATTCAGGCTTTTTTTTTACTGATGTAAATGCAGCCAGTTGTTTTTGATGGGCCTGTAAACATAGGCATGTAAACTTGTGCTGTGTATAGACAGCATTGTACTTGCACACATGAGCAAATACACACATAAACATGCATACGACGCAATGCAAAAAAAGCTGGAATCTTTTTTATGCGTGTGTTCATGTATGAGCAAAATGCACATCCTCATGTTTCTGTGCAGGAATGTTCTGCCACTAATCTGATGTTCATACATCAGTACCGTGTGCAGTACTGTGTGCAAATACCTGAACTTATTATTTGTTATTACATTATACAACCTGGGAGAAGAACATTGAAGAAAAAAGGAAGTTGTCATGGCAAATCTTGTGTGCAACGTAAAGCACTAGGGAATAATATAGACATTCCATGCTCAATATCTATCTGGGTCCTTTCACATGGACTTTCCGCCCAATGGACTCCATTTTGTCATATCTCCACTCTCCTCTATAGGGAGATCTGATGAAAACCTTGAAATTACAGAATTTGGCATTGGGTTAAGTTGACATGAGCAGAAACTCGCTCATTAAGCTGCTTAATCAAAAATAAAATCTACCTTTCTTTTCTAGAGAGTGTGTTTTTTTTTGCAGCAGGGTTGTATTATAATTTATTCATTTTATAATGAAGTTATGTTCCATTTTTTGTGTGTATTTGCTAATGGTTGTTGTACTTTCCTGTTATTCACCACTGAATAAAAGGGCTTCACCTTCTCATTTGGACTCCCCAATGGATTGCTATGGAGATCCTAGAAAAAAGTATGATATACTGTATATAACAACACATAAAAAATAGAAATCCAACATGCAGCAGCCAAATTCCAAAAAAAAAGACAATTTATTATACAAAATTAAAAAGACAGGCATTCCTATCCTAATCATTTATTTTATGTGTTGCTATATATAACATACATTTTTTCTATGATCTCCATGGCAGTCCAGTAATTGTTGTTGTTTGCTGGTTTGGCACATTCAATTTATTTTTTCACTTTTTGATTTTTTTTCTTTTCTGTATTAAACATAAACTATTGAGGCTAATGAGGATCCATTTTTGGCACAAGAACAGGTCCAGGATAATTATAAGGAGCTTCCAAAAACCTGCAGGAGTCACTTAAAGCTCATTGCACCCTAAAACACACCAATACCCACCTTTACTTTGCTTACGCATTGATTTAAATTTCACCTAAAAAGGAAAGGTTTACTACAATTTAACTGAAAAATCCAAAACTTCCCAAAATATGAGGGCAATGAAAATTCTCTTTTTTTCACTTAGTCATGTTACCAATTCAGTTGTACTGTCTGGCTGGGTTGTGTAAATTCCAGGACTGGACTGACAAAAATATAAATGGCAAGATATATATATATATATATATATATATATATATATATATATACCTCACAGCTAGGTGAAAGGTTTTTTACATTTGTGGTGTTACTTGAGCTCGCAGAATGTGTGTCAGAGGGGCTGAGATTGTTCTTGGAGTCGAGGCATGGAACAAGGAACCCAAAATTACCAAGTGGCTCCTTCGGGTTGGCACTACATACAGTATATTTCTATATACTGTATATTTAAACTGCAGCAGAGAAGACATCAGGGCTGTTCTGTGGGCAGAGCTGTGTAAATCTCAGAGCTGGGTGTATTAAAAAAATACAAATCCTTTGGCTGGTAAAATAGCTGCCTTAACCACTTGCCAACCGCCGCACGACTATTTACTGCGGCGTAGGGCTACGTCGCTAGCCTGTAAAGGCTCTAGGGAGCGAGTGCGCGCCGCCGGAGGCGCGCTCCCGCTACCGCTCGGGCACTCGCGATCGTCCGTTACACCGGAAGAAAGGCAGGCGGCTAATGTAAACAAAGCCACCTGTCATTCTTCCCTGTGTAAGAATGGAGATCACACGGTTCTGCTATGTAGGACCGTTGATCTCTGTTCTTACACATCAAGCCACATCCAATCACAGTAAGAAACATGCCCCTAGGGACACACTTAACCACATTTTGGTTCATAGCTGCAGCAGCTTTGGAAATACATGGGTATGCTCCCCCAAAATTTTTTGCCTGTTTATTATGTATTCGGTCTGACCAGACTATCGAGGTTGAGCAGCCCTCCCCATCCCCCACACACACCTGTACTCAATCAGTGTCCACCATCAAGTGGATATAGGAGGAGTCCCCTGTAGTGCATTTGCACATTTTTCCCAGCAAGGAGTATTATCTCCAAGGGTTAGAAAGGCTGGATTCATCTCTTTTTCATGGATAGTGTAGGACCCACTGATAATGGGGTACTTTGACGCAGTAGTGGGCTTGAGCACGATATGGCCATATGGTGGGACCAAACCCCCATTTTTATTTATGGACTCTCTTCAGATTTGGTAGTAATTTCCTTTGCATTTGCGCGCTATTCTTTTTTAATACACACTTAATCCCTCCCTCTCAAATAAAGTTAACCCCTTCACTGCCAGTGTCATTTTTAAAGTAACAGTGCATATGTATAGCACTGATTACTGTAGTAATGTCACTGGTACCCCCAAAAGTGTCAAAAATTTTGGTCAAGGGTCCGATATGTCCGCCGCAATGTTGCAGTCCCACAAAAAAAATCGCAGATCGCCGGCATTACTCTTTAAAAAAAAAACAACAAAAATTACAAAAATCTTTCCCTTAGTTAGTAAACGCAATAACTTTTGCGCAAACCAATCAAAATACGCTTTTGCGATTTTGTTTCCAAACATATGTAGCATAAAACAAATTGGCCTAAAATGTTAAAAAAATTTAATTTTTTTATTTTTTTGGGGGGAATTTCATATAAAAAATGTGAAAAATATTGTTATTTTTGCAAAATTGACGCTCTTTTTTCTTTTATAGCGCATGATCAAAAAATCGCACAGGTGATCAAATACCACCAAAAGAAAGCTCTGTTTGTGGGAAAAAAAGGACGTCAAATTTGTTTAGGTACAGCGTCGAACGACCGCGCAATTGTCCGTTAAAGTCACGCAGTGCCGAATCCCAAAATAGGCCCTGGTCAGGAAGGGGGTAAAATCTTCCGGGGCTTAAGTGGTTAAAGTATATGCATTTCATCTGTGTTTTTAGATGTTCGCTTGGAATTCAGTCTTAATCTTTGGAATGTCCTATGTGTAATCTATAGGTTACACACCAATCATCTGCTCTAGACCCAGAGACTCTAAAGACTACAGCAAGTGCTTTACAAGAAAATACATCTTCCCTTAAGTACGCTGCCTCATTCCGAAAAGTCTTGCATTCATTGTAAACATATTAATTCAGGTATGTTCCTAAGATGACAGCAGTACCCAGAGACATCTAGAAATCACTTGTTACAGAGTATCGTCACTTACAAGGCTGGGGTCACAGGGTCCAATGTTCCACAAATATCAGAAATCAGTGCTCCTTTTGCCAGATGACAAACATCTTGAGAATTATTCCATCTTAGGAGCCACGCAGATGTTGACATTTTCTCCTGGTAATTCCCATTGCTGTCAATTTAGCCGGAGAAAATAACCCTTTAGCCTGACCCCTTTTAATAAACAGAAAATAGAAAGATGGCTTTGCAAGGACAATGACAGATATTTCAATTTGGAGACTTCAGAGTCAGGAGTTGGATAATGAGACATTCAGGGCCTTGTGGTTAGTACAGGGTGCACAATGTGACAAAGGGCATAGAACCGCTCCTTGATACACAAGGGCAGTGTCAGGTTTTAAGATTCAAATTGTTGTTTTTTTTCCCTTTGTTAAGCCCACTTCTGAGACCCTGGGGGATAAAAATAGCATAGGCAGAAGGTAGACCCTACGCAGAAGGTGCTATTAGGACCTGCTAAATACCATGTGGTTGAGTAGATGTCACCATTTACATTTTTGTGGTCTCTATAGTCTGACTTTAACTCAGTCGACTGTAAAATCTTTTAGTCTGTATCACACTTCCCCTACCCTTGCTTTTTCTTGCTGTATGCCTGCTAACCTTTTAATTGGAGACATTAAATCCCAGTGACACAAATGGGGTCATTGCAGGTCATACTGCTGTCGTACGGGATGTGCTAAAACATGCTGGGTTAACTAAAACTCCCTGTATACCCAGTGAACTTTACTGTATTTGGATTTTGTGGAGTCTTCTGCTTTATGTTATTGAGAAACAAAATTATAGAGCAGAATGCAAAGTGCAGTAATCTATAGGGACCAAGTGCTGGAATACATTGTGCGATAGACCGAGTGCACGAAATTGAAATATGATTGTTTGTTATAGACTACTAAATCTTGTACATAGCCTTTGCCTTTAGAATAAGATAGATAGATATAGATAGATATAGATATAGATAGAAAGATAGAAAGATAGATAGATAGATAGATAGATAGATAGATAGATAGATAGATAGATAGATAGATAGATAGATAGATAGATAGATAGATAGACAGACAGACAGACAGACAGACAGACAGACAGACAGATAGACAGATAGACAGATAGATAGATAGATAGATAGATAGATAGATAGATAGATAGATAGATAGATAGATAGATAGATAGATAGATAGATAGATAGATAGATAGATAGATAGATAGATAGATAGATCACTCATACCTGTAATAGGAGAAAATAGTAGTGTGACAACCTTTGTGCCTTTTCTGCCTGGCAAAGCATTACATAGGGGGCATATGAAACGGAGCCTAAATGTAGCAAATAGTGTTTCACTCAAATATCATGATATACCTTTTTCCTAAGAGCTACAAGTTTTTGCCTCCAAATAATAAGGTTTCATATGGACTGTTTATATAAGTTTGTTATTTTATAAGTGGTGCGTCTATTGGGTGTAATACATTATGGAGGCAATAGCACCATTGTTATCCTATTTTACTAGCTACATAATGATTTACAATACATAGATAGATAAGTAGATAAGTAGATAGATAGATAGATAGATAGATAGATAGATAGATAGATAGATAGATAGATAGATAGATAGATAGATAGATAGATAGATAGATAGATAGATAGATAGATAGATCCACAAGGTTATCAAATAGAGGAAACGAGCGGAACATAGCACAATGATTAATATACTGTCCTCATCCTATATATGGCTGGAGTCCCAAAAAAACAAAAAATAAATTTTTAGCAAACATTTAACCCCCATGTCTTTCAATCCCAGCACTACACTAAGAAGCTTGTACATCTGAATGATGGTAAATACAATACTGCGTAAGCATCTGCCTGTGATCTGCGCCCTACAAGAAACAGACCTCACCAGGGACTCCTGGTCATGTCTTAAGTTAGCTTGGATCAGAAGGCGTACCATTCCACCCACACCACATAATCGAGAGGTGTGAGTGTACTGGTGCACAGTTCCTTAGACTTCAAGGAATTAGACTGCTCTGTAGATAATGAGGGTAGATATGTATTTCTAACATGATATACGTATATTTATACCACCTCTGTATAGCAGTAAGATACTAAGAGCCTTACTGACGTACCACTTGCGATGCCCATAAATACCTCTTTTTTTTTTTTTATTATGGGGGACTTCAACTGCTGGTTAGACCCAGTAATGGATAAAGCACCCCCCCCCCCCCCCGCTCCAGCAGGGTGGGAAACACACTGTACGACCATTTCAAAAATTTCCAGTGAATTGGGCTGGACTAACCCTTGAAGAAGCATGCATCCAGGAGAAAAAAATGTTTTCCTGTTTCTCCAAGACACACAAATGACTATCCAGGATAGACATGCTTATGTAACACTCAGGCTGCTCGCTATGCTCGCTGCTCGGATTATAGTAAGTATGGAGGAATGGCCCCTGACTGAGCTGTTAAAGGCCCCAGGGAAGCTAAATGCCTTTTGGCTGAATCTCTTACCTGCATATAATAGCATCAGGGTTTCGATATCTGAATTCTGCCATTATCATGCTGATAACCCGCATGTAGGCATTGCTTGGGAGGCTTTCAAAACCTTCTTGAGAGGTAATTTCATTTCAGAAATTCAGGCCATCAAAAGAGCAGCGGCACAGGGGGAGCAGGCTGAGCAACTGGTGCGCCAACTGGAAACCATATTTATTGATGACTCATCTGAGGTGAATAGGGAAGGGTGGATTGTGGCACAGGAGGCACTCTCTCGTATAATCACATCTGAGGCCAAGAGGAAGTGCTTGTTCAGCAGGTTGGCATTTTTTGAGGAAGGGGAGTAGACTGGTTGTTTGTTGGCTAAGCTTGCTCACCCCCATCAATCTTCCCCTGGCATTGGGGCATTGAGGAGACAGCCTAATGTTTTATTCGCAAGAGCTGATTATGGCTGAACTGGTCGCTTTTTACTCCAGCCTGTACCAGTCTAAACAAACTCATTCTGAAGATCAGTTGTTATATTATGTTAGTAATATCCCTTTGCCATCTCTCTCCTCTGCTTTGCAGAATATGTTAGATGCACCTCTGACACTGGAGGAACTGCAGATGGCGATCAGTCTGTTCCTTAACTCAAAGGCACCTGGGGAGGATGGGCTGCTAATTGAAGTGTATAAGACATATGGGGCTTAAGACAGAGACCCTCAGCCTTCCCTAGACTATGACTAAAGCTACTATTATTCTTTTGTTAAAGCCCAGAAAGGATCCTATAGACCCATTTCACTTTTACAAAGCAACATTAAAACACTTGAAAAAACTTGGGCCACCAGGCTAAAGAAGCATACACGCCAATCAAGCTACCTTCATGCCCCAAAAATCAACATCTATTAACCTTTGTAGGTTGTTCCTTAATTTACAATCCCCAGGGGAAAATAACTCTTCGGGGTTACTCATCTGCTCCTTTCCAGATTTACAAGAACGTTTTTTACTTCCTGATTTAATGCTATTTTACTATATTCAACTTCACCATGTGATAAAAGCACAAGGAGGGCCTGATACATGGATACAATCGCCCACCCTGATATTCAATTACATGTCTGAGGTGGACTCCTACAAAGGATACATATCTCAATGTTACTCTATGCTGTTAAACAGTTTCCTACGGGGACCATTCCATTAGTGTGATATCTAATTGGGAAAAAGACGTAGAAGCAATAGAAAGAGACTCTCTTAGCAGTCAAACAAAGCTCCCTGAATGTGGCTCACCGCATCTCACAGCTGTATCTGCTCTTGCGGGTTCACTACACACCAGTGAGGATGTTCCACATGTGCAGGAGGGAAACCCCCATGTGTACTAGATACATCAGGGACCAGGGAGACTTGATTCATGTTATGTGGCGCTGCTGAAAGCTGCATAGATATTGAAAAGGTGTTATCACCACCATTAACCAGGTGTAACAGGTTCAAGTACCTGAGGAACCTAAACAATGCCTATTGTGGATTCTGAGTGATTTCCCGATGAATGATGTTGCTAAACAGGCCGTAGCGAGAGTATTGTTTCTCTCTCTCACTGGACCTCCACTGACCCCCCACTCTAAAGGAATGGATAGTCCAAATGGAAGATACCCTCTGACTAGAAAAATATATCTTTCAACATAGGGGCAGCTTTGAAAAATTTGATAAGTTATGGGCTCCATGGTTAGGCACACCAGGCATAGCACCTGTTGATCTTAATATGGACCACCTGATAATTGTCAGGGGATGATGTTTTTTATGGATTCTGTACTGCTGGCACAATTTAGTTTATTTGTAGCAAATATGTAGCAGAAAACAAATTGGCCTAAAATGTTAAAAAAATGCGATTTTTACATTTTTTGGGGGGAATGCTATATAGCAGAATGTGAAAAATATTGTTTTTTTTTCAGAATTGTCGCTATTTTTTTGTTTATAGCATAAAAAAAGATAAAAAATCGCACAGGCGATCAAATACCACCAAAAGAAAGCTCTATTTATGGGGAAAAAAGGACATTAATTTTATTCAGGTACAGCATCGCACGACCGTGCAATTATCCATTAAAGTACTGCAGTGCGGAATCGCAAAATATGGACTGGTCATTAAGGGGGAAAATCTTCCGGTCCAGAAGTGGTTAAAGCGGAAGTATCGTTGCTTTTTACCTTTTACCTACAGGTAAGCCTATAATAAGGCTTACCTGTAGTTAAAATTAATATCTCCTAAACCTGCAAGGTTTAGGAGATACAGTGCCTTGGGAAAGTATTCGGCCCCCTTGAACTTTTCAACCTTTTGCCACATTTCAGGCTTCAAACATAAAGATATAAAACTGTAATTTTTTGTTAAGAATCAGCAACAAGTGGGACACAATCATAAACAATCATGGAACAAAATTTATTGGATATTTCAAACTTTTTTAACAAATAAAAAACTGAAAAATTGGGCGTGCAAAATTATTCAGCCCCCGTAAGTTAATACTTTGTAGCGCCACCTTTTGCTGCGATTACAGCTGTAAGTCGCTTGGGGTATGTCTCTATCAGTTTTGCACATCGAGAGACTGAAATTTTTGCCCATTCTTCCTTGCAAAACAGCTCGAGCTCAGTGAGGTTGGATGGAGAGCGTTTGTGAACAGCAGTTTTCAGTTCTTTCCACAGATTCTCGATTGGATTCAGGTCTGGACTTTGACTTGGCCATTCTAACACCTGGATATGTTTATTTGTGAAACATTCCATTGTAGATTTTGCTTTATGTTTTGGATCATTGTCTTGTTGGAAGACAAATCTCCGTCCCAGTCTCAGGTCTTTTGCAGACCCCATCAGGTTTTCTTCCAGAATGGTCCTGTATTTGGCTCCATCTATCTTCCCATCAATTTTAACCATCTTCCCTGTCCCTGCTGAAGAAAAGCAGGCCCAAACCATGATGCTGCCACCACCATGTTTGAGAGTGGGGATGGTGTGTTCAGGGCGATGAGCGGTGTTGCTTTTATGCCAAACATAACGTTTTGTATTGTTGCCAAAAAGTTTGATTTTGGTTTCATCTGACCCGAGCACCTTCTTCCACATGTTTGGTGTGTCTCCCAGGTGGCTTGTGGCAAACTTTAAACAACACTTTTTATGGATATCTTTAAGAAATGGCTTTCTTCTTGCCACTCTTCCATAAAGGTCAGATTTGTGCAGTATACGACTGATTGTTGTCCTATGGACAGAGTCTCCCACCTCAGCTGTAGATCTCTGCAGTTCATCCAGAGTGATCATGGGCCTCTTGTCTGCATCTCTGATCAGTCTTCTCCTTGTATGAGCTGAAAGTTTAGAGGGACGGCGAAGTCTTCGTAGATTTGCAGTGGTCTAATACTCCTTCCATTTCAATATTATCGCTTGCACAGTGCTCCTTGGGGTTTTTAAAGCTTGGGAAATCTTTTTGTATTCAAATCTGGCTTTAAACGTCTCCACAACAGTATCTCGGACCTGCCTGGTGTGTTCCTTGTTCTTCATGATGCTCTCTGCGCTTTAAACGGACCTCTGAGACTATCACAGTGCAGGTGCATTTATACGGAGACTTGATTACACAAAGGTGGATTCTAGTTATCATCATTAGTCATTTAGGTCAACATTGAATCATTCAGAGAGCCTCACTGAACTTCTGGAGAGAGTTTGCTGGACTGAAAGTAAAGGGGCTGAATAATTTTGCACACCCAATTTTTCAGTTTTTTATTTGTTAACAAAGTTTGAAATATCCAATAAATTTAGTTCCACTTCATGATTGTGTCCCACTTGTTGATTCTTCACAAAAAATTACAGTTTTATATCTTTATGTTTGAAGCCTGAAATGTGGCAAAAGGTCGCAAAGTTCAAGGGGGCCGAATACTTTCACAATGCACTGTATTCGCCCTGCATGCAGAGCTCTTTGCTGGCTCCTTGCCGGAAAGTGACGTCATCATCATCACGGCTGCTGCCACTCACAGCGCCTGAGCCGCCGAACCCGGAAGAGACGCCAAGGGAACATGATAGCTCCCTCAGCGGTGTCTGGGCGACCGTGTCTGGGCTTCGTTTTAAGGTAAGTATTTCATAATGAGCTAGTATGCGATGCAAACTAGCTCATTATGCCTTTGTCCGGCAGGGCTTTTTTTTTTTTTTCCGTGAGGATACAATCGCTTTAAGCATGCCTTCGGCATACATTATTCATTTTTTTTCCTTCAACCAAAGGTTGAAAGAAAGCTAATTGCTTGTTTCCCCCCATCTCATAGTCATTACTGATAGTGGAATCACTCCCCCAGTGCTGTTATGTTCTGCCAGTGGGGAGCGCAAAGCCTTATCCCCACCAGCAGAATACAATGATCAATGCTGGTGACTATAGCTGCAGGCAGTGATCAGGTACAAAAAACTCGACAGGCTGGTTGTACTGAAGTTGATCATTGGATCGCCTTCAGTATAGAATGGATCGCCTTCAGTATAGACAACCTGCCCACAGACAGATGAAAATTTGCCTAATTCCTGCTGAACCAGCTGAATTTGAATCTGTCTATGGCTGACTTTAGTTCCCAATGAACAGTATGTAGAAAACAGAGGTGGGGGACTCGAGTCACATGACTTGACTTAAGTCAGACTTAAGTCACCAGTTTGAGGACTTGAGACTTGCTTGACTAAAATCAATAAAAGACTCGACTTGACTTTGACTTGAGACTTGACTTTGACTTGAGACATATGACTCAAAAAGACTTTACTTTTTTAAGTTATTAAATATTTGCATTTTCTCAAGATGTGTTAAAGCAAAATGAATGTGCCTGTTATGTTACTGACACCACAGTCACTTAAAACACCTCAGTGTGTTCTGACACTGGGACACTGGCTGTTTAACAATGGAAATACTTAACATGTTTTTAGTGACTGTGGTGTTGAAACATGACCGGACGAAGGATTTTGAGCTGTTTGGGCATTCAAAGTGTTTCTTTAATACGCCAAGAAAAAAGCACTAAGCAGTTTTGTTAATGTTGAAAATAAAACACAACCTTTCCTGACCACTGACTTTTAACTGATTTAAAGATGAAAATTGGGGTAGATCAGTATTTTGACTTGATTTGTGACTTGACCAAAATAAATGACTTGACTTGACTTTCTTGACTTCTAGCAGGGACACGACTTGACTTGCTTGCTTTTCGCCACAGTAACTTGGGACTTGCTTGAGACTTGAAGGTTAAGACTTGAGACTTGCTTGTGACTTGCACATGTGTGACTTACTCCCATGTCTGGTAGAAAACAGTGAAATGTTGCAAATACTGCATCAGTTATTGTTACAGAATATGAATGTTTCTTGTTGTACGCTTGTCCAAGCGCAAGTAACGCACAAAGAGCTGCCAAGCCTTGTAGTTTAATAGAAAATTATGCAAATAGTTTAATAACCAGTTAACCAGTGTTCTGACATGACAAAGAGAAACCACTAATTAGTTTATGACCTCCTTAAGTGCTTGCCTCAATCAGTAAGTTTCTCGTTATCGACTCTAGAGATGTGATAACAAGGGAAGCACATGTAGTGAATCCTGTCCTCACACGCTGATAAAAGCTGATTATTATTATAATCTCCCTATAATTGGAACATCTATCTGTGTTTTATATCCTCCACACTGCATTGTACTAAATATTTATGTTTCTATTTAAACCGAACCTAAACCTTTCTCCATGAATACTGGTTTATGCTGGTTTATTAGCACCGAAATGTTATGTGAACAATTACAGGGTGCGGGCATTGCTTCTATCGAATTACACCTGCAATAGCACAGGGTTGGTAAAGCTCCGTCAGAAATAGAATCTGGCCTCTAAACAGTATTGTGTTGATAAAGAACTCAAAGTAAGCCTATGTGCACTTCCTACCCCAGAACGTCACTGAACATTTTTTTTTTTTTTATGTCTGAGTGAAATGTGGGTAGGTTTCCACTCTATTCCTGTCAATGTGATACCAGGACAATGAAACAGAGAGGGTGTCACCACAACAAGAAGACCCATACAAACCTGACAAAGGTTCTAAGTCCTCTCATCCTACTCAATAAATGTGGTTTTGTTTATGTTGTTGAATAGAGAAACATTCATTTACAGTGAGGGGAAAAAAGTATTTGATCCCCTGCTGATTTTGTACGTTTGCTCACTGAAAAAGAAATGATCAGTCTATAATTTTAATGGTCGGTTTATTTTAACAGTGAGAGACAGAATAACAACAAAAATATTCAGGAAAAATGCATTTCAAAAAAGTTATAAATTGATTTGCATTTTAGGCCCCTTTCACACAGGCGGACCGTTCTGATCCGCCTGTCCGTTTTTTTGGCGGATCTGAACGGTCCCCCCATGCATCTCTATGGGGGATCGGATGTCAGCGGAGACATGTCCCCTGACATCCGATCCGTCAAATCTGGATGGATGGAAACCCTATTTTCCATCCGTCCAGCGGATAGTGTGAAAGGGGCCTTAGTGAAATGAGTGAAATAAGCATTTGATCCCCTATCAATCAGCAAATTTCTGGCTCCCAGGTTTCTTCTATACAGGTAACGAGCTGAGATTAGGAGCACTCTCTTAAGGGCTCTTTCACACGGCCGCTCCGATTTCATCTTCCGCTGTGGCACTTTTTTTTTTTTCACGGACACGGATGACACTTGTGTCATCCGCTCCATATGTCCGCATATCATCCCATCCGTTTGCGGATGATATACGGACATAATGTATGTCTATAGGGATTGCGGATGTCAGCGGTGTCATATAGGGTTCTGTTCCGTTCCAAAAAACGGAACAGAACTGAAAGGACACAAATCGGATTTGTAAGCGGATGGTCATCCGCTGACATCCGCAATCCCATTGACATGCATTATGTCCGTATATCACCCGCAAATGGATGGGGTGATATACGGACATACGGAACGCCCGTGTGAAAGAGCCCTAAAGGGAGTGCTCCTAATCTCAGTTTGTGACCGGTATAAAAGACACCTGTCCACACAAGCAATCAGTCAATCAGATTCCAATCTCTCCACCATGGCAAATACCAAAGAGTTGTCAAAGGATGTCAGGAACAAAATTGTAGACCTATACAAGGCAGGAATGGGCTACAAGACCATCGCCAAGCAGCTTGGTGAGAGGCTGACAACAGTTGGTGCGATTATTAGCAAATGGAAGAAACACAAAATAACTGTAAATCTCCCTTGGTCTGAGGCTCCATGTAAGATCTCACCTTGTGGAGTTTCAATGAGAACAGTGAGGAATCAGCCCAGTACTACACAGGAGAATCTTGTCAATGATCTCAAGGCAGCTGGAAAATAACACACTACGCTGCAAAGGGCTGAAATCCTGCAGGGCCCGCAAGGTCCCCCTGCTCAAGAAAGCACATGTACAGGCCCATCTGAAGTTTTCTAATGAACGTCTGAATGTTTCAGAGGAGAACTGGGTGAAAGTATTATGGGCAGATAAGACCAAAATCAAGCTCTTTGGCATCAACTCAACTTGCTGTGTTTGGAGGAGGAGGAGAAATGCTGCCTATGACCCCAAGAAAACCATCCCCACCATCAAACATGGAGGTGGAAACAATATGCTTTGGGAGTGTTTTTCTGCTAAGGGGACAGGGAAACTTCACTGCATCAAAAGGACGATGGACGGGGCCATATACCATCAAATCTTGGGTGAGAACCTCCTTCCCTCAGCCAGGGCATTGAAAATGGGTCGTGGGTGGGTATTCCAGCATGACAATGACCCAGTGCACATGGCCAAGGCAACAAAGGAGTGGCTCAAGAAGAAGCACATTAAGGTCCTGGAGTGGCCTAGCCAGTTTCCAGATCTTAATCCCATAGAAAATATGTGGAGGGAACTGAAGGTTCGAGTTACCAAAAGTCAGGCTCAAATCCTTAATGACCTGGAGAGGATCTGCATATAGGAGTGGGACAAAATCCCCCCTGAGATGTGTGCAAACCTGGGGGCCAACTACAAGAAATGTCTTGATCATTTCTTTGTCAGTGGGCAAATGTTTTTTTCCTCCTTGTATGCCCTCTCCTGGTGACACTATGTCACCAAGACATGAAATGAGAGTGTATCTCCCCAATGAGGACACAGGCAGCATTACAAACTTCAGTCTCAATTCACACTAATGTGATGCCAGAAACACACAAGGATTGCTGCATTTCCCTGCATTCTAAGCAATCACACAGTGTTCATGCAGCTGCGGATGTCAATGTTATCTTAAGGCTAGGTTCACACTGGTGCGATAGGCAGGGAACAAAGGGGCGCCAGACTAAGTGCAGCGTTTAAAACCAATCATTTAATAAAAACGACAAATAGCATTGGAAATGGCTATTTGTCGTTTTTATTAAACTATTGATTTTAAAAGCTGCACTTAGTCTGGCGGCCCTTTGTTCCCTGCCTTTCACCCACAGAGTCTACCGCTTCACTCTAAGGGAGCTGCCATCAAGTACTCAGCTGATACTCCTTTATGGACATTTCTTATGAACTTACATTGTGATGTGTTTATAATTTTGTGATTTGCGTTTTCCCACTACACAGACTTTTAGTTATGACATGATAGTCTTTGTATGTGTCCCTATACACCCCTCTAGCGCCACTATAAACTATTTTCTTGTATCACACTGGTGCCATTGCAGACATCGCATTTGAGTCCCACCACATTCCTGTGTACATCACATGTGATGTCTGTGCAGTACGATTTCCGTCAAAACACTCAGCAGAAGTTTAGGCCCCATAAAGGGGAACTTTATGAAAAAATAAAGGATGAGTGAACAGGCATTATTTTTTAATGTAAAAGAGACATGCTATGTTTCTTCTGCATTAAAATGACTTACCAGTCTGCCGGTCCCTGTACAGTGAGCTGCACATGCTCAGCTCATTGTACAAGTTAAGCAATGTGGAGATGACTGGGCTCTGGTGCATGTGCAGGAGTGACACCGTCTTAGCCCAGCCAATAGAAGCGGCTGGCGGTCAATACCCAGAATCTGGCCACCTGAAGATGTAAGTGGCTGGCATTGCTGGAGAGACAGTGAGTATAGAACCACTTTAAAGGGTAACTCCACTTTTGTGGGGGGGGGGGGGATAGCAAATAAAGAAAAAAGATTAATGTTATTAAAAATGACCTTTCCTTTTCAATCTGCAGCCACTGTGATTTTCTGAAAATGTAGTGCAATATGGCTTCACAGAAGGTATACAGAAACCCCCCCCCCCCTCCCCCAGAAACATAATTTCCTGCTTGTGTGATTGGCACACCAATTTTCCCAGAAGTCTAAACTAAGATGCAAGTCAGATTTCAGGCATCCCGTGCAACAGAGTTGTCATTTTAGGTGAGATTCTCATATAGGAACACGTCTAAAGGAATGCAGGCCTAGCAGTTTTCCTCATTAGTGCTCTGCAGGTGCACAGCTGACTGATAATTATGAAACCACTCCCATTAGACCCACCCAGCACAGAGGCACAAACAGTGATTTCTTCAGAATAACAAAAGGTAGGAACCTGCAACAAAGGTTGTTATAATCCTTGCAATGTACATAGATCACCCAGAGGGGAATGTTTTTTTCTCAATAAAAGTGGAGTTACGCTTTATGTTAATAAGTAAGTCAAACAGCTCTTGTTCTCTTTATTCATGCACTACTTTGCAGTTATCTCTCCAACCATAGATAAATCAGATACTAGCCTTCTCTACGCACCATCTAAGATCAGTGTTCTCCTCTTCCTCTCTTCCCCAATATTCCAGCCCCAGAAAATCCCACTTTATTTTTAGTGAAATAAAACAATTCAAATACACTTACATTCTGCAGTAAACAATGCCATAAGAGTAATAGAATGTTCTCTCATTCCCTATATTGTGGTCTATTGGGGTCCTTGGAATACGCGCTAAACAGCAGAAATAATACAGAAGAAGTGACATAGGAAAGTCTTTACCAACACATTTCACCAAGTAAACAGATGACTTCAGGAGCAGCTGGGCTCATGCTGAATAAAGAGAACAAGCGCTGATTGACTCTCTTATTAACTTAAGGGGTCTAAATTTCTGGTGATTGTTCTGAGTGGGTGGAAGATATGAATTCAGCACCATTGTTGAACTCTTGATATTTGGATTTTTTATTTATTGGTTCACAAAATAAAGTGGTGGAGGTGGGTTGTAGTACACTACAGAGCAGATTCACTTCATTTGAAGCATATGTGAGTGCGCAATATTGCCTTTAGTGAAACACAAGTGGTTGGTGTTAGCTTTATTCTATAAGACATAGGAGGAGATGTATTATATGGTACAAGTTTATTGCTTTAATTAAGTGCACACAATTTCTTGTTACGCATTATCTTCACCAATAATTCTGGTACCTCTAGGTATGTGCTTGTCAGGTATAGCAATAGTTTAGAAACTTTAAAGTGAACGTGGTTTCCATTTAAAGAGGCTATTTCCCTTTATACTGTATGTATACAGTATCCCACAAAAGTGAATACACCCCTCACATTTTTGTAAATATTTTATTATATCTTTTCATGTGACAACACTGAAGAAAGGACACTTTGCTACAATATAAAGTAGTGAGTGTACAGCTTGTATAACAGTGTAAATTTGCTGTCCCCTCAAAATAACTCAACACACAGCCATTAATGTCTAAACCACTGGCAGCAAAAGAGAGTTCACCCCTGAGTGAAAATGTCCAAATTGGGCCAAAAGTGTCAATATTTTATGTGGCCACCATTATTTTCCAGCACTGTCTTAACCCCCTTGGAAACAAAAAAACACAAAAAGGGCTACTCACAAGCGCAGATGAAATCAATCATATCGGACTCAAAAACTTGAGTGTCAGAAGTAATCCATACGAAAGTCCATTGTCCATTGAGAGTGGCTCTCAGGAAGAGGCGTAGGCCTCGAAAGGCGTCAGCCGTCATCCTAATAGGACAATGGACTTTCATATGGACTACTTCTGACACTCAAGTTTTTGAGTCCGATATGATTGATTTCATCTGTGTTTGTGAGTAGCCATTTTTATGTTACAACAATAAAACCATTATTGAGGATAATGCGCTAGGTCGGTGCGCCCTTTTTGTGTGTTTTTGTTTGCAGTACTGTTGGACAGCAAGACCATAGCCATCTGAGACGCTTTTTGCAAAGCCCTGTGGGAAGAGCAGTCTGGAGCCTCGTTTTCTGAGCGCAGGAGAAAGGTGTGGTTTTTCACCTTATTTTGTTTGGAGCTTAACCCTCTTGGGCATGGAGTTCACCAGAGCTTTACAGGTTTCTACTGGAGTCCTCTTCCACACATCCATGATGACATCACGGAGCTGGTGGATGTTAGAGACCTTGCACTCCTCCACCTTTCGTTTGAGGATGCCTCACAGATGCTCAATAGGGTTGAGGTCTGGAGACATGCTTGGCCAGTCCATCACCTTTACCCTCAGCTTCTTTAGCAAGGCAGTGGTCATCTTGGAGGTGTGTTTGGGGACGTTATCATGTTGGAATACTGCCCTATGGCCCAGTCTCAGATGGAAGGGGGTCATGCTCTGCTTCAGTATGTCACAGTACATGTTGGCATTCATGGTTCCCTCAATGAACTGTAGTTCCCCAGTCCCGGCGGCACTCATGTAGCCCCAGACCATGACACTCCCACCACCATGCTTGACTGTAGACAAGACACACTTGTCTTTGCTCTCCTCACCTGGTTGCCACCACACACACTTGACACCATCTGAACCAAATAAGTTTATCTTGGTCTCATCAGACCAAAGGACATGGTTCCAGTAATCCATATCCTTAGTGTGCTTGTCTTCAGCAAACTGTTCGCAGGCTATCTTGTGCATCATCTTTCAAAGAGGCTTCATTCTGAGATGACAGCCATGCAGACCAATTTGATGCAGTGTGTGGTGTATGGCCCGAGCACTGACAGGCTGGCCCTCCCACCCCCTAACCTCTGCAGCAATGCTGGCAGCACTCATACGTCTATTTCCCAAAGACAACCTCTGGATTTGACGCTGACCACATGCACTCAACTGCTTTGGTTGACCATGGAGAGGCCTGTTCTGAGTGGAACCTGCCCTGTTAAACCGCTGTATGGTCTCGGCCACAGTGCTGCAGCTCAGTTTCAGGGTCTTGAGAATCTTCTTGTAGCCTAGGCCATCTTTATGTAGAGCAACAATTCTTTTTTTCAAATCATCAGAGAGTTCTTTGCCATGAGGTGCCATGTTGAACTTTCAGTGACCAGTATAAGAGAGTGAGAGCGATAACACCAAATTTAACACACCTGCTCCCCATTCCCACCTGAGACCTTGTAACACTAACAAGTCACATGACACCGGGGAGGGAAAATGTCTAATTCGGCCCAATTTGGACATTTTCACCTAGGGGTGTACTCACTTTTGTTGCCAGCGGTTTAGACATTAATGGCTGTGTTATGAGTTATTTTGAGGGGACAGCAAATATACACTGTTATACAAGCTGTACACTCACTACTTTACATTGTAGCAAAGTATCATTTCTTCAGTATTGTCATATGAAAATATATAATAAAATATTTACAAAAATGTGAGGGGTGTACTCACTTTTGTGAGATACTGTATATTTATTCAATGCAGTGCTTTTTAATATTTAATATCATACCTTTTTGCTGCCAAAGCAGACTATTGTAAGAGCTGTCTCTTCTCATAGAAGCTTTTGTCCTGAGTACCAGGTCTACAATTTTGTCTTATTTTAAAGTGTTTGTATAGCCTAAACTTTTTATTTAGTTTTGGATAGAATAAGTACAAATACAACCCCTTTCATTTTTTTTTTTTTTAAGTTTTATTGGAGTCATTTTGGTGTAAAGAAAAGGAGGAAGCACCTCTTCTTAGACAATCGTCAATCAAAAAGATTTTACACATACCTCTTGTTCTCGGGACAACTGTAAAAAATGTTGGATATCCCATCACTTTCTTCCTGTGCCAGTCTTCATGATAAACACAAATGGTGAAACTACTCAGTGGGGACACAGACAGCAATAAAATTTAAATATGAAAGATAAACTAAGGTGAGATCTCTGCCGATCCTCTCCGGACCCATATGAATGCCTGTTAGCATACTACGCTTTTACCTATCAGATCTTCCCACCTTTGACTGGGAGAAATATGGCATTCCCTGGGCCGAAGACCTACTACTTAACCACTTGCCGACTGCCTAACGACGATTTACGTCGGCAGTCAGCCCCTCACAGGCAAAGCGACGTAGGTCTACGTCGCTAGCCTGTGAGGCTCTAGGGAGCGAGCGCGCGCGCAGGAGGCGCGCTCCCGCTCGCTGATGGACCCCCCCGCGCGTGTGCCCGGCGGACCCGATGTCCGCCGGGCACTCGCGATTGTCCGTTACAGCTGGAGAAAGACAGGCGGCTAATGTAAACACAGCCGCCTGTCATTCTTCCCTGTGTAAGAATGGAGATCATACGGTTCTGCTATGTAGGACCGTGGATCTCTGTTCTTACACCTCAAGCCACATCCAATCACAGTTAGAAGCACGCCCCTAGGGACACA
Source organism: Pelophylax lessonae (assembly GCF_965119305.1). Taxonomy (NCBI): domain Eukaryota; kingdom Metazoa; phylum Chordata; class Amphibia; order Anura; family Ranidae; genus Pelophylax; species Pelophylax lessonae. The sequence continues at coordinate 82,973,439 of NC_138774.1, forward strand.
CTTAACCCCTCCCTCTCTAAAACTTAACCCCTTCACTGCCAGTGTCATTTTTACAGTAACCGTGCATATGTATAGCACTGATTACTGTAGTAATGTCACTGGTAACCCCAAAAGTGTCAAAAATGTCAGTCAAGGGTCCGATCTGTCCACCGCAATGTCGCAGTCCTGCAAAAAAAATTGCAGATCGCCGCCATTACTCGTTAAAAAAAAAAAAAAACTTTCACTTAGTTAGTAAATGCAATAACTTTTGCGCAAGCCAATCAAAATACGCTTTTTGCGATTTTTTTTACCAAACATATGTAGCATAAAACAAATTGGCCTAAAATGTTAAAAAATTTTGATTTTTACTTTTTTTTTTTTTGGGAATTTCATATAAAAAAATTTGAAAAATATTGTTATTTTTGCAAAATTGACGCTCTTTATTTGTTTATAGCGAATGATCAAAAAATCGCACAGGTGATCAAATACCACCAAAAGAAAGCTCTGTTTGTAGGAAAAAAAGGACGTCAAATTTGTTTGCGTACAGCATTGTACGACCGCGCAATTGTCCATTAAAGTCACGCAGTGCCGAATTGCAAAATAGGCCCAGGTCAGGAAGGGGGTAAAATCTTCCGGGGCTTAAGTGGTTAATGGTAAACCCTTAGATCCAACATTACTCATTCAACAATATAGCCTCCCAGGATCCCTATACTTTACTTTAACCAGCATTAGACATTGTTTGCTTTCCATGCCACCACCTGTAATACACTTGCACCCCAAAATAGCTGGCTTTTTTAAACCTTCAGTGAAACCTAGTAAGGGCACATCTCTTCTTTATAATCTATTGCACAATAAGACTACATTCAACAAACACAGCCTCATGATTAAATGGGAAGAAGACTTGAGAAATACCTTTTCTGACCACCAATGGAAACAGGCAATACAGTCAGTTATAATGTCACCCACTGCATTAGTCATTGAGAACTAGCATTAAAAATCAACGTTAGATGGTATCTCACACCACAGAAGTTAGCCATAATTTACCCTGATAGCTCTTCATTATGTTGGAGAGATTGTGGCTATATGGGTAATTCGTTTCACATCCTATGGTCATGTTTGAATATCCTCAGTTTCAAAAAATTTTTGTTTTATATCTAAAATTTCAGAAATATTGACACACCCTAGCCCAAGTCTTGCTATCTTGAACATAGGAATTGATTCCTTCCCATTCCAATACCGTAAAGTTATAGCAATATTGTTATCAGCGAGACTAACCATCACTCGTCACTGGAAAAAAAAAAAAAACGTAGCCCCTAATCCCTCAGAGGCTGTGTGCACCATGCGCCTGCACTATTCTCATGAGAGAGCACTGGCTATGCACTCCGGTACATTATCAGTCTTTGATAAAATCTGGAAACCGTGGCTTAATTGGTATAACCATTGAGAATTACATTTGTCTGTTTATCTATTTTTTTCTCCGTTGAGTAAGCGTATGCACTTGTCTTTATACTATAACAATGCTCATTCTGTATGATGATCCCCTTCTTCACACCAGTTATAAGTTGTATTCATATTTAATCGTTAGTCATAATTTAGTCCAAAACAAACCTCAGATTGCATTTTCTATTGTAATTTAGCGGCTGCGTCTGCAATCATTTGTTGCCTTTCTTTCTTGTATAAACCCAATAAAAATGTTATTGTCAAAAAAAAAAAAAGATAAACTCAAGAAAGGATTATACAGCTATCCACGTATTTCATTCTACACAAAAAAAAGATATACCTCATAGACAGACAATAATATGCAGTATTTCTGCAAGAGAACATTACAGACTTTTTTGATATTCCAAATGGGCATCTCTTCCTTTCATTTAGGATTATAAAGTTATATAATTTGGGACAAGACTTTTTACAACTGGGTCTGATTGTTTTCTTAGGTCAACATTTTCTAAGCTATGCTGAACTAGTGGACTTGCATACAGCCAATGTTTTTCATATTATGTATTTTGGTCTACTTTGGATTGTTGCTGATTGGCTACAAGGAAAGGGCTCTAATATTAATTGAACACTAACCATGCTCCTGACAATAGAGTAAATATCTACAGTGTCTCTTTGTGGACATTGTGATACAATGGTTTTCAGGCAGCGAAAATCATTGTTTTAAACATTGTATAGAATTGTTCTTGTAGCAAACAGAAGCTTGCTGTGACACAATCAGCATAATTGCTTGTGTTGGGTCACCGAACCATGTTTATAAGAACATTTCATATTGGATTAAATTACTATGATTGTGGTGTTGTGACATTACAAGATAAGTGCAAGAAGGGTATTATACCATTTCAAGATAGTAGTCTTTGCCTATCAAATATATCACTGCCGTGCCTTTTTTGGTTATTTCCACATGGCTTATCATATACAGTGTGTATAGAAAAGAACTACCTCCCTTTAAAATAATCACATTTTGTTACTTTGCAGCCTAAAATGAAGACAGACACAGTTTTTGTTTTATCCAGCTGTGTAACATCCAAGTGAAAGATATTACACCAACATGTCAGAAAAAAAAAATCAAAAACGGAATTACTGAATTGGAAACAGGATCCCCCTCCTAAAAATGACTCAATTAGTTGTAGCTCATCACCTTCTCAATGGCACACAAAGCCTTTTGACTTTCAACTGTGATCAGCTGTGGTCATTTTCAATTAGCTCAGCATGAAAAGAGCTTTCCTGAAACATTTAAGTCCCTGGTAGTGCAACTGAAGCAAACAATCAACTATGGGTGGCAAGGCACTGTCAAAAGATCTCCAGGATAAAGTTGTGGACAGGCACAAGTTAGGAGATGGATACCATTGTTTTTAAAGGCTTTATCAATGCCTAGAAGCACAGTGAAGTCTATTATTAAGAAGTGGAGGGTATTTAGTACAACACAGATCCTCCCTGGATCAGGACGCCACTCCAAACTGGATGAAAGAGCCAGTAGGAAACTGGTAAGAGAGGCTACCAAGAGGTCTACAGCAACTCTGAAGCAGTTGCAGGAATTTATGACAAAGAGTGCTCCTTGTGTGTATGTGACAACAATATCACACATTTTTCACAAATATAGCTTGTGTTGGAGGGTTGCAAGAAAAAAGCCACTCCTCAAGAAAGGCCACAGTCACGACTTTGCCAAAATGCACCTTGAAGATTCTGAGGCCACATGGAAAAAGGTGTTATGGTCAGATGAGACTAAAATTTAGTTATTTGGCCTTGACACCAAATTATATGTCTGACGGAAATCCAATACAAACCACCATCCAAATAACACCATTCCTACAGTAAAAGCAGGTGGTAATATCCTGTTATGGAGGTGTTTCTCTTCAGCAGGGACTTGAGCACTTCAGGACAGGAGAAAAAATGGATGGGGGGAAAATACTGTCAGATTCTTGAGGAAACTCTGCTGCCCTTTGCCAGAAAGTTGTCAATGGGAAGAAGGTTTACCTTCTAACATGACAATGACTCAAAGCACACAGCAAAAATTACCACACAGTGGTTGGAGAAAAATGTAAATGTCCTTGCATAACCTAGTCAGAGCCCAGACTTAAACCCCATTGAACATCTGTGGAATGACTTGAAGACTGCAGTCCACAAATGGTCATCATTAAATTTAACTAAACTTGAGCAGTTCAGCAAAGAAAAGGTGCCAAATATTGCAAAGTAAAGATGTGCAAAGTTAGTAGAGACATATCCCAAAAATCAAAGACTGTAATAAAGCAAAAGGTGGTTCAACAAAATACTGAAACAAGGGGAAGATCCTTTTTCCAACTCAGTGATTCTGTTTTTGAATTTCTAAAATTGGTTTCTGACATGTTGGTGTTATATCCTTCACTTGGATGTTAAAAGTTGCACTGAGTAAATAGAGCTGTATAAAACAAAAACAGTGTATGTCTCTATTTCAGGTTGCAATGCAACAAAATTTGATTATTTGAAGGGGGGGGGGGGTGATTCTTTTCTATACCCACTGTATATCCATGAATAGATCAGTACAATAATTCCTGTATTTTATCATAATGTGGATTGCTGTCAGATGTTGAATCAGTACAACAGCCCTCCTCAATGTGCCTTAACTTTTATATAGTGTACATAGTGTTACTGACATTCAAAATAGTCACAGTACTGTGCGCTCCTGGAGATAGGTACTGTATATCAATACAAACTATCACCACAGTTTGCTGCTGCTTAATCTAAATTAAAACAAACACTCCAGCAGTGCATCCCCAAAGAATTTCAGCAGAGGAGCCTCCACCTCCCAGTGATAGTAGTACATATAGAGATCAGAGCAGCCAATTTCCATCCACTGATAATTGACAGTCCATAGATGTTAACTTCAATACACCACTGGTGAAAAAAAGGTGCCTCACTCCCCTTATGCCAGCTCACTCATCGCTAATTATTGCATCTCATCTTTGATCGGCAAAATTTGCTTAGTGATCTAAACCACAGCAAAAAAATAGTATCCTTTCTCTCAGGGTCTGAATGTATAAGTAATAAAAATGCTTATTAATATTAAGCCAGGCAATGGCTGTCTGTGTAATAATAAGCGCCTCACTGCTCTCCCTAACATCCGGCAGTCGCTCTGATGTCAATTCCTGTCTCAGTATAGTCACGCCATGATGTTTTGTCATTCTGATGGTTCCTCTTTTTTCTGATAATAAAGTTCCTGTTTCCTGTCTGCAGTTAAGCAGCAAAGCACATGTGGACTGTGCACTGTCTATGCTGTGGGGCTATACTGTTTACAGAACTTCTAACAGGTTTTGGGCCCAGGCATAGCCCAGACATCCACCCAAAGAAAAGCTAAGAACCCAGTCATAGCCCAGTCATAGGCAGCTACAGCAGATACGTGCAAGATACAGCAACAGAAAGACGACTGCAACAGAATAACAGAAAATGGCCAGTAACACAGCTGCATCAAAGCTTTCATTTGCAAAAATAACAAACCAGAACTACCAGTACTGGAAATTCAAGATGAAAATGCTGCTAATAAAAGAAGGTACGTGGAAATGTATAAATTAAGTCAGACCAGACAGAGCACCCTTTAGATGAGTGGATAGAGAAAGATCAAAAAGCTTAGACCACAATCTCTCTAAGCATAGAAGATGATCCAATTATACATATGTGTAAGTGTGAAACTGCTCAAGAAATGTGGGAGGGATTACAAAAGGTGCATGAAAGAACTAATCCCAGCAATAACCTTTATTTAATTAGAAATCTATACCAAACCAAGCTAATGAAAGGCCAGGTTATGCAGGATTACATAAGGCACACCTTGGAAATGGTTGAATGCCTGAGAGGTACAGGAGAGGAAATAAAAGATTTTCATGTTGGAGCACCATTACTAAGTGGCTTACTAGAAATTTACAAAATGTTGTCATGGCACTTGATGCATGTCCAGATGATGAACTGACATTGGAATATGTTAAGGGCAAGCTTGTGAATGAATTTAAGCGTAAAACAGAAAGCATTAATAAGGATGGTGCCTCTATCGCAGAGTCTGCTTTAAAGACAAAAAGCAACAATGTGACACAGAAATTGAAATAAACACAGATAATCCAAATGCTATTAAAGAAGAAACCAGGACACAAGAAGCTTCAATCAGGAAATCCACCAGAAGCAATAAAGGCATCCCAGCTAAAAAGTCTATCTCATGTTGCTCGCGTAGCATTAAAACCAGAGTCCGATTCATGGGATGAGATGCAAAGACATGAGAACAAAAGTGGATCAGAAGCTTTGACAAAACTGCTTACAAGAAACAGATTTATATAATTGAGATCCAAAATGGGACTAATATAAGGAGTAGTTGTTGAGTGGGAGTGTTGGAATATAGAAATGTATTTTGTGCAACAACTACATTAACCAGTGTTTATACATTTTTAGCTGCATCTACAGGTATGGTACTGTATACTCTATTGTTTTTTCTCTGATAATAAAAGTCCTTTTTCCTGTCTGCAGTTAAGCAGCAAAGCCTATGTTGACTGTGCTCTGTCTGTTCTGTAAGGCTATATACAGAATTTCAACACTTCTCTATCAGAACATTTAAAAAATATGTTTTGGTTATATTTTAAATGCTTCTTAGTCTACCTAGACACAGTAAATAACATAGTAAACTCAATGGATACTTTCATGTTATCTTTCTTACAGCCTTGATGAAGGTAACCCTTTGAAAGCAAAGGGACATGTTAGCTTTTTATTAAATGTAACCTTTATTATTTCCAAATCTTCTAAACCCATTTATCAATGTTAAAGCGGAAATAGGAAAAAATATGCTTCTAGGGTCTGACACCCATGGGGTTCCTCAGCAGCAGCAGCTTCTTCTGGATGCCTGTCTTATGCTGTCTTGATTGACCATATGGAATGATGTAACTCCTACAAATGTATGGGAGTCATTCATCCTGGCCAGGGATGGGTTGTGTGTTTGAGTCGAACATAAGTTTGACTCGAACATCAGCTGTTTGTGTGTTAGTTGAACGCACAAACAAATGGGGTGCTCGGCGGGAAGTTTGCCCACCGATGAGCTCCCCATAATGCACTGTGCTCTTGCAGTGCATTGATTGCTGATGTTTGGCCAAAGCATGCACCTGACCTGTATGCTTTGGCCAATCACAGCACAATGTACTGTGAGAGCCATGATTGGCCAAGGGCAGAGTGCAATCAGTGTAATACCAGGAAATCCAGTGTAATACCAGGAAATTAAGCATGTGACTTAATGGAAATATGGGGCACCTGGAATACAAGACTGTATGAACAGAATTACAAAACCTTTAGCAGATAAAACTGTTCCCATAAAATATGTGTATTTTATCTGTGTATAAAGCTGCCTGTCCAGACAAGAGATTTAAGTGACATAAATTATTTTTATTTGTTATTATCTTTTCTTTCCAGTAATTTCTTTCAAAACAAAATGTTTTCCCACCTTTTAAAAAATAGAATTCTCGAATGCATCAATTTGTTGAAACCTTTGGCTTAAGTGACAATTGTAAAAATAAAAGAGGTGCAGGCTATTATATACAACATAACGTATACATTGCAGCCACACAGGCAGTGGTCATGGAAGAGGTCACACTATTTCGGTTTTTACTGATCTGATCACACTTGACTGCACTTTGCTATTGTAGCCTGCTGCACTTTGTGACTGCTCTCTGTTCTTGGAGCTGGTGTGTCACCATCTGATTATGTATCCCCACTCTGCAGAGTGATGATCTGTAGCACAGCTGCCAATCAGAGACACGGCTACATCGCATGGCAGCGTGCTCACCTGTCAATCAAATCTTCCGCAGTAGTCAGCTTAGACTACTTAACACGATGAAAAGCAGCAAGGAGTCAATGTGTGCACTCTGGGAATTCAGAAAAAAAAAAAGAATATTGCTTGAATTCTAGCTGACTAGATACTGGGGTTGATTTACTAAAACTGTAGAGTGCAAAATCTGATGCAGCTGTGCATAGAAACCAATCAGCTTCTAACTTCAGCTTGTCCGATTAAGCTTTGACAAAAAAAACTGGAAGCTGATTGGTTTGAGAGCTGCACCAGATTTTGCACTCTACAATTTTAGTAAACCAACCCCACTGTATAAAAAGAAGACATGCTAAAGGTGTGACCACTAATAATACATATTACCTTTAAACTGCTTTACACATATACTTCCTACTTAATATGTGCATCTTGGTAAAAAAACAAAGCAAAACAAAAAAAAAAATGTAATATATAGTATCTTGAAAATGAATGTGCATTTTTAATGTTTTTTTCTCTTTAACCACTTTAGCCCTGGAAGGTTTTACCCCCTTCCTGACCAGGCCATTTTTTGCGATACGGCACTGCGTTAATTAACTGAAAATTGCACGGTCGTGCGACACTGTACCCAAATAAAATTGACGTCCTTTTTTCCCACAAATAGAGCTTTCTTTTGGTGGTATTTCATCACCTCTGCAGTTTTCATTTTTTGCAATGTGTTAGGCATATCCTATAAATTGACAACTTTGTGTAAATAAATTAGGTTTTCATTTTTTTCCCATATTTTCCAAAAGATTGTGGAAAAAAATGACATGATCAAAAGACTCATAATGCTTCATAGAATATACGTTGGAGTATTTGCTTTACAAAATGGGGTCATTTTGTGGGAGTTTCTATTGTCTTGGTGCTCTCTGGGACAGAGCCCATCCCCGATATAGGTAAAGAGCCAATGAAATTGGCTCTTTACCATGTGACTGGCTGTGTCCAATCACAGCCGGTCACAAATGTCAACAAAGATGGGGTAACTCACTGTTACCAGGTTCTCCTCCTCACACACCCATCCAGTGTGAGGAGGAGATCCGGAAACAGTGAGTTACCATTTACTGTGCCCTGATTGCCCATCAAATAAAGAGGACCTGTCACCACACTGATCCTAGTACCTATCTGTGAGCCCATCACAGTACCTGTCACTTGCCCATCTGAGTACCTTTCACCTGCCCATCTGAGTACCCAAATACCTGTCCCCTGCCCACCAGAGTACCCGAGTACCTGTCCCCTGCCCATCAGAGTACCCAAGTACCAGTCACCTGCCCATCAGAGTACCCAAGTACCAGTCACCTGCCCATCAGAGTACCCGAGTACCTGTCGCCTGCCCATCAGAGTACCCGAGTACCTGTCTCCTGCCCATCAGAGTACCCTAGTACCTGTCACCTGCCCATCTGAGTACCCAAGTACCTGTCACCTGCCCATCAGAGTACCCGAGTGCCTGTCACCTGCTCATCAGAGTACCCGAGTACCTGTCGCCGACCCATCAGAGTACCCGGGTACCCGTCGCCTGCCCATCAGAGTACCCGAGTACCTGTTCCCTGCCCATCAGAATACCCCAAGTACCTGCCACCTATAAATTGACAACTTTGTGTAAAAAAAATAGATTTTCATTTTCTTCCCACATTTTCCAAAAGCTTGTGGAAAAAAATGACATGATCAAAAGACTCATAATGCTTCATAGAATATACATTGGAGTGTTTGCTTTTCAAAATGGGGTCATTTTGTAGGAGTTTCTATTGTCTTTGTGCTCTAGGGCCTTCAAAAGTGTGATAGGTTGTCAGAAAATGATGTGTGTAATTTATGCTCCTAGAACGCCTGAAGGTGCTACTTGTATGTTGAGTCTCTTTTATGTGGCCAGGCTGTGTAAAAGTCTCACACACGTGGTATTGCCATACTCAGGAGGAGTAGCAGAATGTATTTTGGGGTGTCATTTTTGCTATGTACATGCTATGTGTTATAGATTAATGAGGGACAAGCTCAGTCAGAAAATGTACATACAAATACTAAATGTATAGGTACCCATGTGATTGGGTAACTATGTGTGTTGTAATTAACCTGACTGTTTGTGCATTGTTATTGGTTTTCTTTTTATATAATAGGTCTGTTCTTGAGAGGGCTCTGACTTTATTAAAGGCTTTTCTTAGAGTCATCCGTGAATAGCCGCACATTAAGAGGCGTTCTTGAAGCTTCCGTGATTCGTCGAGAAAATCTGAATCATGTGTACAGTTTCTGCATATACACAAATGCTGTGCATACGGGATACTGTTTTTGAGTGGTACAGGATGTGCGCTGGACGCATGCAAAAGCATATTGCTAGCACTTGGTTTTCTATGTAGATTGGTGGTAATATAGCCGTTAGCTTCACGTTTGATTTCCACATCAAGAAAGACAATGCTTTCTCTATGGATGTTATGTGTAAACTTTAAATTGAAATGATTGTCATTCATTGTTGATAACATCTGATCCAATTCATCAAATGGACCTGTCCAAATGATGAATAGGTCATCTATGTATCGGAACCAACATAACACATGTATAAGCCAGGATGAATATTGATCACTTGAAAAAATGTGTCTCTCCCAATCGCCAAGGAAGAGATTTGCGTATGAGGGTGCGCAGCACGTCCCCATAGCAACTCCTTGGATTTGCAAGTACGTTGTGTCCATGAATGTCAAAAAAAATTCTTGTCAGGATAAACTTAAGTAAAGAGAGGACAAAAGTATTATGAGGCCATGTAGATCTGTCCTGTTCTTGCCGGAAAGAATTGACCGACCGGATGCCCGCCTCGTGCGGTATGCTCGAGTACAAAGCCTCGATATCTACCGCTACGAGGAGGGCATCCGGGGGTGTGTGGATATCTTCGATGTGCCGAAGAAGGTCAGGAGTGTCTTGTATTGTAAGAGGGTAAACCTTGTACATGTGGTAATAGAAAAGAGTCCACATATCGGCTTGGACCATTCTGGAAGCAAACTTGATGGAGTCTGCAAAAGACCTGAGACTGGGACAGAGATTTGTCTTCCAACAAGACAATAATCCAAAACATAAAGCAAAATCTACAATGGATTGGTTCACAAATAAACATATTCCGGTGTTAGAATGGCCAAGTCAAAGTCCAGACCTGAATCCAATCGAGAATCTGTGGAAAGAACTGAAAACTGCTGTTCACAAACGCTCTCCATCCAACCTCACTGAGCTCGAGCTGTTTTGCAGGGAGGAATGGGCAAAAATTTCAGTCTCTCGATGTGCACAACTGATAGAGACGTACCCCAAGCGACTTACAGCTGTAATCGCAGCAAAAGGTGGTGCTACAAAGTATTAACTTAACCCTCCTAGCGGTATCCCCGAGCGTGACTCGGGGTGGATTTTCTATGCTGTTGTCGGTATCCCCGAGTCACGCTCGGGGTGGATGGGCAGAGCGCGCAGCGGTCTCTTACCTTCTCCTGGCGATCCAGCGATGATCTCCCATTGCTGAGATCGCCAGCGGTCTGAGATCCCCGCCGCTCGCCCGTCCTCCGTCGGTGTGATGACTTCCTAGTTCCGTTCCCTGCAGCAGCAATGCTGCATGGGAGCCGAACTAGGGAGGGAAATTCAAACATTGAAAGTTGCACAAAACACAAACACACACATAGCATTTATATAATATATATGCATATATATACACATACATATATATATATATATATATATATATATATATACACAGTATATGTATATATATATATACACACACATAAATAAAATTATATTATTGATTAGATTATAATTCATGCGTTTGTGTTTCAAATTTATCACATCTGGGATGTCTACTAGAGTCTTGTTTTGGTCAGGTTTAAGTCAGTAATTACTAAGAATTGTAGGCCTATAATACATAACGCCAAATTTCCATGAAAAAAATTGTACCGCTTTTGGTACAGAATTCCTGACATAATCATACCGCCAGGGAGGTTAAGGGGGCTGAATAATTTTGCACGCCCAATTTTTCAGTTTTTTATTTGTTAACCACCTCAATACAGGGCACTTAAACCCCCTTCCTTCCCAGACCAATTTTCAGCTTTTAGCGCTGTTGCATTTTGAATGACAATTGCGCGGTCATGCAACACTGTACCTAAACCAAATTTATGTCATTTTTCCCCCACAAATAGAGCTTTCTTTTGGTGGTATTTGATCACCGCCAGGTTTTTTCTTTTTTGGTGCACAAATAAAAAAAGACCGAAAAGTTTGAAAAAAGAAAAAAACGTTTTTTTGTTTAGGTTATAAAATTTTGTAAATAGATACATTTTTTCCTGCACTGATGAGCACTGATGATGCCGCACTGACAGGCACTGATGAGGAGACACTGATGGGGTGGAACTGATGGGGTGGCACTGATGGGGTGGCACTGATATGCAGCACTGATGGGCACTGATAGGTAGCACTGATATGCAGCACTGATGGGCACTGATATGTGGCACTGATAGATAGCACTGATATGCAGCATTGGTGGGCACTGATAGGCAGCGCTGATGGGCACTGATAGGCAGCACTGATGGGGACTGATGGGCACTGATAGGCGGCACTGATGGGCACTGATAGGTGGCACTGATGGGCGGCACTGATCGGCACTGATGGGGGGCACTGATGGGCACTTATAGGCAGCATTGGTGGGCAATAATTGGCACTGGTGGGCGGCACTGATAGATGGCAATAACGGGCACTGGTGGGCAGCACTGATAGATGGCATTGGTGGGCAGCACTGATAGGGGGGCACCACTGGCAGGCTCTCTGAGCCCTGTTTGCCATCCCTGGTGGCCATGGTGGGCATCCCTGGTGGTCATGGGTGGGCATCCCTGGTGGCTCTAGTGGCACCCCCTCCCCCCAGGGCTGCACTGGTAATCAATCATCTGATTACCAGCACAGACCCCCCCTGTGATCAGTGAGTAATTAGGAATACTCACTGATCACCCCGGCTGCAGAATCGATCCTCTCCTCTTCTCCTCACTGACAGGATCTGTCAGGAGGAGAAGAGATCGAAGCCGTTACAACGGCTGTATTGACCTTACATGACAGCTGTGATTGGACACAGCCGTCATGTGATCAGGAGGGCCAATCACAGGGCCCTCCTGCCGAGTCTTGTTGCTCTGTGTCCTAGGGACACAGGCACATCGAGATCGCCCCGCTGCGCGTGCCCGCAGCGGCGCAATCACTCTCCTTCTGAAGGACGTTCCGGAACATCCGATCAGAAGGACGAGACTCCCACCCGGCCGTATATGTACAATGGCCCGGGTGGGAGGTGGTTAAAAAAGTTTGAAATATCCAATACATTTTGTTCCACTTCATGATTGTGTCCCACTTGTTGCTGATTCTTCACAAAAAATTACAGTTTTATATCTTTATGTTTGAAGCTTGAAATGTGGCAAAAGGTCGAAAAGTTCAAGGGGGCCGAATACTTTCCCAAAGCACTGTATATACAGTATCTCACAAAAGTGAGTACACCCCTCACATATTTGTAAATATCTTATTATATCTTTATTTTTATCTTTTTATGTGACAACACTAAAGAAATAACACTTTGCTACAATGTAAAGTAGTGAGTGTACAGCTTGTATAACAGTGTACATTTGCTGTCCCCTCAAAATAACTCAAGACAAAGCCAATAATGTCTAAATCGCTGGCAACAAAAGTGAGTACTTTTGAACCAAATTATCCATTTCCCCCGGTGTCATGTGACTCGTTAGTGTTGCAAAGTCTCAGGTGTGAATGGGGAGCAGGTGTGTTAAATTTGGTGTTATCGCTCTCACTCTCTTATACTGGTCACTGAAAGTTCAACATGGCACCTCATGGCAAAGAACTCTCTGATGATTTAAAAAAAAGAATTGTTGCTCTACATAAAGATGGCCTAGGCTACAAGAAGATTGCCAAGAAACTGAGCTGCAGCACGGTGGCCAAGACCATACAGCGATTTAACAGGACAGGTTCCACTCAGCACAGGCCTCTCCATGGTCGACCAAAGAAATTGAGTGCATGTGCTCAGCTTCATATCCAGAGGTTGCCTTTGGGAAAAAGACATATGAGTGCTGCCAGCATTGCTACAGAGGTTGAAGGGGGGGGGGTCAGCCTGCCTCAGACCATACGCCGCACACTGCATCAAATTGGTCTGCATGGCTGTTGTCCCAGAAGGAAGCCTCTTCTAAAGATGATGCACAAGAAAGCCCACAAATAGTTTGCTGAATACAAGCAGACTAAGGAGATGTCCTGTGGTCTGATGAGACCAAGATAAACCTATTTGGTTCAGATGGTTTTAAGTGTGTGTGGCGGCACCCAGGTGAGGAGTACAAAGACAAGTGTGTCTTGCCTAGAGTCAAGCATGGTGGTGGGAGTGTCATGGTCTGGGGGGGGGCAGCATGAGTGCTGCAGGCACTGGGGAGCTACAGTTTATTGAAGGAACCATGAATGCCAACATGTACTGTGACATATTGAATCAGAGCATGATCCCCTCCCTTCAGAGACTGGGCAGCAGGGCAGTATTCCAACATGGTAACGACCCCGGATACACCTCCAAGACAACCACAGCCTTGCTAAAGAAACTGACGGTAAAGGTAATGGACTGGCCAGGCATGTCTCCAGACCTAAACCCTATTGAGCATTTGTGGGGCATCCTGAAATGGAAGGTGGAGGAGCACAAAGTCTCTAACATCCACCAGCTCTGTGATGTTGTCATGGAGGAGTGAAAGAGGACTCCAGTGGTAACCTGTGAAGCTCTGGTAAACTCCATGCCCAAAAGGGTTAAGACAGTGCTGGAAAATATTGGTGGCCACACAAAATGTTGACACTTTGGGTCCAATTTAGACATTTTAACTTAGGGGTGTACTCACTTTTGTTGCCAGCGGTTTAGACATTAATGGCTGTGTGTTGGGTTATTTTAAGGGGACAGAAAATGTACATTTTTTGTGGCCTCGGCACTATGCTGCCAGGTGAGAATGATGTCTCCTACTATATCAGGAGCCTCCTGGAATGTCCCCTTTACAAATCCCACAAGGCTGCCTAAATCCAATCACAAAGTGGCGGGTGGGTTGATATGGCATATGTCAATGGGGACTTGACTACTTGGGCCTAGAAGAGGCAGCCAGGCTCCCAATGATGGACCAAGATGGTGGCATGGGACACAGGCTTTGATACCTGATTAGTGGATCACAGCAGGGCAACGCTGTATACATTTGGCAGGTAAATATGCTTTCTGATAGGATCCCAGCATCACAGATATGAGGGGATGAATTGGGTAAAAAGCAGGGTGGTGGTGGTGAAGTTCCACTGTAAATAACCCATTCCCTAAATATAGTTGAACTCCAGGCATATATAAAAGACACACATTAATAAATCTCTGCATTCATTATCACATGATGAAATGTACACTGCCTGGCCAAAAAAAAAAAAGGTTGCCACCAAAAAAAAAGGTCACACACTTTGGACTGCCTTTAGCTTTGATTATGGCATGCATTCACTGTGGCATTGTTTCGATAAGCTTCTGCAATATCACAAGATTTATTTCCATCCAGTTTTGCATTCATGTTCACCAAGATCTTGTATTGATGACGGGAGAGTCGGACCACTACGCAAAAGCCTTCTCCAGCACATCCCAAAGATTCTCAATGGGGTTAAGCTCCAGACTCTGTGGTGGCCAATCCATGTGTGAAAATGATGTATCATGCTCCCTGAACCACTCTTTTACAGTTTGAGCCCGATGAATCCTGGCATTGTCATCTTGGAATGCGCCCGTGCCATCAGGTAAGAAAAAAATCCATTGATGAAATAACCTGGTCATTCAGTATATTCAGGTAGTCAGCTGGCCTAATTCTTTGGGCACATGCAGTAACTATTCAATAGTTGACTAGGGGAAGACAGAGATCTATGTTCCTGCTTATCAGGAACACAGGATCCCCATCTGCCCCTCTCACAGAATGGTGGTCTGCCTTGTTTACATAGGCCAACCACCGTTCTGCCTCTCTAACAAACAATCGCCGGGTGCCAATGAACATCGGATCCGCCGGTCTTGCTGATTGGCTCCCGCTGTGTCCAATCACAGTGGGAGTAGGTCGATGCGGTGTGCGCGTGCACCCCAGACCCAGCGCACGAAGTGATATACATGTACGTCATTTTGAGCAGGAGGGCAAAGTGACGGAGTATATCTGCGTGGGGCAGTCCTGAACTGGTTAAAGCAACCAGTGTAAGTAAAAATTTGACTTGGTACTAGCCTTTTGTAATTCCCAATACAGCAGCTAGGGGAAGTGCAGGACTGGGTGCTAATTAGGTGTACTGATGATGATTGTAGGAGAGAATTGAGTGAGCAGAAGGATGACCTCATCAGTTCTTTATGGTCCAATTAGCCAATGGGGGTTGGGGAGGGGGGGTTGGGGGGAATAAGGGGATATGCCTTCACTGCATTTCTTAAAGGATAAGTTCACACTTAGTAACATGTTACACCCGTGTTTAGGCTATACCATGTTGCATGTTACTGTAAACCTCTCACCACCACTCCCCGAACCCACCCCGTGACAGCAGGCAGGGGATCCTCTCCCCAAACCCACTGTCACAATTTAAAAACAGCATGGCTGTGTGGGGTCTGGGCACGCAGATGTGTCACTCATTCACCGAGATCTGTGAATTAATGAACTACAAATCCTGTTTTCCACTGTGGCAGACAGCTTGTAGTCCTCAATGAACTGTGAGGGTGCTGATGAGTACTTTCTTAGTTATTACTCCTCCTGCACTTCAGTAACTCTTTCTATATGGGAGGTACAGGCAGACAGCTGTACTGAGTGCCTGCAGGAGCCTGACAGGGCACCTGTGAAATTCTGATCACAGGTGCAATGCTGTGCAGGCTCCTAAAAATATAAATAATAAATGTACTTTTTTTTTACCTGCAAATAAATGTGCATTTATTTATTTCATTATTTATTTTTTAATGCAAATGTTTTTTATTGATTTTTAAGAGCAAACATAGTATAACAAAGAATCAAAGCATGTCAATGAATATGCCTAAACTAGAACACTGGTACATAAGTGCAAGGGTGTAAACAGGACTATATAATCAGTATCTTACAGTTGGAACCGAAATAGGGCTACACCATAATCAACTACAGCAGATTTATCACTTTAAGGGTGCGTACCACTGGCACTGAAACAAAACCCATTCTTCAGACAGATAAATCAAATATGAATGCAGAAGAATGGGTATAAATAACCTGCATATACAGAAACACATAAGAATAAAAAATTAAGATTGCCATAACGTCAACCTGACTTTGAGAGAAAAAGGCAAATAAACATAAAAGAAAACTTATTATGAAAGATAGAATAAATACCATAAGGGTGAAGCACCCGCACAGGCTACCGAGGGCTGATCCGAGCCAAAAGCGTCAAACAAAGTAACACATATATAATAATAGTATTTCGGATAGGACTTCATCTAATTCAACCTGTGGACCAATTTTCCCACTTCTCGTGAAATATGTGCATAATATCATATAAAGTATGATGAACTCGCTCCATGCAACTGATCGCCTCCATCCTTGATAATACCTGGGCCCATGGAACTGACCCTGAATGCCAGATAAGGGCTATGGCCCAGTGCACCGAGCAGAAAATCATATGCGCTAACATCTGCTTAGGTGCAGAGGAACCCGGAACCTGAGCAAAGAGCAAGCACATTTGGGGTGTCAGGGTAACAAGAGAATCTATCATTTGAGAAACCATGTTCGATACCCTTCTCCACGTCACAGCCAGTATTGTGCAGTCCCAAAAGATGTGGAGCAGGGTACCTCTGTCACCACAACCCCGGGAAGCACCGATCCGAAACATCAGGGTAAAACCTGTGCACCCTTTCTGGGGTGAAATACCATCTGGTATGCAACTTCACCACTGTGTCCTTTAGGGTCATTAATTTGGTGCATTTGTTAATATTTAGAAGCATTTTTAACCATTCCTACGCCGATATCACCTCTCTAATGTCTGCCTGCCAAGAAATTGTGGCCTGGGTTTTCTCAAGCCAATGCAAGCCATTGAGGTACCCAAATAGTCTCGAGATCACTTCCCTATCTATAGACTATTTGTAAGCTATGGATTAAATTTATTTATTTTTTAACGTGAACTTATCCTAACTGTTACAGAGAAAGTATTGTCATCCACCTGCCTCTGTGGCCCAGCTATGTAATCCTTAAAACTAAATGGACAAAAATACAAATTCTTTAACGGGTAAAAGCAGCTCCCATATATATATTGGAACAATGTATTTAGCTCCTTGTCTGTAGCTCACCATGAATGCCTGTACTGTACAGGTGATTGAAAAAAAGCCCTTTATTTTCCTTTTCATATAAATGAATATCATTTTCTCTGCCTCTGAGGTATTTCTGCACATTAGATGTGAGAAATTTTGTCACCCATGTTTTACGCTCCTCTAGATCAATTGTGTACTTAGAATTAAAAAGATTATAATGCTATTTTACTAATGCATTTCATGACTTATTACTCATGGAAATAGGAACTAGGGGAAAAAAAGCATTGTGACAAAATATACAGATTTCCTTTCTACTATTATTAAATCTGACTAACGGTTCTGCTTGTTATTTCTTCATCACTGCACATTAAAGGATGTTTATTTCAAAAAGGTTTCTACTTTAAAGGAAACCTGTCATTAGCGAATAGAGGGGCTGGCATATGAAAATACTAGTAGCCTGGTTCATTGTTTTCTGAGTCTCACACCCCAATAATTCAGAGATGGACAGAATGCAGCTCTAGGTATAATAGCAGCTTTGCACACACTTATTCCTACAACTGGAATGGATAAGGAATGCAATTGGCACAGAGAAGGCATTGTCTGTACTGCCTTGCCCCATCCCATAAGACACCTATTGCCTAATGCATCCTTCCTTTGTGAGACATAGTTCACACTAGATGTGAGAAATTCACTGTGGATTCTGCACCGCATCAAAGTCACAATCCATTTATGCAAACCGATTGCAGAGTGTATGTTAAGTTAACGACACCCCGAAATCGGTTTGAAAAATGCAGTGTGATTTGCAGATACAGATCGTATGGGTGTGATCACATATATGTGAATTGGATGTTTTGTACCGCATTCGATTCGCATGATGGGTTCACATATGGAGCCAGTTCATATATGTGCAGTGCAGCGGCAGTACAAATTCACTGTGAATTTGAAGAGTCCTGTGCATTTTGTGGGCACTGCGGTGCACTTTAGATGCGAATTCCAGGCTATTGCCTTCTATAAGGATGCATCTAAATTGCACATATCAGATCAGTTTTGAACACAAATTAGATCAGAAATAAGAAACAGCGTGGGGGTCGCTCTCCAATCCATGCCAGGCCCTTTCAGATCTGGTCGAGATTTTAAGGGATTTCTTTAAAAAAATGGTGCGGGGTCCCCCCAAAATCCACACCAGACCCTTATCCGAGCATGCAGCCTGACAGGCCAGGAAAGGGGAAGGATGAGCGAGCACCCCCCCCTCCTCATACCAGGTCACATGCCCTCAACATGGGTGGGGTGCTTTGGGGCAGGATGGGCATGTAACTGGGAACAAGGGCCTCTTTCCCACAACCCTGGGCAGTGGTTGTGGGAGTCTGCGAGCAGGGGTCTTCTCGGAAAGCCCCCAAATCCTGCCCCCCCCCCATGTGTATGAGTATGGGGCACTTTGTACCCTTACTCATTTTACTCATTGACCAAATAACTGTCAAAAAGAAATAAAAACACAGTTTTTGAAAATGTCTTTATTAAAAATAAAAAACAATGTCCCTCTATGTAGATCCATCATTAATCATGACAACCGCTGCCACCGCCAGAGTTGGGGAAAAAAAAAACTCAGCCCACGACAACGAAGGCTAACCATCGACTGCCTGCTCCACTGTATGAGAGTCCTTACTGTAAATAGGTAAGGGGCGGCGCCACTCGGCAATGTCACCTGGTGGTACTGCCCCCTGTGACGTCACGGACCAGAGCATGCTGGGTCGGTGATGTCACAAGGGGGGTGCTTGCTCATCCTAATTATCAGTGCAGTCCCTACAGTGCCAACTAATGCTGCCTATCAGTGCCCACCAGTGCTGCCAATGAGTGCCCATCAGTGCTGCTAATCAGTGCCCATCAGTGTCCCTCATCAGTATCACCTATCAGTGCTGCCTATCGGTGCCCATCAGTGCTGTCTAACAGTGCCCATCAGTGCCGCCTATCAGTGCCCTTCAGTGCCGCCTATCAGTGCCCTTCAGTGCCGCCTATCAGTGCCAATTTTTTTTTAAGATTTTCAGTTTTCCATTTATTTAGCAAAAAATCAGAAACCCAATACCTCCAAAAGAAAGCTCTATTTGTGTAAACAAAAATTATAAAAATGTCATATGGGTACAGTGTTGCATGGCCAACTGTCATTAAAATTGTAACAGCACTGAAAGCTGAAAATTGGCCTGTGCAGGAGGTGGGGGGGGTAAAAGTGCCCGGCAGGCAAGTGGTTAAAGGGATACCAGGGTGGGCGGAAAGGGGTTAGGGAAGAGAGATAGTAAAACTTCATGAGTTCTCAACATCACCAGAGAAGAGATATGCGCACAAGTGCAGCAGAAGGTAGGAGGCATGGCAGTGGTGCAAAGTCTACAGAACTATAAGCTCTGAAATTGCTGTAATCTTCCTTATGCTGGGCAACCATATAATACAACCATGTTTAAGGGTGGTCTACTTCTGTCATCGTTCTGGTCCTTTCTTCTCATAGACCAATCTTAGGGGGGAACAGATGTGTAGATAATTAGAAGGCAGGTCCAACCTGTCTACCGCGGTGCATTCTCATTCCAAAAGCAATGTTCACAAAATTCATATTCACACTTACATGTTTACTAAAGCCTAAGAGATGTCGTTTGATAAATACATTTTGTAGCAGGCCCTCCCTCCAGGTGGCACGGGCCCCTCTCCAGATGGCCCAGTACACTTGCTGCTGAAGCAGGACGTAAACATTTTCAAAGTGCCTGGAAATAGACTGAGGGCATTCAAATCCTGGCATCGAGTCTCTACACTGGAAGGCACCAAGCCCTTGCATTTACCTGCAGAACAGAGAAGTGGGCAATGAAAAGCCTGCTAATTAACCACGTACTAAATGAGTCAGAAAGGAGGCTGACAAGTTCCTGTGCCAGCAGATAGCGTTCCACCTTATCTCCCTTGCTGTGTCATTAACACGCTGCTGGCACATTTTTACTCCTGAAGAATAATTAAAGAAAGGGGCGATTATATGATACCTCATCTCCTACAGCGAGAGCTCCATGCTGCGGGATGAAAGCGTCTCGGAACAGTTTTTTGTTACTGTCGGAGGACCAGAGAGGGGCTGCCTCTTGTGCAAACCTAGCAGGTTCCAAAGGAACACTAATTCTAAAGTGAAATGTTCAATAGTGTAAAAAGCAGCTCATAGAGCTTTGCAAAGAATTTAAAGCAGATATGAAAGACTTAAATTAATGCAGCTCTGTATTTGTGAATACATCATTAACGTGTATCTCTAGGCAAAACCTTTTTATTTTTATATTTTTAAATAGAATGGGGAAGGGTTAGACCTTCTGTCGAGTTTTTATTGCCGCCTGTGTCTCTGTCTGGGATTTGCATCCCTAAACTGTACCTGGTCACCGAGAAAGAGACGTAGGAACATAGAAGAGTGATAGCAGAAAACAGACCAATTGGTCTACCAAGTCTGCACATTTTTATTTTTTTTTGTCTTAGTAAAGATCTATGTTTGTTCCAAGCATGTTTGAATTACTGTTGACTGCCTCACTACCTCTGCTGGGAGACCATTTCAAGCATTGACTATTCTTTTGTTAAAATAATACTTTCTATGTTTAATTGTGCACTTTCCTCCTGTTAGTTTGAGGTCATGTCCCCTTGTTCTTGATCTTGGCATCATATTGAAAATACTGCCCTCCTAAACCTTATTCATCCGCTTGATGTTTTTAAAAATTTCAACCATGTCTCCCCTCTACCTTCTTTCCTCCAGACTGTACAAATGGGGGGAGATTTACAAAAACCAATCGGCTTTTAGGTTTTAATGTTGAAGCCCAATTGAACAAGCTGAAATTAGAAACTGATTGGTTACAATGCACAGCTGCACCAGATTCTGTGTGCTCCAGTATTAGTAAACTTCCCCCATTAGGTTCCTGAGGTCTCCCCTGAAGTGCTTTAGTCCTCACACCTTTCACCATTTGTCTTACCCATCCCTGGACTTGTTCTATCTTATTTAGGGGTGGACTGACTGGTCGGTCGATTCATCCGTGGTCTGAGGGCACGGCCGCAGAAGGGGGCCCACCGATGCTGCCTGCTGGAACTCTAGGTCCAGCCTAGGAACAAAAAACGTACAGCCTTGGGCCCGTGGCGACCATTTTTTTTTCAGGCCCCGCCAGGCCCCAGTGCGCACTAGTAACGTGATAGAAAGGGGCTCAGCCAGCCCAGCCTAGGTAGTCCCTCCCTCACCTTAGCAAACAGTGTGGTGCCCATAATGGCCACAGAAGAAGAGGACACACACCAGCCAGCCACAGCAGGGACAGGGTGCCAGCCAGCCAGCCACCCATGATCGATGACCTACCCACAGCAGGGCCATGTTGCCAGCCAGCCACCCATTGTGACCTACCCACAGCAGGGCCAAGGTGCCAGCCAGCCAACCACCCACAGTGTCCCACCCACATCAAGGCCAAGGTGCCAGCCAGCAACACATGGTGGCCCACTTGCATCAGGGCCAGGTGCAAACCAGCCACCCACCCATGGTGACACATCCACAGCAGGGCCAGGGTGCCAGCCAGCCACCCACAGTGACCCACCCACATCAGGGAACAAGCCACAGGTGTTCTATGGGGTTGAGGTCAGGACTCTGTGCAGGCCAGTTAAGCTCCTCCACCCTAAACTTGCTCATCCATGTCTTTATGGACCTTGTTTTGTGCACTGGTGCGCAGTCATGTTGGAACAGGTAGGGCCATCCCCAAACTGTTCCCACAAAGTTGGGAGCATGACATTGTCCAAAATGTCCTGGTATACTGACGCCTTAAGAGTTCCCTTCACTGGAACTAAGGGGCCAAGCCCAACCTCTGAAAAACAACCCCACACCATAATCCCCCCTCCACCAAATGATTTGGACTAGGGCACAAGGCAAGGTCCATACAGACATGGATGAGCAAGTTTGGGGTGTATAAACTTGACTGGCCTGCACAGAGTCCTGACATTAACACGATAAAACACATTTGGCATGAATTAGAGGGTAGCCTGCGAGCCAGGCCTTCTCATCCACAACAGAGCCTGACCTCACAAATGCGCTTCTGAAAGAATGGTAAAACATTCCCATAGACACACTCCTAAACCTTGTGGACAGCCTTCCCAGAAGAGTTGAAGCGGTTACAGCTGCAAAGGGTGGGCCAACTCAATAGTGAACCCTACGGACTAAGACTGGGATGCCATTAAAGTTAATTTGTGTGTAAAGGCAGGCGTCCCAATACTTTTGGTAATATTGTGGTAACATACTTACATTAGCTCAAGTTGGACCAATGTACAGTTACTATGCAACAAAATCCATACCTGGAATTCAGCTTTAATGATTACTAAGCTGCATTTATTTTTGACCATTATATCTACCTAGAGTCCAGTTTTACCTTTTTTTCCAGGTTGAAGGAGAACCGTTAATTCACTTGAGAATTACAGGGGATTAAAGGGATTTAAAACCCCAAACAAACTTTCATTTTCTAATCTCTAGATATGTGACACATGTGCTAAAGTCAATTCTTCTTAGTGTATAGAATTTTTCAAGCTTGACAATAAATCAATGACAGAGCTTATACAGCCTATCCAACATAACCTCATGCACTGTATATATGCTATACTATCTGCCTTCCCTCTGATGTTCTTATTATAAACAATGTGCAATGAATATAAATGATGCATATTATACAAGTGCACAGCATACCTGGTTTATCTCAAAATGTCAGAAATTAATAGAAACCACTTTGCCCAGTATTCACCTAACTCACACTTCTACCGTGTGCCCTTTTTAGAAGGGGAGGTCAGCAGTTGCTCCCCTCTTTGCCTGGAATTCCATTTCAAGTTCTGCCTTTGCAGCCTAAGGGGTAACAGTTGGGCGCTCAGCTGTGTGTTTTTATCATCCCCCAACTGGTAGTGTAAACAAGCCCCTAGGCTAAGTTTACACCTGTGGCAAACCTTGCCACTTCACTGAAAAGTGATCTACCGCGGATCACTGCTCACTGCCTGTTTTAACTCTAGTATACTGTGGTTCCTACTGTAATAACAAACATAAATATGTAAACAAGAAGCTGCCAGCACAACAAATGACATGAGGTTGTAACAATAATAATATAATATAAAGTGCAGCGCAAATTCATGACGGATACACAGACACCAATGTATCAAAAGTGAAAACTTAAATAAATGTCAGGACGGCAGGTGGAGCCTGACAAGAAGAGAGAACTCTCACCTGATGAGAGCCCGAGGTAGCGGAGCTGGATGCCGAATGGACACAAGGTAAGTACTCTGAAAAGGACACAGGTTCTCCTGAGGTGTGGAGTCTAAGAGCTAGCTGGTTTTCACCAGGGCCCCTGATGGTGGGGATGGACTATTCTGCAGGCTTGCACCAGGTCGTGGTCCTCAGGATCACCCAGCCAGGCAGAGTGCAGTTTCCAGTCCAGAAGCAGATAAGCAGACAAGGATAACCGAGAGAGTAGTCAGATGAGCCAAAGGTCATGGCGGGCAGCAGGTAGCAAGAGTCAAGAGGAAGCCGGGTCAGATAATCTGGAACAACGGGTACAGGATGACAGGAAGAGCTGAACACAGGATGACAGGAAGAGCTGAAGAAAACACAGCAATTATCTGGAGTGACTGCTGAGTTTAAATAGGCCAATTGGCGCCAAGACAATTAACGTGCGCAATCGCTCTGGCGAATTCGCGTACGCGTACACCAACTGCGTACACCAATTGCGTACGCTAAGAGCGTCTGCGCATGTGCATTGGCGAACGTGTGTTCCTGATGGGAAGATTGCCAATGCGCCTGCGCCGGTTAGCAAGTCTCTGACAATAAATAAATGATAAATAGTGCAGTAAAGTCTAGATAAAAAATTATTAAATAAAGTGAAGATTTTCCATGGATAGTTCCAAACAGTGAGATGTGAATCTTCCAATATTGTGCAGGTAATGGAAATCAAGTGAAGAGTCCACACCATCGAAAGGGGGATATAGATGTATGCTCACCAGATACTGTGGACCCAGGTGCCTTATAGCAAATGGGTCTAACATGCTTAGTATTAATCCACGGCTCCCACAATGTATAGTGGTCCTGGGTAGAATCGATCACACTATAATGATAGATCTCTGGGAATAGATGACTCAAACATCCAGGGAATCCATTTTCCATATATAAAAGATGATGACACTAACACAGTGTGATACTGCTTAATAAATTGTTTTATTAAAAAGATAAAACTACTTACAGACGTCCATATGAAAAGGCATAGTCAATAGACACAATAGTGAATGGAGGATGACAGATTATATGGCCCTAACACGTTTCGTCTGATAAGACTTCTTCAAAGGATGGACCCTGTAAATGCTGAACTACTGTGCTACATCTGCATGCATTACAGTTGGCTGCAGGTGGCTGCAGGGCAATTGTGACGTGGCCCCATTTACTTGAATAAGTTGTGCTTGGCAGTGATACTGTCTGCCTAATATGGTGGGAGTATTATTTTTGTTGTGGTGTCGAGGCAAAGCATCACAGCCGCAGCATATGTAAAACCTCGTCCGGTTTTCTTTTGCAGTTTTAGGGTGGCAGTCGAAGGTGGTAAAAACATGGTTCAACCTCCTGCTTTTAAACCCGTAACCTTCCCACCACCACCTTTCCTGACTGCAAGTGTAAACAAGCACTTAAGGATTTATATATAAACATTTTTTATAAGAGCCACACCAAAGACGCACACATTTTTCTAAAAAATATTTAAGTTATATTCCTGTTACAGTGAAAACTGTGCAAACCTTGAGTGAAAACATTTATAAATAGATTGCTTTGGGGTGTATTTGTAATATATTTGCATACCAATTTTCCCCCTGAAAGTGCATGTACATTTGTTCTGTGCGAATGGGGCAAAAAAAAAACAGAAAATACTGCATTTGGCCACAAGATGGCGATAAGTATAATTGGAATTTCACATTATACTTAAAGCCATCTAGTGACCAAATGTGGTATTTTCCTTTTTAAATCAATGAAAAATATTTGTCCAGTACAGGAAATAGCTTAAAGTGTTTGTAAAGCCCCAAAAAAACTTGTTCTAGTGCTTTAATTTAGCTAAATGTGATTTGTTATGGTACTTTTATTTTTCTTTTTGCTGATGTTCTATTTTACATTGTTGATCCTGCCTGTGCCTCTACTCCTACAAGTAAACTGGCAGCCAATCCATGCTACCGTGATCATTTTATGTCTTGTGTCATCCCTCTGAAGATACAGGCGCACAGTGCAAGAGTACAGCATGCCATTCATTATGTTTCATATATGTTTGGAAGATTGGGAGTTCATATCATGGACTAATTTTTTAAGCTTAGCTCAAATGTTGGGTGAACAAAATGCACATAATACAATGCTCAAAAAAATTAAATGAACAATTGGAAAACACAGCAGATCTGCATGTGGAAAAACAGCATGCTGAAAATCTATACTGATATAGATTGGGTAATGTGTTTGGAATGAAAGGATGCCACATCGTTTGATGGAACTGAAAATTTAAACCTACAGAGGGCTGAATTCCAAGACACCCCAAAAATCAAAGTGAAGTAAATGATGCAGCAGGCTAGTCTATTTTGCTGAAATTTCATTGCAGAAACTCAAAATGGTACTCAGTAGTTTGTATGGCCCCCACGTGCTTGTATGCATGCCTGACTATGTTGAGGCATGCTCCTTTTGAGATGACGGATGGTGCCCTGTGGTATTTCCTCCCAGATCTGGAGCAGGGTATCACTGAGCTCCTGAACAGACTCAGGTGCAATCTGGTGGGGTCAGATGGACCAAAAATGATGTCCCAGAGGTGTTCTATTTAATTAAGGGCAAGCTAGCTTGGGGGTCATCAATAGTATCAATTCCTTCATCCTCCAGGAACTGGCTGCATACTCTCGCCACATGAGACCAGGCATTGTCATGCACCAGGAGAAACCCAGGACCCACTGCACCAGCGTAGGTTCTGACAATGGGTCCAAAGATTTCATCCCAATGCCTAATGGCAGACAGGGTGCCATTGTCTGGCCTGTAAAGATATGTGCATCCCTCCATGGATATGCCTCCCCAGACCATCACTGACCCACCGCCAAACCGGTCATGCTGAACAATGTTACAGACAGCATAACATTCTCCACGGCTTCTCCAGACCCTTTCACGTCTGTCACCTGTGCTCAGTGTGAACCTGCTCTCATCTGTGAAAAGCACAGGGCGCAAGTGGCAGGCCAGCCAATTCTGGTGTTCAATGGCAAATGCCAATGGAGTTCCACGGTGCTAGGCAGTGAGCACAGGGCCCACTAGAGGACATTGGACCCTCAGGCTACCCTTATGAAGTCTGTTTCTGATTGTTTTGTCAGAGACATTCACACTAGTGACCTGTTGAAGGTCATTTTGTAGGGCTCTGGCAGTGCTCATCTTGTTCCTCCTTGCACAAAGGATCAGATACCGGTCCTGCTGATGGGTTAAGGACCTTCTTTGGCCCTGTCCTGCTTTCTTAGAGTAACTGCCTGTCTCCTGAAATTTCCTCAATACTCTTGTGACTGTGGTGGGAGACACAGCAAGCCTTTTGGCAATGGCACGTATTGATGTGCCATCCTGGAGGGGTTGGAATGCCTATGCAACCTCTATAGGGTCCAGGTATCGCCTCATGCTACCAGTAGTGACACTGACCCTAGCCAAATGCAAAACTAGTGAAAAACAGTCAGAAAAGATTAGTAGGGAAAAAAAAATGTCAGTGGCCTTCACCTGTAAAACCATTCTTTTTTGGAGGTTGTCTCATTGTTGCCCATCTAGTGACCCTGTTGTTAATTTCATTACCACCAAAGCAATTGAAACTCATTAACAACCCCCTCTGCTACTTAACCGACCAGAGCAATATCCCAGGAGTTTAATTGACTTGATGCTATACTCTGATTAAAAAGTGTTCCTTACATTTTTTTTGAGCAGTGTACATGTGACTTTTACTGCTGTATGGCTTTAGAAAAGATCATCTTAATCATGCCTTAAAATAAAAGGGCCTCCAAGTGTAGGTATCATTCCATATGATACGTCCCACTCTCTGATTACATTCCAAGAGAGCTCAAATAAGATGGTGTTAATAATGTGTTTTAGCACTTTATACATCAAGGAGCTGCGAAGCTAGTTAGTCACAGCTGTTGACATTACGTTATGATCAAACGATCACTTTTGATAAACCTGAAGGAAACATTGATAGATACAGTGGATAAAACCATATAATGGAAAGTAAACTTAATGGTGTCATAAAGCCATTTATACAAGGAATTTAAATCATGTGACCCCAAGGTGGCTTTGTAGATTTTGACATGTATGTGATTGATTCACGGAGATGCAAATTTCTGATCTTCTTCAGAAAATGGTGAGACAACCAAGGTAATGCAGGAGAGTCTTGGATTTCAAGAGAGAAGAGACCACAACCATGACTAGGGATGACTATAAGGATTTTGGCAAAGTTTCTCTTAAGCACCAACTCATTTTTGTTCATTTTGATGATGAACATTTGTTTGAATATTTTATATATATATATTTATATGTTTATAAATACTTTTGGGTCGTGGTGAAAAAGTTTAGTTTATTTATTTCAGTGTTCTTTGTATTTGGGGGTTTTTCCTTTATTTTGTGCATTTGATTGTTATTGTTCACTTTTTTTATGTATTATTTATGCATGGCAGAGTGTCCCAGGAGCCAAATTGCCCTTGGGATGGAGAAACTTGGAGGGGGACACTACATGTTAAAATCTTCCTAGACTAAAAAGGAACAAGGTGGGAAAGGCATAATTAAGCCAAGGTTCCCAGGTCTTTAGAAATTTTGAGTGGGTGTCAATTAGAATCCTGGACATTTTTTCACGAAGCATTATTATGGTCATACCATAAAAGGGGGTGGAGGGTCTTTATCAGGTCTTGGCTATGGTGGCCAAAAATAAGCAGGTTTTTACTTGATAGCAGAAAAGACCTGGAATTGGACAGAGCAACAAAGCTAAGTTTTGGAGTAAGCCAAAAAAACCCCAACCAGAGGTGACATTTTTTAGCACAAGAACAGGGCAGTTAAAAAAAAGTTTAAATTATACCTCAGAAGCTATAGAAAGCCATTGAAACCCTTAAAAGCTACCAAAATCCAGCTTTTCTGTGCCTATTGCATTCAATACCAATGTCAACCAGAAGGCTGGGGGGAGGGGACCTACTACCTTGCCTATGGCACCATTTTGCCTTAATCCATTTACAACTCAATCCAATGAATTTTACCAAAATGGAGACATTACAAAGATATCACAAAAAATCTAGACAAGCAAATTTTTTTCATCCCTAATACCAACTACCTGGTAGCAAATGCTAAAGCTTTTGTAGCAAAAGATAATCCAGAGGCTTTGATGCTGAATCACTGAGCTAAAACTAGAAAGTCAGGCCTGGAGCAGTAGACAGAGGCATACTGTATGTGCAAGGCCTGCATAACTGCATAGAGGGCAGTCTATGTTCATTATACTCCTAAACTTTGCACTGTACAGGGTATACTCTGTCATACGTTATACTTTTGGGCCCTGCACTGCATTCATTATGTTGTACATTATACTTTTATACTTCTGTCCCCTAAACTGTATATGCTTCTTTGTATGTTTTACTCATAAATCATTCACTGTTATACCCTGTACCCCCTGACCCTTGCATTGTATGTGCTATGTTCTATATTATATTAACTATACATATAATTCCCTAGCAAAAAAAATAAAAATAAAGGATTTTAAAAGTACCAATCCAAAGCACACTATATAAAATCAAGTATTTTTATTTTTACTAATAATATGTTCAAGAAAAAATGTGTATTTTTTGCTGCCCCTTTTACATAACATTTCATGTTCAGTAGTTCACCCCAGACTTCTTAATACATAGAGTATGACTACATATAATTATTTCAAAATTCATGATTCTATTGTTGGTTCAGGTGAGTATCGGTATATCAGAAAATTTGAAAGCATTTCTCGGGTCAATGCCCGCTACTTCAGGACAAATTGGGGAATAGCTGTCTCCTGAAAAGAAATAATATGATAATCACAGTTGTACACAGCATTAAACACATCCAACCATCCAGTGTATTAACCACAATAGAGGGGCATCATCATCCAGCTGACCACAGAGCAGAACAGATCAAAAATGGCCTTTATCTGGCATTCCCATTGTAATATGGGGAGTGCAGACTCCTATGGTCTATCATAACTAGCGAGCCACCACAAAAAAAAATGTTACCACATTGGCTTGTAATACACTATATTTACCCTCCCTGAGCGGCCTGAACCCCTCCTATATCTGGAGCTTGTCCTGCCAAAAAATGTGGCAGGATGATCATTTTCACATCATGTACATAGTGTACCTATGCAATATGGTAATCTGATGACAGAGTCCTAAGTAGCTTTATAACCCAGAATCTCCTATTGATTTGCTGTCTGGAAAACAAAATTTGTAAATCTGACTCCCATCGGCGAATATTTGAAGGGGTATGGCCTTCTGAAGGTGCCGTAAGCTGTTTGTATAAGATTGACAGCAAATGCGGTATATAGTTGCCCTCCGCACAAAAGGGCTCAACAGGTGTCAGAGGCATAGCGTATAAACCTGGGTCTGGTATAATAGACTTCAGAAAATGGGACAGTTGGAAGGCGGACCAATAACTCAAAGAGGGCTGTGTGAGAGTGGATATGTCTTGAGTAGACATCCAGCCTTGAAGAGTGGCAAAATGCATACACCCGGTTCTACCCAGTTCTGCCAGCCCCCTAATCTGTTTATTGTCTAAACCAAGCGAGAAATATGGGTTATAGATCACCTGTGTTAGGGGGGATGGATAAGGAGAACGATTCAAATCTATCAACAATGCCTGGACTGCCCGGTGTTACTTGTGCAAAATCCCGGGACAAAATGAACAGAACTATTGAAGGGATTTTTGATAGGTGCCAATAAGAACCAATGATATTGTAAAATACAAAAAAGGTTATTATATGATAGGTTCAAAAACAGTTTAGGGATACAAATTCATACAAATAACAGATACATATTGTGTAAGGAGAGCAAGAACAGAGAGATCTTCCTCCATCATGAAAGCATTGACACCCAAGAGGGAACCCTACATGTTTTAACTCGCTGAGTCTTCTTCAGGGATTTCTTTAAAACAATGCAATGGATAGATTGATGTATCTGGTTGGAAACCAAATGAATGCAGACACTACCCGGACGTTTCTAGATAGCTTTACAGCCAGGAAGTAGTTCAAAGGGCAATGGTTTGATAAATCAAATAGACCACATGTGTCCAGACGAGCACAGTGTTACACTATATACATAGTTGCTGGAGAAAAGTTGTAGAGGAAAAGGCAGTAGAGGAAGCCAGAAAAGGTGTGGCAGATCTATCAAAAACCTGTTCCTTATATGTGAAGAAAGGTATGGTTGTTATAAAGATAGGCAGCCCTCTAGATCCAAAGACTGAAGGAACATCCATTGCCCCAATACAACACTACAACCAAACATGCTGAACGTCCTGAATACACTGGAAAGTCCCAACGTGCTAGGACCTCTTGGGTCCTAATGCTTTTATGATTGATGGAGATCTCTCTGTACTGGATCTCCTTACAGAACATGTTTTTTAGTATGTATATTAATTATTGTTATTTTTATGAATTTTTATCCATGAACTGGTTTTTAACGTATTACTGTATAAAATAAACTTTTTTGTATATTACTATATCATTGGTTCTTATTGGTGCCTATCAAAAATCCCTTCCATAGTTCTGTTCTTTTCATGGATAAGGTAAAAGGCCTTTCTGCGAAAATGTGTGGTAAATACTGCAATCATGGCACCAATGGTGGGATGAGACAACCCAAGGGATTGCCACCCAAGTAAGAGCGGATAAGGCAACCGGTGTGGCTTTTTGTTCAATTTGCACCCATAGGTTAGTCTGCAAGGTAGAGTTGTAGGCACGTAAGAAATAAGGCAAAAGAGCATCTCAGAAGGATTTATAAAAGCTAAGACCTAACCCATCTGGGCCAGGGGCCTTCCCTGATTTAGAAGAATCTATTGCTATGGCTAGTTCTTTGTTTGTTATCTGAGCTTCCATTGCCCCACTGGCCTGCATAGAGAGAGAGGGCATACCCAAGGAAGGTAGAAAAGTAGAAATCAAGTCTACTCAAATGGGACAGTGCTGAATTTTGGGGCTATGAAGATTGCAGAGGCTGCAGATTGCCTTGTTTTCTTTCTGTACCCATAAATAGACTTTTTATAATGACGCAGTTTCTCCTGAACTTTCATGTTCACACTTTGATTAAACTGCTGTTGCAAAGAAAGTAATTCTTCCTTCGACTGAAGGGCGAGAGTTCTTT
The DNA here is from genome assembly GCF_965119305.1 of Pelophylax lessonae. NCBI lineage: Eukaryota > Metazoa > Chordata > Amphibia > Anura > Ranidae > Pelophylax > Pelophylax lessonae. The sequence goes on from NC_138774.1 coordinate 83,005,349, forward strand.
TGTGGATAACCTCAAGCTGTCTAATCCTTGAATATAAATAAATAGTTTCAGAAAGCTGTGCTTTCCTAATCCTGGCAGTATGTTTGAGAAAAATGTCCTTGATCGTACATTTAAGCGCCTCCCACAGTACCATTGGGGCTGTCTCGGGTTGGTCATTCAGATGAAAATAATCATCTAATGCTTGTGGAACCTCAGACATGGTAATGGGGTACTTTAACAATGCTTCATTGAGTCTCCAGGATGGAGTCCTTGTAGCCCTGATAGGCATGTCTATATCCTTATGAACTGATCCATATGCAGAAATCAAAATAGTATCAATAGTAGTGGCTTGGACTCTATCCAGTTCTTTATGTGGGGAAAAAAATAATCAATTCTAGAATACTTTGAATGGACAGGGGAAAAAATAGTATTATCCCTCTCATTGGGATATTGAATGCGCCAGACATCCACAAGTTGAAGGAGATGGGGTCCGGCGGCCTTCAGCTGCTTTAAGTCTGAATATGACAAATGGGATGCACCCCTTAAGACATGTAACAATGGATCTTAAGCAAAATTAAAGTCGCCACTGAAGACCAGCATGTCGTCACTATGCCCTAAAATCAAGGGGAACAACATCTTGAGAAAAAGCAACTGATTCGTATTGGGAAGATAAACATTAAATAATGTTACCCGGGTGTCTCCGATTAGACCCTTAACAATCAAGTATCTACCTTGCTCATCCGCGATATAGGTGCCCTGAAGCCATGAAAAAGGCCTTGCAAGGAGAATATTAACTACCTTAGCTTCGAAAATAGGTGAAGGACTGTGATATACCACTAGGTAGGCACTGTTGCACAGTTTTGGGATCTTAGTATGATGGATTTTAGTGTAAAATGTGTTTCCTGAAGGAAAATGAAATGAGTATCCATCTTTGTCAGGACCCTGAGTAAAATCTGGACCTGTTTTCTGGGATATTGAGACCCTTTACGTTAAGGGAGGTAAACCTAACCAGAATATTCACTTCTACCCCTACTTTCTACCCCTAATTTCTCCCCGGGGTGAGGGGGGGGTGATGGGGAGAGATAAAAAAAAGGAAAGGAAGCAAAAAGAGGTTAGGACAGGACCAAAAAGGAAGGAATTAATTGTGTCGACCGGGACCCCACCAAGAAACGGAGTAAATAAAGAGAGATAAAAGCAAAAAAAAAAAAAAAAGATGAAGAAGAAAAAAGAAAAAAAAAAAGGAGGAATGTAAAAAAAAATCTCCCAAACTAACCCAAGCTCATAAATCATCTATAGCCAGCCGCTTCGAGGAACAGGGCTATAAGCTTCTATCCAGGTGGTACAGGGTCCCAGCTCTAAATACATTTTATCCTCATATCTCTAAGCTTTGTGTGCGCTGTAAAAAACGATCTGGGAAATATTTTTTTCTTTACGTTAAACATATCCCATAAAAAATATAAAAAAAAAAAACAAATATATTCATAAATATTGTTGTGTATTATTATTAATACATATTATGTAATATCATATATTGGTTTGTGTGAAAGTTAGAGTGTCTACAAACTATATATATATATATTTGAAAATGTATTATGTATGATGTACTGACAACCTTTCAAATCTCATTTTTTGAGGTCCTAAAATGCCAGGACAGTACATATACCCCTCCAATTACCCTTTTTTGGAAGGTAAACAGTCTTACATCTTTAGTAAAAGGCATTGCGAGTTTTTTGAAGTTGTAATTTTTTATCTCATTTTTTTGAAAAATGAAGCAGGGGCAGTCAGGAGGAAGATGGAGATATAGTGCTGTGGAGAATGTCTGTGGCCCTCAGGGGTGCCCCCTAATCATGGGGGGGGGTGACCTTGGGCCGGGGTTTATAACAAGACAAGAGGTTCCCCTGGGGGTGGGACTTTAGCGGCAATCACACTTCCAAAAAGGAGTAAAATCAATAGTTTATTTATAGCAAGATGAAATAGATCAAGGGATCAATCAGTATACAATTAAACATAATTTACAAACGTGTAATGCATGGATGTGAAATCATGTGTGAAACGTAAGTGTTACATATACTGTAGGGTATATGAGGAGAAAGATAAGGAAATCCTCCAACTCGACGCGTTTCAGGCGAGTGTGCCTTTCTTCAGGGGTATACAGATGGAGAACATGGAGAACATTGAGAACATTGATTTTCTAAACAGTGCAGTAAATAGTATAATATTAGTTACTGGATTATATAACATCATGTAACATTGATCACGTAGGATCAAGAGGATATGATAATCAAAAAGAAATACAAAAAATAATGCATACCAAATGATTATGAGGTTGGGACAAGGGAGTCGCAACAGATAAAATCAGGAAGACTGGTAGTAGATCTGCTGTGAAAGATGGTGTGTATGGACGGAGATTGGCTGCCAAGCGATACCTCCCCCCTGAGGAGTTTCAGCGAGGATGCCAATGCATGTAGGCCGCTGTGGCGTCCCTGGTGGAATGTGTTTAGAGAGGGAAAATAAGTATGCATACAAGATACTGACACAGTCTGCGTGAGACGTTATATTTGGAGTAGAACATGGGATATAAAGAAATGGTAACTTGTACCTTTTAACGTATGCCAGATCAGTGCCGGTGGGCTGTTGGAGAGTAGGCTCCAGAGGTTTTGTATAAGATTCCAACAGGGGTCTGAAACACATGTGCATGTGTGAGCATAAAGCTGTAATATTCCAGTGTAAGAAAAGTTTATCTGGGTCAGGGAGTACCTTTTGTTTTTATAATGAAGTCAACAGGTCACAGTATGTTCGTCCAGAAAGGGCATAGGGAGATCAATGGTCCTCCCTGGGGAAAATGTAGGGGTGAGCAGGCACAAATGCCTCTTCTGAGATAAAAAGAGGCATGGCGGTGTGTAAAAAAAATATATAATACAGTGTAGGTATAATGCCAGTGTGTCTGAAGGAAGGAAAGGTATCTGTGTAGAGCTGCAGAGAGGTATCCAGGTCTTTGGCCCAGGTGCTGGATCTGGGTTTAAAAGAAGGTATGGCGAATATGTAACAGTGTGAGTAGTACCATGTGGGCACAGTGCGAAAAGTATCTAACAATGGGGGGTACCTGAGTAGGGATGCCGGGAGGTATCGAGGTCTTTGGCCCAGGTGCTGAATTTGGGGTAAAAGAAAAGTATGGCAGATATGTCAGAATGTGTATGGTGCCATGTAGGCTCAGTCCTAGTGTGTCTAGGTGTAAAGGGTACCTGGGTGGCGGTGCCGAGAGGTGTCCAAATCCTTGTATAGCAAATAACAGCAGCGGGTAAACTGTCCGCGCCTGCCGCTGTTTAAGTAGAGTGTCCAGGGACGCTGGCACCTGCACAGTGCGAGGGGAGTACCCCGCCTCTGGAACGCACGCCCCAACCCCGGATGCGGAAGCACAACGTGCGTCCCAGGGGTGCCGATGCACAGGATAACTCCCCCACGCCAGGCAGGGCCAGTCGGGGTGACCGAGTGCCGTCAGTGGGAGGGGCCAAGTGGAGGGGCAGTACCTAGGTACGCCCCCTTTGTGCGCCGGGTGAAAGCCCACAAGGGGGGGTTTGGGTGCTGGAAAAATCTAGCCATAACACATGGAGGAAGCCCTTCCTGGAGGCCCAGGAGCAAGTGTGAGGACAGTGTAGGTACAGCAGCACTACTGGGGACTTATAAGGGGGGGGAGACTGCTATATGTAGCAGTTCTCTCTCAAGACTGCGTTGTGCCAAGTCTTCATCCCTTCCCTGGGAGATCTCCTGAGAGTCAGTTGGGTGGGCTGGTGAGAGACAGTCAGGAGGACTGTGGAGGAATGTTAGCCTGGAGGGCTAGTGAAAGGGGCAGCTGTAGCCAGGTGGGTTGGCAATGCCTGAAGAGGTGGTGCTGGGACCAGTAGCAACAGGAGGAGTAATGCAAACTGATCACTGTAATTTATACACAAAAAGGGGCGTTCCTGCCTGCAAAGGGCCATTGATAAATATCTGACTGTGCCTGTCAGATCCACAGGGATTCAGCAGGTGTCTGCAAGCAAGTGTGTGCTGGAGGAAGAAGTTGGATCTGGATATAGACTGTATGTAGAGACTATATAAAGGAAGAGTGTTACTGAAGTTTTGCTAACGTCAATAGGGCATCCCATAATTTCCCATCCCTATCCAAGTTATTAACCCTCAATAAACCACAAAAACATAGCTGCCATCTGTTCTCTGTCTCTGGAGTGTCTGTGAAAATTTGGTGTGCCTGGCTGTGCAGGGTGGGAGATCCCAGTTCATCTACGGCTCCTTAGAGGGTGAACTACACTAGCAATAGGAATTTCTTTTTTGGTGAGATACTCCCTAAGACCATGCACACATAGGCATTTACAGGAATATTAGAAGAGGAATGTTTAGAGGCTGAAAAAAAAAATCACTTGCACGTTCAGGAGAAGAGAGTTTGGGCAGAAAAAATTCTTGGCATGCACAAACGCGTCTAAACTCACATAAACATGCCTAGATGCTTGAATAAATTAATATTCTGGCCAATGGATTGAATGAATGCCAAAAACTCTTGGCGTGCCTAAACGTGTTTGCAAATCGTGGTTTTATGCATGTTTTTTTAAGCTCTGTTTCTCCTGTCAGGACAAAAGGCGTTCAGAGGAGCTGGGAAAACTGCCAGTGTACATACTGTAAGGCCTTAACGTTAAATACCTCTACAGGGATGCAGACACTGCAACACTCCCAATTAGAACACTGAAAGTGCACTAGGTGGTTATAATTAACCAGACTCAACACCCCCCCCCCCCACCCCCATTCAGGAATCTTGCAAGCACATGGTGAAACAAACAGCTTTTTCTTCAAAACATAGAGGGATAATAATCTGCTACAAAGTTTTTTTTGTTTAAATCCCTGCAATGTACGTATAACAACCAGAGGAGATTATTTCTTGTTAACAAAAAGTGGAGTTACACTTTAATGTTCAAATGAGATTGGGGAGCAGTTTCAGGTATGGCATCCCCATGGCAATGGGTCATGTTAAAATAATTTAGTATCTGCAGTGGTGAGAGGAAAGACGGCGGCGATGTCATGAAGCTGGGGCCAGTGTTGCCAACCATTAGTATTTTTACTGGCAGCCAGCAAAAAACAGGCACTTTTCTCCTGCCAGTAAATGCCAATGACTGGAAAAGTTGCCAGTAAAAAATGTGGCTGAGACGCTCAGAACCGCGGATCCAAGTGCCTGCTACAGTGTGTTCAGGCAGCACTGGTGGGAGGCGGGTCTGGCAGAGGCAGTGCCTGAACATTTTGTGTGATGTCATGGTGCAAGGGAGCCGCGCAGAGCATGCAGAGCCTTGTGTGGGTCTGCAGGATGGGAGCAAAGTAAGCCAGGAGTGGGACTTCTGAAGGGGCCACCTGGTTTGGAAAGAGATTGTAACTGTGACTCAGGAGGGGATGTGTCAGTGTCACTGTGAGAGTCCATTTCATGTGTGTGTGCCTGCCATTCTAATTTTTTTGCCTCCGGAGTCATGTCCCTGAGCTACTTACTTACTATATTGAAAATAAAATAAGAAATATGTTTTTTTGCCCTAATATCTACCTTAAAATCACATTGCTAATTGCTTATTGAAATTGTTTGTAGCCTAAATACTGAAATTTGCACTTAAAACTGTAATTTTGTAACTTTTGGAAATGCCAGTAAAAACTTGGCTGTGCCAGTAAATTTTGGGTGTTGTGTCAGTAAATTTCAATCTGGTAGATTGGCAACACTGCTGGGGGCCTGTTGTGTAGATAAAAGTTAAAAGATAGTTGGCTTGTTTGGCCTTTAAAGATCTTGATCCCAATGCCATTTTTAAATCCTTTTTGTACTGTTTATGTTTATTTCTTTAAATTTATGGTTAACAAGGATATTATTTGGCTTTATAATTGGTCGCTGTGGGTGCTAAATTCAACCTTATTGTGGTATTAGTTCTTTGAGGGATATGGATCACCAACAGACCTGGACTGGCCATAAGGCAGACCAGGCATTTGCTCAGTGGCCCAGGCCTGTCTGGCCTATGGCCTATGGCCTATTGATGACTGGGCCACACAGAGGGAGGTAAGCGGTGACAGCAGTCTGGACAGGGCTAACACAGACCGCAGCCACTGCTCGCCTTCCGCTATGCGGCCATGCATGTGTCTCCTCCAGTGGAACTACTAGTGAGGTTACTGGCTGCAGGGCTGAGTGTCTCCCTCACACACAGTTCAGCCTCAGAGCCAGTGCTGACAGTTTTGCTCCCTTCCTCTCTTCACATGGATGGGAGAAGATAGAGATCTCATCTAATCCTCCTTCTCTTCTCAATCCTTTCCTTCTGTGTCTTCCCTGCCCACAACCCCAGGGGATGTGTAAGTGGGAAGTTTGAAGCCAGAAGAGGAAAGCCTATGCCTGAGCCTCCATCTTGGGGTGAGTAAGCTGACCCTCTCTCCTGCCTCCCAGTGTATAAAATAATTTAAGTGGTGTTCTGTAGACTCTGATGCAAGGGCTGATTTTGATGAGTAGAGACCCTCTTACATCAGATTTACCCTTTACACCAGAGTCCACAGCATTCCCTCTTACATCACAACCCCCAGACGCTAAGGGGGGGCTGTGAGGACTCTGCTGTAAGGGGGGACTCTGAGAATTGTGATGTAAGGGGGGCTCTGTGGATTGTGATGAAAGAGGAGCTCTGCGGACCTTCATGCAAGGGAGTAGGGGGCGGGAGGAGCTGGAGATCTGTACAGTGAACAGAGAGTAAAAGGGGGCACTGTAATTAAATAGAAAAATGATGGCAAGTGACACTATGATAGAGGGCTATGATTGCTAGGGGCACTGTAATGTAAAGGGATACTGTAATATAAAGGGGACTGCGCAGTGAAGGGACACTGTAATCATTAGAGTGCCCCGTTACAGTGCAGTCCCCTTTATATCACAGTGTCCCTTTACATTACAGTGTGGAGGACCGACTCTGGGAATATCCCATCACCAAATGCCCCCGTGAACGCTAGGTTTGCAAAGACAATTTGGTTCACAGAATGTGGATTTTTATCCTATGTTGATATTAAAGAATACAGTATATTTGAATGAAATTATTTATGCCTGAAGTTCAGCCTTATAGGACGTGTACAGCCAAAGCTCGTTTGGCTGTACATCTCCTATGGATCACAGGAAAAGGAGTGCAGTCCGTACTGCACTCCTGTGACCCGTTTTCAGTAGAGAGCGGTCTGAAGTCCACTCTCTGCTGACGTCACAGAAGTCGGTCCAAGCACCACGTCATCACGACAATGGAAGTCAGGATCCGCCAGGTGCCTGGAACTGAAACCCGGCTCAGGTCTCTGAGAGCCTGAGCCGGCTGCTCCCCACCCCTCCACAGCTCAGCGCTCCAGTGAGCAGAACCGAGAGCTGCTGATTGACAGTCACCATCTCTCTGCTTGGGGAGCTGTCAGAACCGAGTGAGTGGTGATATTCGATCGATCGGTTCTCAGTGCAGGGGCACCAGGGGACAGATGCAGCATTGGACTGATGCTACATTCACCTAGGTAAGTATAAATGGGCAATAACCCTAAACCTCATACTTCTCTTTTAAGTACTGTTATTTATTTTTTATATAGAATGCTGACAGTTTTCTGATGATATCAATGGGTTCTTTTTGCAGGTCTTTTTCTAAACAGTAAATACAGCATTAAATAGAGTGAGAGGACATTGACACACTACTTTTCAGGGTGGTACAGAATACCCTGCATATTATTATTTCCTATTGCTAAGTGATTACAGCTGCTTCTCATTTAAATAGAAATACCCTGCATTTCATTAAACTGGAGTTCTTCTTTATCATTACCAAGAAATGCCAATTGTAAAATACTCCCAGCCAGTTTTATTTTCACATTATGCAGGACTTCGCAATGAAGCACGCTCTAAGAAATGGCTATGTTTTCTGTAATTCTCATTTGAACTTACCTCGGGGGGGAAATTAATCAGACACATAGCAGTCATTTGCCTCAATGCAGAGTTAAATGGCAGCTCATTAGACCATGTCTGACAAAAAGACGAGGGGAGGTAGAATGGGAGAAAGAAAGGTGCAGTTCTGAGCAGAGTGCAGATAATACATTAACCTATTCATCACCAGCAGCTCTAAAACGGGATTCTGCCCCTTTTACACGCACACACACAAGATGTCAGTACAAACCAACACTTTTTATGACAATGTTATCATTTACATATAGAGGTAGCATGGATCCTGCGGCAACAAGCAAGCTGTATGCTTACAGACTTCACTAGGGGCCTGCTGTGTGCATAAATCTATACATCTTAAATGTACCAAGGAGGGTGGTTTGTAATGTAATGTACACTCCAACATACACCAGCTAAGTCGCTGCGTGCCGAAAAAAAATGTGATTTTCTAAATTGGTTTTGAGTCCATCTAACTGCTGTTAACATTTTAAAATGTGCAAAACATTTAAGAATAAATCTGCATTGCCCATTGCTATCATTAAAAAGCTGTAAAAATGCAAAAAAAAAAAAAAAAAAAACCTGATTTGTAAAATGAAGCAGTGAACTGCTCATGGAGGGTTTTGTGCTGCTAGTGCATTGGTCTTTGAGCACATGCATTGAAATTCATTAACTTCTATATACTGCTGCTTGGCGTACAGTTTCCAATGATAATTACCTATATGTACACTGACATTTCATAGGACTGCATCATGTAGGGTTTATTGAATGTTGTCCACTTATGGTGCACACATGTACATTAACAATACACAAAATATGTTGGTTATTGCTGTGCATGATGCAATGAGAGAAATCATTTTAGGGCCATCATTTAGACCTTATGCACACAGAGCTTAAGAAACACAGGTTTAGGGAAAAAAATGTTAGCCATTAAAAGCATCTCTATATAAGCCCATGGGGTTGATCTACTATAACTGGAGAGTGCAAAATCTGGTGCAGTTCTGCATAGAAACCAAACAGCTTAATTATTTTTTTGTCAAAGCTTAATGTGTTATTAAAGCTTGTTTTTTAAGTTTAAATTTAAATAACAAACATTGTATACTTACCTGCTCTGTGCGATGGTTTTGAACAGAGCAGCCCCAAAGCCGCTTTCGGGGAGCACCAGTGCGTGCTTGCTCCTGAGTGCCCCGCCCCTGTTCCTGTGACTTAGCTTTTGATTGACAGTAGCGGGAGCCAATGAGGAGGTAGACAGAGGTGGGAGATGCTGTTCTAGGGCACGTCACTGGATCGGATCAGGCTCAGGTAAGAAAAAGAAGGGGAGGGGCTGCAGCACAAAAGGTTTTTCACCTTAAAGCAAAAAAAAAATAAATAAAAAAAAATATTAATATAGCATATACAATTGCGACATAAGTCATATTGTATTTGAATCAGATAAAACAGAAATAAACAGGCGCATCAGCGGTACATTCTAGATAAGTCCATAATATTCTAATTAGGTGGTGTAAAAAAGTCCAACAGCTAGGGCTGCCATCTGGTGAACATAAGCCGAGGTTCCAAAGAGCTAGAGATAAACAAAAGAAGAGGCGCCTCTAAGGGCAGACTTTTTGTAGTTTTAATGAGGTATAGTAAAAACTCACATCAGTTAGAAGTTACAAGCAAGAGGATAGAAACCGATCCTGGATCCTCCGATAGAAGTGTGATCGTCATCTCAGACGCTCTCCTCTCTTCACCGTAGGGCCGGCAGTACAGTGGATGGAACTCGAAGCGTGGCTCAGAGAGCAAGCAATCGGAAATGAGGCTTAGGAAGCATGAAGCTCCAGCGTCGTGACTGGGTGACGTCACAGAACCGTGACGCGTTTCTGAGCATGCTTGCTGCTGATGGATAAGCAGCCGTGCTCCTTCTTCATGGCATAATAAAAGACTAATGGAAAAACCAAGTTTATACCAGAGAAAGGGGGGAGGTCCAAAAAACAGGAGTCATAATAAATATGATACAATCTCCTCTATATTATGTATGAATATATAAACACAATAGTTATAAATCAGCAGTGACGCTAATCAAACACAATGTATGGCAAGAACTGAAATTTAGATTATAAAAAATATATACAGGAATGATAGATCCATAGTATATACTAAAAGCCATAAACAGAGAATAAATAGGAGTAAGAATTAAAAAATAATAATGATAAAGAAAAATGCAAGGATAAGCACCTTCATCAAAACTGGAAGATGCATTATATAGAAAATGCAGTGTATAATATATATGTGTTCTGACCCCTGATATTCTATTTGAATGTTGTTAACAATTACATTTCCTTTTGAATCTGCAGCTCTAAAATTTTTTTGTAAAGTGCAATGTAATATGGCTACATGGAGGTGTTATGTGCACAGCATCAACCCCTATGGGGGTTATTTACTAAAACTGAAGAGTCCAAAATTTCATCAAGCTGTGCATGGAAACCAATCAGTTTCCAGGTTTTATGGTCAAAGTTTAATTGAACAAGCTGAAATTAGAAGCTTATTGGCCACCATACACAGCTGCACCAGATTCTGAGTGCATCAGTTTTAATAAATCTATCCCTATGTGTCCATGCACATACAGACATTTACAGTACATGCATATTAGAAGAGGAGCGTTTACAGGCAGAAAAAAATACCCACCAAAGGCCCATTCAGTTTAATAAATTAAACTACATTAAACAAATATGTTTAATTTATGTTATGTTTATTTTTAAAATGAAAATGTACTGTGTATTTTATGTACTTTGTTTTGAATCATCGATCAATTGTTTACAAGTGCATGTAATTGATATTAGAGGGGCAGGACCTACCTTTGTGGGAGGTCCTGTCCATGCTGCTGGGTAGTATAAATAGATCTAACTGGTCATTTGCAATCATGGCTCTGAGGAAGAGGGTTCCCCCTTGAAATGCGTTAGCTCAATGGACACCTTCAAGTTTGCCTGTTATTACTAAGCTTCACGGTCCTGTGGTCTCTGGGCAGCTGAAGGAACTCTCTTTTTTGCTTGTACATAGCGTACTCTTGTGAGTAGAATGCACGATGTGGTTTTAACGATTTGTCAATAAATATTTTATGGTATTGAACTAGGTTGGTGCGCCCTTCTCTTGTTTTTTGTTTTTTATTAACAAACAGCACAGCATTTATACACAAAAATCTTCCCCCTAGACAGGTATGGCACACATTACAAGCCCCAGGAAAAAATTACATTACATAAACCAATAAACATTCAAACATAAGAAAACAATGGATTCCTTCCTGGTATCTAACAGTCTGGACTCTGGAGGTGATTAACCAAAGTGAGAGCTTTTCACCTAAACCTAATTACAGCAAACAATATTTGATGCCAGGAAATCTGTAACAAAAACAAAACAAAAATTAACTCCACATAGGCTGGTATCCACCCCCTGCATATAATACATCACTCCAGGATAATAGTTCCATTATGCACAGTATGCCAAAGGGTCCTAGAAACAGTCCCTCCAGCCCTAATTGCATGGAAAGGGTAGCTGGTATAAATTATGGCCAGCCAAGTACCCAGGGAAGTGATTTAACCATCTTGAGTAAAAGGTTCTTTGTAGCCCCAAGAGGGGTGTCTCCTTAGTCAAAGTCATAGTCATAGTCAGTGGGAGGAAGGCTGGCCCCCAGGCCCCTCCAGGAGCCCAAGTCATGGTGGATTTTGTGACAACGCAGAATGCACCTTAAGGCATCTAAACGCACATACATGTAAATAAGCGATAGACGCATCTAGCATTTGAGCATTAATGAATATTCTGGCCAATAGAACACATTAATACTCAAACGCTAGACGCGTCTAAACACGTGTGGGATAAACAGCTAATTTGCCCCAATTCAGAATTTGAATAGGTTTGACACATATGTGGATATTTTGAAATTCACACGGAGATTGAATATCAAAAAATATATGTTATTTAAAGCCCTCTGTTAGTAGACCAGTAGTGAATACTTATTCACACACTGCATTGCGAAATAAATCTTTATTTAATCCGCCACAAGCCAATGAAGGTGATAGTAATGATTTAAAAAAAACTGGTAGTACAAGACCTCAATAAATTACAATTAAAAATAACTTGGGATCAAAAAGAAATAAGAGAAGATATCAAATTACTTGAACAGAGGAAAAATATAGTTATTAGACCCACGGACAAAGGTGGATCACTTGTTATAATCTCAAAAGAAGCATATACAAACACGGTGTCTAAACATTTACAGGATTCCCAAACGTATGTGAAATTAATGAGTAGTCCAACAAATATATATAAAAAAGAGCTTGATAGACTGATACAGAAAGGTAAAGAAAAAGATTTTCTTAAATGAGAAAGAGGCCAAATACCTTTTACCCAATATGTGCCGAATTCCGGTGATCTATCTTTTACCTAAGATACATAAGGACAAACAAAATCCACCTAGAAGGCCTATTGAAAATGATATAAACTCGGTCTGATCTAGATTAGGGGAATATATAGATTGATTTTTTACAACCAGCAGTACAAAAAACTAGATCGTATCTAAAAGACAACCAAACATCTTATCCAATTATTAAATGACATCAAAATAGATTCTGACACTATTTATCTAGCAACAGCAGACGTAGGTAGTCTATACACCATTATTAATCATCAGGAAGCTCTGTCAGGATGGGCCCTAAAAGAGATGAGTGATCTAAAATGTCCACAAAGGAAATTCTTGCAGAAAGGTTTGAAATACAGTTTAGAATATAACTATTTCTTGTATAACAACGAGTATTACAAATAAATACAGGGCATCGCGATGGGAGCTAAGTATGCTACCAGTGTGGCTAATTTAAATATGGCACAATGGGAGGAAGGAGTCATATATGATAACAGACCAAGTCAGTTGCTTTTATATAAAAGATTTATTGATAATATTATCATTATATGGGCAGGGGACAAGGTTAGTTTAGTTAATTTTGGTCAAAGCCTTACTATAAATGAGAAGAATATTGTCTTATCCTGGGAAATAAGTGACAAACAAAACCAACTTTCTGGATCTGGAAATATGGCATGAACAAGGAAGATTAAAAACTAAAACACATTTTAAACCAGTTGATAGAAATAGTTACCTTCCTATGAGCAGATGTGATTATAAACTATGGCTTGTTATTATACCAAAAGGACAACTTATGAGACTCAGAAGAAATTGAACTGAGAAGAAAGATTATGAACAACAAGCCAAAATACTAGAAACAAGATTTATAGAGAAGGGTTACAAGAGTTTGTTTCTAAGACAGAAAATTGATGACGTGGGGAATCTAGAAAGAGAAACTCTATTAAATGGAGAAAGGAAGAGAGGCAAAAACCGTCATCAAGAACGTCCTCCTATTTTTGACTACAATGTCCAGTATAAAAAACTTGAAAGTATCATTAAACAACATTGGAAGGTCCTCTTGGCGGATAGATCTTTAGCACAACTATTATCTCAGATCCCGAGGTTTACTTATAGGAGGGCTTCCATACTTATAGAGATCGTATAGCAAAAAAATGTAATAGATCAACCCCCTAAGAAAACATTCAGTTTCTTTGAGGGAAAAGGCTTTTTTCCATGCAAGAAGGGTTTTGCATGTAGACACACTAATTTTAATAAATTAACGAAAGAATAATTCACATCAACTTCCAAAGGAAAACACTATAATATCAGGAAGTTTATATCATGTAGGACAGAGGGAGCAGTCTATGTATTTGAATGTCCTTGTCACTTCCAATATATAGGGAGAACTAAAAGACCACTGTGGAAACATTTGAGAGAACACATTAAGAACATACAAAAAGGTTATCCAAAACACAGTATCTCCAAACATTTTGCTGAATGTCATCAAAAAGATCCGTCTTCCATGCAGTTTTTGGGTATAGAAAAATATAAACCACACTGGAGAGGAAGCAATAAGATCAATACTCTGAGCCAAGCTGAGTCTTGGTGGATTTTTGAAATGCAGACCCTCACACCATTGGGCCTCAATATTGAGTTTGAGCTGAATTGTTTTATTTCTGATTATTAAATATTTTTTTCCATTTTTTTATTTTCATTTTTATCCATATAAAATATTTTAAAATCTTTAATAATATTTTTTTTATATTTTTTTATAAATTATATCTTTATTTCTCCTTTGGGGTTAATATTATTCTTAATTCAATATTACATGCTGTTGAGTTTAATTATATTATGATTATGTATAGAGATGTCCCGAACTATTCGCCGGCGAACAGTTCCCGGCGAACATCGCTTGTTTGCGTCCGCCGCTGCGGGCGAACATATGCGATGTTCAGTCCGCCCCCTATACTTCATCATTAAGGCAAACTTTGACCCTGTGCCTCACAGTCAGCAGACACATTCCAGCCAATCAGCATACCCTCCATCCCACACCCTCCCACCTCCTATAAAAAAGCAAGGGCAGCATCCATCTTAGATCATTCTGAAGCAGTGTGTTAGTAAGAGCAGGGAGAGTGCTGCTGCTGCTGCTGCTGTTAATAGGGACAGTTGTTAGATAGTGTTCTCGGTCCACTCCTGCTGTAAGGACAGCATCCTGACAGCACCCCAAAAAGCCCTTTTTAGGGCTGGTATTTCAGTAAATTTTATATATATATATATATATATATATATATATATATATATTGTGCAGTTGCCTGCCCGCCGTGTGTGAGAGGCCACAGACCCACCACAGACTGTACTGTGCGCACACCACAGTCATATTGGGTGGAACAGTACCTTGCAGTTTAAAAAATATTTTTTTTCCCTCTGTCATAATTGCAGTTGCCTGCCGGCTGCCAGTGAGTGTCAGGTCCACAGAGTGTACTATGCCCACTGCAGTGCCCACCACTGATTAATACGGTGGCACAGCACCTTGCAAATTAAAAAAATATATACTTTTTTATAATTGCAGTTGCCTGGCCTGCCAGTGAGTGTCAGGTCCACAGAGTGTACTGTGCCCACTGCAGTGCCCACCACTCATATATATTACGGTGGCACAGCACCTTGCAAATTAAAAAAATATATATTTTTTATAATTGCAGTTGCCTGGCCTGCCAGTGAGTGTCAGGTCCACAGAGTGTACTGTGCCCACTGCAGTGCCCACCACTCATATATACGGTGGCACAGCACCTTGCAAATTAAAAAAATATATATTTTTTATAATTGCAGTTGCCTGGCCTGCCAGTGAGTGTCAGGTCCACAGAGTGTACTGTGCCCACTGCAGTGCCCACCACTCATATATACGGTGGCACAGCACCTTGCAAATTAAAACAATATATATTTTTTATAGTTGCCTGCCAGTGAGTGTCAGGTCCACAGACTGTACTGTACTCACTGCAAATGGACTGTTTGCGGTAGTTTGCGGTGCGTTAAACGGGGAGTTTGGTCTGTCAGAGTTTGGTCTGTCATTGTGAAGCGGGCGTAACCCTTACACTACCTGATTGATACAACATCATACCTGATCGTATACACACACTGGATGTTTTAAAGCACGTTATTCCAAACAATTTAGGAATGTTAGGTGATTTATGCCCTTTATGGATTAAAACCCGACTCTGCGTCAACTACGTAATTTTCCATGGGAGTTTTGCCATGGATCCCCCTCCGGCATGCCACAGTCAAGGTGTTAGTCCCCTTGAAACAACTTTTCCATCACTATTGTGGCCAGAAAGAGTCCCTGTGGGTTTTAAAATTTGCCTGCCTATTGAAATCTATGGCGGTTCGCCCGTTCGCGGACATTTGCAAGGTTCGCGTTCGCTGTTCGTGAACGGAAAATTTTAGGTTCGCGACATCTCTAATTATGTATCATTAGTGGTTATTTTTATTTTATTATGATTATGAATCTATAGTTTTTATTATACATGTCCAATATGGGATGAAGATTTTTCTATTTTGAGATTTACTTTTTTACTAAGATTCTAGTTATGCTGCTTTTCATCTTTGGTTTGTATAATGATTTCGTACCTTATTGTTTCTGTTCCATGTTTATCCAGCTTATTAATGGTTAACTAGCAGTACTTGTTGATGCGGTTCCTATGGTAACCGCTCTGCTATTTAGTTCCAGGCCAGCGTCACCTAGCCTCCAACCCTTGATAAAGTCACGTGTTTTGTGACGCAATGCGTCGGAGGGAGCCGGGTGACGTCATTTCTGGTTTTCGGCGAGACCGGAAGTCTACATTATTCTATGCTGTTATGATTCGGGGCCCTCGCGGTCCCATCTCATTAACACTTGCAATCATATATTGACCTGTAAGTTACGATTTTGTTAATAAATTCTGCTTTTACATACTATACCATGGAGATACTTATTTATTTTTCATGAGCTGATCCTTCCTTTACTTCTGTGGAAGAATCCTTACTACTGGATTGCTTTGAATGCGCTTAATATCCTTTATTGAGGTGAGCAGCCACTGCACTCATTGGTTGGATTAGTGCTGGTTCACTTTGGGATTCTGCATGGAAGTCACTTTTATTATTGCATAATCATCACTTTGTTTGTGGAATTTTATATACATGTTTGGTTTCTCAAACTTTCATTGACTTTGTATTTTACAAAAATATTTTTTCCGCCCTTATTATATTTTATTTACCTTTATTGCACTACCCCCTTGTGGGTTCATATTAATAACTTGTGTTTCATTCAAGCATGTTGTGCACAATAGTATCTATGCACATTTTATATATTTGAGCACTTGTATTTAATGAATGCTCCCTATATACATATGTTGCTTTTTGCTTTAGCGTTGATTTGGTCTCTTTTTATCAGAATAAATTAATATTCTGGCCAATAGAACACATTATCATTACTCAAATGCTAGATGCATCTAAACACAAGTGGAATACACAGCTTCTAGCACATTTTTAAGTAGCATTTTCCTGTCGGCAGTTCTAGTATTCAGAGCTTCTACAGATGTTCCGTGAGCATGAGGCCCTATGGTTAACTCAAAGTTGATGACCTTTTAAAGCCTCATTTATAGACAGTACAGTATCACGGCCACCAGCAATCACGACTGCCGGCCCCATGGATTGGCTTCCCCACTGGTGTGGGCAGACACGCGCCCCCAGGATTGCTCCCGCGAACCGCCGTACAGGTACTATGATTCATGGCAACCTGCCGCTGTATAACTTTGGCGGCTGGTCGTCAAGTGGTTAAAGGATAAGAACATTTTCCAACAAAAATTTGTTACCCTTTTGTCCCCACTCACCTGAGCTGAAATACAATGTTGTACCTACCCCTGTTTTCTGAGTGTAGCCACACAGATCTGATAATCTCTGCTGCTGAAACTTGGTATTCCATAATGGAGAATCCACCAGAGGTGGGGAACCATCATTGGACTTTGTAATAGCTGTGGCAATTAAGAAAAACTGGGCGATAATACTGTTGCTGTACTTTGGCACAGTGTGAGTGACTTTGACACCAATCCTGGCAAGTGATGAAACTTGGAGAGGTGAATGCAAATATGTACTTCTTGGAGTTGGGTGTTAGATTAGAGTTAGGATCAGGGATTAGGTTAAAATGTAGGATTTGAGAGAATAAAATTAAAGAAGACCTTGCAGTTCAGAGCAAGTTCTGCTCATAATGTTCAGGCCCCTTCCCCTGTAAAATTTACAATAAGGTATCTGTATTTAAAAAGAGTTCAATTTCATACTTTCCTTAACCCCCCCTCCATTCTTAATTGTTGGATGGGGTCACCATTCTTTTGGGAAGATCTTGGGAAATGCAGAATAGGTCATATCTCATTAAAAGACCCTCCAGTTTATTGCAAAAGAGTATTTTCAAGAGATTCTGCAGCTCCTCATTATTCCCCAGGATCTACCTGGAGAGACTTTAAAGTTATGCTTGGCTCATCACAATACTACATTTTGCACATATCTTCAGCAGCTGTTTTTTACAGGTGAAAAGGACCTAGACATTATTAAAGGACCATACATTTTGATTTTTAGAATTAAACTTGAATTCTTCTTAAAAGAAAAAAAAAATTGACAGGGGTTTTCAACTCCCAAAAAAGTGATCTTGTGTTTAGATATATTTTAAAGTGGAACTGCACTTCATCTGAGCACCACAAGTCAAAAATGCTATTTAATTGATTTTTAATATTCAAAGCAAACTAATATATCCTTCCATGTCTCTATGCTTTATTTTGTTGAGAAATCAATTTGAAAAACACCCCCTAGCATTTCTCTCCGTGGCCATCTTGAGTAAGGGCAGATGATTCATGTAGCATTTACTTTCTGGAATCTGCCTGCCATTAGCTTCGGCATGCAAGCAGGAGAGGATGTGCTTCTTGCCCTCTTCTGACCTTCCTCCCCTACTGAAGACTCCTGGGGTGTATGACATCATTTGTCTAGGCACTGAAACTAGGAAGCAACTATAGAGATGTAAAAAAAGAAGAAAATATGATATACTTTCCTATCCATTTTTTTAATGCTAGAGGCTTAAGGATTAAAAATAGTCAGTGCTGATTGAGAGAATGAAGTTCTGCTTTAAGTGTTAGGGTAAAGTGTTATATGTCCAGGTGAGGGCAAGAGTTAGGTGTTACAGCAGAGATTAGGGTGGTGGCATGAATTACATTCAGCTTCCCTATTCTAGAACAGCATAGCTCCCAACTGTCCCTGATTTCGAAACAAGGTCCCTCTGTCCCTCTTTCCTCCTCATTTGTCCCTCATTTTAGTCTGATCTATACACAGTAAAACCTTGGATTGTGAGCCTAATTAGTTTCAAAAACATGCTTGTAATCCAAAGCACTCGTCTATCAAAGAGAATTCCCCCATAACAAATAATGAAATTCAGATGATTTGTTCCACAACTATTTATTCATAAATTCTTCAGTCTATAGTACATATAAAAAAATTTTAGTAATATGATAGATTGTGTAACCATAAAATGTCCATCCACAAATGGCAGCCTCCACAAGGGGATTAGAAGCAAAATTCAGCAGGAGCTACTGAGTATAAAAGAGAAGAGAGACGCCTCTAGGTGTAGCAATATAGTTAAAATTACTGAAGGTTCAACATTTAGCAACTCACATGGTTGATTTTTAAAACATCTAAGTATGCAGGAATCTGGGGTAAAGCTGTCTACATAGACTATCCTCAGCACCGCCAGCTCTCACTGCCGTCAGTCTGCAATCATGACTAGAAAGAGTACCCTGTAGTAGAGCGATCTGAAAGGGAGGCTTGAAGCACTTGTGGAGGGCAGCGTGGAAGGGATGGTCTATGTACTGAGGATGGTCTATGTGGACAGCTTTACCCCAGATGCCTGCATACTTAGATGTGCCACCATTTGCGGACCACCTGCCGCAGTTTTACGTCTGTAATTTACGCCGGTGCCATAACCCCGATATTTTCTTATTTGGTCTGCAGTCCCCTTTCACATAAAAGTGGTTCCAGTGGCAGATTTGTGGCTAGATCACTTTTATGGGGTCCTTTTCCCCTCTTACCGAAGACGTTGGTAGGGTGGAAAATGATCCAGTCCTCCGAGGTGCTGTACAGGAAGTTGAGTAAGGACAAGATGGCTCCCAGTCGACTCTATGGCCTTGAAGGACCGGAGCGACATTTTTTCTTTTTTTTTTGCTTTTAAGTGTAGATGTGAGATCTGAAGTTTTGTTGACCCCAGATCTCACATTAAAGAGGACCTGTCCTGCTTATTTCTTTTAGAGGGGATGTTTACATTCCTGGTAATAGGAATAAAAGTGATCACATTTTTTTTTTAAAGAAACAGTGTAAAAATAAAAAATAAAAAAGCACTCCGCCCCTCCAAGCCCGCGCGCAGAAGCGAACGCATATGCAAGTCCACATATGTAAATAGTGTTCGAACAACACATGTGAGGTATCACCATGATTGTTCGAGTGAGAGCAATAGTTCTAGCTCTAGATCTCCTCTGTAACTCTAAACTGGTAACCTGTAGAAATTTTTAAATCATCGCCTATGGAGATTTTTAAGTACCAATGTTTGTCGCTATTTAATGAGCGTGCGCAATTTTGAAGCATGACATGTTGGGTATTTATTTACTCGACATAACATTATCTTTCACATTAGAAAAAAAAAATGGCTAACTTTACTATTTTTATTTTTTTTCATTCAAAAAAGTGTATTTTTTCCAAAAAAATTGCACTTGTAAGATCACCGTGCAAATACGGTGTGACATAAAGTATTGCAACTATCTCCATTTTATGCTCTAGGGCAGGGCTTCCCAAACTTTTTTGGGCTGAGATCCACTTATGAATACAGATTTTTTTCGGAACCCACTTGCTTGTAATTGAATTTTGTAAAGCGTTACAGAATTAAGGTATAATGTGCCCTTTTTCAATGCAGAGAGACCAGCGTGCCCCCTTTCAATGCAGAGAGACCAGCGTGCCCCCCTTCAATGCAGAGATGCCAGCGTGCCCCCTTTCAATGCAGAGATGCCAGCGTGCCCCCTTTCAATGCAGAGATGCCAGCATGCCCCCTTTCAATGCAGAGATGCCAGCATGCCCCCTTTCAATGCAGAGATGCCAGCATGCCCCCCTTTTAATGCAGAGATGCCAGAATGCCCCCCTTTCAATGCAGAGATGCCAGCATGCCCCCTTTCAATGCAGAGATGCCAGCATGCCCCCTTTCAATGCAGAGATGCCAGCATGCCCCCCTTTCAATGCAGAGATGCCAGCATGCCCCCTTTCAGTGCAGAGATGCCAGCATGCCCCCTTTCAGTGCAGAGATGCCAGCATGCCCCATTTCAATGCAGAGATGCCAGCATGCCCCCTTTCAATGCAGAGATGCCAGCATGCCCCCCTTTCAATGCAGAGATGTCAGCATGCCCCCCTTTCAATGCAGAGATGCCAGCATCATCATCCTCAAAATCAACCCCAAAGACCATCAGCTCATCTTGTATACTCTTCACAGACACAGGCATGATGCCACACTACTGACCTAGGTGAGATGTTAGTTCTTGTGTCCACAACAAAGCCTCTGGATAAGGCCACTTGCTGACCTTAGAAGTCCTCCAACCCCAGGCCGATATAGAGCAGGCGATATCCTGCACTCAGGGAGTGAAACTTCCCGCGCTCTGTGGGATGTCGCGCTATGCACCTGTGTCCCGACAGTCAGACATGTACTCAGTGCCAGCAAGGCCACAGGGAGGGGCGTCACCACCACCAATAGTATCTATGCACGGACAGTGCTGCCCTAACAAACCGTGAGGCCTGCACAGCAGCAATGCACACACACTGTCTCAGGGTCAGCACAGCACAGACACGGAAGACCCAGCACTATCACAGCACTATTCCGGCAGAGCTGCGCCAGCCGCGGCTTCCACCGGGCCCAGCAAGATGACATCTATGCACCCTCCTTGCTAGGTGACTGCCGGAGACCCACTCAGATGCAGCTCGCGACCCACCAGTGGGTCGCGACCCACAGTTTGGGAAGTCCTGCTCTAGGACCTTTGATAAAAAAAAAAATATATACATATATATATATATATATATATATATATATATATATATATATATATATATAATGTTTGGGGGTTCTAAATCATTTTCTAGCAAAAAATACTGATTTTAACTTGTAAACAACAAGTGTCAGAAATAAGCCTGATCCTTAAGTGGTTAATCATCATTAGTGTTGAGCGAATACGGACTGTATTATTCATGTTCGTACCGAATAATTGGATTTTTGTTACCCGAAAATCCGTGTTCGGTCATTTTATTCCCTGTTTTGTATGTAATGGCGCGCTTTTAATGGCGGGCTTTCAACAGCCAATCAACAAGCGTTTAACTGGTGTGCCTTAAGCCATCCCAGCCATGCCTACTAATGTATTAGTAGCTGTGATTGGCCATTTGAAGCATGTGACCATGTCTTTATAAGTTCGAGAGATCCAGCGCGCTGCGTCATTCTGCTGTAGTTTAGGGAGAGAGCACACATCATACGTGCTGGCTGCTGATTAGGGACAGACAGTGAAAAATTGTGTCCGAAAAGAATGCAGGGACAGGTCGGAGTATAGGCAGGGACAGTTATTTGAGCATTTTAGGCACGTCAGTTCCGCACCTTGAGACGCATATCCGGTCGCTGAGGCGCACGGCGTCCGGAAATACCGCTACACGAGGGGTTCGCGGTCCCTACTTGCTCACAGATGCTGTATCTTGTTTTTAAATGTGAGTACTTGATTTTATTTGTTGAATAAATGGATATACCTTACGATACTTCACTATATTAGCGTTTTCTATCCATATAATCCCGGATATCACTCTTATTACTCTGGAGCGCTGCCTATCACCCCTATTATACATCGCTTACCCTAACACCTTACCATTTGAGGGAGGAAGTGCAACTGGTCCCAGGAGGAGAGGAGAGACTCACCGCGGTTTACCGGGGAATAACCCAAATATCCAACGCTGGTTACCCCTGTAGGGGTGCCGCTCTCTGGTGAGTGCGGGCTACATAGGAAGGGGAGCACGGAATTCCCTCACCCAGCACCCACATCCTGATCCAACACCGGGAAGCACCCCCTCCATCCATGCAATTTCCTTTGGCACTTTTTATCACTATATTGCACGTTTTTGGACTATTATATTGAACATATTTTTTGTGGACTTTCTTTCACACATATTACGGACTATCTAATTTCTTATTTATATTTATATTTATTTATTCACCAGACATTTACTTATTTATATTTGGGATCTTTTTTAAGCATTTTTTAGAGCTTTGACACTCCTTTATGTTTCACCTGGCACATTATATAATTTTTAATTAATTCATTCATTTTGATGTTTTTTATATATCTTATTTCACTTGGATATCCATTATTGCACTGAATTTGGAGACTTCTTTACTTTTAGATATTGCTATTTACTTCGGATATAATTACAGCACTTGGCACCTTGTATCACCCATTACCTGTTTTAGTTGGATATCCACACTTATTAATTTTAAACCAACACTGCCACCTAGTGTTTACACCAATTATTACAAGAGTCACTTTATTTTTAGTTTTGAAACACTGCTCACAGTTTTATCTATTTATACTTTTTTACTGAATTCCATTAAGTATGTATTAGTGATATTAATTGATGAATGGTTGGTTAATTTATGGATATCTATAACACCCACTGTGGCTTAATATTAGTACCATTGGGTATATTTTAAGGACCATCACTTATAGTATTGATATTATATATTGATCACCTATATGTACCTAGATTTGTGACACACACTTTTGCACATTTTTTCGTTATTTGGCAGCGCCAATTACCCTATCATATTTTCCATACCCTGATATAGTTTTACTATATTTTTGGGGTAGGCTGCAGCCAATCATACAAGGAGATCAATTTGCGCGGAATTTTTTCTTTATTATAGTAAACAACAAGTGTCAGAAATAAGCCTGATCCTTAAGTGGTTAATCATCATTAGTGTTGAGCGAATACGGACTGTATTATTCATGTTCGTACCGAATAATTGGATTTTTGTTACCCGAAAATCCGTGTTCGGTCATTTTATTCCCTGTTTTGTATGTAATGGCGCGCTTTTAATGGCGGGCTTTCAACAGCCAATCAACAAGCGTTTAACTGGTGTGCCTTAAGCCATCCCAGCCATGCCTACTAATGTATTAGTAGCTGTGATTGGCCATTTGAAGCATGTGACCATGTCTTTATAAGTTCGAGAGATCCAGCGCGCTGCGTCATTCTGCTGTAGTTTAGGGAGAGAGCACACATCATACGTGCTGGCTGCTGATTAGGGACAGACAGTGAAAAATTGTGTCCAAAAAGAATGCAGGGACAGGTCGGAGTATAGGCAGGGACAGTTATTTGAGCATTTTAGGGACAGGCTGCAGAGATTAGGCAGGGTCAGTCTACATCGATTTTGCTGTGTGGAGGGTGGTGCGGTGAACGATCTTTTTGAACATTTTAGGGACAGGTTGGAGAGTGGAGAGATTAGGCAGGGACAGTCTACATCGAATTTGCTGTGTGGGGGGTGGTGCAGTGAACAATCTTTTTGCCCTCACTTGAGCCCACTGAGGAGGAGGAGGGAGAAAAAAATCTATTTTTATCAGTCAGTTGTGTGCAGCGTTCATCAGCTATATTTTACTACAAGTTAAGGGGGAATTTTTATTTTTTTTCCCCCCTTCATAGCCTGCTTGTTGCTGACTCTGAGCTGACCGTGACATAAGACACTGCTGTGTTGTTCACATGTGCTATTGAGTGATTTTCAATTGTATACACTTTTTTCTATTCCACTATTCAATATACACCCTTTGGGTTAAAAAAAATTAAATTGTGGCATAGTCTGTACTAATCTATTTAAAAATTACAAACTTAAAGGGGAATTTTCTTTTTTTTTTCCCTTCATAGCCTGCTGCAGAACTGACCGTGACATAAAACATAAGACACTGCTGTGTTCACATGTGCTATTGAAAAATCACCAATTTTATATCATATTTTTTATTCCGCTATTCAATCTACACCCTTTGGGGTAAAAAGAATTAAATTGCGGCATAGTCTGTTTCGGTACGTGTGAGATACACCTTCCAAATTTTTGGGGCGCATCTTCCACCGCCGAAGATTGCAGGGTGCTTTAGTTTGCCTCCTGTTCCGAACTCCTCCTACTCCTCATCCTGCCTTTAGGGTATCCGAACTCCTCCTACTCCTCATCCTGCCTTTGGGGTACAAAGAATAGTAATCGGGGCCTAGTCTGGGTCTGTATGTGTGAGATAGATACACCTTTTGATATCGTATTTTCTATTCCGCTATTCAATCTACACCCTTTGGGGTAAAAAGAATTAAATTGTGGCATAGTCTGTATCGGTACGTGTGAGATACACCTTTCCAATTTTTTGGGCGCATCTTACACCGCCGAGGATTGCAGGGTGCTTCAGTTTGCCTCCTGTTCCGAACTCCTCCTACTCCTCATCCTGCCTTTAGGGTACAAAAAATTGTAATCGGGGCCTAGTCTGGGTTTGTACGTGTGAGATACACCTTTTTATATCATATTTTCTATTCCGCTATTCAATCTACACCCTTTGGGGTAAAAATAATTAAATTGCGGCATAGTCTGTTTCGGTAAGTGTGAGATACACCTTCCAAATTTTTGGGGCGCATCTTCCACCGCCGAGGATTGCAGGGTGCTTCAGTTTGCCTCCTGCCTGTTCCGAACTCCTCCTACTCCTCATCCTGCTTTTAGGGTACAAAAAATAGTAATTGGGGCCTAGTCTGGGTTTGTACGTGTGTGATACACCTTTTTATATCATATTTTCTATTCCGCTATTCAATCTACACCCTTTGGGGTAAAAATAATTAAATTGCGGCATAGTCTGTATCGGTACGTGTGAGATACACCTTTCCAATTATTGGGGCGCATCTTCCACCGCCGAGGATTGCAGGGTGCTTCAGTTTGCCTCCTGTTCCGAACTCCTCCTACTCCTCATCCTGCCTTTAGGGTACAAAAAATTGTAATCGGGGCCTAGTCTGTGTTTGTACATGTGAGATACACATTATATTTTATAAAATTTTATAAAATTTTTCCTATTCCGCTATTCAATATACACCCTTTTGGAGTGTAAAAAATTAAATTACGGCATAGTCTGTATCGGTACGTGTGAGATACACCTTTTAAATTTGTTTAGCGCATCTCCTTCCACCGCCGAGGATTGCAGGGCGCTTCAGTTTGCCTCCTGTTCCGAACTCCTCCTACTCCGCTTCCTCATCCTCTACCGCCTCCTCATCTGGTCAGCGTAACACCTTCACCACCAACTTCAGCACAGCCAG
Source organism: Pelophylax lessonae (assembly GCF_965119305.1). Lineage (NCBI taxonomy): Eukaryota > Metazoa > Chordata > Amphibia > Anura > Ranidae > Pelophylax > Pelophylax lessonae. Next base: position 83,031,034 of record NC_138774.1, read on the forward strand.
GGGTAAACGACAGCAGGCAGTTTTAAAACTTGCCTGTTTGGGGGAAAAACCACACACCGTGCAGGAGTTGTGGAGGAGCATGGAACAGCAGACAAATGAGTGGTTGCTGCCAGCGAGCCTCAAGCCCGGCCTGGTGGTGTGCTATAACGGGCGAAATCTCATAGCAGCTCTGGGCCTAGCCGGTTTGACGCACATCCCTTGCCTGGCGCATGTGCTAAATTTGGTGGTGCAGAGGTTCCTTAAAAATTACCCCGATATGTCAGAGCTGCTGCAGAAAGTGTGGGCCATCTGTGCGCACTTTCGGCTTTCTCACCCTGCTGCTGCTCGCCTGTCAGCGCTGCAGCGTACATTCGGCCTTCCCGCTCACCGCCTCATATGTGACGTGCCCACAAGTTGGAACTCCACCTTGCACATGCTGGAAAGACTGTGCGAGCAGCAGCACAGGCCATAGTGGAGTTTCAGCTGCAGCACGCACTCGTGAGTCGCTCTGCGGAACAGCACCACTTCACCACCAATAACTGGGCCTCCATGCGAGACCTGTGTGCCTTGTTGCGCTGTTTTGAGTACTCCACCAACATGGCCAGTGCCGATGACGCTGTTGTCAGCTTAACTATCCCACTTCTATGCCTCCTTCAAAAAACGATTCGGGCGATGATGGAAGAGGATGTGGCACAGGATGAGGAGGAGGAGGATGAAGAGGTAACATTTCCAAGGCTTTCAGGGCAGTCATTTGCAAGTGGCTCCGAGGGTGGGTTCCTCCACACACAAACGCCAGGGACACAATTGTCCAGCAGGGGCACAGTTCTGGAGGATGAGGAGGAGGAGATGGAGGAGGAGATGGAACCATGTTCACAGCAGGGTGGCACCCAGGCCAGCTCATGGCCATCACTGGTGCGTGGCTGGGGGGATACAGAGGACACAGACGATACACCTCCCACAGAGGACAGCCTTTCGTTGCCTCTGGCAGCCTGGCACACATGAGCGATTACATGCTGCAGTGTCTCCATAACAACCGCCGAGTTGCCCACATTCTAACTTGTGCTGATTACTGGGTGGCCACCCTGCTGGATCCCCATTACAAGGACAACGTACCGTCCTTAATTCACTCACTGGAGCGTGATCGCCAAATGCGCGAGTACAAGCGCACGCCAAGGCAGAGGAGGAGGAGGAAGAGGTCGCCAACGCAACCAGGGCACCGCCAGCTCCTTTAGAAGGCAGGGTTAGCATGGCCGAAATGTGGAAAAGCTTTGTCAGCACGCCACAACAAACAGCAGCACCAGCAGCTCATATGGAACGTCTTAGCAGGAGGCAGCATTTCACCAACATGGTGGAGCAGTATGTGTGCACACGCCTACATGTAGTGAATGACGGGTCTGCCCCCTTCAACTTCTGGGTCTCCAAATTGGGCACATGGCCTGAGCTTGCCCTTTACGCCTTGGAGGTGCTGGCGTGCCCTGCAGCCAGTGTATTATCTGAACGTGTATTTAGCATAGCTGGGGGCGTTATCACAGACAAGCGCAGCCGCCTGTCCAGAGAAAATGTGGACAAGCTCACGTTCATTAAAATGAACTAGGCATGGATCCCACAGGACTTTTCCGTACCTTGTGCAGAATAGAGATGGATACCGACCTTACCCAGCCATTGTTATATTTTTGATCTTTCTCACTCTTTTAGGGTGTACCCTCATTTAAAATGACTGAAAAAAAGCAGTGTTGGCTACCTCGTCCTCCTCCACCGCCGCTTCCACCTACACCGCCACATCCACCACCACCTCAACCTCCCTCCTACTCCATATGGGCCTCGTCCTTCACAGATGAAGAAAATTGTTTTATTTTTCTGTTTTTTTTTGTTGTTTTAAGTTATTTCCCTATCCACATTTGTTTGTAGAGCACTTGCCATGCTCTTAACTACATTTTGCTGCCATTTGCAGCACTCTAGCCCTTTCCATTGGTGTTTTAGAGCCATTTTAGTGCCTGAAAGTTCGGGTCCCCATTGACTTCAATGGGGTTCGGTGTCCGGGTAAAGTTCGGAAAAAATCCGGGACATGGACCCGGACTTTTTTTTCAAGTTCGACCGAACCCGCCGAACACGGACATCCAGGTGTCCGCTCAACTCTAATCATCAACCATGTGAGTTGCTGCATGTTGTACCTTCAGTAAATGTAACCATTTTGCTACACTTAGAGGCACCTCTCTTTTCTTTTATACTCAGTTGTGATACGACGCTAAGTCAAAATTTATAAGAAAAATGTGCTTGTCTTGCAAAACACTCAGACCAAGTTACTCTCAATCCAAGGTTTTACTGTAGTTGCATATAAATTGCACTTTTTATTTTTCAAAAAGTGTTTGCCAGTGGTAAACCTTTTATCCAATTTCTAAATTGCTGAATTTGTAAATTCCAAAAGCCAGTATAAAGGAATAGTAGTGGTAAAAAAAAAAAAAAAAAAAAAACCCACTTGTGGGTTTAACTAATCATTTTTTGTATAATTCTCTTTTAAGAGGGCGTGGAAGAGGGTGTGTCCTATGCCTACATACTTTTGCTATTAGGTGTCCCTCATTCCCATCTGAAAAAGTTGGGAGGTATGGACTAGTACTGTCCACTTCACATCTTACATATTGGTAAAACCACCAATTAATACCTTAAAAAAAAAAAGCTGCTTCAGCTACAAATTATAGAAAAAAAAAGAAAGAAAGTAAACTGAACATAATACTGTGCAATACTGTGCAATTTTAAAGGACTTTTTGTAATGTATAAAAATGCATGCCAACTTACATTGTTGTGTTTCAACACAAGTCGTGAGCATTATGATGCACGTTGACAAGCATTCTAATGTGTTTTGATGCATTTCAATTGATTTCAATTGAATAAAACCGCATGAGCAAAATATGTACAAAAAATGTAAAGGAATGAATTCAATCTAACATTCTAAAGCCGTAAGCACCATCCTATGTCTCTAACCAAATAGTTGGGAATGTTACTATTTTCACATTAAAGAATGGCAAATCAAGTTGATGATGACGAATGTGGCTCAATCAATTGAATGCTGATATTGAATGTTTGAAAATGACACAAATCTAACCAAAACCTAAGGGTAAAATGAAAAGTGATTCAGTGGTGTTGTGCATCTATATATTATATAAATGTAGAATTCATAAATATTATAGTTATTTTATAAAAGAACTGCCAGGTCCGAAATAAATAGCTTTTCAACTTTTTTTTCAGCAGGTGAAAGGCTGAAGCAAGTATAGAGACCTTGCCTTAACCAGTTCTGGACCGGAAGGATTTGCCCCTTTAATGACCAGACCATTTTTTTGCGATTCAGCACTGCGTTATTTTAACTGAAATTTCGTGACCGTGCAACACTGCACCGAAATAACATTTTTGTCCTTTTTTCTCCCATAAACAGAGCTTTATTTTGGTGGTATTTGATCACCTGTGCGATTTTTATTTTTTGCGCTATAAACAAAAAAAGAGTGACAATTCTAAAAAGAAACAATATTTGTTACATTCTGCTACAGTATATAACATTCCCCCAAAAAATTAAAAAATCAAATTTTTTCATCCTTTTAGGCCAATTTGTTTTCTGCTACATATTTTTGGTAAAAAAAAAAAATCACAATAAGCGTATTTTTATTGGTTTGTGCAAAAGTAATCTTGTCTACAAACTAGGGAAAAGATTTATGTCATTTTCATTAATTTATTTATTTTACTAGTAATGGCGGTGATTTGCGATTTTTAGCGGAACTGCGACATTGCGGTGGACAGATCGGACCCCTAACTGACATTTTTTACACTTTTTGGGGGACCAGTGGCATTACTACAGTAATCGGTGCTAAAAATATGCACTGTTACTGTAATAATGACATTGGCAGGGAAGGAGTTAGCACAGTGGCTATCAAAGGGTTAAATGTGAGCCTATGGGAGTGTTTACTAACTGTGGGGGGAGGGGCTTGTGAAATGACCACAGAGATCTGTGATCCTATATATCATTCCCTTCTCCCATCCCCAATATAAAATAAACAAAACAAACCAAAGATGCTGGAATGGTCATTGTCTCAACTCTTACACTTGGGTACTCAGCTTAATGGGCTGAAGGTGTCACCGGTAATAATGGCAGACCCATCTCAACCCAATGCCTGGAAAACCTGCTACATTATTTTTTCACTTTAACCACTTCAGCCCCGGTAAGGTTTTTGCCTCTTTAATAACCAGATCATTTTTTTGCGATTCGGCACTGCAATGCTTTAACTAACAATTGTGCGGCCGTGCGATGCTGTACCCTGTCCTTTTTTCCCCCCACAAATAGAGCTTTCTTTTGGTGGTATTTGATCACCTCTGCAATTTTTAGATTTTGCGCTATAAACAAAAAAGAACAACAGTTTTGAAAAAAAAAAAAACAATATTTTTTACTTTCTGCTATAAAACAATCCCAATAAAAAAAATTATAAAAATCTATTTTTTTTTTATCAGTTTAGGCCAATTTGTATTCTGCTACACATTTTTGGTTAAAAAATAACAAAAAAAGCATGTATTAATTGGTTTGCACAAAGTTAGAGTGTTTACTAGGGATGATCGAACTTTTCAAAAGTTCGGTTCGGCCAGAACATCCGAACTTCCCGAAAGTTCGGCCGGATTTCAGAACCCCATTGAAATCAATGGAACCCGAACTTCGGTAATCAAAAAACACCATTTTGAAGCCCTAAACCCAATAAATGCCCCTAAAAAGTGCCTAGGGTTATGGGTCAAACCTGTGAAGTTTCAGCTCTGTAGCATGTCCAGAACCATAAAAAAAAGATTGTTTGTATTATGTCACTTATAGAACAGGGATATGGCTCCGCTATTTTCACACCTTGCCGGTTTAGTATCAAGCATTTTTTTGGGCATTTTTTGGGGGTTATTGGAGGCAGGCAAAACATCTGGACTTCTGTATAGGGGTATATATATACACACACACTTATATGTATTTTACACTTACACACATATAGGTGTGATAGGAGCGGAGCCATATTGGTGTTAATTATTTAATTAGCGCAAGTATAGTGTTCTGCTCCTTTCACACCTATATATGTGCAGGTGTATATATATACAGACATGTGTGTGTATATATATACCCCTATGCACATGTTCAGATGTCATGCCTGACTCCAAACATGCCCTCAAAAAATCCCTATGACCGCCTGCAGCCAAAAAGCAAGCTGACCGGTGAGAAGCCATATCAGTACTCTGAAAGTGACATAAGAGAAACGATCTTTTCTCTATAGCGGTCACCCTGATATGGAAGGGTTTTGTCACCCTGCCATAGCAGTCAGAGTCAGTTAACCCTACACTACACTACGGTCCCCTTACACTTAACACTTTCCCTACAGAAACTGAATAATTAAAGCTAACTAAAGTGGAAAATAGTACCCTAACTACACTAGATATCCCTTTCCTCACACTAAAAATTGCTAAACGACACTTTGAAGCAGAAGTAACAGAACTGCTTCCACTCTCTTCCATGTCCCTGTATAACAATGCTAGGAAATTGGCGGGGGCTATCTTATATACTGGGGGGCGTATTCACTAATGATTGGACTATGGATTCCCCTAGTCACTCCAATCACATTCCTAGCATTCTCCTGCCCCCTTAATTGGCTTTTACTGATGGTTCTGGTCCAATCACGGGCTTTTAAAGCCCATTTCCTGAACCATTGCATTTTGGTCGGTTCTGGTTGCCGAATTCCGAACTTTTTCAGCAAAAAGTTCTAAATTCGGCCGAACCTCGAACAGCCAATGTTAGGGTCGAACCGATATTCGACCCGAATCGTTCGATCATCCCTAGTGTTTACAAACTATGGGATAGATTTTTGGACTTTTTTTTGTTGTTGTTTGGTTTATTAGTAATGGTGGCGATCAGCGATTTTTTGTGGGACTGAGACATTGCGGTGGACAAATCTGACACTAAGTGACACTTTTTGGGGACCAGTGACAAAAATACAGTGATCAGTGCTAAATAATATGCACTGTAACTGTATAAATGACACTGGTAGGGAAGGGGTTAATACTGGGGGCAATCAAGGGGTTAAGTGTGCTCCTAAATTGTGCTTACTAACTGTGGGGGGGGGGGGCTCCGTGAAAGGCACACAGAGATCGATGTTTTAGCTTAGCTGAGACACACAATCTCACTGAGCCTGTCTGACAGGAGAGCCGCCTGCCTTGTTTACATAGGCAAGCGGCTCTCCTGTCAGTTTCCGTGAAGATCGCGGGAGGCTGGTGGTGATCTCGCCTGCTCCTCCCGCAGTCTGGCTCCCCCTGTGACTAATAACAGCAGGAGCACAGCTCCGGCAGTGCGCGCGCACCGCCAAGACCACATGCACATAATCACGTTATTTTGCGCAGCCAAGCCGCCCTGCTGAAGTAAATCTGTGTGGGGCGGCCTGCAAATGGTTAAGCATCAATAAAATCACTGCTCCTTTAAAAACGATCATTTTAAAAACTTTTTTTTTGCATTGATGCATGTCCCCCCAGGGCAGTAATAGGGTCCCCATACACTTTTTATGGCAATAATTTGCTTATAAAGCCTTTAAAATGAGAACTTTTGATTTTTCATGTTCGTATTTCAGAGACTGTAATAGTGTTTGAATGTTCGCTAGAACTTTTCCCCTTTTTGAGATGTTCTGATGCGAACCGAACAGGGGGGTGTTCAGCCCATCACTACAAGCCAGTCTAGAGGCTTTCAATCACTAAGACAACTAACAGATCAAGGCAACATTTTGCCTACTATTTAGATTAATTCACTGTGTCAAAAATAATTGTTATTGTTGGTACAAACCCTAATAGTAAACTTCTTTTAATTTTATTTTGAATGCACCATTACATTAAAAATGCTGCTGGGAATATTGATTGAGACCTTGAGTTCTTGAGGGCGACATCCTCAAATGATACTGACCTGGAATCCACTGTTGGAACCTTCAGCAGTGTTTCAATAAAGGGCAAATAGATCTCCCTTTGTTGAGAATTTACCCTTTGGTAAGAAGCTGTACATAGGGAAGCAGAACCTGAACACTGGAAGCACTTTATTTGCGTTTTCACTCGCTAAGAGCACTTTGATTCACATGGTGGATTTTTTAATCAATCTTTGAACTGTTTGATATGTTATAATAAACACAAGAACTGTTTATTTTATTTTAGTTATTTCCCTTTATTGGATTATTATTAACTGGTGTGTTTACAGTGCTAGCAATATATATAAATGAAGTGTTTTATCTTTTTGATTTTTTTATTGAGATTATTATTATTTGGCATATTTATACTGTTGCAGTCAATTTTTGGATGAATTAATTTTTTTTATATTTATTTCACGTTTAAAGAGATATGTGAACGTGATTTTTTAAAAAGATTTATATTTATGTTTGGTATTCACTTTCGGTAACACTTTAGGGTGCTGCAATCTCGTGTTTCTTGTTTTACACCAAGAGCGACTCTTTATTTCTTTGTTTTATGTACATTTTTGTGGTTGGGTATGCAGTAGATACACTTTAAATTACATTTGCTATTTTAGTTTATTTTTATTTTTTTTGGACTGGAAACTCTTTAAATGTGGTTAAAAAAAAAAAAAAAAAAATCGTAAGAATTGTGGTGTGCCTGATGAGTATTAAAGTACACATTTAAGAGGATATGGAGAAGGTTATGCTGACCTCTACTTCTGAAATTATTAGTTGCCAGTGCTTTCTGACTAACTGTATAGAGAATTCAGACTTTTTGTTGATGTTAATTTGCTTCATGCTTGTCCTGAATCTGTAAAACATATCCACATGTAGTAAAACATAATATTTTGCAGCCTGGCAGTCTATATTTGGTAGCCTTCATTTTCCAACAAATTCCAAAGATTCAAAATTTTTATTTAGATCAGTTGAAATGAATGACCGACCGATTCAAATTCTGTGCGAAGAATGGCTGGTTGTTAACCACTTCCCGACCACCCACCGCCTTTTTACTGCGGCAGGGTGGCTCTACTGCGCAAACCGACTTAGGTCTACGTCGGTCGTGCGCGGGAAGCTAGGGGGCGAGAGCACGCTGCGGGCAGTGCGCTCCTTCCCCCACTCGGCAGCGGGGAAGCCAATGCACGGGTCAGATGGCTCCGATTGCCGCCTGACACCCGCGATCCTTCCCCGCTGACAGAGAAGACGGTTGGCTGTTGTAAACATAGCCGACCGTTCTTCTCCCTGGAATGACCATAGAGCCCCTGTGATCCTTCTATATAGGATCACATGTCTCTATGGTCATTTCAGAAGCCACGCCCCCCACAGTTAGAATCACTCCCCTAGGGTCACATTTAGCCCCTTAATCACCTATACTGTTATCCCCTTCCCTGCCAGTGTCATTATTACAATAACAGTGCATATTTTTAGCGCTGATTACTGTAGTAATGTCACTGGTACCCCCAAAAGTGTAAAAAATGTCAGTCAGGGGTCCGATCTGTCCGCCGCAATGTCGCAGATCGCCGACATTACTAGTAAAAAAAAAACAATAAAAATTACATAAATCGTTCCCGTAGTTAGTAAACGCGATAACTTTTGCGCAAACCAATTAAAATATGCTTATTGCAATTTTTTTTTACCAAAAATATGTAGCAGAAAACAAATTGGCCTAAAATGTTAAAATATTTTGATTTTTTGATTTTTTTGAGAATGTGATATAGCAGAAAGTGAAATTTTTTTTTTGTTCATAGTACAAAAAATAAAAATCGCACAGGTGATCAAATACCACCAACAGAAAGCTCTATTTGTGGGAAAAAAGGGACGTCCATTTTATTTAGGTACAGCATCACACGCGCAATTGTCCATTAAAATAACGCAGTGCTGAATCACAAAATAGGGCCTGGTCATTAAGGGGCAAAATCTTGCAAATCCTTCTGGTCTTAAAGTGGTTAAGGAATGGGCCGGGAAGCTTGCCATCCCGTCCTTAACCTCCCTGGCAGTAATCCTGAGTGTGGCTTGGGGTTAATTTTCAATACCAAAAGGGGTAACCCCGAGCCACACACGGAATTACCCTGTAGTGAAACTTACCTTGTCCCTACAATCCCCTGATGTCCTCCGCCCGATGACGGTGTTCTATCAGAATACCGCTACTTATCAGATTCCGCAACTGGAAGTGACGCTCGGATGAGAAAACTTACTGCGCATGCGCCATGTGTTCAAACATGGGCACTATGTGTACCAATAGCTTTCCTAATGTGACAGAACATGAAGCAGCAGCAGACATGTTCTTACACCGAAGCAACTCTTGAATTTCAGACTAATTTTAGCAGTAAACTCACCTTATATACTGAAATAGACTATTTCACCATGACTGTGTGAAATAGTCTATTTCACTGTATAATCAGTTTGTCTCTGAGCAGTGCGGGGTGTACCAAGATGGATGTCGCCACCTTCTACCTGCAGGTTTCTCTTTATATTTACTAGTTTACAATAATAAAAGAAATGTAATACTGTTATTCAGTCTATAAGGTGAGTTTACTGGTAAAATAAATCTAAAATTCAAGACTTGCGTGGGTGTAAGAAGATGTCCGCAGCTGCTGCGTGTTCTGTCACATTAGGTAACCTATTAAAATAAATAGCGGCCATGTTGGAACACATGGCGCATGCGCAGTAAGTTTTTATTTCCAAACGTAACTTCCGGTTGCAGAATCTGATAGGTAGCGGTATTCTGACAGAACATCGGCATCCGTCTTCTGGGTTTCCTTCCCTGCGAGCGCCGCGACACAGAGGGACGGAACTAGCAGGAAATTAAAAAAAGTACACAAAACATGACATGATACATTGTAATCTGTTAGGATTACATTACTGTATCAAACCATTTCACCTCAGCTGGCAATAGAAAAGTCAGATAAAAAAACTGTGTCTGGTATGGAAGTTTAAGAGAAACCCCATGCCAAAATGTTTTTAAAAAAAAGGTGTTATGTAACGGTATCAGCCAAATGATCAGACCAGTGGTGATGTGCAATTTCTACTTTACTTAACAATGTGGAACGTAGATTACACAGGAGATCATGTGAACAGGGGTTTGCAGTACAAAACAGCAATATGAGGAAAGGAGAAATATTCATAAAACATGTGAAAACAATTCTATTGCAGTTCTAGTAATGGCCACTAGATGACAGCAGAGTGTTCTGAGTTCAGTTTACTGATAGGATAAAGAACTGAAGATTCTCACGTGTTCCAAGAGATTGATCGTTCATTCAGCAGACTGTGAGCTGAGGGGATTTCCTGCTGGCACATACTTCACACAGGCGCTGCTGATGCTGACATGCTTCTCCACATGGACTGTAACAGAGTCCTCTTCAGTGACTGGGGCTTGGATAGATGCTGCGTGCTCTTGTGCTCACTGCTGGTGGCCCACACACAGACTTGTATAAAGTATTCAAAATTTCTACTTGAGTAAAAGTACAAGTGCTCGATCAAAAAGTGACTTGAGTAGAAGTGGAAGTGCTCGCAGAAAAAGTTATTTAAATAGAAGTACTGAAGTATTCAACATTTTTTTTACTTAAGTATTGCAAGTAGTTTTTTCAAAAAAATTGCTACTTAAGTACTAAAAGTAAAAAGTACCAGTAGTTTTGAAAAAAAAAATTCTACTCAAGTACTGAAAGTAGAAGTACAAGTACTGTGTTATGTAGTTATTAAAGAAAGAAGTCAAAAGTTTGAACATCATATTGTTTTTTATTATTTCAAATGATTTATTCAATTGATTAACCTAAAGGACAATCACAATTCCTTAGGCTGTAACTTTTTGTAAACAAAAAACAGATAAAGTATGTCCCTTCCTTCCCCTTTTAAAGCATCCACCTTTTAAAGCCAGGGGTGGTCTCCTTCCTGAGCTTCCTCACTCTCACAGCCAGGCAGATCACTTGAAGTTGAAGGGCCAGGGGTGGAAGGTGGTGTTTTTGGTTCGTCCATCTTTTCAGCTGATCAAAAGGCAGAACAGGAGCATGCGCAGTCTTCTTAATCCCGGTTTGATTTGATTTGCTCAATTGATGATGATGTGCCAGGCCAGCTTCATCAAACCTACAACGCTTAAAGTGAAAAATGCATCAAAAACTACTAACAAAGTGGCTGTGCTAAAAATGCTAATAAAGTGCCTGCAATTATATATATATATATATATATATATATATATATATATATTCTTCTTCTATTCAAAATCATCGCCCACAGTATCAAAAATAAAGTGACATGTCTGTGCTAAATGCAGTGCAAATTATTCCCACAATGTAAATTTAATTCATATAAAATATATATAACAATACCACAATAAAATAAGTTGTGATTGTGAATAAGTTAGGTGCAAGTTTAAGTGTGTAAACTAAACTTTATAACGAAAAGTCCATAACTGAATTCCAGTGTGCAATCTAAGAAGTGCTTGTCACTTGCTGTCAGATGCTTCCACCTTTCTTCTGTGATCTGCTCAAGTAAAGTGGTGGACTGGATAGCCTCTCTCTCTGCCTCTCACTTTAGTAGCACTGGCACTGCACTGGTTCAAAAAGCTGTCTATATTATTTTCATTATAAGAACTTGTCAGAACATGCTTCCACCACCTGTCCTTCACACTAGTAGTGCTCATTTGCTTTGCTCAAGTCAAGTGCCACTGCCAGTGGCCACTGCAGTGCAGGCACAGCCGCACAGGCAGAGGCAGGCCGCAGGAAGCACAGGCACCACCACAACACAACACTTATGGTCCATGGACCATGGATGGTCGGATAATCATCATAGCCGTCAGTCTCACTCTTCTTGGTTCAAAAAAGCCACCCATGACCCGTGTGTATATAATATATTAATATTTTATATTGATTATTTGATTCTCAAATGGCACATTTGCCATGGCAAGGATTAGGCCCTCTCCACGGTCCACCTCACTCACCTCATACAGTAGAGAAAAAGATAAGATAACGAAGAAAATGCTCCGAGTCCCGCCGCCCGTGTCACAACTCCTCTCAGTAAGGGCCCTAAGGGGTGGAGTCTGAGTGACACACAACACGTTTAGAGGCGGAGACCTCGAGAGGGAAGACGGCAGCACGGCTCCCCCAGTGCGGTCTCTTAACTTGATGATCATGACAGTGATTCTGCGGGCCGCGGCGCGAGCGAGGCTGTGGGATTGATTGAATTGAGTTGTGCTGCCTACTGCTACATGCTACCTACTACTACTACTAAATTGTGAGTCAGTATATTTTATTTCATTTTTATATATAAAAGCGGTATTGTTGAGCACTACTAGCCACTAGATCTCCTGGCTGTCACTTTGTCACATGTTGGGGAATCACAGCGGCTCGGCTCCAGAAGTGGCGGGTGTCCCCGTCATCCTGCCAGGGCCGCCAAGAAGTTCATCACCTAATCTTAAGTTATTAATATCTTATGAGAAGAGGACCTATGAGATTGAGAATTGAAATAATTAAATATATATGGCTTTTTGAACCAGTGCAGTCAGTGCCAGTGCCACCCAGACGCTATCCACCAGTGCCACCACCATTAAGTGTGTTGGTCGGTCACTCGAGCACTGAAGGAGGTGGAAGCATCTGACAAGTGAAGTGACACTTTAGATTTGCACACTGGAATTCATTTATGGACTTTTCGTTATAGATAGGTTTACACACTTCAACTTGTTGCACGCACCTGACCTAACTTATTTCATAACTTATTTTATTGTGATTTATTGTCATATTTTATATGAATTGAATTTACTGCTACATTGTGGGAATAATTATTTTCACTGCATTTAGGCTTTAGCACATTCATGTCACTTTATTTTTGATACTGTGTGGAGTGTGGGCAGGGCACTGGGGGCAACAATGATATTATATCGATTGCATAGGCACTTTATTCGCACAGCCAAGTTGTGTTAATTGTTAGTAGTTTCTTGATGCACTTTAAGCGCTGTAGCACCATTTATTTGTTTGTTTCATATTTTCTTTTTATTGGAAAGATTTGGTATAGCCTTTATTTTCATATGCGCTGATTTACAAATGACATTATACACATTTTTTTGAGCTTTATGTAACCTGCCATCTACTGTTCTGGCAGTGGTAATTTTTTAAAAAGTAACGAGTAACTATGCAGCACAAAAAAAAAATACTTGAGTAGAAGTATCGAAATCATCGAAAAAATGTAGTGAAGTAAAAGTAGAAGTAGGAGAAAAAAATTCTACTCTAGGAAAGTACAGATACCGCATTTCGGTACTTAAGTACAGTACTTAAGTAGTTCTACTTCGTTACTATACATCTCTGCCCACACACCTGACTTGGCAGATAAGGACCCAGCACCTGGGTACAGCTCCCTTGCCCAGTCACTGCTGTCCCATCAGGCAAGATCTCTCTGAGCACAGGAAGCTGGGTGGAGCTGGCATTTATACTCCCTGGGCGTGTCCTGGAACTCAGGGGATGCTGGGAGCCCAAGGGATTGTGGGGAATCGAGTTAAAGGGACTTGCACCTGCATCTGGATAAAGGGGCACATCACTACAAAGGCGTAGGGTCCCCCTCAAAATCCATACCAGACCCTTATCCCAAGCATACAGCCCAGCAGGCCAGGAAAGGGGGAGGACAAGTGAGCGCCCTCCCCCCATGAACCATACCAGGCCACATGCCCTCAACAGGGGCAGTCGCTTTGGGGTAGGGTGGTTATACCCCACACTCCAAAGCATCTTGGCAGTGGTTGTGGGGGTCTGCTGGTGGGGGGTTTATCAGAATCTGGAGACCCCTTTAACCTGGGTGGTGGTTGTGGGAGTCTGCAGGTGGGGGGGCTTATCGGAATCTGGAAGCTCCCTTTAACAAGGGGGCCCCAGATCCTGGCCCCCTCCATGTGAATGAGTATAGGGTATTACACCTACCCATTCACCAAAAAAAGTGTAAAAAGTGAGTAAAGACACAACACAAGTTTTTGACAGTCTATACCAGACCAGAAGGGCCTGGGGGGGACCCCACGCTGTTTTTTTTCCTAAATCTTCTATTGCCAGCATTCTTTTGTTTACATTTCCTTGGTGAGAAAGCCCACTGACAGCTGACGAGTCATCGGCTGTTATGGACGCGCGGCCGGCTTCTCGGCCCGCTCCTTAACAACCAGCAATTATTCACGCAGAATTTGAATCATTTTTCGACTGATCTGACTTCTAATTGTTCTGTAAATTTGTACGAATAACTAAAAAATTGTCCAAATTTACATTCGGACCAAAACTATTTGCACGTGTCTACTGTCTTCACCTCTCCAATACATGACAAGGAGGGGGTGTTCTGAAGGTTACATAGAGATCTAATAAAGGTGCAGCAAAGGCAGAGAGCATAGGAAGATGTCTGGCAAGATTAACTACTACTAGATATCCCATGACCAGGGTAAATAAGAACCTATTATATGCAAGATCAATGAGTATGTTGTTGCACCTATCAAACAGATATAGCAACACACTTTTAATACCATATTTAAAAGACTACAGGCATTGTTAGGGTGTCAGGAACGCAGTACCAGTTGTCATGTATGGGCATAAGCATAGAAGACAGATTGCTCATTTACCCACAGGTACTGTATGTACACATGTGCACACTGCTAACAGGCGGCCTGTTTAAACCAAAATCCTGCAGTGGTTCTGTTCTGTATGGTCTTCAGTCTTTCCCCGTGATCCAGTCTCTGTGTGCATCAGTGATCCTGTTACTGACCCAGCTTCTGTTCTGACCTTGCTCTTGGATTATCCTTACCTGCTCATGTCTTCTATCTGCCTCTGCTACTGTCCCCAGCCTAGACTACTTACCACGCTTCTGTCTAGTGTCTCTGTATCTCACTACCTGATCATTGCCGGCCTCTGCCTGTCCCTGGTTCTGTGTTCATCCACTGAACTTGGTGCCACCTCAGCACATCAGCTGCTGTACCTCTGCTTACCATTTACCTGCGCTCTCAAGTTCCTGTTCTCAGCAGCTACATCTTAGCACTTGTGCCTTTCTTGTGTCCCTGCAGTCCCTGTCTTACTATCCAGGATTGCTTGGATTTGAACTTTGCAAGATGCTACCCTCGTCATGCCAGGCTACACTTACAGGTACATGGCATAGGATTTACATGGTCCAGTCATGTTTTCATAACAGATGTACCTACAGTAGATGCAAGCCATAACTGGATGACATTTAGTTTGCTAACATATAAACAACTGTTATGTTTTCACTTTTTTATCTGTTGTTCCATGTCAGTGCTGTTGATCTTCTGCAGCCACCTACTGTATACATGGGTTTTAAGATGGTAACAATGATGGGACATGCTTGTGCCATGAGCATCAGCAGGACTGGGTATAGTCTCTATTAGAAGTCTATGTGACCAGGTGACAATGCAGGGGAGAAGTTAGGAGACAAGGACCCAGAGTTGTCAGCCTTGGACTAAGTTTGGCAATATATTTGTGATGTTATCATGCAAAATATTCGTACATATGTCTAGATGCAAAGCCTTGCAAATAGCAACTGAAATGTCCCAATACTCTTTTTATTTTTCTATGTTCCAGAACAGGAAGTACTCAAACAAGGACCTTCATGGCAGAATCGCCAGGTATTATTTTTTAGAAAGACGCAGAGTTTTTCCTTTTTGATCAAGTTATATTGCCACTTATGGTAATGTCTTTCAAAGTTCATGCACACATGCTTAATGATGAAGCCTCTCATGGAAGGAAATTCATCAGTGGGTGGTGCCTGTTTGGGGCTTTTATGATCAAGGACATCCTGGTATGAAACTGAAAATCCTCCTTTTCTGCCAAAATTCTCAGATTGATGAAACAAGTGTATCATAGTAAAAGATGCATTCTTTTCTAAGCCAAGATATCATTCAAGGGTTTTTTTCAAGGATAACTAAAAATGACACATAATTAAATGGTGTCCCCTTTCCAAAATTAATTTTTCAGCAAAAGGTCTCTTTTCAGAAAGCAATAAAAGGATAGCCGCTAGCTGATGTCCTGGGTAAGTGAGGAGTACTGCAATATGGAAGGAGCCATCAGTCATTTTGTCAATTAATTGATGACCTAGGCACCATTTCAGGATCCTGGGAGGAGAGGTTGCTGGATGATTAGATTCAGTGCAAATTATTACTCAGCTTGGCTCTAGTGGCTGTGACGAGGAGGCAATGCAGACTGCTCTGCCACCACTCGAACACTAGCTCATTAATCTGTAAATTAATTACCAGAAGGTGGACATTACAGTGGATTTATTAAAGAGTGAAAAATAGCTGTTCAAGTGCCATTTTAAGTCCGATATAAAGAACTTAAATACGTTTTCATATAAATGCACACTATATGACCAAATATTAATGGACACATGACCATCACACCTATATGAACTTATTGGACATCTCGTGCCAATACAATGGGTACTAATATAGAGTTGCCCCCCCCCCCCTTTGCAGCTACGACAGCCTACACTCATCTGGGAAGAGTTTCCATAACATTTTGGAGTTTGTCTTTGGGAATTTGTGCCCATTCAGCCAAAAAAACATTTGTGGGGTAAGGTGCTGATGTTGGATGGGTAGGTCTGACTTGCAATTATTATTCTAATTTATCCCAAACATGTTCACTGAGGTTGAGGTCAGGATTTAAAGTTTCTCCACACAAATCTCATCAAAGTAAGTTTTTAGAACTGGCTTTGTGCATGGTCATGCTGGAACAGAAAATAACCTTCTTCAAATTGAACAAACATAATATTCCCCATGCACACGTTTCTAAAAATGTCTGTAGTAATGTTGGGTGCTCTAATGACCACTGGCTGGAAATTGTAGGCAAAGTGTAGAAATGTCATCAGCACACCAAGGATTCCTCAGAAAGGTCCAAAGCTTTATTCACATGGTCACAGAGTACACATACGGCAATGTTCCGAAGCCACGTAGGGCCCCTTCATCAGGCAAGTATGAGTACCATGTGACCATGTCAATAAAGCTTTGGATCCTTCTGAGGAATCCTTGGTGTGCTGATGAAATTTATATATTTTCTTAAAATTGATATCACAAGGTTGGAACTGTGCTATTCTCTAAAATGTCTTTGTATACAGTAGCTGCAACAGAACTCTTCAACAGAAACCTCTGTAGTTTGGGGGTGTACACATAAATTGGCCATGTAATATATTTCTTTTTTTTTTTGTGAGCCTGGCCACAATCAACTAAATAATAGCACCAATACTTTTCACTCTCTTAAATGGTCTCCAGTGCGCAGGGACGCTTATGGTTGATGCCTGTTATAAAGAAAACTACGGTTTTTTTAGGGCTCTCATAACTGTTTCTGTAGGTTTTTAGGCTTAAAGGGATTGAAACGTCTCATAGTTTTTCATCCTTAATGCATTCTATGCATTAAGGTGAAATACCTTCTTTGCTGCAGCTGCCCCCAGAGCCCCCATTTTTCTTACCTGAGCACATCTGTTACAGCGACGTGCATGAGCCCAGGGACTCCAATCGCTGTCTCTGTCCTCATTGGATAGATTGATAGCAGTGGGAGCCATTGACTGCTGTCGAACAAATCCAGTGACACCCAAGTGGGGGG
This sequence comes from Pelophylax lessonae, assembly GCF_965119305.1. Taxonomy (NCBI): domain Eukaryota; kingdom Metazoa; phylum Chordata; class Amphibia; order Anura; family Ranidae; genus Pelophylax; species Pelophylax lessonae. The sequence goes on from NC_138774.1 coordinate 83,048,549, forward strand.
GGGGCCAAGCCCCGCTGTCTGTGTCTATGGATGCAGCAGCGGGACTCGGGAGCATGCCCGCATGGGTGCCCCCATGGAAAGTGGCTCTTTGTTGAATCCCCCGATGAAGAGGAGGGGCCAGGAGCACTGGTGGGGCACCCCAGAAGAGGGGGATCTGGGCTGTTTTGTGCAAAACTCTTGCTTGGGGCAGGTAAGTATGACATGTTTGTTATTTTTATAGAAAAAAAAAGTTGTACCTTTAAAACCCCTTTAATCAAACTTTTACCATCCCTCAAGGCCCCAGCCCCATTACATCACCTTGGGGATGTTGTCTGTATATAACCACAGACACAGAAAGTTGTCCACATTTTTACAACTCAGTCAAACTAACAAAATAAAAAATGACATACAGTATATGATGCAGGTTGTCACTAGCATTATTGCAGCAGTTTTTGTTTTTCCAAGCCCAAGGCCAATGCCATTCAGCCCACTTTTTCTGAGCTCAGGGCATTATGGGCTCACCCAATGAGGATGCAAGATCATGGTAGCCTGAGTTCAAAGTACTTATGGACCGAATTACACATTATTATTAAACTACAGTATTGTGCAGTAGTATAGACCACCCCCACTAGATAAAAAAAGAGGAATAAGAGGACTCTGCTCATTATGTGGTCAAGGACACCTAGGTAAAAGGTATTTATAGTGTAAAAAGGGGGGGGGGTGAAAACAGCGCTCACAAATTGATGTGTAATAACACTTCCCCCAATAAATAAGTAAGTATGAATATAAATATATAAAAATAGATAAAGGAATTCAACACCAATGGTGCTCAAATTGCAGTGAAAAATAAATAAATAAAGTGACTGTACACTAAGAGAGTAACGGTGAACTCATAAACACATCCAGGTGCATAAACGTATTACTATAATTAGTCTATGTATGATGTTCCGAACATGACAGTCTTTTCAAATAAAAGTGCTTTTGTGCACGGTGGTGGTCAAAATGGTGAATGACCGTAAAACATCCAGGTGTACACTTAAGTGGGGATCCTTCAACTTAATCTCAGCCCACTTTCCAGATGACCCCTTGGGGTCTAGCGTAGGTAAGTGATCCCCTTTAAGTACTCCCGGACGTCCCTCTGGGTACCTCGACGGAATCCTCTCACTGAGGTGGGGGTATCCTCTGGAGGTTCGCTGTAGAGCACAGTGTAGGGGCTGTGTATGATCCCACTGTAAACCTCGATGTAACCTCGTTGGTGGTGTGGTCTCAGCAAATAGCCATAAGAAAGGTGGGGAGGCTCATAGTGTAGTATTTAACATTGATTTATTAAGAAAACAAGTAGTAACTAACATTGTAGCTAGGAATAAACAGCCGGATCATGGAGCCGGATTGATGTTGCTGGTTTGCGTTCCGGATGCGTTCCAATGACCAGATGTGATGTAGGGGCGTACCTCGAGACCCGACGCATTTTGTCAGCAAACGTCTGACGTCATCAGGGATCACGTGATCCCTGATGACGTCAGGCGTTTGCTGACAAAACGCATCGGGTCCTGAGGTACGCCCCTACGTGAAATCTGGTCATTGGAACGCATCCGGAACGCAAACCGGCAACATCAATGCGGCTCCATGATCCAGCTGTTTATTCCTAGCTACAATGTGTGTTACTACTTTTTTTTTTAATAAATCAATGTTAAATACTACATTATGAGCCTCCCCACCTTTCTTATGGCTATTTGCTGAGACCACACTACCAACGAGCTTACAGAGGATACCCCCACCTCAGTGAGAGGATTCCATCGAGGTACCCAGAGGGACGTCCGGGAGTACTTAAAGGGGACCACTTACCTACGCTAGACCCCAAGGGGTCATCTGGTAAGTGGGCTGAGATTAAGGTGAAGGATCTCCACTTAAGTGTACACCTGGATGTTTTACGGTCATTCACCATTTTGACCACCACCGAGCACAAAAGCACTTTTATTTTAAAAGACTGTCATGTTCAGAATATCATACATAGACTATTTATAGTAATACGTTTATGCACCTGGATGTGTTTATGAGTTCACCGTTACTCACTTAGTGTACAGTCACTTTATTTATTTAATTTTCACTGCAATTTGAGCACCATTGGTGTTGAATTCCTTTATCTATTTTTATATATTTATATTCATACTTACCTATTTATTGGGGAAGTGTTATTACACATCAATTTGTGAGTGCTGTCTTCACCCTCCCTTTTTACACTTGATTCAACTTTTAGTTGTTTGGACAAGCAGCTCATATTCACCTATTTATTTATAAGTTTATTTATTCATTCAAACACAAAACACATCCCCACTATATTGATCATACGTCTCCTAGGCGCCATCACGTGAGTGTATATCACTCCAATTTTTTTTTTCTTCAAAAGGTATTTATATTAAAAAATGTGCTTTATGCCCAGCCCAGGGTGGGTCTTAATGCTTGGTGCCAGGCAGATAAAGCTAGAAGCCTCTAAGATTAGTTCAATTGTGGTGAAATACTTTGGAGGAGCATGGCCAAAAGTGGGAACTACCAGTAAGCTAGTTTGGCCAAATAAACATATATGGTGTTACAATGTGCCACATTTCTGGGACTGCTGTTTGCTGTGATAGCCAGAAGCTTGCTGCATGGGCTCATGCAACACATTCTACACTATACAAAAAAAAAAAAACGGACAGATCCCTGCATCAGCACAACGATGTGTGATACAGGGATCTCCCTAGCTGCAGTATTGTGTTCTCACTGAAGCGGGGACTCCCCCCTTCCATTTCCCCACTAGTGATGATCGAACTTTTGAAAAGTTCGGTTCGACCAGAACACCCGAATTTCAGGAAAGTTCGGTTCGGATTCCAGAACCCCATTGAAATCAATGGGACCTGAACTTCTGGAATCAAAAAACACCATTTTGAAGCCCTAAAACCCAATAAATGCCCCTAAAAAGTGCCTAGGGTTCTGGGTCATGCCCCAGGGACTATAAATCACACAAAAAAAAGTTCTTAAAAATTGTCGTTTTTGATAGAGAGCCAATTATTAAAAAAAAAAAAAAAAAAAAACACATTTAAAGAGACAGCACCTTTTTAAAAAAAAAAAACTCTAATCTTGTTCCCAGTGCACTGCATTATGTCCCCATCATACACATTGGCTGTGCCGTTGATTAGGAGCAAAAGAAAGGTGCGGTTAAGCAAAAAAGTCATTTTTGAAGGTTTGGTATGCTATAATTCTGGTTCTGGACATGCTACAGAGCTGAAACTTCACAGGTACACCTTTTAGACCCCCCAGACACTAAATCCAAAGAAATCTCTCTATATAATTAACGGGTGTATTCCCACAATGGGGCTATTATTACCAAATGTTTTCAAGAAGTCCAAAGATGTATGTAGTTGCACTTTATTTCATGTAAAATGGTGTTTGGTGCACTTTAACTTGAATTCTCACAAGAAACAGACATATATGCACGGATACATTGAGGGTTAGGGGCCACAATGTAGTGCAGAGTGAACAAGATTAGAGATGTTTTGGATGAATACTGTTGTCTCTTGACTTTGAATAGAAGTAAAGGATGCTTAAAAATTGGGCCTTTGGTGGTGCCGACGATGCCTTGACACCATATCCCTATGAAAGTGCTGGTAATGAAGGCAATAATTGCCTTTGTAAGGAAAAAAATTACAATGATATGCATCTGTGTGACAGGTGCGCAAAAATTGTTGTTTGTGTCTGGATTCAAACCCGTGACCAGCCACATCCCAGGCGGTAGCCCTGCTTACTAGGCTACCATCCTCTCTGGACTTTCCTCCCTGAACATTCTTCCCTGAACATTCTTCCCTGAAGCCTATTATTCAACCTTAGTCTTGCCAAGTCTTGCTCATCACCCTTGATTCCTGACACCTGGTACTTCCCTATATAAGTCCAGCCCCGTGCACTCAAGCTTGCTGATTATTGAGCTCCTGAGCCCTGATCAAGCTTCTCCTCATCTGCTGCTCTATCTACTACCACAAATCCAACACTGACCAGGAATTGACTACCGACTACTCTTCTGCTTTGTCCCTACCTACTGAACTGCTACCTCTGTTGCTGATCCGGATTGTCTGACCACGCTTACTGCTGCCTGCCCCGACCTTTGGCTCGTCTGACTTCTCTCTGGTTATCCCTTGGCTGCTCCTCCGCCTTCGGACCAAACCTCCACTCTGCCTGGCTGGGTGATCCTGAGGACCGCGTCCTGGTGTTAGCTTGCAGCGCAGTCTATCCCCACCATCAGGGGCTCTAGTGAAAACCAGCTATCACTTAGTTTCCGCACCTCAGGTGAACCCGTGTCCTCAGCAGAGTACTACCTGGTGTCCATCCGGCATCCAGCACCGCTACCACCGTAGCCAACCCGGATTATCTGACCAAGCCTCTGCCAGACTCCCTGCACCTACTATCGGCCTGCGGTCCTTGCCACTGGGCTCCACTCATACCTCCGGCCAGCAGTCCTCTGACTCATGTGAGCCTGTAGGATTGTTACAGTTTGGGTGTTGGCGGAGCCATACCACTGTAAGCCCAAAGAGCTGGTGTTGAAGAAGGCGTAAAAATTATGAAGGTGTGCACATGTGGAACAGGTGCGCAAACATGGTAGTTTTGGTGTTGGTGCAGCCTCCCCACCATAACCCCAAAGAGCTGGTGTTGAAGGAGGCCCAAAAATTGTAAAGGTGTGCAACTGTGGAACAGGTTCGCAAACATGGTAGTTTTTGTTTAGCATAGCCTCCCCACCTTAAACCCAAAGAACTGGTGTTGAAGGAGGCCCAAAAATTGTAAAGGTATGCACCTGTGGAACAGGTTCGCAAACATGGTAGTTTTTGTTTAGCATAGCCTCCCCACCTTAACCCCAAAGAGCTGGTGTTGAAGGAGGCCCAAAAATGTAAAGGTGTGCACCTGTGGAACAGGTTCGCAAACATGGTAGTTTTTGTTTAGCATAGCCTCCCCACCTTAACCCCGAAGAGCTGGTATTGAAGGAGGCCCAAAAATTGTAAAGGTGTGCACCTGTGGAACAGGTTCGCAAACATGGTAGTTTTTGTTTAGCATAGCCTCCCCACCATAACCCCAAAGAGCTGGTGTTGAAGGAGGCCCAAAAATTGTAAAGGTGTGCACCTGTGGAACAGGTTCGCAAACATGGTAGTTTTTGTTTAGCATAGCCTCCCCACCATAACCCCAAACAGCTGGTGTTGAAGGAGGCCCAAAAATTGTAAAGGTGTGCACCTGTGGAACAGGTTCGCAAACATGGTAGTTTTTGTTTAGCATAGCCTCCCCACCATAATCCCAAAGAGCTGGTGTTGAAGGAGGCCCAAAAATTGTAAAGGTGTGCACCTGTGGAACAGGTGCGCAAACATGGTAGTTTTTGTTTTAGCATAGCCTCCCCACCTTAACCCCAAAGAGCTAGTGTTGAAGGAGGCCCAAAAATTGTAAAGGTGTGCACCTGTGGAACAGGTGCGCAAACATGGTAGTTTTTGTTATAACCAAAATGAGGTTCTGTGAACGTAAAGAGAATGAGAGGAGGGTTTGAGGGTGGCACCATGGTCCAGGCTTAAACTGAGGCTCAGCAGCCACATCACAACGATAGCCTAGTCTACAAGGTCTGCATCAGGTGCATCAAAGCTTGATATCCATGACTGATTCATTTTAATGAATGTCAAACGGTCGACTGAGTGTAAGATTCTGGTACCTTTGGTACCCTTATTGCCCATTTTCCTTTTTATATTGCGTCCCACCTTTTTAGTTAGGTGGAACGCATATACCTTTAAGCCGGATGACATCATCGCTGAGCGCCGCTCTGAGCGGCTATTTCAATCGCCGGCTTTCTCTCTCACATTGTTCGTTCAATGTTACCGCATGCTCACAAGCCTTGTCTTATGCTGCCGGAGCCTCCAGCTATTCTCTTTACCTGGAACAGACCGGAACCTCGCTACTGATCCCGTATCTCGCTACTGGATCACTTCCTCACTACCGGACCCCTCTACTTACTAACCTTACTAGTGATAAGTACCCCACAGGGGATTCCTCCATAACTAACTTACACTATCTACCTCTGCACATTAAGGACTGTTACTATCAATGCATACTAATTCTATCATCTGCACTGTTACATAGATTGCTAGCTCTTGAGTCTACTACCATCTATCCTTGCGCTGGGTTAGTCTATCCTGTATATATCATCTGCTGTCCTCACCACCTGTTACCATACATGATCACTAACCTATCTGCATTCTACCTATTACCATCTACTACTCTCCTGAACATTACTATCAAGTGTTTATCATTGCTGTCACTGCTCACACCTGTCCCTTCAGCACATCACTTCCATACTGTCATATACATCCCATCACTCCAGGAACATCTTATTGAGTGTGTGTATATCTGTATGCTGAAGCAGACAGGCCCACAGTGATGAGTCTGGAGAGTTGGATCTGGTGTTTCAACACATCTCTACATGACTACTGAGTGGAGATTCTGCAGCTGCAAATCCAGCTTACTATAAAAACGCAGGAGCGTTACACTGAGTCGTGGAGAGTCTCGTTCGATGGTCTGTGACGAATCCTCCTGCTGCGCTGAATGCCCGTTCCGATAGGACACTGGAAGCAGGGCAGGCCAACAACTCCATGGCATACTGGGCCAGTTCTGGCCAGTGGTCTAATCTTAAGACCCAGTATGCCAGTGGATCGGCTTTGTCACATGAAAAGCCCTCTGTGTCACTTTGTGCCCTCACGTAATCGTCCACCATGTGATGCAGACGCTGTCGATGCGATGTGGCAGCTGAGAGGCCTGGGCGGTGAGGACTAAAAAAAGACCGAAAGGCATCCGTCAACCGCACGCCTTCTCCAACGCTCCTCTCGTGACCACCAATAGAATCCATGGTAAGTTGTCCCCGCCCCTGCACCCTACGGGAGTCGGGGAACGTGTTCACCAGAATCCTCTTGAGACTGTCCTCAAGGGATTTGATCCTGTGGACTCTGGGTGGATGGGAAAAGCTCAGAGACTTTAGACTTGTACCGGGGGTCAAGTAGGGTGGCTAACCAATAGTGGTCAGTCTGTTTAATGGCCTTGATTCTGGGGTCCTTTCGCAGGCTCTGAAGCATGATGTTTCCCATGCGTCGCAAATTAGCGAAGGCCTGAGAAGCTGACTCCTCGGGGTCACTCAAAACGACATTATCTTGAACGGGCTCCTCCTCCTCCCAGCCACGCACTACTCCAAAGTGTCCCGAGGGAGTCAAACTAGGCCTTGCAGATTGCCGCATGTCTTCCTCCTCCTCCTCCTCCAACCCTGCAAACGTTCCCGCAGAATCGTCCTCCTCCTCCTCCTCTTCCACCCCTGGATCCTGCTTGGGCCTCTGGGAGCTAGGCATAATGGGGTCAGGATTCTCAGGATAAAGGGGGCCTTGAGAGGCAAGGAAGTCCTCCTCTTCCTCCTGCTGCTCTGCCTCCAGTGCCCTGTCCATAATGCCACGCAGAGTGTGCTCCAACAAAAACAGTACCGGTAGGGTGTCACTGATGCATGCGCTGTCCCGGCTGACCATCCTTGTGGCCTCCTCAAATGGCGAGAGGACAGCGCATGCATCCTTAATCAAAAGCCACTGCTGTGGTGAAAAGAAGCCCAGGCGCGCAGAGCCAGTGCTGGTGCCGTACTCGCATAGGTATTCATTGAGGGCCCTCTGCTGCGTGTACAGGCGCTGCAGCATAGCCAAGGTGGAGTTCCAGCGGGTGGGCATGTCACAGATGAGGCGGTGTACCGGCAGGTGAAACTCGCGCTGCACTTCGGCCAAACGTGCAGTGGCACTGTACGACCACCTGAAGTGACTGCACACCCTTCTTGCCATCCTTAGCACATCCTGCATTCCCGGGTACGAGTTTAAAAACCGCTGTACCACGAGATTCAGGACATGCGCCAGGCATGGCACATGGGTTAACTTTCCCTGACGAAGGGCGGCCAGGAGGTTTGACCCATTATCAGTAACCACCATCCCTGGCTGCAGCTGGCGTGGTGTCAACCACCTCTGGGCCTGTGCCTGCAGAGCCCCAAGAATCTGAGGGGCAGTGTGCTGCCTGTCCCCTAGACACACAAGCTGCAGCACTGCATGACACCTTTTGGCCTGAGACATAGAATAGCCCTTTGAACGTTTACGTGGTACCTCATCATATTCAAAGGACCATTCTGCAGAGGAGGGCATGGAGGAGGTAGAGGAGGAGGAGCAGGAGGGGGTAGAAGTGATTGATCTACCCGGATCAGCGACACCACCAGCTGTTTGCAGACGTGGGGGCAACACTGGCTGCAGCACCGAGCCCTGGCTACAATCCCTTCCGCTGGCAAGCAGTGTCACCCAGTGAGCAGTGACAGAAATGTACCGTCCCTGCCCATGTTTGCTTGACCAAGTGTCAGCCGTCAAGTGTATCTTACGGCTGACTGACTTGGCCAGGGACGACACTACATTGCCTTCCACATGTTGGTATAGGGATGGCAGGGCCTTACGGGCAAAGTAATGCCGACTTGGCACCTGCCACTGTGGAACTGCACATTTTGCGAAGTCACGGAAGGGAGCAGACTCTACCAGGTTAAATGGTAATAGTTGCAGAGCCAGTAGTTTAGCCAAACTACTGTTTAGACGCTGGGCATGTGGGTGGCAAGGAGTATACATTTTTTTTTCGTTCCAGCATGTGTGGAATCGAAATTTGGCGTCTAGATGTTACAGCTGGTGGTGTGCTGGAGGTAGATGCGACATTGCCTGCTATATCATCATCCCTGTCAGTGGAGGCTGCCAACAGGTGACGAGTGACTATAGCAGGGCCAGTAACAGACTGATGTGCAGGTGGAGCAGGTGGAGCATGAGGAGGAGCGCGAGGAGGACTAGGAGGCCGACTGACCGATCTTTGGCCCTTTTGTGGGTTCTTTAAATGCTCCTGCCAACGGGCCCAGTGGTGGGTTGTCAAATGCCTGTTTAGGCAGCTTGTACCCAGGTGGTTGACATTTTTGCCACATTTTATACCCTTCTTACAAATCTTGCAGATCGCAACTGTTTTGTCTGCATGGGATGTCTCAAAAAAGGCCCAGCAAGATGAGGTGTGTATAGTGGCCCGGGAGACAACAGGTGCGGCCTTAGATGGAGCGGGCCGTCTGCTCTCCCCTCTTGCTTGCTCTGCCTCCTCCTCAACCTCAGACCCAACATCTGACTCCATCAAAGACTGAGCATCAGGCCTGGCCTGGGAGAAAACAGGTGCGGCCTTAGATGGAGCGGGCCATCTGCTCTCCCCTCTTGCTTGCTCTGCCTCCTCCTCAACCTCAGACCCAACATCTGACTCCATCAAAGACTGAGCATCAGGCCTGGCCTGGGAGACAACAGGTGCGGCCTTAGATGGAGCGGGCCGTCTGCTCTCCCCTCTTGCTTGCTCTGCCTCCTCCTCAAACTCAGACCCAACATCAGACTCCATAAAGGACTGAGCATCAGGCTGGAGTAGATGGCCGATACTGTGGTCAAACAGCTCAGCTGACTCCTCTGTCATGTCTGAAGTTGGGTCTAAGGGAGGACGTGAGGTGGACATGGACTCATCTGTATTTGTTCTGCCAACTGCAGAAGACTGACCACTTTTCTCTGCCTGGGTCACTGTAGTTGCAGATGATGCCGATGATGAGGGTTTGGTCATATAGTCCACCACCTCCTGTACATACTGTGGACGTATAGCTTGGCCACTGCCGGAGAACAATCCAAATGGTGGCCTGGCTGAGGACTGACCACCACGTCCACCCCTGCCTCTAGACACCCTAGAAGCTGTGCCCCTTTCCGCAGCAGGGCCACGTATGCCTTTTCTTGGTCTACCAGGCATATTTGTCACTGATGCGTTGGCAACTGTGTGCGGTGAAAAACGCACACTGCTATGCGACCCACAGTTGTCACTGGATACAGCACAGCAGATGTGTCACGCACAGTAGCAAAGCCTTTTGCACAGAGGACCTAACGCTTTGAACAACAGGCGTTAAGTTGTCACTGATGCGTTGGCAACTGTGTGCGGTGAAAAACGCACACTGCTATGCGACCCACAGTTGTCGCTGGATACAGCACAGCAGATGCGTGTCACGCACAGTTGCAAAGGCTTTTGCACAGTGGACCTAACGCTTTGAACAACAGGTGTTAAGTTGTCACTGATGCGTTGGCAACTGTGTGCGGTGAAAAACGCACACTGCTACGCGACCCACAGTTGTCGCTGGATACAGCACAGCAGATGTGTGTCACGCACAGTAGCAAAGCCTTTTGCACAGTGGACCTAACGCTTTGAACAACAGGCATTAGGTTGTCACTGATGCGTTGGCAACTGTGTGCGGTGAAAAACGCACACTGCTATGCGACCCACAGTTGTCGCTGGATACAGCACAGCAGATGCGTGTCACGCACAGTTGCAAAGGCTTTTTTACAGTGCACCTAACGCTTTGAACAACAGGCGTTAAGTTGTCACTGTATTTTGCTGCCTAGCAAGCACGTATACCTGCTGTGATACAGCAGCACTGTGCAACGTGCTCACTAAACAGAACCCTCACACTTTCACTTTCCCTACAGAAACTCAATTATTAAATATAACTAATGTAGTACAAAGTTCCCTAACTACACTAGATATCCCTTTCCACTAAATAGAAAGCTCCATACAGCAGAAGACTGACACTGTCCCTTAAGTTTTTTTTTTTTTGTAACTCTAAGAACTAGCACAATCGCTGTATCTAACTACACTGGCTGTAAGCTTAATACAATTCTGCTATATGGAGCTTTAGAACCACTCGATATGTAGAAAATGTAGTGTAGCAAAGCAGGAGTCAGAGAACTGCTTCAACTCTCTTCAACAGGCTCTGTATCACTGTGCTAGGGGTTAGGCGGGGCTATCTTATATAGTGTGGGGCGTATTCACTCCTGATTGGCCTCTGCTCCCCGTAGTCACTCCAATCACGTTCCTAGGAGACTCCTGCCCCCTCATTGGCTTTTGCAGATGTTTCTGGGCCAATCACGGGCTTTTAAAGCCCAGTTCCTGTCCCAGTGCATTTTGGGCGGTTCTGGTGGCCGAATACTGAACTTTTACCGCAAAAAGTTTGGTATTCGGCCGAATATCGAACATCCAATGTTCGGGTCGAACCGATGGTCGACCCGAACCGTTCGATCATCCCTATTCCCCACCAGAATACACTGATCCTTCTGAACTGGGCAACTTTTGTTATTGAGTGTATTGAGGTTTAGTTAATAACAGAGGATTGCTGGGGTGGGAACATTTACAGGGGGAATCTACAAAGGCTGAAAATTCACTTGGATATTGGACAAAAATGTTTAAAACTATAAAACAAAATATGTTTTTTTTTCTGTCCTCTGGCAGTCTTATTTGGTGGCTTTACCATCAGACATTCCAATATACACTTATGTTATTTCCTAGAATACACTCGGCTGTTTTTTCTCTCACTAGTCAATCAACAAGCCTTTACCACTCAAGTTCTCCAAAATCAACTTAATTAGAGGTAACATAGCAGAAGCTATCTTGTTCTGCACAAATTTAATCAATCATAATTTAGGAGAGAAATTATTTTAATCCATGCTCCTTCTGAAATTGATTCCACTATCTGTTTATGTAATGCACACAGTTTGATTAGACCCCTGATCTTGAACATGAGACCCCTCAATCCTAATTCTGCGTCATTTTTTTAACAGAACAAGCTATTAATAAACAAAGTTGTAATATAGAGAAGATCTGTTTAGAATAGCAATACTGCAGCAATAGTCAGTTGATATTTAGTAGCTATTGAGTTATATAAGTACAGATCATTTTGTTAAAGCTGAATTTTGGACACAGGCAACCCCCCCCCCCTCCCCCCAGCATAAACAATACCCCCACCCCTCTTTAGCTGATTGCTGCAGAATATTAAAAAATCCATGGTCACGTGACACAGTGGGGTTGATTTACCAAGCTGGAGAGTACAAATTCTGTTGCAACTGTGCATGGCAGTCAGTCAGCTTCCAACTTCAGCTTGTTCAGTTAAGCTTTGACAAAAAAAAAATGGATGCTGATTGTTTTCTGAGCAGAGCAGCACCAGATTTTGCACTCTTCGGTTTTAGTAAATCAACTCCTATGGTTCCTGAGTCTATTTTATGGACTGAGTAAGGCCCCTTTCACACAGGCGGATCGTTCAGATCCGCCTGTCAGTTTTTTTGGCGGATCTGAACGGCCCCCCCATGCATCTCTATGGGGCATCGGATGTCAGCGAAGACATATCCACTGACACCCAATCCGATCCGTCAAATCTGGACGGAAGGAAACCCTATTTTCAATCCGTCCAGCGGATCGGATGGGATTGGATGAGAATGGACTGACGGTCCGTTCCCATCCGATTCCCCCATAGAGATGTATGGGGCTCTGACAGCTGTGTCTCCGCACACGATGCGGAGAACAGCTGTCATTCTCCTGCTCAGCGGGAGATCAGCGGATCGATCCCCCGCTGAGAAAAACGGAGTCAGTCCAACGGACTCAGTGTGTGAAAGAGCCCTAAGAAGTTCTCTCTTTGGAGCCCACAACACTGCATGGGTGACCTGGACATTTCTTATTCTATCCAATTTTTTGAGTTTTCTTAGGCTAAGAATGAAGACTGCAGGGTCGTGATGTTGTCACAAGGAGGGGTGTAAACAAGACCCAAATTGGATCACTGGTCTCCACTTCCGGATCAGATGCCAGCAAGAGACATCAGGTGACAAAAACAACTTTAAAAGGCATTTAAAATAAGTAGTTGGAAAGGGCGTTAAAACTATAAGCAATGGGGGGGGGGTTAACCACTTCAAGACCGGAAGGATTTGCCCCCTCAATGACCAGGCCCTATTTTATGATTCAGCACTGTGTTACTTTAACAGACAATTGCACAGTGTGGGTACAGTGTCGTGTGACACTGTACCCAAATAAAATTGATGTCCTTTTTTTCCCCACAAATAGAGCTTTCTTTTGGTGGTATTTAATCACCTGTGCGATTTTAAATTTTTGCGCTATAAACAAAAAAAAAGCAACAATTTTGAAAAAAAATATATATATTTTTCACATTCTGCTATATAACATTCCCAAAGAGAAAAAATTAAAAAATCAAACTTTTTTAACATTTGTTTTCTACTACATATTTTTGGTAAAAAAAAAATCGCAAAAAGCGTATTTTCATTGGTTTGCGCAAAAGTTATCGCTTTGCTAACCACGGGAAAGATTTATGTAATTTTTATTGTTTTTTTTTTTACTAGTAACGGCGGCAATCTGCGATTTTCAGCGGGACTGCGGCATTGCGGCGGACAGATCGGACCCCTAACTAATATTTTTGACACTTTTGGGGGGACCAGTGACATTACTACAGTAATCAGTGCTAAAAATATGCACTGTTACTGTAATAATGACACTGGTAGGGAAGGGGTTAACCATATGGGTGATCAATGGGTTAAATGTATGTCTCATGCTTACTGACGTGTGTGTGTGTGTGTGTGTGTGTGTGGGGGGGGGGGGTTCTGTGACACAGACAGAAATCGCAGGTTCAGCTATGCTGAATCCTGTGATCTCTCCCTGTCTGTCACTGAGAAGATCCACCTGCTTTGTTTACATAAGCAGGCGGGTCTTCTCACAGTTTCCCCGATGATCGGGAAAGAGAGGCGGCAATCGCCGCCTCTCCTCCTCTAGCCCGACTCCTGCTGTGTCTAAACACAGCGGGATCGCACCTCTGGCGGCGCGCGCACGCCACTGAAATCACTAGGAGTCCAGCGACGTAGGTCTATGCCGCTGGACCCAGGGGAGCCGCACTGCTGCAGTAGGATTATTTTGAGCAGTCGGCAAGTGGTTAATTTTGGTGGCTACAATTGGAATTTAAAATGAACCGGTCATGCTCATCATAATTTATACGAGAAAATTACATTAGTAAGTGCAAGAAACAAGTACTTTTTCTAATCCTCTGATCAGTTACTTTGTGCTTTTGGGTGAACCCTAGATAAAAGGATCATGTCGTATGTAGGGCCTAAATCCAGATTTAGCCCCTTTTTCTGGTGACAAACCATGCCCATGGTTATCGAACCATTCAATAGTGGGATTTTGGCTCTGCACTGGCTGGCCCAGTGCATGGCTAAGGTCTAGGATTTAAAGGTCATCCTAAATTGTGTAAAAATGCCATATGACAACACACGCAAATATAGGCGTACTGTACCTCCTCTAAAAACAAATTTACTGTATGAGTAATAACGTAGGTTTCCCCCCCCCCCCTTTTTTCTTATATAGGGTCTCTCGATAGATTATTGAGTTAATTTCTCCAATTTCTCCGATTTTTCAAGGTTTGTTTTTAGAGGAGGTACAGTACGCCTATATTTGCGTCAAAGGTTTTACATACCACATTTAATAAGTGATTTGTATATATATTTTAAACATATATATATCTATATATATACATCTTTATCAATTGTTTTATTACATTATATATACATCCATCACTGTATTTATTATAATTGTACAATATGTGTGTTGTCATATGGCATTTTTACATATGTGATTTTATGCTGGCTTACTAAGCAATATTATCAGCTTATTGTCTTTTATTAATTCCACTATTTTAGTCTATTATATTGGATTGCCTATACAGCAATATTATCTTTGACTCTGGTCCATCTCATGCTGGTGTGCTTCCCATACAACTCCCATCTTGACAGATTTTCATTTGAGTCCGAAAGGATTGAGTAGGGACTACAGTATATTGTCATTTGATTACACATCCCAGCTTAAAATGTTTGATTTTAAATTAATATATTTTTTTGGCTTAATCAGGGCGGAGCATCCACCCTTCCTTCCTTCTCTCATTGTTACTGTGTGTGCGCCGTGGAGATGGGACGTGGTGCGCACTGGGACTGTCGTCAGATTGTTCCACCCTCCGTTCGCACAGTTTCCCTCCCTTCTGGATCCGGTGGTTGCGTCTCACCGCCCGGATATGCAGAAGGGCGGAAGTCGTCACCATTCTTACGGGCGGAAGTGATGTCACACGGTGGAACGCATGGCAGTTCCGGTATGAGCGGCGTGCGTTCCACCATCGGCTGGGCCACGATCGGAGCAATCCAGTAGTGATGCTTCACCTTTGATGGGCATCGAGACATCCCCAGGTAAAGTGTATAGCATCACATCTCTTACACACAATAATGAGGGGTTCATCAGATTACCCCAGATAATAATAATAATAATCTTTTAACCTGGTACATTGGCCCTATGCATTACTCCCCTGCAGGTACGAATCCTTGATACTCACAGGCGGCAGCGTGAGTAATACTACTAAGATAAGTGAACCATTATGCGCCTGACTGATTTTCCAGCTCCTGGTGTCACGCATGTACCGTGAGAGAAGGAGGGGTTGTTTCGTGCAGCACTGACAGAGCAGTGTATTGTCCTGACTTATTGCAATATTCAGATTGCGCTATTCTTAATGTACTATTATGCAAAACTCCAGATGAGTTGGGAAGATGCTGTTGATTGGGTAGCACACCAGTAGAGTCATTGGATGTTTAGGGTTCGCTAATCAACATCTGTTATGCTTTTGGCAACTAGCTATGTAGCCACGCCCATTTGGGCGATATCTCCTCCCACATCCCTAAGGGTCATGTGGAGGCCTGGTTTACCACACTATATTTAAGCCATAGATTTGGTCATGGCCTCCAGGCTCTGAGGAAGAGGCACAGCCTCGAAACGCGTCAGCCCTCTGCTTCTATGAGATATTGGACTCCTATAATGAGGCGGCTTTATGGAACTGATATGCTTGTTTTCTACGTATGTTTGTGAGTAGCCGATTTTTATCTTGATATTTTAAATAAACTCGCTGAGGATAATGCGCTAGGCTGGTGCGCCCTTTTCTTTGTTTTATATCTTCTCCTGTGAATGACAGGAGTGCAGTCTACTCTGTACTCCTGTGACCCGTTTTCAGTTGAAGCCTGCTGACGTTACAAAGCTGGCCCAGGCTCAGGCTGCGACCATATGGTTGGGATCCGCCCACATGCCTTGACCGTCACCTGGCTCAGCCTCTCAGAAAGGCAGCTCCCGCCCCCTCCACAGCCCAGCGCTCTAGTGAGAGTCCAGTGACAGTCACCAGCTCTCTTCTCACGGAGCTCTGAGAACTGAGTGATAGGTGGTGTCTGATCGCTTGGTTCTCAGTGTTAGAGCTGGCGGTGTACAGATGCAGCATCAGACTAATGCTGCATCCACCTAGGTAAGTATTATTCTACAAAAACCCAGATTGCCATATTTCTCTTTTAAGTGCCTGAGAACAGATGGGCACTAGGCATGTTCTCACCATAGTGCCCACAGAGTATAAGTGTAGCCAACTTTTTTTTTTTTTTTTTAATAATGTAAGAAGCATTATGACCAGCTATCAGATATTTTGCTGTCTGTTTCTTCCCTATGTAGGTTTAGCTCCTCTATTTGTTTTGGTTACCACTGTCATTAAACCAGAAAGATATCGGAAATCCAACATTTTAGAGTTGTCACAAGAACAGTGACATCTTGAAATCTTTCAATGGGGACACCTGTTTTTTTGACAATTAAAAGGGGGAATTCCCCTTCTTTTGTGTTTTCCTCTCGCTTGTTGGTGCATTTCCAGGACAAGAAGTAGAAAGAAATTTACCCAACAGAG
Organism: Pelophylax lessonae; assembly: GCF_965119305.1. Classification (NCBI taxonomy): domain Eukaryota; kingdom Metazoa; phylum Chordata; class Amphibia; order Anura; family Ranidae; genus Pelophylax; species Pelophylax lessonae. Next base: position 83,065,209 of record NC_138774.1, read on the forward strand.
CATAGACAGCAGCAAATAAAACTGATTGCTTTTAATCCTTTTCTACTCTAGCAAAACCAAATGAAACATTTTTGTTATATAATACACATTTTGCATTGGGCTCTGCTTAACAAATTTAAATATAGAGGTACTCGCCAAGATGCCGAACGATTACTGTCACACTCAACTTTTTCATAATGTATTTCTAATATACTAACATGGTGAAGGACAGCATGTAGACATACAGGGTTCGATTTGCTAAAACTGGAGAGTGCAAAGTCTAGTACAGCTCTGCATAGAAACCAATCAGGTTCCAGTTTTTTTTCTTTTTTGTCAAAGCCTAATTGAACAAGCGGAAGTTAGAAGCTGATTGGCTACCATGCAGAGCTGCATCAGATTTTGAACTCTCCAGTTTTAGTAAATCAACCCCACAGAACTGGAGTAGATATTAAAGGTGATACTGACTAAATTTGTGCCCTTCATTACAAAAACATATCATATACATGTCCTAGCTCCCCAGCTCTCATCTTCACATCATTCAGTCACTAAGGGGTTTATTTACTAAAGCTAGAGAGGGCAAAATTAGTCACAATTCTGCAGAGAAACCAATCAGCTTCTAAATTCAGCTTGTTTAATTAGGCTTTAGCAATAAATCCTGGAAGCTGATTGGTTTCTCTGCAGAACTGTGACTAATTTTGCCCTCTCTAGCTTCAGGAAATAAACCCCTAATTAAGAGTAATTTCAAGCAAAAAGTAAAATTTATCAGTATTCTACTAATGCTTTCTAGCAAATGTGACAGCTATGGTAAAATTGGAAAGTTCACTTAATACATCTTAAAGTGGTTCTAAAGGGTTATGTATTTTTACCTTAAAGTGGAGTTCCGGGCACAGAAATGATTTTTTGCTGAACATACCCCCGGGACAGTCAGGGCTAGCACATTCCACAATTGCTAGCCTCTGATCTGTCCCGGTTCGCACTTACCTTTTAGAAGAAATACTTACTTAGAAAATTTCTTCCACAGCGTTTCCATCTCTGTTGTGGGCAGCTGAAGCCGGCGCGGTCCTCTTCTCTGTCTTCTTCCGCGTCTTCGTGTCCCAGAATGCACTGCATCGGCCCCTCTCGTCACTTCCGGTGCGGCGCCGCATTCCTAAACAGCTTCTGGGCATGCCCAGAAGCTGTTTAGCAGGGGAATGCGGCGTCGCCCGGAAATGACGAGCGGGGCCGGTGCCGTCGCATTGATTCCTGGGAGCTATGACGTTTAGCTCCCAGGAATCATCGCGAGGCAGGAAGTGACGGGGTGAGCCTCGGCGCTGGAGGAGGAAGCAGTCATAGGTGAGTATTTACGATCTTCAATAAAAAGGTGAGTAAACAAAAAAAATAAAAATAACTATCCAATTCCTTTTCAGGTGAGCTCTACCTAGCGGAGGGGCACAAAAAAAAAAAAAATCGTTTTTGTGCCCGGAACTCCGCTTTAATGCAGGAGTTCCCAAACTGTGGGTCGCGACCCACTGGTGGGTCGCAAACTAAGTTTGAGTGGGTCGCAGGCAAATGTTACTGAGGGCGGGGTCAGGGCTGCCCAGGAATCGGCAGCACACTGTGTTACAAGGAAGGAGCAGACGGGGCCTTGAGCTCCACTGACGCTCCAACACCTCCCCTTGCCATGCGCGCTGTTCTGTATGGGAGGCGGCGTCTCTGGGTAGGAGTCGGACTGAGTGGAGCCGTTATCAGAGTGCAGGCCATCGGATCGGAGCTGAGCGCCAGGACCAGTCACCAGGTAGGCCAGACACTGATTGATGGCTTATATATGCGGGTTGGCGACCCACATTTGCACAGGCATAGCAGTCCATTGATTCGAATGGGCTGCAATGCCTGTGTTTTCCACTGAAAAAAGGTGCATGCAGAATTTAAAAAAATGCAGTGGCCTGTGAAATCCATCCTGCTTTTGTACCATGCAACTTACCTGCAGTTCCTGCACATGCAAACTGTGTTTTTAAATGCTGGGCCCACATATATAAAAACGCAGAAAGCTTGCCAATGCAGGAACTGCAGGTAAGTCGCATGGCCACTGCATTTTTTTTCATGCACCTTTTTTCAGCGGAAAACGCAGGCATAGCAGCCCATTCAAATCAATGGGCTGCTATGCCACTTCTGGACCACAAGGATTTGCCCCCTTAATGACCAGGCCATTTTTTGCGATTCGGCCCTGTGTTACTTTAACTGACAATTGCGCGGGCGTGCGACGCTGTGCCTAAATAAAATTGATGTACTTTTTTTCCCACAAATAGAGCTTTCTTTTGTTGGTATTTGATCACCTGTGCGATTATTTTATTATTATTATTATTATTTATTTTTAATGTTTTGCGCTATAAACAAAAAAAGCGACAATATTCAATTACAAGCAAGTGGGTCCCGAAAAATAACTGTATTCAGAAGTGGGTCTCGGCCCAAAAAAGTTTGGGAAGCCCTGCCTTAATGCATTGTCTGCATTAAAGGTAAAAACCCTTCTGTGCTGCAGGATCCCCGCCCCCTGTCCAGCCCTATACTTACCTGAGCCTGATCTTGAACCAGAGTTGGACCCGGGAGCAGTGGCTCTCCTCTCTCTCTCCCCCTTCTCACAGGACACATTGATAGCAATGGGCACCATTGGCTCCTGCCTCTGTCAATCAAATTCTGTGACAGAGGAGTGGAGGGCGGGGCTAAGCCACACTGTCTGTGTCTAGAGATTCAGGCAGCACGGCTCAGGAGTGACCTTGCAGAAAATGCCTTCTTATGGTGGCACACTGAGAGGAGAAGGAGTTAGGAGTGCCTGCAGGGGAAATGAGAAGAGGAGGTTCAGGGTACTTTGTGCAGTTTTATTGCACAGAGCAAGAAAGTATAACATGTTTGTTATTTTAAAAAGAAAAAATGTTTACAATCACTTTAATACAGGTTCTCTGTTATTCCTAGCATCTATGAAGGATCATTAGCAGGGTAGTAGAAGTCTGCAAAACATAATTTCTGATAGTATTCTGTACACATACATTGTATACAACGCCACTTGGTTGCCATGTTACAAAGAGTCAACATTTGAGATTTTGGCAGTTTTATCAAACCAAAGCTAGCTTGGAAAGGTCATTTTTAATAACATCAAATTGCAAGAAGGCTTGTGTAGCAGCTATGTTAGCAGTTTTTTTCAAAACTTGAGTTTAAACCACAACTCAAGCATGGTGGTGGGATTCTCATGGCCTGGGGCTGCATGAGTGCTGCCGGAACTGGGGAGCTACAGTTCATTGACGGAACTATGAATGCCAACATGTACTGTGACATACTGAAGCAGAGTATGATCCCCTCCCTTCGGGGACTGGGCTGCAGGGCAGTTTTCCAACATGATAATGTCCCAAAGCACACCTCCAAGAAGCTGAGGTTAATAGTGATGGACTGGCCATGCATGTCTCCAGACTAGGGATCGACCGATTATCGGTAAGGTAGTATGTAATACAAAAGTGACTCAATCTATTATTAATTCATAATGTGTTGGTTATGTATAATAATAAAATATTGCCTATATAAACTTAAATGTGCTGATAGTGTGTCTGTGTAAAATCATATGAAATCATATGTCTATATCTTCATATAAATTGTCTTCTATAGATTATAAAGCATCCATCAAATAATCAAAAAAGTGCTTGTAGTGATTCAATATATAAATATGTGCAAAAATAGCAAAGGTGCTTCAGGTGAATCAATATATAAACAAATACAAATAAAGTGATATCATGTGCTAATAAAGTGCTCAGGGGGTAATAGGTGGTCTCTATTAAACCAAATTGCTTGTTATATTGAAATGGTGACAAAAATTGTCCAAATGCATAACAATTGCGATTTGAATATAAAAAAGTGCTTAAGTGTCCCAAAATAAATTAATAATTATATACTTATATACTGTGCATACAGGTGCTCTTCGGTGTTCGTCACCTCTAGGTGTGCTAAATGCTCACCTCCATGCCCCAGATCATACGCCTTAAAGGTCTACCAGGGGGTCCACTCCTTTCTCCTCTCCTCCTCTGGATCACTCTACTGGATACAGGGGGTAGTGGTATATTCCTCCTTAATATTTCTCCTTACAGGGATCCACATATATACTCTCTGGCAGTGTCATGGATCTCGGAATAAAGGGGGCGATATAGTATAGTATTGCCAAACAATTTATTGAAACAAAGAAAACAAAATGTATCCACTCACATTTAAATCAAGCTATAATTGCATATGTGCTCCGCGGGACTAGTCCTTCCCGTCCTCCACTATGTCACTTCCGGTGTGCTGCCCTACGCGTTACATCACAAACCCACGTGACTTCTTTAAGCAAAAAAGGCATTTTTGAAGGTTTGGCATGCTATAATTCTGGTTCTGGACATGCTGCAGAGCTGAAACTTCACAGGTACACTTTTTAGACCCCCCCAGACACTACTCCAAAGAAATCTCTTTTTTTTTTTCAATAATTGGCTCTCTATCAAAAACGACAATTTTTAAGAACTTTTTTTTGCCTGATTCATAGTCATGACCCAGAACCCTAGGCACTTTTTAGGGGCATTTATTAGGTTTTAGGGCTTCAAAATGGTGTTTTTGATTCCCGAAGTTCGGGTCCCATTGATTTCAATGGGGTCCGGGAATCCGAACCTAACTTTCGGGAAATTCGGGTGTTCTGGTCGAACCAAACTTTTCAAAAGTTCGATCATCCCTACGAGTGATGCTTGTGCTCCTTCGAGACAGTGGAGCAAACATGCGGAAAGGAATGAGGCTTGTTGATATGTCAGACCTCAGTGTCATGGCACACAACACCCTCCAACTTTCAAATGATGGTCTGTCAAGCTAGAGAGCTTTGATTAATATATATGTTTTGAGAAGCATGAAGAGATTAAAAATGTTGTGCTGGCAAGTCTTTTGAATCCTCGATACAATAACCATGCTTTCTCTTCTGATGATGTATTGGCCAAGGCAAAACAATGGCTGACAAAAGATATTCAACAGGCGGTGCAGGAGGTTCCTGCCGAAAAGACAACTCCAGAACAGCATTTTTATAATCTGAAAGAGCAGCATGCTGCAAAAACAGAAAAATGTCCAAAAAGACGACAACAAACAGAAGATAATCTTCTTCATCGTTGTCAAATTGATCATGAAAATTTCAGTGTTTTATTGGGGCCTCATGTGGAGGATTCTTCTGAATCTGCAATAATGAGCCTGGATGAGTAACTTCATCTCTATTTGAAGGAACCAATAATTGACAGAAGAAGTGGTGATCCTCTTCAGTGGTGGAAAGAAAATGAGGCATGCTACAAAAGACTTGCTTCCCATGCTAGAAGATTCATCTCTCTCTCTGCTCCTCTGTCCTCCTCTCTTCCTGTACCAAGTGAGCATGTTAATGAAGTGGCAGCATTATATGAAAAAAACAGAAGCCGTTTAACAAGTGAACGTGAACATGCTGAAATGTTCTACTCTCTGCAGTATAAAATTGTTCTACTTAACTGGGAGTATTGAAAAGTGTAGTAGTACTAGTGTCCACTCCAATCCACTGTCTAGCTTTTGTCTAGCTTTTTTCTAGCAGTTTTGCACTGACTGCAGTAGTGATTAAAATCATTGCAGTGAGTGCACTATTGCAGCAGTAGTCCACTGACTTCAATACACTCTCTATCTGTTGTCTAGCTTGTTTCTAGCAGTTTTGCTGCCACTGACTGCACTGCTGCAAAAGTGATTTAAAATTATTGCAGTGAGTGAGTGCAGCAGTTTATGCATCATTCACAATCGGATGATGTGAAACTGATGTCCCTGCAAGTGCAGTTTTCCTATCAGTTTTCATGCAGTTAAGGTGTGAAGAACGAGCCCTTAATGTTAAAAAAGTTAATAAATAAACATTAACATGTTCAGTAACAGATTTGTGTCGAAATTTGTGTTTATTTTGCAAAACTTTAAATGTACAAAATATCGGCCTATATCAGCCTATACCGATATGCGATGGCCAAAATATCGGTATAGGTATCGGCAATGAAAAACCGATATCGGTCGATCTCTACTCCAGACCTAAACCCTATTGAGCATCTGTTTGGCATCCCCTAGTGAAAAGTGGAGGAGCACAAGGTCTCTAACATCCACCAGCTCCGTGATGTCGTAATGGAGGAGTGGAGGAGGACTCCAGGGGCAACCTGTGAAGCTCTGGTGAACTCCATATCCAAGAGGGTTAAGGCAGTGCTGGAAAATAATGACCGTCACACAAAATATTGACACCTTGGGCCCAATTTGGACATTTTCACTTAGGAGTGTACTTACTTTTGTTGCCAGTGGTTTAGACATTAATGGCTGTGTGTTGAGTTATTTTGAGGCGACAGCAAATTTACACTGTTATACAAGCTGTACACTCACTACTTTACATTGTAGCAAAGTGTAATTTCTTCAGTGTTGTCACATGAAAAGATATAATAAATATTTACAAAAATGTGTGGGGTGTACTCACTTTTGTAAGATACTGTATGTATAGGTGATCCCCCACTTCCGGGTTCTGGGCACGAGTGTGCGCCAATAGCAGCTCGCTCCCACTGATATTTTACACAGCGGGAGCTGACCAGTAGATCCCTCGGACCCGATGTCCACCGGCACCCGCTGATCATTCGGTACACTGACAGAATGTCAGTCTGTCTATGCAGATTGTCGTTCTGTCAGTACAGAAGGCATGGATCCTATGTTCCTGTAAAGCAGGAACCCTGATTCATGTCATCCATTAGTCTTCCACTAGTAAAAGCACTTCCCCCACAGTAGTAAAGAACATGTCAGGCACACAGTTAACCCTTTGATTGCCCCTGATGTTAACCCCTTACTTAGTACGGTGACAGTGCATTTTTTAGCACTGACACTAGATTAGTGTTACATGATCCTAAAAAAGTGTCAGTTAGGTGTCTGATTTGTACGCCGCAGTGTTGAAGTTTCCCTAAAAGTCGCTGATCACCGCCATTACTTGTAAAAAATAAATACATAAATAAATAAAAATATCACGTAGATCGTAGATGCTATAACTTTTGCACAAACCAATCGATATACGCTTACTGTGTTTTGTTTTTTTTTACCAAAAATATGCAGCAGAATACATATTGGCCTAAATTGTTGAAGAATTATGATTTTTTAAATTTTTTTTATTGGATGTGTTTTTAAAACATGAAGTAAAAAATATTGTTTTTATTTTCAAAAATGTCGGTTGTTCTTTGTTTCTAGTGCAAAAAATAAAAAGCCCAGAGATAATCAAATACCCACAAAAGAAAGCTTTATTGGTTGTTTCTACAAGTCAGGACAGCAGCTAAACAAACCATAGCTAAAGCTTGGAAATCCACCCCCATCTACCTATTCCCGAAGTTAAACATAGAGTCACTAATGCCATGATTCATGCGAAGATTTAAGCTGTCCTGCTTGACAAAGTTGAGAAATTTGGTAAACTTTGGCAACCTTGGGTTGACCACTTTCTTCCCCCAAACTTTGACAGTTCCCTTCTATTACCCTGAACCACGTCCTTGCGCCATGCATCTATCATTGGTAATTCTGTACCCCCCCCCGGCAACTTACCTTCCCCCTCCCCCTTCCTACTTTCCCCCCTACACCATCCCCCCCAGTTTTGTTCTTCCACCTCTCTCCTTACTCATTTACTCCCTGTTCTTACCCCACTTTCTTATATATATATATATATATATATACTATAATATATACAACGTCCCGTATCTCATATCCCCCCTAACGCCTTGGTTACATCTCTACACATTCACTGAGCTGACCATATCTCCCCAATGTTATTGCTTGTATCCCTTTCACACCACTGCCTAGGTCATTGACCTTATCATATTTCCCTTAGTATTCTTGGTTATGTTTTGTAACTTCTGGTGTCACCACCTTCTTATGAGATACATAGACCACTGACGGCTCCCCCCACGCAGGCACAGCGAGTTACCTTTTAGGCGTGCCTGGGTGTTGGCAGTATCTGACGGGTCTCCCTTCTGGGTCACCAACCCCATTATTCCTTGTACTTGTCCATTGACATAGTTACTGTAACCAGCTCAATTCTGTTATTAATATTATAACTGTAACTTCTCCTTCTTATGTTGTACATGTTACGTTGTACTATTTATGCTTTTCAATAAAATTTTTGAAAAAAAAAAAAAAGAAAGCTTTATTGGGGGGGGGGGGGACATAACTTTTATTTGGGCACATTGTCGCATGACCACGCAATTGTCAGTTAAAGTAAAGCAGTGCTGTATTGCAAAAATAGCCTGGTCAGGGAGGGGTGTAAACCTTACGGAGGTCAAGTGGTTAAAACTGAACTTTACCCATAAAAACTTGATAAAAAATAATGTTTTTTTTTTAGCAAAGAACATACATTTACATACGAATTAATAATTCTGCTACTAAAATTAGTGTGTGCTGTAAACTGCCTCCAGCATTGCACCTTTTTTTTCTTGCTGGAGGCTGCCATTTTGCTGAAGCCCAGAGCCCCTGAGCAGTAAATCATAAAGCTGAACTAAACCCGTTTATTTAACAGTTTCAAAAGACAGTTACATTCCAAGAATGCCGGGATTGCTAACTATCACATTTGCTTGTGTCTTCAACCAAACTATCAAACCATCAAATGGCTGGCATCATAACTGATCACATGTGCAGCACCATGGCAGTTTCAGATCAAACGGAAGCAGCTTCCTTTACTGTAAAGGAGGGTTTAATTCTGCTTTCGGTCAGCAGATCGGCCTCTACAAATTTGGCAGTGCCTAAAAATGGAGAGCAACTGAGCATGTGCAGAACACTAGATTGCTTGACTTTAAACAGTATAGACACTTATTTTTAATGTTTTACATAGCTATACCTGCAAAAGGGGCCAGCCTGAAGTGGTCTTACATGACTTCATTTTCTGACTAAAGTTCCACTATAAGTATGAAACTCATACCCAGCGGCGGTTGGTGCATGATAATTTGTGGGGGGTGGCAAAACCAACACCCCGACACCCGCGAGATGGCCGGCAGCCAAATCCAACCCCCACCCCCCGCGGGACAGACGGATGGCTGGCCGGACAGCCAGCTTTCTTACCTTCTCCTTCCCCGAGTGGCTATGAGTCTCCTCTGGCTGTTCATCTCCTCCATCTTCCTGGCCTGTGGCCAGTAAAATTGCTTCTCTTTTTAGCCAATCAGGAAAGGGGACTTACGACCCACTTCCTGATTGGCTTAGAGAGAATCAGTGTGATAATAGCGAATATTCATTCTCTATTGTCAAACAACTGGGTGGGCTCAGGGCCCAGTGCTCTGCGCCCCGAGCCCACCCTTTTTTATAGCCTATTAGAGCCTCTGCTCTAATCAGGTGCCTAAAGAAAAAAAAACCCTATTGGAATCCATGCATCTGGTGCCCTGCATGTAGATTTAGGGGCCAGATGCATGAATGGGGGGCGGCGCCCCTGTGCCCCTAATGGATGGGCCACCACTGTTCATACCAGATACTTTGGGCTGTGCTGGGTAGTCTTGTCCAATGCAGCCCCAATGGCAGTTCACAAAATGTTGCAGTGGTGTGTGCTAAAAAGAAATTACAGCTGAAATGTCACTTTGTTCTAACACAACACGGATAAAGTATGATGCTTTGCTTTCACATTACACAGCAGATCAAGTACCCAAGCATTAGGTTAAAGCAATAATAAACCCAAAACTAAAAATGCAACATATTGCAGCTTACTAATCATTAGATGTGGTGACTGCATTAGTGCTCTTTTGTAGGCTATTTTCCCCTCCTGTTTTCACCTGCTGATCTGGCCAGTAACACACCTCCTCTATTAGAATGCTCACACTCTGGATGAAGGAGCACAGGGAGCATGTTTAGACAGCAGCATTTTCATTCTGATAGGAGGGGAGTATTATATGCACTAGCAGCGCTAGATACATTTCTAATTGAAGCTAAACTCAAGCTTACACTTTGTAAGCAGTTATAGTACACAACGGTTTTCCTTTTAGAATAAAGGTTTTACATTCATAAATAAAAGCTGATCATTGTAAGCAACCCTGTCAGTCATAAATGGTTTGCCTCTAACTGCTACATCAGAACAGCTTGTTTTGTTGAAAAACAACAGACTCACTGGTTGGATCACCAGGTGAAAATAAAAGAAAGAAAGCCTAAAAAAGAAAACTAACACAGCCATTACATCTAAGAATTTGTAAGCTATAAGCAATATATTAAATGTTTATCTTGGGTTTAATACCATTTTAAGGTTGTTAAAGCTCAACTGAACATTCCACATGCATTAAATAAAAAGGTATACAAAGTCCGTCAGCTGGTTTTCCGTAGAAAGCATCCACAGTCTGAGTGGAAAAACCTGTCACCTGCAAACAATGTAGAGTGGGCTCTCCATGTGGAAACAGTGGTCTCTCTGCAGAGGTCCGACATACTGTACCCCCTGCTAAGTCAGAGCTAGAGCTCTCCAGTCACCAAAGAGCATGAGATGTGCTCATTGCAGAGCTTTAGGTATGACTCATCAAGGCATGTGGTGGACCTCTGCAGAGGGCCTCTGCTTCCACATATAGAGAAAAAAGGTCCTTCTCTGTACCATAGGTGAGATTGAGCTTTATAGGATATTTTTAAATCTGTTACAGAATTTTGCCATTTTTTTTAAACAGCTCTAAAAATAACTAAAAGCAAAATTAGTGAACCTACAGGCATTGTGTGAAGCAGTTATTCTCAAGCTTTTACTAGGGATTCTCAAGAGGAAGTCTAAAAGAAACCCTTCTAATAAATTATGAAATTTACAATTCAAGGTACATAAGCCTTTCTAGTTTTACAAATAATATATTAATGCATATAAAAGAATTCAACACCCAGGTGGATTATTTTTATCTCCCTGACTGTTTTATATGAAAAACCAGGTTCAGCATTAATCATAGATACAAATAATAATAATAGCCACAAAATAAACACATAATTGAAAACTGTGGTGCCCCTTTACAGTGGTGATTGGTGATGAAATATCCCATTCTTCTGGTAGGGGGTGGTAAAGGACCCCATAACTTTGGTGGCCTGTTAAAAAGGTGAGCCCTTAGACTGGTGTCAATAGGAAAAGGATGACTTTACATTTGTAGTAATTGGGAGAGTCAAGGCTTTAAATTAAAGCGGAGTTCCGGCCACAAAATCGACATAGTCGATTTTGGGCCATCCGCTTGCTATAGGTCACCTGAAACAGAAATGGGTAGTTAGGATTTTTTTTTTTTTTTTTTACTTACCTTGTGATTGCAGAAAGAAAATACTCACCTCTCTTCCACTTCCTCCCTCGGCCGCACGGCCCGCGCCATCACTTCCGCTTTGCAATGATTCTGGGGAGCTGAACGTCATCTCTCCCAGGAATCAATGCGCCTGCACCGGCCCCGACGTCAGTTCCGGTGCAGGCGCGTCATACCTTGTTAAACAGCTTCTGGGCATGCCCAGAAGCTGTGCAGGGATGACGCTGCAGACCCGGAAGTGACGGCGGGGCCGGCGCAGTGCATCGTGGGACCGAAGAGGACCGAAGAGGACACGGAAGAGCATCGCGCTGGCTTCAAGCTGCCCACACTTGAGATGGCAGCACTGGAGAAAAAATTTTAAAAGTAAGTATTTCTTCTAAAAGGTAAGTGCGAACCGGGACAGATCAGAGGCTAGCCATTGTGGAATGTACTAGCCCTGACTGTCCCGGGGGTATGTTCATTGAAATTTTGTATTTGTGGCCGGAACTCCGCTTTAAGTATCATTGGGAGAAGGATACTTTTATCAAGATGGTCATTGAGAAAGGTAAGACCTTACGTTGGTGGGCAAGAAGAATGGTCCCCACTTGTTTGCGAGTAAGTGAAGAAATGCTTCCTTACATTTTAGAACTGTAAAGAATAGTCCTTTTACATTAGTGATGAATAGAGAGGGGCCCCTTTACTTTGGTGGTCAGTGGGAGAAGGCATCTTTTATGCTGGTGGGAGAAGAACCACTCTACATTGCTGGTAAGTTGGAGAAGTGAGCCCTTAGACGAATGCCTCATACACACGTATCGTTAGTTGGCCGTGAATTTTCGGCCAACGTGCGATCGGCCGATTTTCGGCTTGTTAGTATGATGCTTTCGACAACCGACTCCGACTTTTCGGCCGAACAAAATCTGGTGTGCAGGCTATAAAATTTTTGTTGGCCGTCAACAGAACAGCCGATTGTTCGTCAGTCAGTACAGATTTCGGCAGACAAAAATCTGATGAGCAAGACTGGGCATGCTCAGAGAAGAAAAAACACACGGAAAGTAAACCATCACATGACATCACTTCTGAAGTTGGTTTTTGTTGGCCAAGAAAATTCATGTGCAGTCTAGAGCACATTTCAACCAACACAACAACACTGGACAAAAGACGGCCGATCGGTCGGCCGATAATCGTTGCGTGTGTACGAGACTTAATGGTCAGTGGAATAAGGACTCCCTTACATTAGTGGTCAGCAGGAGAAGGGTACAGTTACAATGGTGATAGGGAAAGAACCCCCCCCCCCCTTGTTACATTGGTGGTCAGTGTGGTGCTCCCTCACATTGATGGTCTCTGGTCCCACACTGCTGGCTGTGATGAGTGACATTGGTGGAGAACTAACAATGCCAAAGAACCTTTATAATGTAGTGCTGGGGAATGTGAGTCTGTACAGCCAAATGGTAATGATAAACTTACTGGCTGTGACTTCTAGTCCCACAGGGTAAATAAAATCACAATGGATAATAAAAAGGTGTAAAGTTTAATAAAAGATATGAAAACATCAGCTTTATATATACTGCCTACAGTCTGCTTTCTAGTCAAATTACATTTTTTGTTTTCATATCTTTTATTAAACTTTACACCTTTTTATTATCCATTGTGATTTTATTTACCCTGTGGGACTACAAGTCACAGCCTATAAGTTTATCATTACCATTTGGCTGTACAGACTCACATCCCCCCAGCGCTACATTCTGAGGTTCTTTGAAGTTGTTTTTCTTGTGTATTTGCACCATGCGTGGTGCGACATATGTTCCTCACAGCTGAGGGTGGACAATTGGGTGATTCATTCGCCTTCTTGCTGGCTTTACAAACATCATTGTATTTGTCTCTTAACAACATTATATGGTCTACTATAGAGCGACAGAATACTTGTTTGATTGGTGGAGAACTATGGAGCACAATCTGCCACGACTCAGCTGGCAAAGATGCCCTAACAACCTTTAGAGCAGGGGTGTCAAACTCAAATTAATCGCGGGCCGCATCAGCATTATGATTGCCCTCAAAAGGGCCGGTTGTATCTGTAAGACTAGATGTCCAGAGCATCCCCTACCCTTACATAAGCCGTCAAGGGCCTCTCCACCATCAGAAGTTGAGTTCCCCGCCCTCTCTTATCACAGTGCACCCCCCTTACCTTGTTCTGCTGCTGGAAAGAAGCTGGAGGCATTGCTGGCGAGCCGAAAGTACAGGGTCTGGAGGAGGATCAGAGGAGGACTGGAGCTCTCCTGCAGCTGCAGGAGAAATGTGAGGGCCACATAAAATGGCCTGGAGGGCCAGATTCAGCCCACGGGCCTTGTGTTTGACACATGTGCTTTAGAGGAACACTAGAGCTACATGGAACCCTGGTTGAGAAACTCTGGAAAGTACCAGGAAGGAAGGACAATGCAAACAAGGTTTATGAAGACACTGCTTAAAAAAAAAAAAAAACACACAGCTGATTATAATATTATAGTACATCTCTGATTTGTTCTGTAATTTAATATTGGACCTTAAACTGTAAAGAAAAGAGGGTAATGAAGGTGTGTATTTTTCTAAGTACTTTAAATAAAGAAGGTTTGACATTTGAAAGTATTTTCTAAATGCTTAATAAAGGGCATTTAAAATTACTCACTGTAATGTGTTTTTGAAGCTTAATTATATTACCTATGAAAATTTGATTTAATTTGTTCTCTCAGAAGAAAAAAAAAACATTTTGTCCAAACCATTTCAGCTAGCTAAGGAGCAGTGATAAAGAATTATATGAAGGTGCTATCTTGTATCTCAGCTGATAATTTAATTAGGAATCTCGATTTGAAGTGCTGGAGAAGCTTTGCCAACCTAGATTTCTATCATGATACTTCGTACACTTCCAAATAATTTATTTACGTTTTGGAAAAATGTTTATATTGTTATATCTTACAACAATAGGCAATACAATGACAGGAAATAAACATAAAATAAATAATTATTCATTACAACTAGCTGATGAGACGAATGTACCAGTTCAGTACAAGTTCAGTTCAGGGCAGGTTAGTAGAACATTACTAAAGTTTGGGTGCTGAATCTGAACCCCGTGAATTCAATGGGAGCCAAATATTACAAAAAAAAAAAAAAAAAACATGATGGCCAGTAATGGCCATTTTCTAGACTAATAGGTGAGGGATTCTAAAACAAATGACATGGGAACAGTAATTTCTAATAATGCTTAAAGGGCAACATTAAAAATGCTAAATTCTCTTACATAAGGGGTATGTCCTGAACCAACCTGTGAAGTGACACATCTGTACGATGTTTACAATCTACCATAGCACAATTTATATTCACAAAAATGCCATTTAATGCAGCTTTGGAGGATTACTTTTGTTTGTAAATAAAGCAGCTAGGGATTCCCTCCACCCATACCATATCCTTATCCTAGATAAGGGTCTGGCATAGACAAAAAAAACAGTGTGGGGTTTCCCCCTAAAAATATATACTAGATCTTTAATCTTTATGATTGAACATGATATTGATGTCAATATCATGAAACAAAAGGGAAAAAACACACGGGGTCCCTATATTCTAGACCAGACCCTTCCAGTCTGCTATGAATTTTAAGCGGGAGCTCTATGCAAAAACCAAGACAAAAAAGTGTTTGCCTCCGGAAAGCATATTCTGAGCATGCAGACTGGCAGGTGAGAAAGTAAAAGGTGGGTGAGCGTGCGCCCTCCCCCAAACCATACGAGGCCCTCATCACACTGGAGTTCCTTGCCAGAATGGACCCTCCTAGCAAAGCACCTATGTTAATGAGGACAAGATGCTCCTCCCCACAACCCTGGACCAGTGGTTGTGGGGGCCTGTGGGCAGAGGGCTTATTGGAATCTTGAAGCCCCCTTATCACCACTCCCTCTATGTAAAAAAGTAAGGGATACATAGTATCCCCACTCATTCAAATGTAAATAAAAATATTAAAAAAATTAAAATGAAAAAAAAAAAACAAAACAAAATATTCCACAATGTAAATGCATTATCAATCATCTCCCCTAGCAGTGTAGATCCTCATCAATCATGATGAACAAAGACTGCCAACTCACCGAAAGAGAAAACAAGCCTACCAGTTGACAATCTTGTCATACATTCACTGCAAATGACAGCTACTGATCTGTTCTAAGAAATGTAAACAAAGTGGTGGAATGTACTCATGGATGTAATTGAACAAATATGTCCAAGACAATATTTGGCCAATGATGTCAGTCACTATCTGATGTCATGCACTTTTCCTGATAACAGAAGAACAAAGTTATACCGTATAGTTATGGTAGAAAATTTGCTACAATATATGACATCTGGCTCCTACAGAACAGTCTAAAAGTCCATCATTCAGACGAATATCCGAACAAGCCAACTAGGAGCTCATCCCTAATTACAACTAGTGATGTCGCGAACCTAAAATTCGCCGTTCGCGAACGGCGAACGCGAACATCGGCAAATGTTCGCGAACCGGCGAACCGGGCGAACCGCCATAGAGTTCAATAGGCAGGCGAATTTTAAAACACACAGGGACTCTTTCTGGCCACAATAGTGATGGAAAAGTTGTTTCAAGGGGACTAACACCTGGACTGTGGCATGCCGGAGGGGGATCCATGGCAAAACTCCCATGGAAAATTATGTAGTTGACGCAGAGTCGGGTTTTGATCCATAAAGGGCATAAATCACCTAACATTCCTAAATTGTTTGGAATAACGTGCTTTAAAACATCCAGTGTGTGAATACGATCAGGTATGATGTTTTATCGGTCAAGTAGTGTAAGGGTTACGCCCGTCGCCCGCTTCACAGTGACAGACCAAACTCTGACAGACCAAACTCCCCGTTTAACAGTCAGTCAGTCCATTTGCACAACCGCAAACTCCCCATTTGCACAAGGTTGGATACCAAGCTAGCCATGTCCCGTTCCTTGTCCTCACTGACATCATTGAAGGTCTCTTCCTCCACCCAGCCACGTACAACACCAAGGGTCCCCGAAAGGTGAGAACAAGCCCCCTGGGACGCCTGCTGTGGCTGGTATTCCACCTCCTCAAAGCCACCTTCCTTCTCTGACTTCTCTTCTTCAGACTCCTCTCTCTGCGTTGCCACAGGTCCAGCAATTGACAACGACAAGGCTGCTTCTGGTGGTGATGGGGAGTGGACCACAACTCTTCCTCTTCATGCTCATCTACAGTCTGATCCAGTACTCTTCGCAGGGCATGCTCCAGAAAAAACGCATATGGGATGAGGTCGATGATGTTGCCTTGGGTTCGACTGACCACCAGGGTTGTCACCTCCCCAAAAGGACGCATGAGCCTACAGCCATTGTTCATGAGCATTCAGTAACGCGGCCAAAAAATACCCAGCTCCGCAGAAAGAATGAAAGAAAATTAATGTTTTTTCTATGAAAAATTATCCTGCAGATCGCTTTTGGTCTGTTCACAATGAAGCAACGACCTTATCATCTGGGGTGTGCCAATACACTCCTAGAGGTGATGATCGCTTCATTGTGATACGCAAGCCCCTTCACCACGACAAGGTAACGATCACGAAGGGGAATTGACACATGTATGTGCCTTTTTTTTTGTTTTTTGTTTTTTTGCAGCCACAGAGGCCAGAAAAATTAGGCATGTACACATGCATGAAAAAGTAGGTATTGTTGCAGCCGCTGCTGTAGCAGCGGCCTGAAAAATTGAGGTTTTCAAGGCAGAAAGTGCACTAAAACATTGCGGCTTAAACCGTAGTTGGTGGCGGAGACGTCACGTAAGTCATCCGGCATGCAGAGAATGATTAAAGACAGCAGCGTGTGGACCATTTTTAGGCCAAGGCATCTCAGTCATCACCAGGCCTTTTTTAGTCAAATGCATCCCCCACTGTCAGTCCCTTCGGGATCCATGCCTCATTCATCTTAATAAACGTGAGGTAATCAAGACTTTTTTGACCTAGGCGACTTCTCTTCTCAGTGACAATACCTCCTGCTGCACTGAAGGTCCTTTCTGACAGCACACTTGAAGCGGGGCAAGCCAGAAGTTCAATGGCAAATTGGGATAGCTCAGGCCACAGGTCAAGCCTGCACACCCAGTAGTCAAGGGGTTCATCGCTCCTCAGAGTGTCGATATCTGCAGTTAAGGCAAGGTAGTCTGCTACCTGTCGGTCGAGTCGTTCTCTGAGGGTGGACCCTGAAGGGCTGTGGCGATGCATAGGACTAAAAAAGCTCCGCATGTCCTCCATCAACAAGACGTCCGTAAAGCGTCCTGTCCTTGCCGGCGTGGTTGTGGTGGTAGGAGGAGGATTACTTTCACCTCTTCCCCTGTTGGATTCCCGTTGTGCTGTGACATCACCCTTATATGCTGTGTAAAGCATACTTTTCAACTTATTTTGTAGCTGCTGCATCCTTTGCGACTGCCGGTAATTGGGTAACATATCAGAGACTTTCTGCTTATACTGGGGGTCTAGTAGTGTGGCCACCCAGTACAGGTCGTTCTCCTTCAGCCTTTTTATACGAGGGTCCCTCAACAGGCATGACAGCATGAAAGACCCCATTTGCACAAGGTTGGATGCCGAGCTACTCATGTCCAATTCCTCGTCCTCACTGATGTCATTGAAGGTGTGTTCTTCCCCCCAGCCACGTACAACACCACGGGTACCAGATAGGTGACAACGAGCACCCTGGGATGCCTGCTGTGGTTGGTGTTCCTCCTCCTCAAAGCCACATTCCTCCTCTGACTCCTCTTCCTCACACTCCTCTTCCAGTGTTGCCGCAGGTCCAGCAAGCGATGGTAAGGCTGTTTCTGGTGGTGGTGATGGTGACCACAACTCTTCCTCTTCCTCTTCATGCTCATCTACGGCCTGATCCAGCACTCTTCGCAGGGCACGCTCCAGGAAAAAAACATATGGGATGATGTCGCTGATGGTGCCTTCGGTGCGACTCACTAGGTTTGTCACCTCCTCAAAAGGACGCATGAGCCTACAGGCATTGCGCATGAGCATCCAGTAACGTGGCAAAAAAATACCCAGCTCCGCAGAGGCTGTCCTAGCACCCCGGTCATACAAATACTCGTTGACCGCTTTTTCTTGTTGGAGCAGGCGGTCGAACATTAGCAGTGTTGAATTCCAACGTGTCGGGCTGTCGCAAATCAAGCGCCTCACTGGCATGTTGTTTCGCCGCTGAATATCTGCAAAGTGCGCCATGGCCGTGTAGGAACGCCTGAAATGGCCACACACCTTCCTGGCCTGCTTGAGGACGTCCTGTAAGCCTGGGTACTTCTGCACAAAACGTTGCACAATCAGATTCAACACATGTGCCATGCACGGCACATGTGTCATCTTGCCCAAATTCAATGCCGCCAACAAATTGCTCCCGTTGTCACACACCACTTTGCCGATCTCCAGTTGGTGCGGGGTCAGCCACTGATCCACCTGTGCGTTCAGGGCGGACAGTAGTGCTGGTCCGGTGTGACTCTCTGCTTTCAGGCAAGTCAACCCCAAGACAGCGTGACACTGTCGTATCCGGCATGTGGAATAGCCCCTGGGGAGCTGGGGGGGTGCAGTTGGTGTGGAGCAAGACGCAACAGCAGAAGAGGACTCAGCCGAGGAGGTTAGCAAAGAGGATGGAGTAGAGGAGGTGGCAGCAGGCCTGCCTGCAAGTCATGGCGGTCTCAGACTCCACCAGCTTGTATGTTAAAAGCTGGCGGGCTAAGAGTTCCGACAAGCCAGCTGTCAGACGCCGGGCAAGGGGGTGACTCTGTGAGATTGGCTTCTTACGCTCAAACATTTCCTTGACAGACACCTGACTGTGGGCAGGTGACGAGCAGGAACTGCTGAAGGTGAGAGGCGGAGGGGCGGGTTGTTGATAGGGGGCATGGAGGACAGCAGTGGTTGACGTGGCTGAAGATGCTGGACCAGGAGGAGGATGGTGGCTTTCAGTTTGTGTGCTGCTTTTACTCATGTGTTGATCCCATAGGCGTTTGTGATGTGAGATCATGTGCCTTCGCAAAGCAGTTGTACCTAGGTGGGTATTGGACTTCCCACGACTCAGTTTCTTTTGGCACAGGTTACAAATGGCATCGCTGATATCAGAGGCAGACACACAAAAAAAATGCCACACTGCTGAGCTTTGCAAGGACGGCATTCTGGTGGTGGCAACAGCTTGCGTTGATTGGCGTGCTGTCTGGCTGACCCCGGGTGCCGAATCTACATGCTGTCTGACTGCGCCACTAGCTCCTTGCGATGACCTCCTCCCCCTGCTTCCAACTCGTCTCCTCCTCCTCTCTGTCTCCCCATCTGAACTTTCCCCCTCTTCTTCTGCTCTTCGAGCAGGCACCCAGGTGACATCCACAGACACATCGTCATCATCAGCCGCTTCACTTGACAACTCAGCAAAGGCAGCAGCAGCAGGTACAACATCATCATCATCATCATCACAATGTACGTCCATGTGTATAATGCTGCCTGACTGAGACATATCCCCGTTATCTACATCCTCTGGCACTAATAGTTGCGCATCACTTATTTCTTCCAACTGATGTGAAAATAATTCCTCTGACGGATCAAGTGAAGCGGCTGTGGTGCTAGTGTTGGTGGTGGTGCCAGCGGGCTGGCGAGTGGTAAATTGAGAGGTGCCCGAAGCTGAGCTGGAGGAGGATGGTGCATTAAGGTTCCGAGCGGAAGCTGTAGACGATTGGGTGTCCTGTGTAAGCCAGTCAACTATGGCCTCAGAATTTTTTGAGTTCAGGGTCTGTGGTGGCCTCTAAACACTGGGCATTATTCTAGGGCCTAAGGAAATCACAGCACCACGACCACGACGGCCCTTGCGGGGTGGCCTGCCTCTGCCTGTCATTTTTTTTTTAATGTGTTGTGTACTATGAGTGCAAGGTGCTGTGCCACCCTATAGGAGTGTTGGGCAGTGGGTACAGTACACTCTGTGGACCTGACAGTCACTGGCACCCAGGCAACTGCAATTAAAAAATATATATATTTTTTTTTACTTTGCAAGCTGCTGTGCCACCTTATATATCAGTGGTGGGTGGGCAGTGGCACAGTACACTCTCTGTGGACCTGACACTGACAGCAGTCACTGGCACCTAGGCAACTGCAATTAAAAAATATATATATATTTTTTTACTTTGCAAGCTGCTGTGCCACCTTATATATCAGTGGTGGGTGGGCAGTGGCACAGTACACTCTCTGTGGACCTGACAGCAGTCACTGGCACCCAGGCAACTGCAATTAAAAAATATATATATATTTTTTTTACTTTGCAAGCTGCTGTGCCAACTTATATATCAGTGGTGGGTGGGCAGTGGCACAGTACACTCTCTGTGGACCTGACAGAAGTCACTGGCACCCAGGCAACTGCAATTAAAAAATATATATATATTTTTTTTTACTTTGCAAGCTGCTGTGCCACCTTATATATCAGTGGTGGGTGGGCACACAGTGGCACTGCAGTGGGCACAGTACACTCTGTGGACCTGACAGTAACTGGCAGCCCAGGCAACTGCAATAATAAAAAATATTTTTTTTTTCAATTTGCAACAAGATGCTGTGCCACCGTATATATATCAGTGGTGGGCAGTGCACTGCAGTGGGTACAGCGCACTCTGTGGACCTGACACAGCACTCACTGCAATTATGACAGAGGAAAAAAAAATATTTTTTAAAATGCAAGGTACTGTGCCTGTGCCACCCGAAATGAGTGTGGTGTGCACACAGTACAGTCTGTGGTAGGTCTGTGGCCTCTCACACACAGCGGGCAGGCAACTGCAGTGTACAATAGATATATATATATATATATATATATATATATATATATATATATATAAAGAAAAAACTCTATTACCTTACCAGCCCTTAAAAGGGCTTTTGGGGACACTAGATATATATATATATATATATATATATATATATATATATATATATATATATATATATATATATATGTGTATATATATAAATTAAAAAAAAATCCTCAATTACCAGCCCTTAAAAGGGCTTTTGGGGACACTAGATAGATATATATATATATATATATATATATGTATATATATATATATATATATATATAAGAAGAAAAAACTCAATTACCAGCCCTTAAAAGGGCTTTTGGGGAAGCTAGATATATATATATATATATATATATATATATATAAAAATTACACAAATATCAGCCCTTAGAAGGGCTTTTTGGGGTGCTGTCCTTACAGCAGTAGTGGACCAAGAACACTGCAAGACCAGGAACACTGACTAACTGTCCCTAGCTTAACAGCAGCAGCAGCAGCTCTCCCTACTCTCACTACACACACTGCTTCATAATGATCTAATATGGATGCTGCCCTTGCTTATTTATAGGAGGTGGGAGGGTGTGGGAGGGAGGTATGCTGATTGGCTGGAAATGTGCCTGCTGACTGTAAAGTTCAGGGTCAAAGTTTGCCTCAATGATGTATTATGGGGGGCGGACCGAACATCGCATATGTTCGCCCGCAGCGGCAAACGCGAACATGCTAAGTTCGCCGGGAACTGTCCGCCGGCAAACAGTTCTATACATCTCTAATTACAACCTAACTTAAAACTGGACATCTAGTATCTCAAGGTGCTAGAAACATCTTCTTCCTAATTCCCAACTGCACTGTCTTCCCAGGGCCAGATTCATGGGCTTTGCATACCTCCCAGCTTTCAGCACAAAAATGACACGTGACCGACATGCCTCCAGTTATATAAACCATAGAAACATGGAAGAATGACAGTAGAAAAAGAGCAAGAGGTCCAATAAACCTCTACCATTTATTTAGATTTCTGTAACTTTAAACCTTTTTATCTGAGTATAGATTCATGTTTGTCCCATGTTTAAATATACTTATGCATGTTCCAAGCATCAACTACTCTTTTGGTATATTATATTTTCTATGGTTAGTTTGATCTTTCCTTCTGTTGTTTTGAATTCTTGTCCCTGTGTTCTTGACTTTAGCTTCATATATAAAATTCTGTCTTCCACCTTATTTACATTCTCAAAGCATTTAAATGTTTCAATCATGTATTAGGCTGGGTTCACATTGATGCAAATTGGATGCGGGATTTCCTCGCATCCATTTCACATGCCAGAAGGCTTTGACTGGTTTTCAATGGATCCGTATCTCTCATCTCCGGGGCGGCCGCGATCCGCACTGGAAAAGGGTCCTGTGCATCTTTGGGATCTGTTTCAGGTCCAAATTCAGGAAAAAAAATTGGACCTGATTTGCATCTAAAATGAAAACCTACAATGCCAATATCTTTGAGATAAATTCCAATTCCTACACCTACACCCTCTCATTTGTATTTTGTATTGTTATTATTCTTATGTATATTATCTATACTTTCTTGTCTATCATATACGCAGATATGGGTTAAAACTCTGGACAAGTGTACCCCCAGAAGAAGACCTTCGGTCAAACGCGTAGGGCTTTGGAGTCCATATATCTTGTCATATATGAGTATTGTTGTGCAATATACAAAACTTTTTTCTGTGAATATATTTTGAATATTTGTTGTATTGCGTGCACTTTTAATGTTTGCTGTACCTACAGTATCTTTGTGCTTTATAAATCTGAGATATCAGTACAACATACTGTGTTTCTTTTATATATGTTCAATAATAAAGATTATATTTTTTTATATCTTTGCATCTACATTTTCCATTACATCCCTCTGGTATCATAACGTCCCTTTCCCCGCTTGTCAATCCCTTTGGGATTGAAAAAAAATATTGTTCAATTTGGGATAGATACCACATTTTGTCTTTTTTAGAGCGGAACAGAGCATTTTTTCTCACCTTTAGCTTTCCTCTATACCATTTTAAAAACACAAACGCAATCATTTAAAAGTAGCTTTAGGCTGGTAACACTTTTGGTAGGCGAATACATTTTATAGAGGTTTATAGCCCATGAGGACTGCTGGGATGTATGACATAATTTTGGCCTAGGCCAGAAATCAGACAGCAACTGAAGATAAGTAAAACATTTTTTAAAACAAATATATATTATATACCTTCCAGTTAGGTTACTAAGGCTAGTAACAGAAGAATTAAAAATAATTCATGTTGTTAATAAGTTTCCATTAATATCTGCTTGATTGTTACCATTGCAGCTCTAGGTGTTTAGGTTGTGATCGAGTTCGATATGCTGTATTGAAAGCTTACGCTGTAACATGTTTTACTTTCTCCTGGAACATAATGGGGATTCTCTACACAAGGTCCTGACTTGGCCAAAGGGTCCTGAAAAAGACAATAGTAAATTCCAGATGCTGCAATCACAATCTGGAGGCCAAAAGGGACATAAATCATCTGGCTGTGGAAAGAGCATTGCACATCACTCTGAATTAAACCCCTGGGCTCCACGTCAGATTGAAGGAGAGGACTGTAGAAATAATATATAAGCCGGAGTCTTTCTAATTAAAGCTCAACATTGCAGTTTTGTTAATTTGTGCTCAATGGTTTCTACTGCCAATCATAGGCCTGGACTAATTAAATTTGATCATATTCCAGAGCAGGATAAATTTAATTAAAAGACAAGATATTGGGTCTTCAATCTTCCATATTGAAACTATCACTGCAGGTCGGTTAATGAAAAGTGCTGCCAGTACGCTTTGTATTAATAGGTATTGGTAATATGAAAAGGTGGCTTTGATCCCGCCACCTTCACAAAACCACATATTACAAGGTTTGTGTTAATTCTTCAATATTCAGAACATTGCAAGGCCAAGTACATTTTGTGACTTATAATATTCATTATACATTTTTTTCCGATAATTGGGTTTTGGCAAGCTCCTCTTACGGTTAAAGTAAAACTGTCACAATTCTTGGCAATGCAAAACATATAACAGTATTTTTTGAGAAAACAAATTGACAGAGATTACCTTTGGTCAAACATATGAGGTAGACAGGGACATAGGGAACTGTTTTTAAAAGTTTTCACAAAACCTTCTCCCAGAATTTACACATTTTTCCTATTGAATACAATTGTGTGAATCCAGGGTAAAGCTGTGTGAATCTTGTGGGAATATATATATATAAAAAGTCCCCACACTGTAGATCCAGAGATACTAACAGATGAAGCAATAAGAAAATTCCAACTTTTCCTTTAAGAGACAAACGTGATCCTGCTCAATATCCCATCCAAAGTGTTCCTATTGGTCAGTAAAGCTACCAATCAAATTAGGGGCAAAAAGAAAGTTCTGGGAGGCTTGGGGTATAACCAAGCTCATATTTTACAGAAAATTGCCACTGTTTACAGGATATCTCTGGATAAGCTGATTGCTTTGACATATATTTTTCACTGAAGGTAACCTCTACATATCCATTATGCTATCATAAGGCTGAAATGTTCTTTGTCTATTTTCGTGATGGGTTATTTTAGGGTTTACTAGTGGTCCAATAGTAGCCCAAGGGTCATATAAACTTCCATAATCAGAACAAGAACTTAGGCCTTTAATGGTCTAAATCTTTATGCTAAGGTCTTCTTCACATGGGCATATTATTGAACATACAGTAAAAAAGTCAAAGCTGGAGTCCATACATAATCAGCAGAGTTTATTTAGTAACCACTTGCCGACCGCTTACTTATTTATACGGTGGCAGAGTGGCTCCTACAGGCAAAACCATGTATCGATACGTTGGTCGCCTGGTGGCAGCTAGGGGGCGAGCGTGTGCCGCTGGTGGCGCGTTTCCACCCCCGATCGTCAGCGGGGAAGCCGATGCGTGTGTCAGGCGGCTCTGATTGCCGCCTGACACCCGCGATCGTTCCCCGCTGAGAGAGAAGGACAGTCAGATGTTGTAAACACAGCCGACAGTCCTTCTCCCTGAAATGATCACAGAGCCCATGTGATCCTTCTATATATATATATATATATATATATATATATATATACATATATACATAAAAAGTACAGTAAAACTGCAGGAAAGGGCACTGGGGGGCAATCTAATGTGAATTTATTTTACAGTATTTTGAATTGTATCAGTGTGTTTGGTGTGTTTTACATTTGAATTTGCCGCCGGTTCCACCCCCTGCGAACGTCACGTCGCAGGAGATGGAAGCCGGGGCATGGAGAGGATTGGGAGGAAGCTCCGCCACCGCACACCGCCGGGATACATCGCTGGATCCCGATGACAAGGTAAGTAACCCCTCTACCAGGATCCAGCGATCTTCCTAACAGTACCCCAAGTGTGGCTCGGGGTTACCGCTTTTGGTACTGAAATTTAACCCCGAGCCACACTCGGCAATACCGCTTGGAAGGTTGAAGCAAAAAAAAAAAAAAAAAATGAGTCAAAAATACCCAGATAAACAACAATAGCCTATTCAAAGATAAAATAACAAAACCAGCTTTTGCCACAATATTCAACTTCAATCCATAGATTTCCCCACAGTTGACTTTTTTTCTGCAGCTAGATTTACTCTAATAGTCTGATGGGCAGCATTATTCAACCTACTTCCTCTGACCAAGGTTGTCCTGGACCCACCCCCAGCCTGTGACTGGACAGAGAAAAGAGAATCAGCACAGTGATGAGCTCATCCCTCCTCCTATCAGCATACTTCTTGTCAGCTCATAGACTTATTGGCTCTTTGTACTACTTATTCCTATCATACTCCAACCCTGCTGAAGAGAGGTTGCAAGAGATTGATACTTGGTCAAATCCAGGTACCTAATCAGCTTGTGTTTAATGAAAACATTTAAGGATATATTAATAACTGCAGAACTGAATTTGCAAGCTTACTCTTCTTTAATGAAAAAAAAGATTTTTTTTTTTTTTAATAACAAACATATTATACTTACCTCCTCTGTGCAGTGGTTTTCCACTTCTCGGGTCCCTGGCTGGAGCTCCTGGCCCCTCCCTCCTGCCGCGTGCCCCACAGCAAGCAGCTTGCTATGGGGGCCCCTGAGCCGAGTTACAGCTCCATGTGCCAATTCAGACATGGAGCTGCCATTCGGTGCTGCCCCCTCTCTCCTGATTGGTAGCAGCAGGAGCCAATGGCTATGTCTCAGCCAATCAGAAGGGAGAGTCCTGGATGGACGAGGGACTCATGGATATCGCTGGATAGAAAGGGGGCTCAGGTAAGTATTAGGGGGTGCTGGGGCTGCTTCTACACATAGAAGGCTTTTTATCTTAATGCATAGAATACAATTAGGATATCAGCCACACAGGGAGAGCATTGTTTTAAAATGAGTTGGTTAACCTATAGACTTGCATTTGAAAGCAAAATCATTGTGTTCCACTAAATATTAAAATATATACATAATGCAGCACTAAACCCTTTACAATGAATCACTCTAAATAATATTTATTTCACATAAAAACATCAAAATGCAAGTGAAGAACAATCGATAGATATTTACGTAATCAGAAAAAAATCCAAAACGATGTAAATAGAATATAAAAAAGTATCTATATGTATTTACTATGTAAATAATGCCCACATACTGTAGTACATCAAATCCTCCAGTGATTATTCAAATAATTCACTAGATTGGATATGTTTTCACAAACTTTCACCTTTTATAAATTTTTGTTATATGACAAATAGTATCATAATGTGTATGCATGGATTCAGATTTTCCCAGAGATTTTCACTATAATAATGAAAACTGAATCAACAGGCTTGAGCTTGGCTACAACAATAGGAGGGACCCAGGCGAAGGTCTAATTACATTTTAGGGGTTTAAAGCAAAGTTGGAACAGAAGGTAACTATAATGCATATTATAATTTCTATCTAATAAAGTCTAGGCCCTGGTTATATGATTCATTACTTGCTATTTGTATTATAGTGTAATTGTATGTTTTTCAGGAATGTATGTCTCCGTGTACAGGATTTATTTTTTACTACACAATCATGTATGTCTCTTACCTTTTTTGAGCATATAGGAAAAATGAATTATTGAAAAATATCGCAATAATATTTGTGTGTATTATCAGTAATAATTATTTTTAATATATCTCTCACATGTAGAGAAGGTCACACTTGGTTAAGAAAAAATCCAGTACACTTAGCTTAGCAAGTCTCCCAAGAGAAAAATGAAATTCCTGGATCAACGTTATGCTTCCATCTTGTTGTTTCATCGTGTTTGATCATTTAGAGATGAGGACACGCAACAACCATTATAGGGTAATCTTGTTTGTTAGAAAGAAATTCAAATCACAGCACTATAGGAATGTGTGCAAACAATTTCTTTATCAAAGATCTGCTGCTCTCAGCATTCTGGCGCACGTCTCATATCAATGTGTTTGGTCATTACGACTTAATTGGTTAACATAACATTATGTAGCACTGCAAAAAGGAAGGAGAATGTGCATGGATTGGATACATATGGCTGACCACCTGTACACATATAGTTTTAAAATGTTACTACTTAAAGTGGAGTTCCACCCATTTTTAATACATTGGATTACATAGATGTATGTAATCCCCTTTAAAACGACTTTTACCAATGGAAACTTTTTTTTTTTTTGCTAGGAAATACCTTATTTTCTTCTTTATTCATCCTCTCCTCACTTCCGGGTCCGGCCGCCGATCGGCGATTACGTCATTTGGCGATTCGCAAGGGCTGCTGGGATGTATCTCATGGAATGAAATTTCGCATTATTACACAGGTGTCCTGAGCTGTACTGTATGTATTGGATTGAGGCCGTGCTCTGCCCCGTCTCCGCCCCGCCTCCTCTCGGTGAGCGAGGACTGAAAGCATTATATCCTCACTGAGCTCACTGAGAGGAGGCGGGACGGAGGAGGGGCAGAGCACGGCCTCAATCCAATACATACAGTGCAGCTCAGGACACCTGTGTAATAATGTGAGATTTCATTCCATGAGATACATCCCAGCAGCCCTTGCGAATCGCCGAATGACTTAATCACCGATCGGCGGCCGGACCCAGAAGTGAGGAGAGGATGAATAAAGAAGAAAATAAGGTATTTCCTAGCAAAAAAAAAAGGTTCCATTGGTAAAAGTAGTTTTAAAGGGGATTACATACATCGAAAGTTACTAAAATGGGTGGACCTCCACTTTAAGAATAAGATTATTTATAGTACAGAGTATCTAACCAAATCACTATATAATATCATTCAAGCTCTAACACAGTAATGTACTTTCAGAAGTTGGTCAAAATCATTCTCAATACACAACTTTTAAAAAATACCCTGTGATCCTGGGGGCGTGGCTGGGATGTGAAGCAAGGAAGACGCACAGCTAGTGAGCTCCGTTTGTACACATATCCTACACTGATCCAGTCAGCCCTTTTTCCCCCTGTTTGAGCTCCAGACACAGGCATCCTTCTCTGTGACGTCACTGGCATCTCACTGGCTGCTCCTTTGTCACCCGTCTAGCCCCACCCTGGCCGCTCAGCAGTGAGTACTCCCGAAGCCAAGGCCGTGGTGGCCATCTTTTTTTTTTTGCAAGGTCCCCGAAGCACACCATTTCAGCGAGCATGCAAACAATAGCTTCCGGGGATGTGGCACCGGAACCTTCCTCTGCCGATCTCCTGGCGACCATCACCGCCTGTTAACAGGCCACAAAAAAATTGATTATATATCTACTAATATAAGTCTCATCCACAATGACCTCAATAAAATCTGCTCTCAGCTGATAGAGGCAGAGAACTGGATCGCCCCGGATAGAGGATGTGGACAGAGCTGCATGCCTTACAGAGGCAGGTTGAAGAACTCCATGAGAATGCCGTGCACACTGAAAACCACCTGTGCAATCTTAGAATCCTGGGCCTTCCAGAAAAGGCAGAAGGCGTGAAGCCTGCTGAATTTGCTGAGATCTTCCTTGCTAACCTTCTAAGCCTACAAAACCTGCCACCCACTTTCTTGGTCGAGCGGGCACATCAAGTCCCTGCCACACCTCCAAACCTGGCGCACCACCTCGCCCATTTCTTCTCCAGCTTTTCAATTACATAGACAGGCATATGATCCAAGTGGCTGCTAGAAACACACGGGTCTCTGACACGAAAATGCAAAAATCTTGATCTTCCTGGATTATTCGCACAGAAGATGCACCTTCACTGAAGTTCGCAAAAGCCTTTGTGAAAAAGGTGTTAAATACAGACGTTTATTTCCCAGCAAGCTGTAAGTAGTTGATGACACACCAGTTTGCTCTTTCAACACAGCAGATGCTGCAGTGGCCTGGCTGGATGCTAATTAGCTTTTCTCTGGAGGTACTTACAGCATAGTTATGTTTACTGTCTGGATGCCCTTGTTCCTGAAATTTCTTGTATCGTTTGTTTCACTCCATATGTTCTGTTGTCCAGCTTTCTTATAATGCATATCCCACAACATCCTGAAATTATAATTCTGGCCAAAAGGAACTCAATTGCTCAGAGTACTTGGTACTCACAAGTTTGTCCTTGATTGGGATTGTGGTTTCACCTGAAGTCCCTTTGAACTCCCCTTAAGCACCTGTTAGTCTGAACTAGACATAACTACAGTTTTGGACCTTGGTTTATGGTCCACAGGTGCATTAGTAGGGTGGGAATAGTATTTCTATGACTTTCTTACCTTTCTTTATAC
The DNA here is from genome assembly GCF_965119305.1 of Pelophylax lessonae. NCBI lineage: Eukaryota > Metazoa > Chordata > Amphibia > Anura > Ranidae > Pelophylax > Pelophylax lessonae. The sequence goes on from NC_138774.1 coordinate 83,094,980, forward strand.
TTATTCTATTGCTTTACACGTTATAAGATGTGCTGTTTTATGATATCTCATTTAATGTCGCTTTATGCACAGGTGCATTGGCTCGTGTATAACTTGCTGCTCTTCAGGTCCCTGCTCCTTCCGTCTCTCGGTCCATTGTTCCGATTCTCTTTTTCCTTGGACAACCATGACTAGTTGAACACCAGGGGCTTTTACTCTCCTCTCATGGAATGTCTTGGGGCTTAATTCTGTGTTCAAACATGTATTAATGTCAAGTCCTATGCCCAGCAAATATTTCTACTCCAGAACACTTCTACTTGGGAAGCAAAATCTGGGCATTAAAGAAACTCTGTATACAGAAGGCGTTCCACGCCCCATATTTTAATTTTGCCAGAGGTGTCTCTGTGTTAATAAGCATATCACTTGCATGTGTGTTAGATGCTGTACAGACAGATCCTTCTGGTAAATACATTTTAGTGGTTCTGAGAATGTGGGGTCAGATGTATGTAATACTGTCTGTCTATGTCCCGCCTCCTTTTTCTGATGCAGTACTGTATGCTATTTTGGACTAGGTCCCCTTATATTGCCTTGCTAAACTAATAGTTATGGATGACTTTAACGCCACACTATCCCCAGAGCTAGATAGGCCCCCACCCTCAAGGTCTGCCTCTGGGGATCTTTGTTTTTTAGCCACAATCCACAGATCGGACCAAGGTGTGAAGATGGAAAAACCCCTCCACTAGAGCGTATTCTTGCTTCTCCACATCTCAAAAAACGACATCCTGAATAGATTTAACATTTACCAACTCAGTTATTCTGGTGGATATACAAACAGCTGAATATTTACCTAGTGTGTTGTCAGATCACAGTCCACTGGCTTTGACTGTAAGGTCTTGGGAATCACATTGTACATACTTGTGGCAGCTGGGTAAATAGTGGATTTCACATCCTAAGGCCATAATGGAGGTGCCTGAGTTGATGGAGCGATACTGGCAGACAAATGAGGGATCTTTCTTTCTGGGCCTAGTGTAGGACACATTTAAAGCCTACGCTAGGGGGCAATATATCTCTTTCATTCGCAATGAGCAGAGTTCTGAGGTTTCAGCCTTACAGTAGATGGTGGAGAAGAGGGCCGCATCCTATGTGGCCCCTAATACCTCAGAGAACTTTGACAGTCTACAGGCAGCAAAAAGGTTGCATATGACAGAGGTTACTAGACTAGTCTCACAAGACAGTAAACAGACGTTTTTTGAAAAAGGGGACAGGAATGGGAAGTTTTTAGCTATGCTTGCTCAAAATGATAGACCCATCACACCTATTTCTGAAAATAGCACCCCCAAAAGTCAATATGGTCTCCAGCACTGAGGAAATTCTAGAAGAGTTCTTAAATACTACGCCAAATTATACACATCCTCTATACCCCTTGATTTTGAAAGCTTGACCCACTGGCTTTAGGCTGGTTGTTGGACAAGGAGAGAGAGTACTTGATGCGCCCCATCACTGCAGAGGAGGTGAGAGGCATCATATGGTCCTTCCCCTCTGGAAAGGCTCCCGGCCCTGATGGCATACCCAATGACTTTTATAAGGCCCATAGCAAGGCTTTAGCATCAAAATTGGCAGCATTGTATACTTTGTGCCTAGCGGAGAATTCACTGCCCCCCTCTATGCAGAGGTCTACAGATGTAAACATTCACAGACTCTTTACCAATATCCATGCTCACCATATTTTTACTGGTACCAGAGAAGTAGTGTCATTAGACATTTGCGTGTTTCCTCTGATATTCACAGACTACAGATGGAGTGGGTGGCCCTGTATGCTGATGATATGGTATTATTTCTATATGATGTGGGTCCCTCCCTACAGGGAACACTTCGGATCTTAAATACCTTCTCGACTGTCACTGGATTGAGGGTCCATTGGCATAAGTCAGTATTTTTCCCTATTGATGATGATGCTATAACACATCCTCTGAAAGACCTTCCTTTACAGTGGGTAGATAAATTTCATCATCTTGGGGTAATTGTTTCTCGTAAACCTTCTGATTTCATCTCTCTCAACTAACTGCCTGTGATGCAAGAGTTTAAGGTAAGGGTGAATGCATGGAACAAGTTGCCGTTGTCGTTAATAGGGCGAATTACCCTCCTGAAGTTGAAACTAGTCCACAAATTCACTTATCTTTTCCACCACTCACCACAATGCATGCCAAAATTATTTTTTGCGCAATTAAATAGGCTTTTCTATTTTTTCCTATCAGGGAATAAGGCCCCACACTATAAACTCACCACTTTAGTGTGGCCCACTTTGCATGGGGGACTGGCCCTATCAGACAGTCATAAATACTATTTGACAACACAGCTGGTAATGGCCCACTGGTGGTTGCAGCCTAGGGTTGCTAATTCTTGTACAATATTAGAGGAGGCAATATTTGGCTCATTGGAGGTCTTACAACTTTTATTGTACCAAGATCTCAAGGCTACATACCCACTTAATCCCTCTATGATTACCACGATTTGGCCTGGAATCTTGGACTAGGACCTAGAAAAAAGGTATCTCTCCACTTTATCCCCACACACTCCCCTCTACAACAATCCCCTCATACAGCTCTTCTTATGCACTTCCAGATCCTCAGACTTGGTCCAAATTTATTCCACCTCGCATATAATAGAGAATAGAGAGTTACTGTCCTTTCCCCTTCTTCAATTCAAATATCATATACCACCCTATAACTTATTTAGGCATTTGCAGCTTGCTTACACTTTTGGTAGCCAGTTTTCTAATAAGTCCATACACCTAAAGTGTTCGGATCTTAAGGTTCACCTTTGATCAGATTCCCTTGATAAACCAGCCTCAATACCGTATTCTCATCTGTTAATGGTAGCACTACCTGATCTATCTACCCTTAGAAATAACTGGCTACATTTTAATATTCTCCACAGAGCCTGAGTGCACATGCTCAGCAACATATCCAGAGGTTGTCTTTGGGAAATATACGTATTAGTGTTGCCAGCATTGCTGCAGAGGTTGAAGGGGTTGGGGGTCAGCCTGTCAGTGCTCAGACCCTATGCCGCACACTGCATCAAATTGGTCTGCATGGCTGTCATCCCAGAAGGAAGCCTCTTCCAAAGATGATGCACAAGAAAGCCTGCAAACAGTTTGTTGAAGACAAGCAGACTAAGGACATGGATTACTGGAACCATGTCCTGTGTTCTGATGAGACCAAGATAAACTTATTTGGTGCAGGTGTTATTAAGCATGTGTGGCGGCAACCAGGTAAAGAGTACAAAGATAAGTGTGTCTTGCCTACAGTCAAGCATGGTGGTGGGAGTGTCATGGCCTGGGATTGCATGAGTGCTGTCGGCACTGTGGAGCTACAGTTCATTGAGGAAACCATGAATGTCAGCATGTACTGTGACATACTGAAGCAGAGCATGATCCCTTCCCTTTGGAGACTGGGCTGCAGGGCAATACTTCAGCATGATAACGACCCCAAAAACACCTCCAAAACTACCACTGCCTTGCTAAAGAAGCTGAGGGTAAAGGTGATGGACTGACCAAGCATATCTCCAGACCTAAACCCTATTGAGCATCTGTGAGACATGCGCAAACGGAAGGTGGAGGAGCACAAGCTCTCTAACATCCACCAGCTCCGGGATGTTGTCATGGAGGAATGGAAGAGGACCCTGTGAAGCTCTGGTGAATTCCATGCCCAAGAGGGTTAAGGCAGTGCTGGAAAATAATGGTTACAACACAAAATATTGACACTTTGGGCCCATTTTGGACATTTTAACTTAGGGATGTACTCACTTTTGTTGTCAGCAGTTTAGACATTAATGGCTGTGTTGAGTTATTTTGAGGGGACAGAAAATTTACACTACAAGCTGTACACTCACTACTTTACATTGTAGCAAAGTGTCATTTCTTCAGTGTTGTACGTGAAAAGATAAAATAAAATATTTACAAAAATGTGAGGGGTGTACTCACTTTTGTGAGATACTGTATGTCAATAGGGGCTGCTTCCAGAAGTACAACAAAATCTGGGCCAAATGGTTGGAATATTATACCACTGCATAGTTCCTGCATTTCAATGGGACTGAGATGGAGGATAGGGAGGATATGGTTTAAGTATTGCTTCCTTTGAATGTATCCTAGTTTGGAAGGGGACCTGGGTCATCTGTTTTACCTGCTCTAGTCTTGATTTAGCATGAGCCAACACACACGTATGTACTATGCAGCACATTTTGTTGGTTTTTGGTCGGTTGTTTCTTTTCTTTTCTTTTCTTTTCTTTTCTTTTCTTTTCTTTTCTTTTCTTTTCTTTTCTTTTCTTTTCTATTCTTTTGTCTCTGTAAGGTCTACTCCTGCGTGAGTCAGACCTTCTGGTTTTGTTTTGTCCTGTGCTTTAAAACAATAAAAAAGATTGTTAAAGCAGAGTTCCGGCCACAAAAAAAAATTTCAATGAACATACCCCCGGGGCAGTCAGGGCTAGTACATTCCACAATGGCTAGCCTCTGATCTGTCCCGGTTCGCACTTACCTTTTAGAAGAAATACTCACTTTTAAAATTTCTTCTCCAGCGCTGCCATCTCAGGTGTGGGCAGCTTGAAGCCAGCGCGATCCTCTTCAGTGTCCTCTTCCGTCCTCTTTGATCCCACGATGCACTGCGCCAGCCCCGCCGTCACTTCTGGGGCCGCAACGTCATCCCTGCACAGCTTCTGGGCATGCCCAGAAGCTGTTTAGCAAGGTATGACGCACCTGAACTGGAACTGACGTCGGGGCCGGTGCAGGCGCATTGATTCCTGGGAGCGATGATGTTCAGCTCCCAGGAATCATTGCAAAGCGGAAGTGACGGCGCGGGCCGCGCGGCCGAGGAAGGAAGTGGATGAAAGGTGAGTATTTTTTTTCTGCAATTACAAGGTAAGTAAAAAAAAAAAAAAAAATCGTAACTTCCCATTTCTTTTTCAGGTGACAAATAGGAGGCGGATGGCCCAAAATCGACTATGTCGATTTTGTGGCCGGAACTCCGCTTTAAAATCTGGTGGTAAACCTACCACATAGATCTTTTTTCAGGTACTTCTTATTATGGGCAGACACCTGCCTACTAACTGTGCTCTTGTGTTGTCACCCTTGGCAGGGCTACAAGCAGCTGTACCAACATAAATTATACAGACATAGTACAATGCTATCACTATATGGAAATTGATACAGAACAATGGTATGCAGCAAATACTAAAGCAAATACTAAAGCAAGTGGTGGTTAGTGGGGGAAAAGACAGATGGAGATCATCAGCGATAAAATGCAAAAAAGGGTTGAAAAATGGGAAAACAGTAATAAAAAAATGAGAACATTTTATGATACTCAGTGCTTTGGAAAACTAAGTGTTTAGATCTGCTATAAGCTGACTGCTTTTATATGTGCATATATACATTCCTTTAAAGATTCACAAGGGCTGACCCATGCATTTTCCAGCCCTTGAGTTCACTGCTTCTTTATTCTCGGTAGATGAGACAATGTGGTAAAAGGATGCCCCCTCTCCCCATTGCCCAATCTCTGCCCAATTTCAGTACTATTTTTTTAATGCTCAGGTTGCATTACCTTTACACCTTGCAAGGATTCCAAAGGAGAGTGAAAAGCATTTTGATGTACTGATATTTTCACCTTAAGTGCCAATTGTTAATCAAGGGGGTGTTAATTATGCAGTTCCTTATCACACAGAGCATTGACAGAGGATCCTAGCCAGCTCCAGCACCAGCAACACAGATAATTTTTGGTGAGATGTCTGCTCAACGTAAGGCACCTCAAGAAAGTTCTGAATATAATCATTAGACTCCGGGTGTCAGTCAGCTCAATATACATTGTGAAGTTCCCAGCTCCCCCCCGTAGTGGCAAGTCTGATTTATTTAGATATCTTCAGGCTATTTTAGGAAAGGTGTGCCTTTAGTATCAAAGCAGGAGAATTTCTTTTCTTGTTCAAACATTTCTCTTCCTGGCTAAGTCCTTCTTCTGCAGTGCTAATGGCAGACATCTGGCCTTGCTCCATTCTCTAGGCTTCCCATTTGGGTCTGATATATTTGCAAAATATTCCTGTCAGGCTCATTTGAATGATATACAATATGTCTGGAATATTTCATACAAAGCCACCCCCAAATGCCCTTCAGCTGCCACAGACATTCCCCTTGTGTCACTAGGACCGACAGTTCTTGTCCCCCTGGCTCAGATGGGATTTTCTTTAAAGAAATGTTGACGCTGAGCTTTGTCATTCTGCATTTGAGAAGGAAGAGCAGAATGACAGATGTTGGTCACCTCCCAGGTCTCTAACACACGTACACAATAAGTATCTGCAGACATTCACTTGATGGCAAAGGGATAACAGTGTGTCCTTGAATGAAGGTCACAGCCTTTCTATGCTTGTTATGTGAAGACACACAAACACTAGATATAATAATGGTCTCATTTTTTTTTATCATAATGAGATATAGAGACATAACTAGTCTGATGGACAGGAGATGGGATTAATACCAGGTAAGAGCTGCAGGAATGTAAAAGTACCTTCAAAGAAAAATAATTATTTGTTATGTCATTTAAACAACTTTTGTTGTGATGATATCACCATTTGCAGGGAAGAAGTTTTCACTGGTACTTATACACTTAAAGAAACAAATCCTTTTTTATGTGTACATTTCAGCATATGATAAGCTGTTGTCGTCATTTTTCTGAAAAATAATCCACTAAATTTTACCCTCCAATTACATTTCATAGGATTTGTTATTGACTTATCCACGAGCATTAAAGTGTACAGGTAGAAGGTTTATTTTTACCTGCTTCTAACCCAAATACACGTACAATATTGCTGCACGGTGTCACTTAGATATTTGCCCTTATTTGCAGTAGTGGGTATAACATTTTGGCCCATTTATAAAACAGTTGTGATTTTACAATGGCCATAAAAGAGGACTTTTTGGACTCCATTTATAAAGCAGTTTTATATTTTACCATGGTCATAAAAAGGACTTAGGGCTCCATTTATAAAGCAGTGGTAGGATTTTTACCATGGCCATAAAAAAGATTTAAAAATCCATTTATAAAGCAGTTCTTTGTTTTCCCATGCCCTTAAAAATAACTTAGGGTCTAATTTATAAAGCAGTTGTATGGTCTTACCATGGAAAAATGCTCCAGAACTCCAAATTAGGCCATTCACATAAATGTCATGTGAACGATCGGATCCTTCCCCATTCACAGATGTATCTCTAAAAACGTTAACTGTTTTTAGTCTCTGTTTTAAATTGCCCCCTTAATATAGTCCAGGTAAAGACATTTGTCTTTTGATGGTATGGCACTCCAATAAGGTCACACACTACCCCATTGTTATATTTTAAGTATGCAGAAAGAAAAAAAGGAGGGGCAAACACCTAATGCATTACCCGTGGACACCTTTAAAAAAATGTATCAAAATGCCAAAGACATACTCACAGATTCTGAGGAAGTGAGCATGACTCCTGAAACGCGTCAACCATCCAAATACAGGGAGATGTTCATTTCCACATGTGGTGGATTCTCTATATACGATTCTTGTTCATCATGTCTGTGAGTATGTCTTTGGCATTTTAATAAACTTTTTAAAGAGGTTGTAAACTCATTAAAACATTTTTTTTCCAACCTGAAAGAGAAACACATAATGAGCTAGTATGCATCACATACTAGCTCATTATGAAATACTTACCTTAGAACGAGCCCCCGCCGTGCCGCCCGCTTACCTGTATGACGGGCGACATGTTCAGTCGCCCGTCTTCCGGGATCGCGGCATCCGGCCATCTGATTGGCCAGACCCGCGATTACGTCACTTACGTGCACACGCGTGGGAGCCGACAGTCACGGCACGGTACTCTGAAGAAACGGCATCAGCGGCTGTTCCTTCAGAGCGCATGCGCCAGTGATGTCACTGGCTGCATTTAAGGTAAATATCTCCTAAAACGTACATGTTTAGGAGATATTTACAGTACCTATAGGTAAGCCTTATCATAGGTTTACCTATAGGTAAAAGTTGCAGAGGAGGGTTTACTTCCTCTTTAAAGGTGTCCACGGGTAATGCACTAGGTGTTTGCGCCTCCTTTTTTCTTTCATGTGCATATGTTTGGAGTTCCCTGCCTGAGGAGAGCGAGCGGCATGCCTGTCATCCCCATCGGAGTGAGCGCTTGGGTGATTTGGTTGTTTAGTATATTTTAAGTATAGCTATATGGCTTTACTATCTCGCTGACTCAAGTCTGAGGATGGAGCACTGGTCCTCCAATAGAGAAATTAACTGTACTGTTTTACTAAGTCATTGACCTGATCTTTTTACTCGGCAGTGGATTGAAGCGTGGCCGCACTGATCACTATTCCTTATAATCTTCTAGTTTGACAATGAACTTACAAAATTTCAAACTGTTACATTGTAGTGTTTAAGTGTTTTTATTATCTTGTTGTTTGCATGCACAATGATTCTTCCATTTTGATATTCCAATTTTGAAAGTCTTAATCTAATAAACGCTATTATTAACACTCTATTACATGCATCAGTTATTGAAAATTGGTAGATAACCTAAAATATTGCAGAAAATATTCTTTCTGCAAGGAAGAGTATGAAATGTTCCTAAAAATGTACTTTCAAACTACTGTCATACATGCTTAAATGTTAGATGTGCATTTCTAAAGTGGCCATTTTTCAAACAGCAGTTTAAAAAAAAAATACTGGCAACCATTGACCAGCGTACCTATGAATAGCTATTACTCCATGGCTTGTATCACAGATGTACAGAGCCAATCAGAGTGGCTATGTACAGTACCTTGTAATCATTGCGATGACTAATGAAAGCAATTATAAATATAAACAAACACTCTAGTGTTTACATTTGAGATCCCTCCTCTTCCTACCATAATAAACAAAGGGGAAGAAATAGTATTTTATCAATAAATATTATCAAATAAGGGTACAGTCGAAAGCATCAGATTTATGATAAGAGGTTCTAAATGAGGAATCATTTATTTTAGTCCTTTCACCCTCCTCTGTTCCTGCACATCTCATCTCAACCATTGTCTCTTTACGTGACCTGTATATTATTCTTCACCTCCCTTATCCTGCACATTACCCCTTCATCTTCCCCTTTCTCTTTGTCTGACATATACATGAACAATGCTGCTATTTTACTGCCTCAATATTGGCATGTTATTTGTTCAAACATTAAATCACCTTGTGCTATCTAACTTCCAAAAAGGGGATATTTTGGTAGATGATTAACTATCATGCACAGCTGCATGGGATTTTGCACTCTCCACATTTAGTAAATTAACCCCCATTGCTTTGAAAAACTCATCCAGCTAAGGTTTACATCTTTAAATAAAATAAACAGTTACTTTTCACTGACTGTTAACTTTTTAACTGTTATTTCATAAATAAACTTAAACACATTTTGATATTCCTAATTCTCCTGTATGCTTATGAGACATGTTTCTATGCCTAGCCAAGATAATGTTAAATATATGATAGACATGTAACATGTGTGTTACCAGTTTGCAGTACATCACTCTACATGGTCATCACCAATACTGCTGCTGTTCTTGGTAAGGTCACAAGAAGCCCTGGGCCAGCAACAGAATAATGGCATATATAACGTATCCAGTTATTGCATTGTGACCTTACTAGAAAAGATTTGACATGAAAGATCATGTAATGCCTTATTCAGTAGAACATGAAGAATTATGAAATGTCTGTACAAGGCTGTTTAGATGTGTTTGGACAGAAGGCTTAAAATTACTTACACGGTAAGAGGAGGCAGAAAATAGTGTTAAAAAAATGGTTTTCCTGTCTCTTTCCCATGCTTACAGTTAGTAATGTAATACAGGTGACAGAGGAAGTCCTTCATTAGTTTGGATGGTGGAAATTTCTGTGGGTCCATATTTCCAACCCTGAAAAAGTACACATGCTTTCTACAACAGTAAGCCACATGTGAGCAGTGTGGTCATCCAGTTAGGTAATATGTTGGGGAACACTTACTGTATCTCTTTTGTTGCTCTTTTGCAAGACAACCCTTGTATCTGCAATTCCACCTGGAAGCCGTTGCCTGTCTAGGACCTACTGGGTTAAAACCTCAGGTGGGCTGCATAACCTCTTACAATCACTACTCCAGCATTGTTGTATAGAAAAATTGGAGACAGACACAAGACGCAAAGAGAGTCCAGGAGTGCATAGAGCATGATGGAGGGGCTATTTGATTGGGATTTAGTCATCTGTTGGATATAATGATGGCTGTTGGATAATGTTGGATGTTGAATACAATGTAAAATCATCGTTTCCACTTGTTTGATTTCTCTATAATTAATTTGCTTTGTGTTTAATAGTCAATGTTGCTTTCTTTGATAGGGTGGAACTTATGGCTTCTGACATAATTTTCACTCCAAGTGGAACACACACTGGCTCCTGTGGAAGCAGTGCTTCTCTAATAGACAATTAAGCTGGTGAATCCAGGTGCTGGGCAAGCACTTTATTATCTGAGTGCATTTATTTTTTCAATTATAATTTTAACAAAGATAGCTAAGTGTTGAGATTCTTCCTGTTTGGTCTGTGCCATCCATACTGTGCCCAAAAGAGGTGGCAACAGAGGCTTTTTGAGAGTGCTGTGGTGGTGAAGGAGAGGCAGAAAGCCACTGGCGAAACTAAGGATATGTTTGTGTTTCAGTCAATGAGATGAGCATTGAGAGGTTCCTTTTTATATAATTTTAACTTGTAGACACACCAGTCATCCACATTATACACAGGTAGGGCTCTTTTTTCTTGCAAATATGATAGCATACTTTGAGTGCTCATTAATTTGCTAGGTAACTTCTGGTATAAGCTGCCTACCAGATATAGTTTTTCGATCTGTGATTAAATAATTGTATTTTATTGTGAAGAATAATATTATAATATTTTGACTTTTGCATCCTTGGTCCAGTCACTCATTAGATCATTAAACCTTTTATCTATGGGTCCTAAACTCTGGGTTCCCCCACCAGGGTGCCAGCTGATTCTATTATTTTCCTGCTTAAAGTGGAATTTTACTCTCTCAATCAACATTGATTATATTTGCTACAGTATCGTCAATGGAATTTGGGACATAGAGATTGGTGTAGAAACGCTCAAGGATGAGGTTGATATCCTTGGTGGTTGAAGTGAGTTTCCCTTGGGTGTCTTTCAGAATGTGGATGTTGGTAGGAGTATGGGGTCCCTTGCACAGACGTGCCATCAAATTCCCTGCCTTATTCCTAAATTTGTGATATTGGAGATCCGATAATGATTTATGGATCCTTTCCTAAGCATCCGCCCATAGGTCTAAGCAGGCTTCAGCCTCTCTCCAAACCCTACTGTGTTTGGGGGAGTTCTGTTGTGCTAATTGTGTTTGTGCGATGCCTAAATGATAGGATTGTCGCAGTGGTCAGAGTTGGTGGCCACATAGTCTGACAAGTGTTCTTCACGATTTTGTGAATATCCTTATTGTTTGCTAAGTACGATGAGAAGCGCCATGTTCTGATTTTTGTGGAATAAAATCTGCTAGGTTACCCGAGATTGGGGCATGGTCAGAGATTGCTATTTCGTGAATGTGCGGGTTAGTAGTGTGTTATAGAAGTATGGGGTTACAGAATAGTCAATTCTTGAAAAAGTGTGGTGTGGGGGAGGGAAGAACAAATAGTCCTTTCCGTTAGGGTGGGCTAACCTCCAAAGGTCAACCAGTTGTAGGCCGTCTACAAAGTGTGTCAGCGGGGTGTCTACTACGGAGGGAAGAGTACCCTGAGGGCTCCCGCTATGGGACTTATCCTCCAAGGGATGCATTACCGAGTTTAAATCACAGCCCATTAGGAGGGGATGATGGAGGAAGGGGCTAAATAGGAGGTTAGCTGCTAAAAAAAATGTTTAGATGGGGAGTTAGGAGGATAAAACCATAGGGAGGGTCCACTCCCGCGAATGAAGCTTCAGTCTAGCTGTTATTAATACGGCCGTAGCTATTATGTTCTAGCAATATAACATTGCAGGGCAGATTCTTGTGAATGAGTAGTAGTACACCTGTCTTTTCCTTGACTGCTGCCAAGCCGTGAACTCGCCCTACCCACAGTTTGCGCATTTTTGCTATCTTTGTCCCATGCAAGAGATTTCCCTTCACTTCCAGACCTAAATATGCAACAGGAAGTGATAGTAAAACTATCCAAAGTGAGGCCACTCTCTGTTTTGGCATGGAGAACAGAAGTCTCTATTGAACGATTTCTGCTGTATTTAAGTTCTGCAGGCAAGAGGATAAAAAGAGAGTCTTAATTGGGGTTCTAATCTTTCCATACAGTAAAACTAACAAACAACTAAAACTTTAAATAAAAGAAAAAAAAGTTTGGCCTTTAGTTATACTTTAAGTAGAACATTGGAAGCGGCTTATCTTGCTAGAAGAAGATGGTCAGCAAGGTGCGGAAGACCCTCAGAAGTTGCTTCCAAGGGTTGGACTAAGAATGGGCATTTCAGAGAGGTCCGATGAGCTGAGAAGTTTTCCCCCCAACCGCCCCTTCTGAATTGACCATTTATGACAGATGTTTCAACACAGGGCGTGTGAAAGGGGGGGGGGGGGGGGGGTGTATGGTGGGAGAGGGGTCTAAATGTATGCAACTAGCCTTCTTGTGTTGTTGGTTATCATGGTAAACTTTAGGTTCAGTTGTGGTAAGCTGGTAAGGTGTGGCTAAAGAAAGGGAGTATAGTTTGCTAAAAACATACTGGGACTGAGCACCAACTTACTTGAGTTTTAACTAGTTAGCTATGTATTGCTTAAAATGTGATTTGGTATGTTATTTGCATTTACATTGGTATTTATTATTTAATTAATTAATATAATAGTTTAATTAAACAGTGTTTTATAGGGGACAGTGCTCTGGTGGGTAAAAAGGGGACATTATTTGATGGATCCCTGAGTCAAAAATACCTAAAGCCATTTTTATAAGTTTTGACTAGATAGAATAGAAAATAATTGAAACCACCAACATGTTTTAGATAGCAGAGTGAGAGTTACAAATTCTGAGGGTTCCATGAAGGCCATTTTCCAGGAGTCAGATATAAAAAAAAGTCCACCTACGCTTGGACAATTAATAAAAGATGTGGAGAGCACAAAGCAAAAAACACACACCATCAATCAACTCTCTAGATCTAACAAAATATGTGATGTGGTGTATGAGTCACAGAAATGGTGGATAAGACAGTTTACACTCGTCTATTTAGCAGATTTCCTGGAGTTCAGGAAAGCTAAAAGCTA